>NW_027507718.1:164147444-164883694 GCF_037356315.1 Lithobates pipiens | reverse complement strand
CCTGCCTGGTACCGTTACTTATTCGGAATGGTGTGGACGATTCCCCGTTAGCTGAGACCCGAGCAGTGGGGTGAGAATAGAGAGCCATTATCTTGGAAAGTAAGTTAGGGCCTAAGCCTATTTGTTGCAGGGATGCACGAAGAAACTGCCAACTCACCCTGTCAAATGCCTTCTCGGCATCACAAGCCAAGAGGCAGGCGGGAATATTGTGTGTCTTGGTGTAGGCGATCAAATGTAGTGTTTTCGTGGTGTTGTCTCTGGCTTCACGGCCAGGGACAAATCCCACTTGGTCCCCATGGATCAAAGAGGGAAGGAGGGGGGCTAGGCGCGTGGCAAGGACCTTAGCGTAGAGTTTCAGATCAACATTCAATAGGGAGATGGGGCGGTAATTACTGCAGAGTGTGGGGTCCCTCCCAGGCTTGGGTATCACTACAATTTGAGCTTGTAGGAGTTCGGTAGAGAGCGGATGGTCATCGCCAACTTCCTCAAATGCTCGCGCCATCAGCGGAGCCAATTGGTGGGCATATTGCTTGAAGAATAAAGGCGTGTAACCATCGGGACCTGGGCTCTTGCCCTGCTTGAGCTCCTTAATGGCAGCCAAAAAGTCAGAGGTAGTAAGTGGGCTCTCCAGGTCTGACACAGCGTCAGAGGGTAGATGCGGTAAGGAGGTATCCTGTATGTATTGTAGGAGGTCTGAGTGCGAGGAAGGGGGGGTTGTTGGAGTGACTGGAAGATTATACAAGGCAGAGTAGAAGTCTCGGAAGTCAGAAACAATCTCCGAGTTCTTAGTGCGTTTGACGTGAGTGGAGGACATGAGGTGGGAGATATTTTGTCTGCGTTGCTGGGGGTGAATTGTGCGAGCAAGGTGTCTTCCACACTTGTTCGCATTGGCGTAGTGAGTATGTCTACCTTTAGCGCAGGCAATCACAGAGCGTTCGGTAAATATCCGTTGGAGGTCCCGACGTGCATTAGAAAGTTCTGCGAGTATCTTAGAGTCGGGAGAGTGTTTGTGGGAGGCCTCAAGGGCAGAGATCAGTGCAAATAATCTGGAAATTTCGGTCGTACGGGCCTTCTTTAGTCTGGAGCCATGCTGAATCAAAATGCCTCGGAGGACACATTTAAGCGTCTCCCATTTAGTCAGGTTAGAGGTGTTGTCTTCAGCATGGACCAGGTTAAACTCTGTGATCGCTGCGGTAAGTGCCGCATGGCAGACCGAGTCATGGAGGAGGTTATCGTTAAGTCGCCAGGATTTATGGACGCGATTATTTGGGGGCATCCCAAGTGACAGATGCACCGGGGCATGGTCGGACCAAATTCTCAGTCCGATGTCACAGGTGGGATCACAGTCTAGTAAAGCTTGGGAGATCAGTATGTAGTCGAGTCGACTGTATGAGTTGTGTGCAGGGGAGTAGTAAGTGTAGTCACGTGCCGAAGGGCAGAGCACCCGCCAGGGGTCAACTAGGGAGAGGTCCTGCAAAATGGAACGTATACTGGTCAGGGAGGAAGGAGGGATGTGTGACTTACCAGTGGACGAGTCCAGTCTCGGTACTAACGGTACGTTCAGATCACCACCCAGTATCAAGTTATGAGTGCCAAAAGCGCGCAGGCGGGATGCCACGGAGGAGAGGAATCGATGCTGGTTCTGATTGGGGAAATAAACATTAACAATGGTTAAAACTGTTTGTTGAACCTGTAACTTCAAAAACACATATCTACCGTTGGGGTCTATCTCCTGGTCGAGAACAGTCGGGTTGAAGGAGGTATGGAAGGCCACCGAAGTCCCCCGCGTCTTGGCGCCCGGGTTGGTGCTATGGAACCAACGTGGGTATCGTTTGTCAGAGATATTAGGGAGTTTGTCTGTCCGGAAGTGGGTTTCTTGCAAGAGTAGGATATGAGTTTTGGATTTGTGGAAGTGATGCAAGAGTTGTCTACGTTTCTCCGGGGTATTAAACCCCCTACAATTAAGGGAGGAGATTTTAATACCTAAAGTGGGCACGTCAGGCGGGGGGGGCGGAAGGGGTGCGGTAGGGTTCCTGTCATGGGAACTAAAGGAGGTAGTCTCCATTAAAGGAGGGAAGGGGTTAGGAAGTGGGCTCTAAGGTCAGGGGGGGAGATGGTGTCAAGCAAAATATGTCTGAAAAGGGCTCAACTGAGCCTGAGGGGGTGGGTCAGTATGTGACGCCCCCAGGTAGGGCGGGAAGGAAGGAATCAGATCCCACCCACTAGTGTTCAGGGGGGGAAAGGGAGGTGAACACTACACAGGTAGCTAGAAAAACAACAAAAAAAACAGAGGCAATGAAGACTCTGCACACCCTAACGTGGGGAACGTGGAAGGGCAAAACTTAGGGGCTCCGCCCCAACATAGTAAAATAAACAGTAATAAAGATAAAGTGCTTATCTAAAGCGCACAGCACAGCACGTGCGAGGCGACATAACAGCAATGGAACAATGTAGAGTCAACAGCATAGTAGCAAAAATATATAGTCCAGGTTACAGGCTAAAGCCTGCGAGCAACCGCAATGGGAAAGGAGCACAGGGGGACTCATGGAAGAGTCGCAACAAAAATAAAATGGCAAAAATAGAAAACAGTTACGAACAGTGTGGTTGAAAAAATAGGACTGCATAGGTAAGAGTCCGGCGGGTAAGCTCAGTGAACAATTCACTAGTCACCTAGAGGAAAGGAAAGGAACCCCCATGTTATGAGGGGTAAGTTCAGCCAGGTGGAGATTTGGAGGTGCGGGATCTGGATCTTTTCTTCCTAGATTGCTTCTCCCATCGAGGCGCTTTAGGAAATCCCGGGGTGGCCGCCTCCAAGGGCCAATCCGGAATCCGGATCTGTGGAAGTTCAAACACTCCAAGAAAGTTAGGAAGATCACCCAGGGTGCGAAAGGTGGCCGATTTACCCTCATGAGATGCAAACAGATGGAAAGGGAAGCCCCATCGATATTTAATTTGCTTAGAGTGAAGTGCGTCTGTGAGTGGCTTCAGAGATTTCCGCATGAGAAGGGTCTGCCTGGAGAGGTCCGTCAGAAGCATGACGGGGGATCCGTGAAAGAGAATGGAGTCTCGAGACCGAGCGGCCTGCATGATGTCAGATTTGGTGTGGAAAAAATGGATGCGGCAGATAATGTCCCTTGGATAGGCCGGGTTGGGATTGCGGGGGCCCAGGGATCTGTGGATCCTGTCAATTTCCAGGTGCTCGTCTTGGGGCTTGTTCAATAGCTGGTTAAACATCAGAGTGGCTGCTTTGGCAAGATCCTTGTTGTCAACCGACTCCGGGACCCCGCGGATGCGGATATTATTGCGTCTACTTCTGTTCTCCTGGTCATCGAGACCGTAAAACAGTTGTTGGATCTGATTAGTGTGTTGCTGAAGAATATGATCATGTTCAATAATTCTGGTCACAGATTCCTCCACTGTTGCTTCAATATCGTCAAAGCGCTGACCTATATCATGGCGTAGGTCTGTGATCTCACGCTTATAGGAGCGCTCAAGCCTGCTGATGTAGGCCTCAATATCCCCCTTAGTGGGGAGGGCCTTGAGGTAGGATTCCATGTCCCAGGGTGCTGGCTGAGGATGCGGCTGGGGCGGAGGGGTCCCGGGACACGGTGGGTGGTGGGGGCTCCGGGTGTCCGAACCGGGGGAGTGCGGTGAGGGAGAAGAGGCCTCCGGGAGCGGAGAGGGTACCTGAGAGGCGGCGAGGGCCGCTTGCGCCGCCGCCGCGCGGGTCGCCGCCATCTTGGAAGCCGGAGTGGTCCGTCCCGCGGATCCCTTCGTGGGGAAGTAGCTGCCTATTTCCTTGGATTTGAGATCCCCCGAGGGTCGGGGGGTGTCTCCGGTCCCCTTCCTGTGCATGGGGGAGAAAAACGAGGGTGCTGTCGGCCGTGCTGTGCGCCGTTCTAGATGGTGGAGCGGGAGCCGAGGTCTCAGGCTGCCTTCCTCTCCATGCGCCAAGCCACGCCCCCCCCTGTTCCATCTCTTATTAGCCATTAATTCGTATTTCGGCATTTGTGTCCGAAATTCAATTTGGATTCGTACGAAATACGAATTTTCGTTAGGTTCGTTAACTTTTTGTAACAATTACAAACGTTCGTTATGATGAATTTGTCATTATGAGGGGCTCCCACCATCCCTGTGCTGTGCTGACTTCCTGGGTTTTTAACTTCATCATAACAAATAATCGTAATTAATGAACATTCTTATTTTGTCCGATTCTGAATCTCCCATCGACTACCAGTACCAGTCTCTCACTCCCATATTAAAAAAGGTAATTTTCCCAACCCTCACTCAGCAGCCTCTGACCTCTGATTGGCCAACATAACACCAGTCACGTTTCCATTGTAATGGAATTTGTATCCAAAATTCGTAAATGAAATTTTCTTATTTTGTACAAAATTCAGAAGCATAGCAATTTGTATTTCGGATCCTCCCGAATGTACGAATTTATGGAAATTCATACGAATTTTCGATTCATACAAACTAATCGCACATGTCTAATGGATTCAAGAGGGGCCAAAAAGGATTGTAAAAGGGTAAACCAAAGTATACTTCCAGATATCTGGAGATATGGGGGAGCCCCAGGTAGTGGGTGTATATAAAGAGTATTTAGAGCATATATGCCCAAAAAGGAGGTTTATCCTAAATGCTGCAGCCACAATATAGGAGGATGTTTCTCCCACGTAATTGTCTATGCTAGACAGTCACAAATGAAGCTAGTTTGTGACACGACAGAAATGGAAATTCCTTATTGAGATGAAATCCACCTTAAAACAGAGGAAATGTCCCCCACTTGGGAGCTCAGTATTAGAGCCTAGCCAAATAACCAGTAGGGTGGGGAAACTTCAATTGGGAAATTCGTATTTGTATGGTGTCCTCGCCAGCCCATAGTGAGTGTTGTTTGCGATTTCATTAATGTGTGGTTTTTAACAATAATTGTAATAAAGATCATTCTGTTTTTTTTTTGTATAATCTTTATTTATTGTAACAAAGAAAGGAAAAGTATACAAACTGGACATGCCAATACAGTGAATGGACATGGATTCCTAAAGAACGTTAAGGCAAAATCTCAATACAAAAGGCAATTCAAGCAGTGATGAGCCATAATTGTTCTTCTAAATATAGAATGTCCTTCTCCCCAGGGGAAGAGTAAGCTACTCCGCTTGTTTTAGGGTCACTTAGGGTTGCGTTGGCATAACAAGGCAGATATCTGTTGCTCCCCAGTGTGGGTAAACATGCTAATGATTAACGTTTCACTAAGAAGCCTGCCCCCATCCGCCCTGTTGGAAGAGGGGGGGTTCCGGGAAGCTCCATTTGACCCTCTCCGGCCAGTATTCAGCCCGAGGGCGGACGTGAGGAGGACAACATTCCTTTGTGGTCCCGCCTCTCCTGTGGCAGGGAGAGGGGGTAGCAGATAATGTACCAAATGAACCCACTTGAAATGTAATACCTAATATTTCCTAGGCAGCTTGGACCAGGTAGTTATAAGCAAATCCATAACAAACACTAGACGAAAAAAGGGTAAAGAGATTGGGGAGGTTGGGGGGGAGAGAAGACGAAGGGGGGGGGAAGCTCTCCCTTCCTGGCACATGGCCAAGTTCCTACGAATAAAGTGTTTGTGATGGCATCCGGTCAATGATCAACATTTAAGAGGGGACTCGGGTGCTAATCTAGTGGTCATTCCACCCATATTGGGGTCTCTATTCTAGGAGTTTTAGTGTTGCTGACCTATACATCCCCTAAGGGCAGGCTCAGCGAGCTCCAGCAGGGCAGTATCCAGGCTGGAAGCAACGTATCTCCCATCCGACATATGCTGTAGCCAGGGGGCCCAAATAGCATCACACTTCTCTATGGTGTCGTTGCTACCCATTCCTCTGCTTCTCTAATCTCCTTCACCTTCCGGATCCACTACTCCCTGCCGGAAACATGCGTCTGCTTCCAGTAAGAAGGGAGCAGGCATTTAGCTGCATTTAGGAAGTGTGGCAAAGCACTCTTCTGGTATTTACTGACCAGCATAGGAGGGATATGAAAGAGGAAGTGCAGGGGAGAGAGGGGACACCGTCAATGCCCAGTATGTCCTGTATCTGAGTTTTAATTTCCTCCCAGAATGGCTTAATTTTTGGGCACTCCCACCATATGTGAAGTAAGGTGCCCCTGTGGCCACATTCTCTCCAGCAATGATCACACATGGTGGGATAGATTCGTGATAAGGTAGCTGCAGGGCAGGAGTTAGGGTGGTGGGGGCCCCTGGGCTTGAGTCACTTTCAGACCCTACCTTTTATACATTTCCATATTTATCGGTGTATAACATGCGCCGGAGTATAACACGCACCTCAAGTTTAGGAGGGAAATTTAAGGAAAAAAACTTTTAGGAGGGAAGTTTAAGGGAAAAACTTACATTTAAATGACCATCAATGCAGCCTTACCAGTGTCCATCTGTAGCCTTGCCCATCCATCTGCAGCCTTGTCCAGTGTCATTGCAGCCTTGTCAGTGTAATGCCTCGTACACACGATCAAACAATCCGGTGGAAAAGTCTGGCGGACTCGGGTTGTCGGGAAGAGGCCCTTGTCCTCATCAACATGGGGAAAAGGTGCTTTTGCGGCCCCCCCTTCCCCAAAGCACCCCCCATGTTGAGGGCACGCGGTCTGGTACGGCTCAGGAGGGGGGGCGCTCGCTGGTCCCCACCCTCTTTCCTGACCGGCCGGGTTACGTGCTCGGATAAGGGTCTGATATGGTTCTAGGGGGGGACCCCACGCCATTTTTTTCAGCGTAGGGCTTCTCCTTTAAGTCCATACCAGGTGACGGGCCTTCGCTGGTCCTGGCTACCTGGAGCCGTGCTCAAAATTAACGGACTTTCCTCCGTGTGTGTGGGCAAGTACGTTCATTTCAAAAGTATGGCGGAAAGTCCCCTGTGTGGGCAGGTCCGCTCGTTCAGACAGTCCGGCAGAATTTACGGTGGTTTGTCCACCAGACTAAGTCCGCCGGTCTGATCGTGTGTACGCGGGATAATTTGCAGCCTTGTTAGTGCAGCCTTGTCATTTGCAGCCTTGCCCCAGTGTCATTTGCAGCCTTGTCATTGCAGTCTTGAAGTTTAAAAATGGCGCCGCCGAGATACAAAGTCCTGGAGCACTCCCTGCATTGTCACTAGAGCTGCCCAGCAGGTTCAGCTGCTACCTGTAGCCCTCCTCACAAAGCAAAAACCCCTCAGCTGACAGTTTGATGCCTCACCATAGTTTTGCAACACGTCTCCATCTCATTCTATGGTGAAGCGGATTGGCAAGGAATGCAGTCCTAGCTCCAGAGTCACATGTAGCGACTATCCTGCCCCCTAATAGATAACATGCTTCCTGGCTGACGATGGACAGCTCAAGACAAGGCTACTGAGCTCTGTGCTCTCTCAACACCAACAGGCTGTTTTCCCAGTTACCTACACCCGGAATCTCTATGTCATCCTCAAGCTCTCACCCAACTGAGTCCATTGAGCTGCAGCAAGGTACAATCAAGCACTACCTACTCCGTACATCCTCGCTTGACTCCCGCACGGGAACAGACAAGCTAGAACATCAATGCAAGGAATCTGGAGGACAAGATGGGAGAACTAGATCTACTGTTGTACGAGGAGAATTTATATTTTGTGGGAATTTCAGAGACTTGGTTTAACAGCTCTCATGATTGTCTGGCAACCATTTAAGGGTATTCTCTATATTTCAGGGGTAGGGATGGTAAAAAAGGGGGTGAGGTATGCCTGTATATCAAAAATGATGTACAATTGAATGTGAGGGATGACATCACTAATGGAACAAGGGAGGAAGTGGAATCCTTATGGGTAGAGCTACAAAGGGAGGAAACTATGGGTATGCTTTAAGAGTAGATTAAATAAGGGTATTAGCCAGTGCATCCCAATGGGAATAAATTTAAAAGAGCTAATAAAAGTCCTGGGTGGCTTAACTCCAATGTAAAAATGCATATAAAAGCAAAGTAGAAGGCCTTCAAAAATTAAAAGGTTCAGGGTTCATCATCAGCATTCCCACTTTACAAAGAAGGATATAAAAAAAATGGAGGTTGTGGAATAATCTGTGATATACCAGCCAGCATCCCAATCTTGAATACAGTACAAAATTTCACATACAATTTGGTAAAAAAGTATAAAGTAATTTTATTTAACAATTATCAAACACCGTAACGTAATACTCATACACACATGTATTTAGAAATATCTGTGCACATTGCTTTCGAGTGCATAATATTCCCGAAAAATCACAGAAACATATGCACGCAAAATATGAAGATAGACTCCTTCTTCAGGGATAATCCAATATGCAATTTATTGTAAATGTAGCAATCTAAAATATAAAAAAAGATACATATTTTCAACAACAACATACACTTGATCAGTATTTATGTCCATCTGATGGCAGCAGATGGATCAAGGCAAAGACAAAGATACATACGTGTTATGTGTTGCCCATATACTCACATGTCCAACAGAACATCAGAGTCCAAAAAAGCCATGGAGAAATGGCCAAGTGGGCCAAAGAGACACAGATAAGTATAGTGAGAAAAAGAAAAACTTCCTGATTGATGAGGGAAGTGGGTGCAATGATCACCTGAGTGCAACCCGGGACTGCATCAGCAGGAGGCTGGGAATGTGAAAAGGAGACAGCTATCACAGTCTGCAGCTATATTTAGCATTTTTAATTTTCTAAATACCCCCAATTTATTGCCAAATATCCTCACAGAGAGAGGTTGGCCTAGGGATTAGCAAAAAGCTTATATATTCATAATAGAAAAAGCCATGCAGAACGATTGTGTATATATAAAGAAATATATACCTCCAAATGGTGTTGTGTATACACAGATGAGGACAACATAGGATGAAAAAATACTAGGTCAGGAGGATGTGATAGTTTAATCCCCATTATCAAGCGGTATACAGTGGTGAATATATATACATCAATGATCCATATTACAGACGTGATTCAGTGGCTTATAAGGATCCAAACAGAATCCTAGAACGACCCACAGATACACACATCCAGAAGAAACACAGTCTACAAATAGGGAAAGTGAATTAGGTAAGACTAGTGTCTATATAGCCAAACATAGTTTAAAGCCGGATTCCGCTCTTTTTTTTTTTTTTCTTACCTGTGTTACAGGTGGGCGACTGCTACCTTCGCTTAGCATCCACGTCCGGCGTTTTTTTGACCCCCGGCGCGACGATTCTTTTCCTCGGGATGACTTTTAAAAAAGTGCTCTGGCGTTTTCCATTTTAAGTGTGGGCGTCTGAAGCCCACAGGCATTTACTTCCTGTGTATCGATGACGCTCGGCTCCCAGCATGCTCCGCTCCATCTCGCGCATGCTCAGTGTGCAATAGTGGTAATGGCAGATACAGCTGCCTGCCCACTTTAAAAATGGCAAATTCGGACACGCCCTCGTCACGTGACCGGCGTCCTAACGAAATCTTGCGAGATTTCGCAATTTCATTGTCCCCCCATGGATTCTTGGGAAATAGCTTAGAAATTTCCCAGGGACCATTGCGAGGACGATAACCACGCCTACTCCCACGGGAGGACAACCCGGAAGTCAGCAGAAACATCTGAAATAAAAGGTAAGTAAAGAATAATTTTTTTTTTCAGGGTTCATTTAGGTAAGTATTCAATCTGGTGATTTTAATAAGATGAAGTTTCATTTTTAGGTACCAAACCGCTTTAAGAAGCTACAAAGGAGTAAAATATGTATCAAAAATAGCATTTACCTGAACCGATATGCACCGCTGATATGTTGCCTCATCGAGAGCCACAGTACTAATGCACCCTTAATAAAGCTCACTATATATAGGAGCTAATCAGACTCTGGTCTGGTCGCACCTGGCGTATGCCGTCCAGTTCTGGGCACCAGTCCTCAAGAAGGATGCGCTAGAACTGGAGAGAGTCCAGAGAAGGGCAACAAAGCTGATAAAGGGTCTGGAGGACCTTAGTTATGAGGAAAGATTACGAGCACTGAACGTATTCTCTCTGGAGAAGAGATGCTTGAGAGGGGATATGATTTCAATGTACAAATACCATATTGGTAACCCCACAATAGGGATAATACTTTGACGTGAAAAGGAATTTAAAAAGACATGCGGCCTTCCACTAAAAATAGAATAGAAGTGGTTTAAACTTAAACTGCATAGATGGTTACATAGTTACACAGTAGGTGAGGTCGAAAATAGACCATCAAGTCCAACCTATGTGTGGGATTATATGTCAGTATTACCTTGTATATCCCTGTATGTTGTGGTCATTCAGGTGCTCATCTAATAGTTTCTTGAAACTATCGCTGCAACCTTTCCTCATAACTAATATCCTTCAGACCCTTTATTAGCTTAGTTGCCCTTCTTTGTGCTCGCTCCATTTCCAGTACATCGTTCCTAAGGACTGGACAGCATACTCCAGGTGCGGCCAGACTTGTAGAGCCAGAGAATTATCATTTTATCTCTGCAATTAATCTCCTTTTTACTGCATGCCAATATTCTGTTTGCTTTGTTAGCAGCATCCACTGTTGAGCCTATCATCTACTAGGACACTCAGGTCCTTTTCCATCCTAGATTCCCCCAGAGGTTCTCCTCCCAGTGTATAGATTGCATTCATATTTTTGCCACCCAAATGCATTGTTTTACATTTTTCTACATTGAACCTCATTTGCCATGTAGTTGCCCACCCCATTAATTTGTTCAGATCTTTTTGCAAGGTTTGCACATCCTGTGAACATCCTGTGAAGAAGTTATTGCCCTGCTTAGCTTAGTATCATCTGCAAATACAGAGATTGAACTGTTTACCCCATCCTCCAAGTTGTTTATGAACAAATTAAACAGGATTGGTCCCAGCCAAGAACCCTGGGGGTCCCAACTACCCACCCCTGACCATTCCAAGTGCCCCCCATTAATCCCCACCCACTGAACTTGCCCTTGTAGCCAGTTTTCAATCCATGTACTCACCTTATGGTCCATGCCAACGGACCTTATTTTGTACAGCAAACGTTTATGGGGAACTCTGTCAAATGCTTTTGCAAAATCCAGCTACACCACGTCTACTGGCCTTGCTTTATTTAGATGGCAACTCACTCCTCATAGAAGTTTAATAGATTGGTTTGGCAAGAAGTAATAAGTAAAGTTAAAGGGTTCTTTACTGTAAGAGAGGTAAGGATTCTCTTCCACGGGCATTAGTTTCAGCAGGAAGCAGTGATAATTTCAAAAAACAGTTTTAGATAGGCACCTGAATGACCACAACATACAGGAATATACAATGTAATACTGACATAAAAGCGCACACACACAGGTTGGACTTGATGGACTTGTGTCTTTTTTCCACCTCACAAACTATGTAACTATACTAACACTACACTAACACTCTACATTCAGAGTCACTATAAGTGAACACACTAACTTGCTAGTATTAAACTCCACTCCAACAAGACACTGCAAAAGCTTCCTATGGGAAGGAACCTTTTATAACGAGGGGTGGGACTATGAGCACTGAACCGTGATTGGACAAAGTAATCATCACTTTTTCCAGTCAGGGCTCTGACAGTGCTCTGTGCCCTAGCTGGCAAAGCCTTGCACCTGACCAGCAGTCAGGTGCATGGCTCCATCCAATTAGCACCCCAGAATGCACTGTGCACTGCGCAATTTTCATTTGTGGATGCTGGTATGCGTTGCAGTATATTTATGCTGCCACTTTTGAAAGGGGCCATGGCTGGTGTATGCTGATTAAGTAGTCACAAAGTCATGCCTGAATTGATAAACAAGGACTGAGTTTATATGTTCTACACCATCTACATTGATATCTGTTTCATCTTGATTGGGCATTTCTATTGACCTTTCTCTTCCCATGGTTGTTTGGATTTAATGTCATACATGAACTTTGCTAGTATCAATATCAGTGGCGGCCCATGCATTTTGGGCGCATGGGCGCCACGCCCCCATCCCTGCTGCCGCCTCCCTATCCATACCCCCGGCCCCTTTCAGGACGCCAGACGCATGGACTCCTATGGCGGAGGCAGGATAAAAAAGGGTGGGCTCGGGGGCGCAGAGAGTGCACCCTGATCCCACCCAATTATTTGACCATAGCAAATGAATATTGCATTCTGGAGGCAGGTCAGTGAGACCTGTTTCCTGATTGGGCAAAGCGCCAGGCATCCCTATTGGATGCTCAGCGCTTTGGTGTAAGTGGAACAGAGCGGAGGAAGCTGACTGGAGTGAAGACGCCGGAAAAGAGGACACATTACCAGGGTAAGTGCCGGCATATGATGGGCAGAATGGCAGCATTTGATGGGCACACTGGCAGCATTTGATGGCACAGTGGCAGCGTTTGATGGCACAGTGGCAGCATTTAATGGGCACAGTGGCAGCGTTTGATGGCACAGTGGCAGCATTTGATGGCACAGTGGCTGCATTTGATTGGCACAGTGGCTGTGCTTGATGGCACATTGGCTGCGTTTGATGGGCACAGTGAGGCTGCAATTTTTTTTCTTTTCAGAATTTTTCAGTCTGTTTGCACCCCCCAAAAAATTTTGAGCACCAGCCACCATTGAGTTAAACTTAAAGGTCTATAGTTACTTGGTAAAAACTTTGATACCTTTTTAAATGTAGGCACCACATTGGCCCTATACCAATTCAGTGCACTATTCCAGACGCTAATGAGTCCCTAAAAATTAGAAACAATGGCTTTGAAATGACAGAGCTCAATTCTTTTAGGGTCTGTAGATGGATGGCATCTGGTCTAGGTGCTTTATCCACCTTTAGTCTGTCTAAATATTTCTAGACCATATCACTTTTGAGCCATTGTGTCTCATTTGGGGCTGTGTTAATACCATCCTCATTATAGTCACAAGCTCCCCCATGCTCCTTTGTATACACAGAGCAGAAGAAAGTATTTAATAATTTTCCATCTCTTTGTCCCCAATCACCCACTCCAGAATATTTTGTAAAGGACCTACATGCTCAGACCTGACCTTTTTACTAATAATATATTTGAAGGATTTTTGGGGGTTTGTCCTACTATCTTTTGTACTCTGTCGTTCATTTTGAATTTTTGCGTCCTTGATTTCATTTCACAAAGCATTTGCGCCTGTAACACACCGCAGTTCCCCATTTACTATTAGCATGCAGATGCACGGGCAGCTGCGATCTGTGTGCCACTATAGACCTGGCACACGGCATCTTCAATTCACAATTAAAAGAAGCTGGAAGTGCCAATATTATGGGGGTGATGAGGGGTGATGTGAGGAAGTACATAGTTACATAGTTACATAGTTAGTCAGGTTGAAAAAAGACACAAGTCCATCCAGTTCAACCACAAAAAAAATTATATATATATATATATATATATATATATATATATATATATATAATATCATACAATCCCATATACCCACAGTTGATCCAGAGGAAGGCAAAACACCCCAGCAGAGCATGATCCAATTTGCTAAAGCAAGGGGAAAAAATCCTTCCTGATCCACCCGAGAGGCAATCGGATTTTCCCCGGATCAACTTTACCTATAACTGTTAGTACCCAGTTATATTATATACATAATCCAGGCGGAACTGTGCGTCAGAGGGGGCAGGGTCACCGGGTGGCCCCACCCTCCGTTATATAAGAACTGTCAGAAGAAGAGAAGTGTCACACAGTGGGAGCCTCCCATTGCACGGAGCGGCCCGAGAGCGAAGAAGAGACGCCGTGGAGGAAGATGCCGGACGAGAACACCGGAGCAAGAAGAAGAGAAGGAAGAAACCGAAGGATGAAGAAGGAAGAAGACCAGAAGAAATAAGATGAAAGAAAAAGACTTTAATAAAGGAATTGTCAAAAACTGTCTCTTGTCATTTTTAACACTTTTTTCACTTTTTTGGTGAAATGGTAGGGGTACTTTTGTACCCCTTAATATCCATAGCAGACCTGAAGGGCCTGGTATGCTCTTTTTTAAATTAAAGTCGCCTGACCTTGGGGCGACTTAAAGTTGTGTTGTAAGTCGCCCCAAGCCACGCTGTGATTCACACTCAAGTCGTGTCCTAGTTTCCTCCCAAAGTCGCGCTGGAAGTCTTGTTGCCCCTGTGTGAATGGACTGTCAATGATACGGCGTACGCTATTATCAATTGCGCCGGCATATTATGTCTGCGCTTATGCGTGCGCCGGTTCATACGCTCACTTGATAATTTATCTGGTGCACAAATTGAGGTATGAACTGGCGCAGCGCATTCAACTTAGTAAATCAGCCCCATTGTGTTATCTTCTTTGTAACATTTAAGCAATGATAGTGTTCCTTTATTTTTATATTTTTTAAATGCTCTTTTCTTATTATTTATAGCTTTTTTTACCTTTGGCCGTGAGCCACATAGGTTTCATTTTTAGCCTTTTAAACTTATTGCCCATGGGAATATACTTTGCTCCTTTTTTTTAACCAAGTTGGCATGTGGTGCAATGCTCTGCCTTTAGACACTGTCCATAACTGCTTTTATTCAATATTATACTTTGCAGTGAGTTTGCATACAGTCTTTATGAAGAACTCACATGTCTGTTTTGTGTTCATCGATGCCAATATTTCCTCCCAGTCTAAGTCTTGGAGATAAAACATACATTAATCAGTTTGCGCAGTTCCCATATAATCCTAATTAGATACAGGGATAGTTCACGTGAACAGGAACCGATTCAGTTATTCTAGGTGTTGCAGCTCCCCTTGAATCCACTGGGTGGTGTACTGAAATCTGTAGCAAAAACAAAGAAAGGAGAGCACACAGCCGCCCTAGTGTTGAATTATTTAATAAAGGATTAAAAAACGACAAAGGTTGCACTCACAATGGTAGACTGATATTCAGCATGGGTAGTCTGTATCTCATGTATGCCTCCTCTCCTGGCCTGTTCCATGGTCATATGGTGATAATCTGGGCTGTGGTGGAGCTGAAGTCCTAAGGATCCCAGCACTAGTGTGCCACTGAGCAGCTCCGAGAGACGCGCATGCGCCCGAACCAACTGGCGCCAAGTGACGTCGGCCTAAGCTGCACTGGAAGACAAGGAAAAATGGAGCAGTGTGGCCATGTGGGCTCCCAGGTTGCTATGACAACATGTTTTGGAGGTGCAACCTCCTTCTTCAGGTCACACCCCTTCCTCTAAAATGCTGCTCTATATGGGAAACCCAAAGTTCCTCCCAGATTGATTCCTTAAAGGAGTCAGGAGTGGAGCATACCCAATATAGACAACAAACAGGTGGGTGACATGCAACATAACTGTGAAAGTCAAATTATTAAAACTAACAATTTAAAAATTATGCTTAAAATTATTATTACTATTAGCATATATTCGAGAAGACCTACGTTTCCTAAAAGTAATAACACTTATAATCACTATAAAAAAACAAGTTTAATTATGATCAAGGTTGGACTATAATTACCCTATAATAGCGCTATCATTCCTAGGGGTCACCTGGCTGAAAGGCCCCCCAGAAAAGGAGCAATTCAATGTATTATATGTCAGGGCTGGGCTCAGCCCTTCCTTCTCTGAGCTGGCCACTTAGCTGTCGGCTAATTGCCAGACCCCATCTCTCTCCACAGTTACTCAGCTGTTGATGATCCTGCTCGTAAGTTCTACCTACTTAAGCTGTTCAGTCCACAGGAGCTCTGCCTTCGCCTTGTTCACATCACTAAAAACTATCTCCTGCGTTCCAGTTTAAAGACTGGCTTTGCTGACATCCCTTCTGGCTCCAGGTCCTGTTTGCTGTTCCACTACATTGATCCCTGACTTCTGACTTAGCTTACTATCCATTCTGGTTACTGAACTTTGGCTATGTTTTGATTACGTTTGTTCTTTTTATTTTTATTACTTAACAAGTGTGATTTAACTGTACTTCTGTCTCAGTCTCATTTCATTGTTTCTGACAGTATCACAATAGTTTTGTGTGATTATACATGCTCCAGCAGTAACAGTAAACAAATCAAATCAGATCAAGGTGCCTACCTCTCGCTGTCAGATCGAATGGAATGGGGGTCCTGTTTATTAGTGGTTTTGTCATGATACTTTGGATGCTTACCTCTATTATTATTTTTATTTTTATTAAAATTTGTATTATTATTTGGTTTTACTCCAGGTCCATTATGTTGAGTATGGTGCTGTAAAACATGAGCCGTAGGATCCACACCTTCCCTCCTTTCCAATTGATGGATTGAATTAGCAGGGGTACGGGTAGAGCATTGGGACCTATGTGAACCCCAATCGTGATCCCTTCCCCTATGTGGGACCCCACCTGACCCAGTGTGGTGGCTGGGAAAAGGGGAGTGGGTGGGGGATATTTATATTTATATTTATGAATGGGAATCAAGCTACCTTTGGTTGTCCTTAGATTTGTGTTCCTTATACACATCGATTCCCCATGAGGGTGGATTGTGGGCTGTGGAGTACTTTCTCTCTGAAGCGGACTATATGCACCCAATGTAATCTGAGTTTGTTTGCTGATGTACACAGTTTGCTTTAGAGAGAAACTACTTCCTATTTCAAGATCAATACTATAGACAGATATCAGGCACTGCAATGGGTGCACATTTTGCACCATGCTATCCCAGTCTTTTGATGGGGTTCTGGGATAAGTTTCACTTCCGATCTCAGAACCCCTTTGCCAGGCATTTGGTGTATTACAAGCGATACATTGATGATATACTTATCATCTGGGATGGTCCCCGTGACACGCTCAGTGGGTTTGTGCCTTATTGTAACTCCAATGCCTTTGGGATAAAGTTCACATTTGTGGTGCCATTAGATTGAACATCTTAAATAAAAAAGAGAGGGAATTTATGATTCCACTGGCACCACGCATCCCGACAATATACCAACTCCCCAAGATACACAAGGATTTGGTTAATCCACCAGGTCGCCCAATTGTTAGTGGTATAGATTCCATTACCTCGCGAATAGGGAAATACATAGATACTTACCTCCAGCCCTTAGTAAGGAATATACCATCCTACTTACAGGATACAGGTGACACAATTCGACTACTAGAGAATATACAATATCATGATGATCTTATTCTAGTCACAGCAGATGTGTCTGCGTTGTATACCTCTATTCCACAGGACCTTGGTCTAGGAGCCGTTGAATTATTTCTTTCCAGGGACCCTACACTCCCTGTGATACATAGAAATTTCCTTATGCAATTGTTGGAATTTGCCATGTCCCACAATTACTTTTGGTTCCAGGGTACCTTTTATACCCAGACCAGAGGGGTTGCCATGGGGGCAAAATATGCACCCAGCTTGGCCAATCTGTTTATGGCCCAGTGGGAGGAGGATGTCGTCTATGCCCTCGACAGGCCGGAATTGTTGTTGTGGGCTAGGTATATAGATGACATCCTCCTCTTGTGGAGGGGCAGCCGGCCATCCCTGGATGCCTTCATGGCAACCCTTAATACCAATGATCGTGGTATACAGCTGACCTTTGAGGCCAGCACAACTAACATCCATTTTCTGGACCTAGAAGTCACAGTGGTGCAGAAACGCCTAGTCCTGAGAACCTTTTTTAAGCCAACGGACCGCAACGGGTACATTCCCGTCGATAGTTGCCACCACCGTCAATGGCTTGGATCCATTCCACGTGGTCAATTTCTCAGGCTTAGGCGTAACTGCACGAATACTAGTGACTTCATCTCTCAATCCTATACCATCCGCAAGAGGTTCTTAGACAAGGGCTATGACCCATGTGCCCTTGATGCTGACATCCAAACAGCCCTACATACTGATAGGGCTTCCCTCATCCAGAAAAAAGTTAAATTAAGAACTAATGATAAATTTAAATGGTCTTTCTTTACCACTTTCTCCACACAACACACTGGGATAAAGAGAATTATTAACAGGCACTGGAAGGTGTTGTCTGGTGATAAAATCTTAGGTGGAATCATCCCTGAGAAAGCCGGAATTATCTATAGGGGTGCCCGGTCGATACAAAATGATATCTCCCCCAACGTAATAGATATCCCTAGATCCATACAATTTTTCCCTCAGAGTAAGGGATACTTTCCCTGCAGAAAATGCAACGTCTGCATACATAACATGTTAGGCAAGGGGAAAAGCGATTCCTTTACATCCACAGCCACTTCACGTAGGTACATGATGAAACACTTTACCACCTGTACCACCAGGTACATTGTTTATTTGATCACTTGTCCATGCAACCAACAATATGTTGGCCGCACTATTCGCAATTTCTCAATCAGAGTTAACGAACACCTCAGTAAAATCAAAAAAGGCTGTGACAAGCACACAGTCCCGAGACACTATCTTGTAAACACAATAGGGACCCCAAGGGTACACGTTTTCAAATTATCGACAAATTTGTCCCGAGCTGGAGGGGAGATTCACGCCTACGGGGGGTGTCGCGCCTCGAGACTTTTTGGATCTATGAATTGAGGTGCTACTCCCCCTTTGGCATGAACACAGACTGGGACATTAACAGTTTTATTAATCAGGCTTAATTTAACTTCAGATCTTCACAATCACCCTTCACCTCAACTATGTTCACCATTCACTATATTTTCATTTTTGATACATTGTTCTGCCCACACATTAACTACGTACCTTCTATGCTTACGGCATACACCTCATACCGTCTGCGTGTTGCCGTTTCTGCACGTCATTTATTTATTTTCAACATGGTTCATTTTTTTCCCCCAATCCCTGTCCCATGTTCTAATTTAGACATGTGTGACTATATGGTGATTTTTCTGACTTTATGTGACCTGAGACAGATGTTTTTTGGTAAATGTATACACATACACTTTTCAAGCCTCAGGAGTCTCATGGTCCTTTCTGTTAGCAATACGTAATTAGAACGTACAGAATATTTGATTTATTATATTTTATTTATTCATTCCCATTGCTGACATTATTTTCCCATTACCAATTCCTAATGTACCAGCCCAGAGGTTTGCTACGTTCCCCCCCCCCTTCTCTTCGCCCTTGCTTTCGTTTTCTTCTCCTCTGCATGCTTTGTTTTGAACCATAGGGGACGTGTTGTGGTTGCCATGGTCACGTTGCCACCCATCGTTCGTTGCGACGTGACGTGACTACGCTCCCCCTTAGCTGGTTCCGGGTATGGTGAGGCTTCTAAGGCGCATGATGTGACATGACTGCGTTTTGCGCTAAGACGCATGCGCAGTATCGTCATGCTTTCGACCGTTTCGATTGGCCGTGATGCCGCTCACCACGCCTCATGGCGGGTGACGTACATTGTGCGGCAAATTGGCGCCAAATTCGGACGTTCCTCCCCTCTTCCGCATCCTACACCTATACGAGCACCTCCCATCTTAACGACGTGTGTCCCTCCTAGCCCCTCCCATGTTTGGTTATGCGATGTATCCATTTGGTGATTGGTGGAGGTTACCCAGCCTCATTACACGTCACCTCGTTTTCCCGATCACCTGACCGGACTCTCGTGCTATAGGATACCATGCAGCAACAGTTACCATGACTACACAGATACATCCTTTAGCTGCACACCGCCAGTAAATTAGTAACATACAGCTAACCAGTATAATGACGGATCACCATTAGACATCACCATCTCTACCTGTTAGGATCTATTGTGATACAACACATATGGGAACAAGCCTTTCCAGGTGATGACTTTATACATTCTATACAGTAATGTTAGTATATGGTTGGCTTTATCACACTAGTGTTTGATGCAGTCTTATATAGACCTTATCTGCTCACTGGCCCTCCTTGGAGGTCTGAGGAGGTCTAGACTAACATATGTGATCCATTTATGATTATGACTGTTTATCAAGTGTTTACCGTTATTAAATCTAATGTAACTGCTTTTATTAGTAGGAGGGTTATACTTTGGATGATATTCATATTTGGTCACTATGTTTGAACATGTCTATTCTGATTTGACCAGACTGTTTATCTTATTTGTTAAAGGGTTGTCCGAGACAACAGCCTCCGCCCCCTTGTAGGCGGAGCCTCCGCCCTTTTGTAGGCGGATCTGTTTTAGACATCCTATATATTTGTTAGCAATGTGGTGGGTCCCAACATGCCCCTGTCGAAGACATATGTGTCGAAACGCGTCGGGCTAGCTGTTGGCACCCCACATTGCTTTTATTTTTACTTTTACCTTATTGCTTTGTGATCACTAAGTCATCTGTTACCCTTTTGACTTTTAATAAATTACCATTTTTTATCGCCTGACCCGCACCATGTGGAGCTTTTTCTTTCTTTTTTCTTTTTTGGTCCAAACCCTTTAAACATCTTCCCCTTCACTTTGGGGTATTCGGAGTATCGGAGTGCAGTGGGCTATATCCGAGTTGGATTTCCTAACCATTCTGAAGTTCCATCGGTGAGATTCATCATTGGACATACGGTCTTTTGGAGTTCCCCCACCAGACTGACGAACCTCCTTCGATCCACCCCTCGGTCCCAGATTGTGACCCCAAGCCTTATTGACTCAACCGTCATACGACTGTGTGAGTCCAACAGATCTGGTAAGAAGTATCCATCTATTCTTTCCTAATGTTTCCAGACAAGCTGTTGTATATGGACATATCCGTTTAATGGGATTTGCCTCGCATCTTGATACGGTCTGATCACCATTGTGCCGGCCCTTCCACGGAAGCTTACACCCATTACTTGGACTTTATTTTGCTAATCTACACATCTATATGATCTTTGTTATATGATCATTCTTTCAACATATGTTCACTTTAGAAGCGCTACACTATTTTTCATTTCTATTATTATTTGGTTTTACTCCAGGTCCATTATGTTGAGTATGGTGCTGTAAAACATGAGCCGTAGGATCCACACCTTCCCTCCTTTCCAATTGATGGATTGAATTAGCAGGGGTACGGGTAGAGCATTGGGACCTATGTGAACCCCAATCGTGATCCCTTCCCCTATGTGGGACCCCACCTGACCCAGTGTGGTGGCTGGGAAAAGGGGAGTGGGTGGGGGATATTTATATTTATATTTATGAATGGGAATCAAGCTACCTTTGGTTGTCCTTAGATTTGTGTTCCTTATACACATCGATTCCCCATGAGGGTGGATTGTGGGCTGTGGAGTACTTTCTCTCTGAAGCGGACTATATGCACCCAATGTAATCTGAGTTTGTTTGCTGATGTACACAGTTTGCTTTAGAGAGAAACTACTTCCTATTTCAAGATCAATACTATAGACAGATATCAGGCACTGCAATGGGTGCACATTTTGCACCATGCTATCCCAGTCTTTTGATGGGGTTCTGGGATAAGTTTCACTTCCGATCTCAGAACCCCTTTGCCAGGCATTTGGTGTATTACAAGCGATACATTGATGATATACTTATCATCTGGGATGGTCCCCGTGACACGCTCAGTGGGTTTGTGCCTTATTGTAACTCCAATGCCTTTGGGATAAAGTTCACATTTGTGGTAGATGCTAAGTCTTTGGTATTTCTTGACTTGAACTGGCTTGGGATATGGATGGTAACATCACATCCATGACCCATTTTAACCACTTCAATATTGGGCACTTATACGCCTTCCTGTCTAGACCAATTTTAAGCTTTCAGCGCTGTTGCATTTTGAATGACAATTGCACGGTCATGCTACACTGTACCAAAACAAAATTATTATAGTTTTGTTCCCACAAATAGAGCTTTCTTTTGATGGTATTTGATCACCTGTGGGATTTTTATTTTCTGCTAAATAAATAAAAAAAATTACCGAAAATTTTGAAATAAATATGTTTTTTTTGTTTCTGTTACATAACTTTGTAAATAAGTAATTTTTCTACTTCACTGATGGGCACTGATGGGGCTGCACTGATGGGCACTGATAAGGCGGCACTGATGGGCACCAATGAGGTGGCACTGATGGGCACTAATGATGGGCACTAATATTCGGCACTGATGGGGCACTGATAGGTGGCACTGATAGGCCCTGATAGGTGGCACTGATATGCAGCACTGTTGGACATTGAAAGGCGGCATGTATGGGCACTGATAGGTGGCACAGATGGCCACTGATAGGCAGCACAGATGGGCACTGATAAGCAGCACAGATGGGCATGGATGGGCACTGATAGGTGGCACTGTACACTAATAAATGTTACTGATGGGTGCCAATCAGTGCCAAACAATAATGCCTGCCAATCAATGATAACCATTGTGGGCACTGATTGGCATCCATTGTGGGCATTGATTGGCATCCCTGGTGGTCTAGGGTGGCATACCTGGTGTTGACTAGTAGTGGCATCCCTGGTGGTCCTAGTGGCATCCCTGGTGGTCCAGTGTGGGCATCCTGTGAGGGGGCTGCGCTGATAATCGATCAGCACAGACCCCTCCTGTCAGAGGAGTGGCCGATCGGCTCTCCTCTACACGCATCTGACAGATGCGTGTGAGGAAAAGCCGATCACTGGCTCTTCCTGTTTACCCTGTGATCAGCCGTGATTGGACATGGATGATCACATGGTAAAGAGACTCTTTAACTAGATCGATGTTGCTGACACCATGCAACAACGATTGCTGCAATGCGTGCCCCCGGGGGTGCGCAGCGCCTTGATATCCTGCCAGACATCATATGACGTCTATTCAGGATATTGAAACCACTTTGCCGTTGTCATTTTGCTATATGGCAGGCGGCAAGTGATTAAAGAAACAGCAGGTAACGCATATCTCTATTAGGATAGCCAGTTTTGCCGGTTGCGTAGAAACTGTAGTAGTACTGCTGACTACGACCAACAAGCAGCTACACTAATCAAGAAATTCCAAGAGTAAAGGTACAATCTCACTCATATTTGTAAGGCAGCAGATAAGTATAGACATGGCATTAGTTCCACCACCAGCACTTCGGATAAAGAACACCAAGGTGTCCTCTTTATCACTAAATTTAATTACGAACATTGGGCCATTAAGTAAGCTGTCCAGAAACATTGGCCCATTTTGGGACAGGACCAACCTCTGGGTAGAGTTCTTCTGAAAAAACCCAAAGTAGTATTTAGACGAGCCACCAATCTTAAAAAGTTTTATTGCACCCAGCCGTCTTAGAAATAAATGAGTTAATGCGGCTAAAAATATCCCTGAATTGATATGATTGGCTGCTATAAGTGTAAACATAGTAGATGCAAGGCATGTAGGTTCATCTCTCATGGTCAGAAAACCTTTACAAGTAGAGTTGGATGAATGTTTCAGATTAAACAATTCATTTGCTGCAACACCCAATTTGTGGTATATGGGTTGATGTGTTCTTCCAGACACCTGTATGTAGGGAGGATGGTGCGAACCATGCAAACTCGCTTTAGTGAGCATCCGAGATTTAAAGGGGTTGTAAAGGTTCATTTTTTATTTTCTAAATAGGTTGCTTTAAGCTAGTGTATTGTTGGTTCACTTACCTTTTCTTCAATTTTCCTTCTAAATGTTTTTTTTCTTTGTCTGAATTTCTCACTTCCTGTTTCTCCTCAGTAAACTTCACACCATCATCTGAGGGGTGTTTAGTGAGTCCGAACAGCTTACTGAACAGCTTACTGAGGAGGCACAGGAAGTGAGAAATTCAGACAAAGAAAATAAACAAAAAAAAACATTTAGAAGGGAAATCGAAGGAAAAGGTAAGTGAACCAACAATGCACTAGCTTAAAGGAACCTATTTAGAAAATAAAAAACGAACCTTTACAACCCTTTTAAAGAAAAGAAAAGAGATAAGCATAGTGTCCTGCAACATTTTAAACAGGTAAATGGGGGTAGTACAAATGGCCCGGCACTCTTCAGAATAGAATCTATACCTATGACACTCCCGGAAGGAAAAAGGTTTACTCGTTTATGTCAGTGTGAGTCCTTTTAGATATTCACTTTAAATACTATGTCATCCGAAGGGTTAAATGAAGAGTTAGTGGTAGGCATCTTGATCTGATTTGATTTATTTACTGTTACTGCTTGAGCGTGTATAATCACACAAAACTATTGTGATAATAAATTGAATTGCTCCTAATAGAGCTATTATAGGGTAATTATAGTCCAAGCTTGGTCATAAATAACTTGTGTTTTTATAGTGATTATGAGTGTTATTATTTTTAGGGAATGTATGTCTTTAAATTGTCCATTTTAATAATTTGAGTTTCACAATTACGTTGGATGTCACCCATCTGTTTGTTATCTATATTAGGTAAGCTCCGCTCCTGGCCTGACTCCTATAACCACTTGCTTACTGGGCACTTAAACTTCCCTCCTGCCCAGACCAATTTTCAGCTTTCAGCGCTGATGTACTTTAAATGACAATTGCACGGTCATACAACACTGTACCCAAATGAAATTTTTATAATTTTTTCCCACAAATAGAGCTTTCTTTTGGTGGCATTTAATCACAGCTGGGGTTTTTATTTTTTGCTAAACAAACAAAAAAAGATGGACAATTTTGAAAAAAAATAAAAAATCATGTTTAACCACTTGACCACTGGGCACTTAAACACCCTTAATAACCAGACCAATTTTCAGCTTTCGGTGCTCTCACATTTTGAATGACAATTACTCAGTCATGCAACACTGGACCCATATGAAATTTTTGTCCTTTTTTTCACACAAATAGAGCTTTCTTTTGGTGGTATTTAATCACCGTTTTTTTTGTTTTTGTGCTATAAAAGAAAAAAATAACGAAAATTCTGTAAAAAAATGATTTTTTCTTTGTTTCTGTTATATAATTTAGCAGATTAGTAATTTTTTCTTCATAAATTTTGGCCAAAATTTATACTACTACATATCTTTGGTAAAAATAAGTACAAATTGGTGGATGTTATTTGGTCTTTGTGAAAGTTATAGAGTCCACAAGCTATGGTGCCAATATCTGAAAATTGATCACACTTGAAGTACTGGCGGCCTATTTCAATTCTTGAGACCCTAACATGCCAGAAAAGAACAAATACCCCCCAAATGACCCCTTTTTGGAAAGAAGACATTCCAAGGTATTTAGTAAGAGGCATGAGTTTTTTGCAAAATCAAGATTTTTTTTACTTTCTTTTTTTTCACAAAATTGTCATATTATCAGTTTATTTCTCACACACAGCATATGCATACCACAAATTACACCCCAAAACACATTCTGCTATTACTCCCGAGTACGGCGATACCACATGTGTGAGACTTTTACACAGTGTGGCCACATACAGAGGCCCAACATGCAGGGAGCGCCATCAGGCGTTCTGGAGCACCCAGGACAATTCTGACATTTCTCTCCTACATGTAAAAAATCATCATTTATTTGCTAGAAAATTACATAGAATCCCAAAACATGATGTATGTTTTTTTAGCAAATACACTGGAGAATACAATGGTGGTTGTTGCAACTTTTTATCTCACACGGTATTTGCGCAGCAATTTTTCGAATGCTTTTTTTTGGAAAAAAAAACAGTTTTGTGCTTAAAAAAAAACATGGTAAAGTTAGCCCAATTTTTGCATAATGTGAAAGATGAAGTTATGCTGAGTAAATAGATACCTAACATGTCACTCTTCAAAATTGCACACGCTCGTGGAATGGCGCCAAAGGTCGCTACTTAAAAATCACCATAGGCGACGCTTAAAATTTTTTTTACTGGTTATATGTTTTGGGTTACAGAGGAGGTCTGGGGCTAGAATTATTGCTCTCGCTCTAACGTTCGCAGCGATACCTCACATGTGTGGTTTGAACACCGTTTTCATATGTGGGCGGGACTTACGTATGCGTTCGCTTCTGCATGCGAGCACATGGGGACAGGGGCGCTTTAAAAAATTTTTTTTTTTTTATTGTTCATTTTACTTTATTTATTTGACATTTTTTTCCCCAAAAATAAATTTTTTGATCACTTTTATTCCTATTACAAGGAATGTAAACATCCCTTGTAATAGGGATATGGCATGAGAGGTCCTCTTTACTGTGAGATATGGGGTCAATAAGACCCCGCATCTCACCTCTAAGCTGGGGAGCCTGAAATATAAAAATAAAAAATAAAGATTCTGGCTTTGATCGTATTGGCGAGTCGGTAGAAGCACCGGAGGGCGGCGGGAGGGGGGGATGTCTATGGCTGGGTATTGCAGGGTATCTCCGAGTGTGGCTGGGTATCTCTGAGTATGGCTGGGTATCTCCGGGTATGGCAATTTATGGCAGGGTATTGCAGAGTATTGGCAGGGTATTGCAGAGTATTGGCTGGAATTGTACTGCAGAGTATTGGCGGGTACTGCAGAGTATTGGAGGGTAGTGCAGAGTATTAGCTGGTGTTGCAGAGTATTTGCGGGTGTTGCAGAGTATTTGCGTGTGTTGCAGAGTATTGGCGGGTGTTGCAGAGTATTTGTGGGTGTTGCAGAGTATTGGTTAGTGTTGCAGAGTATTGGCTAGTGTTGCAGAGTATTTGCGGGTGTTGCAGAGTATTTGCGGGTGTTGCAGAGTATTTGCGGGTGTTGCAGAGTATTGGCTGGTGTTGCAGAGTATTGGCGGGTGTTGCAGAGTATTGGCCAGTGTTGCAGAGTATTGGCCCATGTTGCAGAGTATTTGCGGGTGTTGCAGAGTATTTGTGTGTATTGCAGAGTATTTGTGGGTATTGCAGAATATTGGGGGGTATTGCAGAGTATTTTCTGGTACTGCAGAGTAATGGCAGGGAATTGAGGGGTTAAATTTCGGTGAGCAGCGATGTGGGCACTGAAGATGCAGCCCACAGCGCTGCTGACACCGATCTCTTCCTCCTCCGCTGTACCGATTGGTACAGAGAGGGGGAGGGAGGAACCGGCGTCATAACATGACGCCGGTTTGTTTACAAGTGATCACCCCGTCATTTGACCCGGCGGTCACGGGTGCTCTCGAGTGCGCGCCCCAGGGGGCGCGTGAGAGCGCAATTCTGGGAGGACGTCATATGACGGCCTCCCAGAGTTAAACAACCGCCCTGTCGCCGTCATTCGGCTATGGGCCGGTTGTTAAGTGGTTAATAGTTTGTTATAACATTTTGCAAACAGGTACATTTTCTGCTTCATTGATATGCGATGAAGTGGCACTGGTGGACACTGATAGGCTGCACTTGTGGGCACTGATAGGCTGCACTGATGGGCACTAATAGGCACAGATAAGGTGGCACTGATGGGGACAGATAAGTTGGTATTGATGGGCACAGATAAGGCGGCACTGATGGCCACTGATAAGATGGCACTGATGGGCCCTGATGGGTGGCAAGGAAGGGTGGCACGGATGGGTTGCACAGATGGGCACTGATAGATGGTACTGATAGGTGGCACTCATAGGTGGCACTGATGAGCACTGGTAGGTGACACTGATGGGCACTGATAGATGGCACTGATGTGCAGAACTGTCCAGGCACTGATTGTGGGCACTGACAGATGGCACTGGTGGGAACTGGTATCCGGCACTTTTAGGGGGCACAGGTGGGCACTGAGGATCTGGGCACATCGCAGTGAGCGGGACTAATGTCACGCTCACTGCCGCCGGCGATCATTTTTTTTTTTCCTCCTTGCGCTGTCAGCGTGAAGAGTAAAAATAGCCGATTACCGGCTGTGTTGACATCATGTGATCAGCTGTCATTGGCTGACAGCTGATCACGTGGTAGACTCGCTGATCACAGAGCACGCCGCAAGCGCCCTTCAGAGGGGCACGCAGGCTGTTCGTGCACAGAACAACTTCAATAGACGTGGTCCCGGCAATGCAGGTCCATGCTGTAGCTATCATTCGGCTATAGGGCGGATCAATAGAGGTTAAGGAATCAATCCGGGAGGGACTCTGGGTTTCCCATATAGATATATATAGAGCAGCATGTTAGAGAAAAGGGTGTGACCTGAAGAAGGAGGCCGCGCCTCCGAAACATGTTGTCGTAGCAACCCGGGAGCTCAAATGGCCACACTGCTCCATTTGTCCTTGTCTTCTGTTGTGGCTTATACTGACATCACACAGCGCCGGCTGGTTCGGGCACATGCGTGGCTCTTGGAGTCCTTAGGACTTCACCCCAGATTAACACCATATGGGTTACAGTCCAAGGGACCGGCCAGGAGAGGAGGCATATATGTGATACAGACTACCCATGCTGCATATCAGTCTACCATTGTGAGTGCAACTTTTGGTTGTTTTTTTAATCCTTTATTAACCGCTTCGCCTATAGCCGAAAGACGACTACAGAGCGGGCGCTAACTGCAGGGAGGCCGTCCCTGGACGGCCTCCTGTTTACTTCCACAATGCACGCTCCCGGGAGCACGTATCGGGGAAGTTCTGTGCTGGCCGTGTCCCTCGGACACAGCCAGGCACTGATCGCTGTAAAGGCCAATCACAGCGGCTGTTTACAGCGCAATCGGCGTGTCCAATGAGAGATGATCTCATATGTAAACATATGAGATCATCTCTCAGCGCCGCTCTCCCTCCTCACACAGACAGCGTGTGAGAAGGGAGAGATGAACGGCTGCAGCGGCCGTAAATAAAAAAAAAAAAAGTGCCATCCTCCCCAGTGCCATCTGTCATGTATAAGTGCCATCTGTCATCAGTGCCACCTGTCATAAAATGCCACTTATCAGTGCCCTCTGTCATCAGTGCCACGTATCATAGTTTCATAGTTAGTAAGGTTGAATAGAGACACCAGTCCATCCAGTTCAACCTGAGTGTCTACAATTGTCCCTATCCCTGTACATTGCACACTCACATCAGTCCCTACCCTCAAGGAGCCCACAATCCAAGATACCCATTCATATACTAGGGCCAAATTTGGACAGAAGCCAATTAACCTACCTGCATGTCTTTGGATTGTGGGAGGAAACCGGAGTACCTGGAGGAAACCCACAGAGGCACGGGGAGAATATGTAAACTCCAGGCAGGTAGTGTTGTGGTTGGGATTTGAACCAGTGACCCTTCTTACTGCTAGGTGAGAGTGCTAACCACTACATCACTGTGCCTTACTGTATCAGTGCCATCTGTCATCAGTGTCACGTGTCATTGTCCTGGTGCTCCAGGGCCTTCAAAAGTGTAATAGGTAGTCAACAAGTTAGATGTGTAATTTATGCTCCTAGAACACGTGATGGCGCTCCCTGCATGTTGGGTCTCTCTAAGTGGCCAGGCTGTGAATAAGTCCAACACATGTGGTATTGTAATACTCAGGAGGAGTAGCAGAATTTTTTTTGGGGTGTCATTTTGGGTATACACATGCCATGTGAGAGAAATAACCTATTACAATGACAATTTTGTGGAAAAAAAAAATAAAAAAAATAAAAAATCTTAATTTTGCAAAGAATTGTGGGAAAAAAATACAACATCAAAAAGCTCACCATGCCTCTTACTAAATACCTTGGAATGTCTACTTTCCAAAAAGGGGTCATTTGGGGGGTATTTGTACTTTCCTGACTTGTTCGGGTCGTAAGAAGTGCGATAGACCACCAGTACATCAGATGTGATCAATTTTGTATGATTCGCAGCACAGCTTGTAGACTCTCTAACTTTCACAAAGACCAAATAATATCCACTAATTTGGGTTATTTTTACCAAAGATATGTAGCAGTATAAATTGTGGCCAAAATTTATGAAGAAAAATTAATAATTTGCATAATTTTGTCACAGAAAAAAAGAAATATGTGTTTTTTTTTCAAAATTTTCTGTCTTTTTTCATTTATAGTGCAAAAAATAAAAACCCCAGAGGTGATCAAATACCACCAAAAGAAAGCTCTATTTGTGGGGAAAAAAAGAACAAAAAATTCATTTGGGTATAGTGTTGCATGACTGAGTAATTGTCATTCAAAGTGTGAGAGCACCAAAAGCTGAAAATTGGTCTGGGCAGGAAGGGTGTTTAAGTGCCCAGTAGGCAAGTGGTTAACCACTTCCAGACCGGCTCACGCCGATATACGTTGGCTATTTGATGAGGAATATCTTCTCCTTTAGCCAACAGTCCGCTTACAGATGAAAGTAGTCTCATGAGCGGATTCGCTGCAAGATCACTTTTATTGCAGACAGGAGAGTGCGGTGGAGATGATCAGATCTCTCTCCTGCTTGGCTGGCAGTGGATTCGCAGGGTTCCCTCATCGCACCAGTGTCAACCAGACCTCAAAGCCTACAGCCTACAAATGTCACCTGACTGCTCCCACCAAGGCTGCGATTTGGGAACCCTACGAATCCACTGCGGATTTACCACATAACATCAAGGCACACTGCCATATGCGAACTGCTGGGGAGTGTCATACAATGTTAACAACACCCCCATTTCAGCTCGCATATCACACTGCGAACTGACAGTTAGGACATGAATCGGATCACATAGGTTTGAACACCCATGCGATTCTGGTGCGGACCAAAAAAAGGGTCTTGTGTGAGTTTGGTCCGAATGTGATGCAATTTCCTCCATACAGTTTGTATGGCTGAAATCGCATCACATTTGATCTTCAGCAATGCAGTGCAAATCACAGGGATGTGGAGTGTACAGTGGTGGGTAGTAAATGCAGGATGGTGTCAGGATAGTGGACAGTGTCAGATTATTTTTTTATTTTACAATTTAATTTTTTTTTTCAAAAGGTTTTTTGGGACCAATGGATTTTTTATTTTATTTTTTATTAATTTTTACAATTTTTTTTTGTACTATTCTAACAATGATGGGAAGGTGGGTTTTATTTTTTAAATATATTTTTTCATAGCGCTTTTGGAAAAGGGGGTGGTCGGTGTGTCAGCGAGTCAGTGGACAGTGTCAGTGGGGCAGTGGACGGTGTCAGTGGGGTAGTGTGTTGGTGTCAGAGGTCAGTGTCAGTGGGGTAGTGGTCAGTGTCATTGGTCGGCATCAGTGGACGGTGTCAGTGGGGTAGTGGTCGTGTCAGTGGTCGGTGTCAGTGGGGCAGTGGACGGTGTCAGTGGATTGTGTTAGTGAGGCAGTGGACGGTGTCAGTGGATGGTGTCAGTGGGGCAGTGGTCAGTGGCAGTGGACGGTGTCAGTGGGGCAGTGGTCGGTGTCAGTGTTAGTGGATGGTGTCAGTGGGGCAGTGGTTGGTGTCAGTGGGGCAGTGGATGGTGTCAGTGGGTTAGTGGCCGGTGGCAGTGGGGTAGTGGTTGGTGTTAGTGGGTCAGTGGTCAGTGTCAGTGGGGAAGTGGTTGGTGTCAGTGGGGCAGTGGACGGTGTCAGTGGACGGTGTCAGTGGATGGTGTCAGTGGGGCAGTGGACGGTGTCAGTGGGGCAGTGGATGGAGTCAGTGTCAGTGGGGTAGTGGTTGGTGTCAGTGGTCAGTGTCAGTGGGGCAGTAGACAGTGTCAGTGAGACAGTGGATGTGTCAGTGGGGCAGTGGTCAGTGGCAGTGGACGGTGTCAGTGGGGCAGTGGTCGGTGTCAGTGGGGCAGTGTTCGGTGTCAGTGGGGTAGTGGTCAGTGGGACAGTGGTCGGTGTCAGTGGGGCAGTGGATGGTGTCAGTGGGGCAGTGGACGGTGTCAGTGGGGCAGTGGATGGTGTCAGTGGGCAGTGAACGGTGTCAGTGGGGCAGTGGACGGAGTCAGTGTCAGTGGGGTAGTGGTTGGTGTCCGTGGTCGCTGGCAGTGGGGCAGTGGACGGTGTCAGTGGATGGTGTCAGTGAGACAGTGGACGGTGTCACTGGGGCAGTGGCCTGTGTCAGTGGGGCAGTGGTCGATGTCAGTGGCGCAGTGGACGGTGTCAGTGGGGTAGTGGACGGTGTCAGTGGGGCGGTGGATGGTGTCAGTGGGGTCGTGGTCGGTGTCAGTGGTCGGTGTCAGTGGGACAGTGGTCGGTGTCAGTGGGGCAGTGGACAGTGTCAGTGGGGCAGTGGTCAGTGGCAGTGGACAGTGTCAGTGGGGCAGTGGTCGTGGCAGTGGATGGTGTCAGTGGGGCAGTGGACCGAGTCAGTGTCAGTGGGGTAGTGGTTGGTGTCTGTGGACGGTGTCAGTGGGGCAGTGGACGGAGTCAGTGTCAGTGGGGTAGTGGTCGGGTCAGTGGGGCAAAGGATGGTGTCAGTGGATGGTGTCAGTGAGACAGTGGACATGTCAGCGGGACAGTAGTCAGTGGTTGGTGTCAGTGGGGCAGTGGGGCAGTGGTTGGTGTCAGTGGGGCAGTGGTCAGTGTCAGTGGGGCAGTGGTTGGTGTCAGTGGGGCAGTGGTCGGTGTCAGTGGAGCAATGGTCGGTGTCAGTGGGGCAGTGGATGGTGTCAGTGGGGTAGTGGCCGGTGTCAGTGGGGTAGTGGTTGGTGTGAGTGGGTCAGTGGTCGGCATCAGTGGGGTTGTGGTCGGTGTCAGTGGGCAGTGGTCGGTGTCAGTGGGGCAGTGGACGATGTCAGTGGACGGTGTCAGTGGGGCCGTTGTCAGTGGAAGTGGACAGTGTCAGTGGGGCAGTGGTCGTATCAGTGGCAGTGGATGGTGTCAGTGAGCAGTGGACAGTGTCAGTGGGGCAGTGGACAGAGTCAGAGTCAGTGGGGTAGTGGTTGGTGTCTGTGGTCGGTGTCAGTGGGGCAGTGGATGGAGTCAGTGTCAGTGGGGTAGTGGTTGGTGTATGTGGTCGGTGTCAGTGGGGCAGTGGACAGAGTCAATTTCAGTGGGGTAGTGGTTGGTGTCAGTGGTCAGTGTCAGTGGGGTAGTGGTCGGTGTCAGTGGGTCAGTGGTCAGTGTTAGTGGAGTAGTGGTTGGTGTCAGTGGGGCAGTGGACGGTGTCAGTGGGCCAGTGGATGGTGTCAGGGGATGGTGTCAGTGAGACAGTGGACGTGTCCGTGGGACAGTGGTCAGTCGGGCAGTGGACGTGGCAGTGGTCGGTGTCAGTGGGGTAGTTGTTGGTGTCAGTGGGGCAGTGGTCATGTCAGTGGGGCAGTGGATGGTGTCAGTGGGGTAGTGGCCGGTGTCAGTGGGGTAGTGGTTGGTGTCAGTGGGTCAGTGGACAGTGTCAGTGGGGCAGTGGTTGGTGTCAGTGGGGCAGTGGTTGGTGTCATTGGGGCAGTGGACGGTGTCAGTGGGGTAGTAGCCAGTGTCAGTGGGGTAGTGGTCAGTGTCAGTGGGTCAGTGGTCGGTGTTAGTGGAGTAGTGGTCGGTGTCTGTGGTTGATGTCAGTGGGGTAGTGGTCGGTGTCAGTGGGACAGTAGATATTGTCAGTGGGGTAGTGGCCAGTGTTAGTGGAGTAGTGGTCGGTGTCTGTGATTGGTGTCAGTGAGGTAGTGGTCGGTGTCAGTGGGGCAGTGGACGGTATCAGTGGGTTAGTGGTCAGTGTCAGTGGGGTAGTGGTCGGTGTCAGTGGGTCAGTGGTCGGTGTTAGTGGAGTAGTGGTCGGTGTCTGTGGTTGGTGGTAGTGGTCAGTGTCAGTGGGGCAGTGGACGGTGTCAGTGGGGCAGTGGACGGTGTCAGTGGATGGTGTCAGTGAGACAGTGGACGTGTCAGTGGGACATCGGTCAGTTGGGCAGTGGACGGTGGCAGTGGGCAGTTGTCGGTGTCAGTGGGGCAGTGGTCGTGTCACTAGGGCAGTGGATGGTGTAAGTGAGGTAGTGGCCGGTGTCAGTGGGGTAGTGGTTGGTGTCAGTGGGGTAGTGGTCGTGTCAGTGGGACAGTGGTCGGTGTCAGTGGATGGTGTCAGTGGGGCAGTGGACGGTGGCAGTGGGGCAGTGGACGATGTCAGTGGGGCAGTGGTCAGTGTCAGTGGACGGTGTCAGTGGGGCAGTGGACGGTGTCAGTGGGGCAGTGGACGGTGTCAGTGGGGCAGTGGTCGGTGTCAGTGGCAGTGGATGGTGTCAGTGGGGCAATGGTTGGTGTCAGTGGGGCAGTGGACGGTATCAGTGGGGCAGTGGTCAGTGTCAGCGGGGTAGTGGTCGCTGTCAGTGGGGTAGTGGCTGGTGTCGACCACTGCCGGTGTTGACCACTGGGGTAGTGGTCGGTGTCAGTGGGGTAGTGGCCAGTGTCAGTGGGGTAGTGGTCAGTGTCAGTGGGGCTGTCATGAAGATCCTGCCAGAAGTCTGTGCCCCAGGCTCTCTGGCTCGCATCTGCGGGCGCCATCGCGCGTGCGTGGGAACATGCGGGAACGCAAGCTCGCACCCCTGTTGGCGCCAGATGGGCTATTTAAGGCTGTCTGTCACAGACGGTCCCGCTGACTGCTCTACAGCGTTGTGTGCCCAAGAACCTGATCTGAAATACTTACCTGTGATAAAGACCCGGCTTGTCTGTGACCTACCCGTTATCTGCCTGCCCCCGACCTTGGCCTGTCTGTGACTACTCTCCTGCCTGCTTCCTTGTACCTTTGCAGCCAGCCTGATACCTTACCTTGGCCTGTCTGTGACTTCTCACCTGCCTGCTCCCTTGTACCTTTGCTGCCAGCCTAATACCTGACCCGGCCTGTTCGACGATCCAGTCTGCTGAGCTGATCCAGTTTGCTGAGCTGATCCAGTCTGCTGAGCTGATCCAGTCTGCTGAGTTGATCCTGTCTGCTAAGCTGTTCCAGTCTGCTAAGCTGATCCAGTTTGCTGAGTTGATCCAGGTTGCTGAGCTGACCCAGTCTGTTCATCCTTTCCAAACTGTTGATCCTGCCAGGCACCCGTGCCCCTCCTTACTCCTGTGTCTTCTGTTACCTTACCAGGGAACCAGGAGTGGGAGCCGTAAGGGAGGCCTCCCTCTGCAATTCGGGCTCAAAACCATTAGGTACGGTGTCAGTGGGGCAGTGGTCGGTGTCAGTGAGGCAGTGGTCGGTGTCAGTGGGGCAGTGGCTGGTGTCAGTGGGGTAGTGGTCGATGTCAGTGGGGTAGTGGTCGATGTCAGTGGCAGTGGACGGTGTCAGTGGGGCAGTGGTCGGTGTCAGTGGGGCAGTGGCCGGTGTCAGTGGGGCAGTGGCCGGTGTCAGTGGGGTAGTGGTCGGTGTCAGTGGGGCAGTGGCCGGTGTCAGTGGGGCAGTGGCCGGTGTCAGTGGGGCAGTGGCCGGTGTCAGTGGGGCAGTGGTCGGTGTCAGTGGGGCCGTGGTCGCGTCAGTGGTCCTGGGGCTCTGGACCGTGTCGGTATGAAGGGGCGGTTGTGATGTCAGTTTTTTTTTACTATTTTATTTTGGAATATTTTTTTTTTTTTTATCAGCCCTGTTAGGGGCTTTGGTGACAAGTCAGGGGTCCAAACAGAGGCACCTGACATCTCCCATTTGAGACAGAGAAAGGACAGAGGATACAGATTCCCCAGTCCTTTCTCTACACAGAAGATGAATGTAGGGGAGACAGCAGCTCCTCTCCATTCATACACTGAGCAGAGTAACACACAGGTTACTCTGCTCAGTTATCACAGGACACAGAGCGATCGGTAACGGCCCTTTTAAATGACATAACGGCCCTTTTCTCCGATCTCCATCCTGACAGATCCCCCTGTGCCCCCCAAGCCCGCAGGAGAGGAGAGAAAAGCCGGCGGCTGCAGGGAACGAGGGGGGGAGGCAGAGGATGAATACACAGTGGCTGCAGGGAAAGAGGAGGGGCAGAGGATGAATACACAGTGGCTGCGAGGAAAGAGGTGGGGCAGAGGATGAATACACGGTGGGGGGGAATGGGGGAGGCAGAGGATGAATACACGGCGGAGGGGAACAGGAGGGGCAGAGGATGAATACACAGGCGAGGGGAACAAGGGGAGGCAGAGGATAAAGACATGGCGGCTGCGGGGAATGAGGGGGGCAGAGGATGAATACACGATGGCTGCGGGGAAAGAGGGGGGGCAGAGGATGAATACATGGTGGCTGCGGGGAACGAGGAGGGGCAGAGGATGAATACACGGCAGCTGCGTGGAACAAGGTGGGGCATAGGATGAATACACGGCGGGGGGAATGGGGGAGACAGAGGATGAATACACAGCAGGGGGAACGAGGGGGGGCAGAGGATGAATACAGGGCGGAGGGGGAACGAGGGGGGAAAGAGGATGAATACACGGCGGGGGAACGAGGGGGGGCAGAGGATGAATACATGGTGGGGGGAACAAGGGGGGGGGCAGAGGATGAATACATGGCGGGAGGAGAACGAGGGGGGCAGAGGATGAAGACACAGCGGAGGGGAATGACATTGGGGAGGAGGAGAACAGGGTGAAGGAGGAGCAGGAAGTGGGGGATGATCAGTGCAACGGGTACAGCTGTGAGCACCGATCCCCCCTGCATGGCTTTTCAGGTGAAAGCCGTGGGAGGGAGGAGGAGAAGCAGATGATGAAAAGCATGCGGGGGGGGGGTCAGTGCTCACAGCTGTCCCATCGCACCGATCATCCCCCACTGTCATGTGTGTTTACTAAAATGACAGGGGACCGTGAGCCCGCTCTGCCTCTCCTGCGCGCTCTGGCCAAGGGGAGTGTAGAGGTGGGCGGGGAGTCTGCTGACATCATGACTCTGCCCACTGAACGCCGAACAACAGACCCGCCCACTGAATCTGGACATTTTTGGGGGTTTCAAACAGCTAAATGGTGGACATTTGACAGGTAAGGATACATGCAGGAGGCATGTATATCCTTATAGATCATCACTGTGGTAGTAGTATAGAATTGATGAGAGTGGGTTTACATTCACTTTAAGGGGTTTAACGGCTCAACACTAGGACGACTGTGCGCTCTCCTTTCTTTGTTTTTGCTGAGTCTTGGTGAGCATCCCTCATCCTTGGTAAATTTGCTCTCTTAAAGTTAAGTGTTTTTATATTTCCCATATGCCTTTTGTGCTTACAGCTAACATTAAATTAAATCATGTTTGACTATTGGTAATACGCTCTGCGTGGTTTGAGATTACCAGGTCCAGCAGAGCATCATTCCTAGTCGGGGCCTCAGTAAACTGCGCCATAAAATTGTCTTGTAATAGGTTTATACATTTTTGCCCTTTAACTGGTCCAGCTGTGCCATTACTCCAGTCAATATCAGGTTAGTTAAAATCCCCCGTTATTATCACTGTCCCAGCCCTTGCAGTCCTTTCTATCTGTGCAAGGAGCTGTCTCCACCTCCTCATTAACACTGGGAGGTCTATAACAAACTCCACTGATAACCTTTGTAGTATGCACATTTCCACCCATACTGCTTCAGACTCATCACACTCTGCATCAACTAGGTCCTCTTTCACACTCGCTTTGAGATCATTTCTCACATAGAGACAGAAACAACCACACCTCCGTTTTACCCTGTCTTTCTGAAAGAGAGCATAGCTAGAAATATTAATAGCCCAGTCATGTGAAGAATGAAGCCAAGATTCAGCAGTACCAATTAAATCATAGTTCTCCTTGTGCACCAGAGCTTCCAACTCAATAAAATAAATCAGAAAATATAATGTTTTGTTTATGTCACAAAAAATTTAAAAAGTCAAGTAGTGATCGAGTAACAGCAAAAGAAAACTCTATTTGTGTGAAAAAAATAAATAATCTAATTTGCTTACAATGTTGCATAACTGCGCAATTGTCAGTTAAAGTAGCCCAATGCTGAATTGCTCTGGTCATGCATGGGTAAAACCTTCTGGAGGTCAAGTGATTAACCACGCAAGTTCCCAAAGGTTTTAACCTAGTACCAGCTGAACGGGGAAAAGCCTACGTGGTACAAATATTCAAAAAAGGGCTGAGATTTATTCCTGGAAACTACAGACCAGTCAGCCTAACATCGATAGTTTGTAAACTATTGGAATAGATGATAAGGGACCATATCCCAGAATTTACTGATGAAAACTGTATCATAAGTAGTAATCAGCATGGATTCATGAAGGATCATTCTTGCCAGGCCAATCTGCTAACATTCTATGAGGAAGTGAGCCGCCCTCTAGATAAAGCTAGGCTTGTGGACGCGGTATACCTAGATTTAGGCATCCGATGCAGTCCCCCCATAAATATTTACTTTACAAATTGAGGTCTGTAGGCATGGACCATAGGATGAGTACCTGGATGGAAAATGGGTTACAGGGGTATGTCTAAAGAGTGGTGATAAATAGTGAGTACTTAGATTGGACTGATGTGGTAAGTGGGGTCCCCCAAGGATCTGTCCTGGGACCAATTCTGCTCAATTCATAAACAATATGAAGGTTGGTATGAATAGCTCAATCTCAGTGTTTGCTGACGATACAAAGCTAAGCAGAGCAGGAACCTATACGTGAAAACCTTACAAGAAGACCTAAATAAAATAGTGGGGTGAGCAGCTACATGACAAATGAGGTTTAATGTTGAAAAATGTAAGGTAATGCTTTCGGGTGGTAAAAACATGAACGCAAGTTACTTGCTAGGGGGAGAACCTCTGGGGAATTCCAGGATGGGAAAAGATCTGGGGTCCTGGTAGATGACAGGCTTAGCAACGGCATGCGATGCCATGCCACTGCAAGCAAAGCCAGCAGAATATTAGCATGCATCAAAAAGGGGATTTACTCCAGAGAATAGATGATAATTCTGCCACTCTACAAGACTCTGGTCCGGCCGCAAGTTGAGTATGCCATCCAGTTCTGGGCACCAGTCCTCAAGAAGGATGTGCTGGAGCTAGAGAATGTCCAGAGAAGAGCAATAAAGCTAATAAAGGGAGTAGAGGACCTCAGCTATGAGGAGTGACAACAAGCATTAAATGTATTCTCTATGGAGAAGAGACGCCACGGAGGAGACTTGAAAGCGATGTACAAATTACTGGTGAATCTAGCATAGGGAAAAAACTTTTTAGTGGGAGTTTAAAAAGACATGTGGCCATTCATTGAAACTGGAAGAGAAGAGGTTTAACCTTAAACTGCATAGAGGGTTTTTAACTGTCAGAGCGGTAAGGATGTGGCATTCCCTTCCACAAGCAGTGGTACCAGCAGGAAGCGTCAATAGTTTAAAAAAACTATTACCGTAGATGGGCACCTCAACATGCAGAGGTAAAAGAATGACTATTGACATAAACTCACACACACACACACACACACACACACACACACACACACACACACACACACACACACACACACACACACACACACACACACACACACACCACAGGTTGAACTGGATGGACTGGTGTCTTTATTCAACCTTACCAATTATGTAATGCAACTATGTAATCCCCTTCATGACCAGGGCATTTTTTGCTATTCAGTACTGTGCTATTTTAACTTGCAATTGAACAGTCATGCAATACTGTACGTAAATCAATTTCTTTTTTTTCACACAAGTAAAGCTTTCTTTTGGTGGTATTTGATCACCACTGGGTTTTTTATGTTTTGCGATATAGACGAAAAAGACAGAAAATTTTGAAAAAAATATGTTTCCCTGACAGACTCCATGGCAGCCTACGTGTGGGTTGACCCCGCCTCCACTCCAATGCTATAGGACCCCATACAAATAAAAGAGCAATCACCACTCCACACAGTGTTCCTTTTTTGTCCTCCATTTGGACCTACACATGCTGTTCGGTTGGATTTCGGATTTCTCTCTTTGTATACATATGCGGTGCAAACTCAGTACCCAGCCATGGGCGGGCGAGTAGCTTTGAGGCTGGATGGTCCCCCGTATGAGGGTGGTTGCCTCTGTATGCCCCGGACGAACATTCAGGAGGAATTACTATGGCTGGCAAGGTCTGCAGAGTTTTTTCTTTCTCCATGGCAGTCATATATTTGTATATGTTTGTGGCTATTCCCTGGCATCTTGTTTATTCCCCCTGTATGGTGGCTGGAGCGCTTTGCATTCCAGATCGCTGCATTGTCTTCCGCGTTCTGGACGCACGTGCGCAGTAGCCTCTTTCGATATTGAGGCTTGGTGTGTGCGTGCGCAGTTCGACCGAGCTATAGCGGCCACACAGGCGCAGTATGGCTATCCCTCCACTACGCAAGTGCGAAGTGAGGGAGCGGTGACGTCATGGGCGGGGATTTTAAAACCAGACTGCTGCCTCAGTCTCACTGGGTATGTCAGTGCATTGGAAGCAGCAAGTCTGTTCCTCCAGCCCCAGTCTGCAAAGGTGAGCATCGTTACTTTGGATTAGATAATGTTGGAATACATATATATATATATATATATATATATATATATATATATATATATATGGAAAAAAAAAGGGGTAACGTTTTAAAATTGGTAATCTTGATTTAAAAAAAAAAAATATATATATATATATATATATTTAATAATTTTTTTCTTTGGAATTCTAATTATTATTAAGTAAAAAATATATTTATAAAGAGACTGATATATTGATATTTATGTACTTATGTGCTTTCCCTTGGGACCTCATCTTTCTTGCAGACTATCTTGTATTGTGACACTCTTCATCCAAAAATTATGGACAAATCACCGCCTTTAAGTGGCCAGTCCTTACGCACTAGGTATGTGCTGATAAGGAGAGGGGTGGAATTACAGTCGCATTTGTTTGCGTTTTTTGATGCCATTTTTTCCCCCCTTTCTGTTTTGTGTTAGCCCTTTCAGGTTGGATCTTCAGGATAAAGACCTTGCCAGGCCACAACGCCATTCGTCTAGATCCAGACGGGAATCACCGCGTGGATCTCGCCATCACAGGAGAAGTTCACATTCCTCCTCCAGACACCGCTATCACCACCATGATAGTCGCTCTGATCGCAGAGCCTGCTGGGGATGTGGGACTCAAGTCCCGGAGGGCAATTCTCTGTGTGATCAATGCTATGCCCAGGCGGTTGGAGAAAAAGAATCAGAAAGCCAGCGTATGGAATCCCTGGTGAAACGTATGGTACAGCAGTCTCTGAGAGACATGGACACCTCTCACACGCTGAGTCAATCTACTTCCTTGTCTGGCCCTCAGGCTGATGAGGCCTGTGATGACCCGGGCACTTCCCAGCCCTACGCAGCATCTAATGCGACTTCGGAAGATGAGTTCCTAGGTGAGGAAGATATCGGGGGTTTTGACTTTGCTATGGTCTCCCCTTTGATCAAGGCAGTTAAGGAGGCCCTTAAGTGGGAAGACTCATCTACCCCTCCAGCTGATGAAGAAATTCTTCATCAGCTGGGGAAGGAACGTCCAAACTTTCCTTTTCTTACTTAACTGAAAGATATTTTTGAGGAAGAGTGGAGTAAAGTGGACAGGAAGTCCTCTATGACTAATAAAACTTTCAGGTTGTATCCCTTCAAAATAGAAGACATAAAGCACCTGGAAAATGCCTCTCTGGTGGATGTGGCTTTGATGCACTTGGCCAAACACGTTACCCTCCCATTGGAGGATTCAGTGTCCTTTAAGGACGGTCTGGAGAGGAAGATTGACCAGGATTTTAACCACTTAACAACCGCCCATTGCCGATTAACGGCATCAGGGCGGTTGTTTAACTCTAAGAGGCCGTTAATTAACGGCCTCCTAGAATTCTGCTCTCGCGCGCCCCCTGGGGCGCGCACACGAGAGCATCCGTGACCGCTGGGTCCAGTGGACCCGGCGCATCACGAATCACGGTAAACGGCCGCTCATCGCGGCCGTTTACCACGTGATCGCTCCGTCAAATGACGGAGTGATCACTTGTAAACAAGCCGGCGTCATGTTATGACGCCGGTTCCTCCCTCCCCCTCTCTGTACCGATCGGTACAGCGGAGGGGGAAGAGATCGGTGTCAGCAGCGATGTGGGCTGCATCTGCAGTGCCCACATCGCTGCTCACCGAAAATTAACCCCTCAAATCCCTGCAAATACTCTGCATTACTCTGCAATTCCCTGCAAATACTCTGCATTACTCTGCAATTCCCTGCAAATACTCTGCATTACTCTGCAATTCCCTGCAAATACTCTGCATTACTCTGCAATTCCCTGCAAATACTCTGCAATTCCCTGCAAATACTCTGCATTACTCTGCAATTCCCTGCAAATACTCTGCATTACTCTGCAATTCCCTGCAAATACTCTGCAATTCCCTGCAAATACTCTGCAATGCCCTGCAACACTCTGCAATGCCCTGCAACACTCCGCAATGCCCTGCAACACTCCGCAATGCCCTGCAACACTCCGCAATGCCCTGCAACACTCCGCAACGCTCTGCAACACCCGCCAATACCCTGCAACACTCTGCAATGCTCTGCAACCCCCGCCGATACCCTGCAACACTCTGCAATGCTCTGCAACCCCCGCCGATACCCTGCAACACTCTGCAATGCTCTGCAACCCCCGCCGATACCCTGCAACACTCTGCAATGCTCTGCAACCCCCGCCGATACCCTGCAACACTCTGCAATGCTCTGCAACACCCGCCAATACCCTGCAACACTCTGCAATGCTCTGCAACACCCGCCAATACCCTGCAATGCTCTGCAACGCAGTACTCTGCAACACCATGCTCTGAGATACCCAGCCATAGTCGGTGATACCCTGCAATACCCAGCCATAGACATCTCCCGCCGCCCTCCGGTGCTTCTACCGAATCGCTAATACGATCAAAGCCAGAATCTTTTTTTTTTTCAGGCTTCCCAGCTTAGAGGTGAGATGTGGGTCTTATTGACCCCACATCTCACTGTAAAGAGGACCTGTCATGCCATATTCCTATTACAAGGGATGTTTACATTCCTTGTAATAGGAATAAAAGTGATCAAAAAAATTATTTTTGGGGAAAAAAATGTCAAACTAAAATAAATAAAGTAAAATGAACAATAAAAAAAAAATGTTTTTTTTAAAGCGCCCCTGTCCCCATGTGCTCGCATGCAGAAGCGAACGCATGCGTAAGTCCCGCCCACATATGAAAACGGTGTTCAAACCACACATGTGAGGTATCGCTGCGAACGTTAGAGCGAGAGAAATAATTCTAGCCCTAGACCTCCTCTGTAACTCAAAACATATAACCAGTAAAAAAAATGTAAATCGTCGCCTATGGGGATTTTTAAGTAGCGACGTTTGCCGCCATTCCACGAGCGTGTGCAATTTTGAAGAGTGACATATTAGGTATCTATTTACTCAGCGTAACTTCATCTTTCACATTATGCAAAAATTGGGCTAACTTTACTGTGTTTTTTTTTTTTTTAAGCACAAAACAGTTTTTTTTCCAAAAAAAAGCATTCGAAAAATTACTGCGCAAATACCGTGCGAGATAAAAAGTTGCAAAGACCACCATTGTATTCTCCAGGGTGTTTGCTAAAAAAACATATATAATGTTTTGGAGTTCTATGTAATTTTCTAGCAAATAAATGATGATTTTTACATGTAGGAGAGAAATGTCAGAATTGTCCTGGGTGCTCCAGAACGCCTGATGGCGCTCCCTGCATGTTGGGCCTCTGTATGTGGCCACGCTGTGTAAAAGTCTCACACATGTGGTATCACCATACTCGGGAGTAATAGCAGAATGTGTTTTGGGGTGTAATTTGTGGTATGCATATGCTGTGTGTGAGAAATAACCTGATAATATGACAATTTTGTGAAAAAAAAAAAAAAAAGTAAAAAGAATCTTGATTTTGCAAAGAATTGTGGGAAAAAATGACAACTTCAAAAAACTCATCATGCCTCTTACTAAATACCTTGGAATGTCTTCTTTCCAAAAAGGGGTCATTTGGGGGGTATTTGTACTTTTCTGGCATGTTAGGGTCTCAAGAATTGAAATAGGCCGTCAGTCCTTCAGGTGTGATCAATTTTCAGATATTGGCACCATAGCTTGTGGACTCTATAACTTTCACAAAGACCAAATAATATCCACCAATTTGTACTTATTTTTACCAAAGATATGTAGTAGTATAAATTTTGGCCAAAATTTATGAAGAAAAAATTTCTAATCTGCTAAATTTTCTAACAGAAACAAAGAAAAATTCGTTTTTTTACAGAATTTTCGGTATTTTTTCTTTTATAGCACAAAAAAAAAAAAACCCAGCGGTGATTAAATACCACCAAAAGAAAGCTCTATTTGTGTGAAAAAAAGGACAAAAATTTCATATAGGTCCAGTGTTGCATGACTGAGTAATTGTCATTCAAAATGCGAGAGCACCGAAAGCTGAAAATTGGTCTGGTTATTAAGGGTGTTTAAGTGCCCAGTGGTCAAGTGGTTAAGAAGATTTATGGTCTGGCTGGGATGGCCTGCAAACCTGCCCTGGCGCTAGCGGCTATGTCTAAGGCCATGGAAGCTTGGTCCGAAAATGTGGAATCCTTCCTTAACCAGTTGCCGACCGCCGCACGACGATGTACGTCGACAGAATGGCATGGGCAGGCATATGGGCGTACCTGTACATCCCTGCCTTCCCGCGGGTGGGGGGCCCGATCGGGGATGAGGGGGTGGCCATTCATTCATGGCCACCCCCTCGCAATCGCTCCTGACGAATGGAAGTGCAGCATGACATCACTTCCTCTCCTGTAATGTAAACACAGGCAGAGGAAGTGATGTAATCTCTCCTCGTGTCGGTCTTTTTCGTTCCGGCGCCGAGGAGAGAGGATCGGTGAGTTGCACCAACACACTACACGTACAGTAGAACACGCCAGGCACACTTTCACCCCCCCTTCACCCCCGGATCACCCCCTCAATCACCCCTTCACCCCCAGTCACAGTGACACCAATTGCATTTTTTTATTTTTTTATTATTGCATTGGTGTCATTTGTGACTGTAATAACTGTTAGGGCAGTTAGGGTTATCCCCCTTTACCTCTAGGATACCCCCCTAACCCCCCCAATAAAGGTTTAACCCCGTGATTACCCCCCGTCGCCAGTGTCACTAATAAGCGATCGTTTTTCTGATCGCTGTATTAGTGTCACAGGTGACGCTAGTTAGGCAGGAAGTATTTAGGTTCGCCGCAGCTTTTTATAGCGTCAGGGACCCCCATATACTACCGCATAAAGCCCCCTGATTGCCCCCTAGTTAACCCTTTCACAAGTGATCACCATATAACTGTTACAGGTGACGCTGGTTGGTTAGTTATTTTTTTATAGTTTCAGGGCACCCGCCATTTATTACCTAATAAAGGTTTAACCCCCTGATCACCCGGCGGGTGATATAAGTTTGAGGGTCAGATAAGGTCTGCATCGCCCCAGGCAGCGTCAGGTTAGTGCCAGTACCGCTAACACCCACGCACAAAGCATACACCTCCCTTAGTAATATAGTATCTGATCAGATCTATATTAGCGTTGCCAGCATTTTAGGTTTCCCAAAACGCATTGTTAGCGGGATCAGCCCAGATACCTGCTAGCACCTGCGTTTAGCCCCTCCGCCAAGCCCAGCCCAGCCCACCCAAGTGCAGTATCGATCGATCAATGTCACTTACAAAACACAACACACATAACTGCAGCGTTCGCAGAGTCAGGCTTGATCCCTGCGATCGCTAACAGTTTTTTTTTGTAGCGTTTTGATACAGTCGCTGACAGCCTAGGTGCTTTTTTACCTGTGAGTCTCACTAGTGTACCCCTAAATTTAGAGCCCAAAATGGCAAAGTGAAGGTACACTAGTGAAGAGGCCTACACGTTTCTGAGCATGACAGATAGTGAAGAGGACGTCACTCATCTGTCAGATTCAGGCTCAGAATACGATCCTGTATAGGACAGCGGCTCCATGACAGATAGCTCTGGCGACGGAGATGAGGTCCTTGTTAAGGGCAGGTGTACCCGATCCCGAATGTTTTCTGTTGTTCAGGTGGAGGAACCGCAGGTCACTCGTATGGAGCAGAGACGTACTAGAGCCGCTCATCCTTCTGGTGAACTGGCAAGCACCAGCGACCTAGTACACCCTGGGTGTACATCCAGCACTGCAGTAGCACGTGGTGACGTGGCGAGTCCCATAAGTGCAGTTCAAGCTGGCGAGGTGGCAAGCACAAGTAGTGTCCCGCTGCCACCAAGACGAAGACAAAGACAGGCCCGTCGTATCCATAGTGCCCTTCCTGCAGAATTCGCCAATCCTGATTGGGTGCCCACCACTTCTGCAGAACCCGTACTTCCCCCATTCACTGGCCAACCTGGCATTAACGTGGAAACAGTTGATTTTACGACACTTGATTTTTACTCACTGTTTTTCACCGAAGATCTCTATAGATCTATTGTGGAACCAAACCAATTTGTACGCTGGTCAACACATCGCCACTGTTCCCCAGTCCGCCCTTGCCAGACAATGGAAACCAGTTACGGTTTCCGAATGTAAAATCTTTCTGGGCCTCTCCCTCAACATGGGCATAACCAAAAAGAGTGAGTTGCGGTCATATTGGTCCACTGACCCAATTCACCATATGCGCGTGTTCTCTGCTTCCATGTCCAGGGCACGATACGAGATGATTTTGCGGTTCATGCACTTCAGCGACAATGAACTCTGTCGTCCTCGTGGAGACCCTGAATACGATCGGCTCTACAAAATTCGGCCCCTCATAAACCACTTCAACCAACGTTTTGCAGACCTGTTTACTCCCCATCAAGTTGTCTGCGTTGATGAGTCCCTGATTAAGTTTTCTGGTCGCTTGTCATTCAAACAATACGTTCCCAACAAGCGTTCCAGATACGGGGTCAAGATGTATAAGCTCTGTGACAGGGCCACAGGCTATACATGTAGTTTTATGGTTTATGAGGGTAAAGATAGTCACGTAGAGCCAGAGAACTGCCCTGACTACATAGGAAGCGCTGGCAAGATAGTGTGGGACATGGTGTCACCCTTATTCGGAAAGGGGTACCACTTGTACGTGGACAATTATTACACAAGCGTGCCACTGTTTAGTCACTTGTTTGATCAGCAGATTGGAGCATGTGGCACCGTGCGACCTAATCGCCGGGGCTTTCCCCAGCGGCTTGTAGAGTCCCGTCTTAGGCTGGGGGAGAGAGCCTGCTTGCGCAGTAATAATTTGCTCGCTATGAAGTGGAGGAATAATAAGAATGTTTTCGTTCTTACCTCCCTTCATGCAGACACGACGGTCCAAATTCCTACGGCGACTGGTATTGTGGAGAAACCCCTCTGTGTCCACAAATATAACCTTAATATGGGAGGGGTGGACCTCAATGACCAGTTGTTGGCGCCATATCTAGTTGCCCGTAAGGCCAGACGCTGGTACAAAAAAGTGTCTGTTTATTTATTCCAATTGGCTATGCTGAATGCTTATGTGCTACACAAAGCTTCAGGACGGACTGGATCCTTCCTTAAATTCCAGGAGGATATCGTCAGAGCCCTTCTGTATCCAGGCGGTGCTCCACCTCACCTTCCCCAACCAGATGCAGTAAGCCGGCTGCATGAGAGGCATTATCCTTATGTCCTCCCGAGTACCCCTACCCAACGAGCCCCCCAAAGAAAATGTCGTGTCTGCAGAAAGCGTGGATATAGGCGTGACACCCGTCATTATTGTCCCCGCTGTCCTGACAATCCTGGTCTTTGCATTGGTGAATGTTTTGAACGCTACCATGAACTAGTTGAGTTTTAGAGTAGGGTACAGCATTGCACAGGCTAGGCACACGTTCACAGGGTCTCCCAAGATGCCATCGCATTTTGAGAGACCCAAACCACTGGAAACGTTACAACAGAAATGTTAAAGTTATATAAAAAAGTGTTTTAAAAAAAGAAAAAGTAAAAAAAAAAAAAACCCAAAATAAATATAAAATAAAAAAAACAAAAATAGTTGTAGTTTTATTGTTCTCTCTCACTCTATTCTCTCTCTATTGTTCTGCTCCTTTGTACTGTATTCTATTCTGCAATGTTTTATTGTTAACCATTTTTTGTTTTCGGGTAAGCCATTCAGCTGTAGCGTGGATTTATTTATCTTGACAGCAACAGCGTTTGCTCCCACGATACGTAAAGCCGCGACTCCAGCACTGTCGGAGGTGATTTCACCACCACAGTTAAAAAAGAGCATATATGCCGAAGCATGGGGGCATAAGGGGTGGAGGAGCGATCTGCTCCTACCTTTTGCGGGAGGATGCCCCCATGCTTCGGCATATATATATTTTAGGCACAGATTGTGTTAAATGTGTTATTTTTTGCTATTTTTTTTTTGTATTTGCTTTGCAGATATGGTAAGTCCTACTGTTATACTGTAATGTTACTTTGTTTTATTGTTAACTATCATTTGCTTAGCAGGTACGCCATTCTGCTGCAGCGCGGATTTATTTATCTTGACAGCAACAGCGTTTTGCTCCCACGATACATAAAGCCGCGACTCCAGCATGGGGGCATAAGGGGTGGAGGAGCGATCTGCTCCTACCTTTTGCGGGAGGATGCCCCCATGCTTCGGCATATATAAATGGTGCATGTATGTTCACCATTAGAAGTGGGTGGATGAAGGGAGGTATTCTAATGGTGGGCATACCCACCGATCAATATTTTTTTTTCGTTCAGCCCACAGGCTGCATGAAAAAAAAATTACAATATATGCCCAACCAGTTCCAGCAACATACTGGTATGTTGCTGGACTTTGAGTGCTTATACCAGAAGGATGCCTGCAGGTTTAGGTATCATCTTGGTATCATTCTTTTCAGCCAGCCGTCGGCTTTTACGTAAAAGCAATCCTAGTGGCTAATTAGCCTCTAGACTACTTTTACAAGCAGTGGGAGGGAATGTTCCCCCCCCCGCACCATCTTCCATGGTTTTCTCAGGCTCTCCTGTCCCAACAGGGAACCTGAGAATGCAGCCGGTGGTTCCGCCAGCTGACCATAGAGCTGATCAGAGACCAGAATCCAATCATCTCTATGGCCTAAGAAACCGGAAGCTACGAGCATTTCATGACTTAGATTTTGCGGGATGTAAACAGCGCCATTGGGAAATTGGGAAAACATTTTATCACACCGATCTTGGTGTGGTCAGATGCTTTGAGGACAGAGGAGAGATCTAGGGTCTGATAGACCCTAATTTTTTCAAAAAAGAGTACCTGTCACTACCTATTGCAATCATAGGGGATATTTACATTCCCTGAGATAACAATAAAAATCTTAAAAAAATATATAAATGAAAGGAACAGTTTAAAAATAAAATAAAAAAGCAAAATAAATAATAATAATAAAAAAAAACACCCCTGTCCCCCCCTGCTAAGGCGCAACGTCGAACGCAAGCGTTGGTCAGGTGTCATATGTAAACAGCAATTGCACCATGCATGTGAGGTATCACCACGAAGGTCAGATCGAGGGTACTAATTTTAGCAGTAGACCTCCTCCGTAAATCTAAAGTGGTCACCTGTAAAGGCATTTAAAGGCTTTTAAAAATGTACGTAGTTTGTCGCCGCTGCACGTTTCTGCGCAATTTTAAAGCATGTCGTGTTTGGTATCCATGTACTCGGCCTAGGAACATTTTTTATTTCATCAAACATTTGGGCAATATAGTGATTTTTAGTGCATTAAAATAAAAAAAAGTGTGTTTTTTCCCCAAAAAATGCGTTTGAAAAATCGCTGCGCAAATACCGTGTGAAAAACAAATATGAAACACCCACCATTTTAATCTGTAGGGCTTTTCCTTCAAAAATAACACTTCATGTTTGGGGGTTCAAAGTAATTTTCTTGCAAAAAAAAATATTTTTTCATGTAAACAAAAAGTGTCAGAAAGGGCTTTTTCTTCAAGTGGTTAGAAGAGTGGGTGATGTGTGACATAAGCTTCTAAATGTTGTGCATAAAATGCCAGGACAGTTCAAAACCTCCCCAAATGACCCCATTTTAGAAAGTAGACACCTCAAGCTATTTGCTGAGAGGCATGTCGAGTCCATGGAATATTTTATATTTTGACAAAAGTTGCGTAAAAAATACATTATTATTATTTTTTTTATTTTTTTTGCACAAAGTTAAATGATATATTGCTCAAACATGCCATGGTTATATGTGAAATTACACCCCAAAATACATTCTGTTGCTTCTCCTGAGTACGGGGATACCACAAGTGTGAGACCTTTTGGGAGCCTAACCGCGTACGGTACCCCAAAATCCAAGCACCACCTTCAGGCTTTCTAAGGGTGTAAATTTTTGATTTCATTCCTCACTGCCTATCACAGTTTCGGAGGCCATGGAATGCCCAGATAATCCCCCCAAGTGACCCCATTTTGGAAAGGAGACACCCCAAGCTATTTGCCGAGAGGTATGGTGAGTATTTTGCAGACCTTCATTTTTGTCACAAAGTTTTGAAAATTGAAAAAAATAAAAAAAATATACATTATTTTTTTTTCTTCATTTTCAAAAACAAATGAGAGCTGCAAAATACTCACCATGCCTCTCGGCAAATAGCTTGGGGTGTCTACTTTCCAAAATGGGGTCATTTGTGGGGGTTTTGTGCCACCTTGCATTTTATGGCCTTCAAAACTGCAATAGGTAGTGAGGAGTGAAATCAAAAATTTACACCCTTAGAAATCCTGAAGGCGGTGCTTGGTTTTCGGGGCCCCGTACGCGACTAGGCTCCCAAAAAGTCCCACACGTGGTATCCCCGTACTCAGGAGAAGCAGCAGAATTTATTTTGGGGTGTCATTTCACATATGCCCCTAGCATGTGTGAGCAATATATCATTTAGTGACAACTTTGTGAAAAAAAAATAAAAATAAATAAAAGTTTGTAATTTTCCCGCAACTTGTGGCAAAATATAAAATATTTCATGGACTCAACATGCCTCTCAGCAAATAGCTTGGGGTGTCTACTTTCTAAAATAGGGTCATTTGTGGGGGTTTTGTGCCATCTTTACATTTTATGGCCTTCAAAACTGTAATAGGTAGTGAGGAGTGAAATCAAAAATTTACGCCCTTAGAAAGCCTGAAGGCGGTTCTTGGCTTTCGGGGCCCCGTACGCAGCTAGGCTCCCAAAAAATCCCACACATGTGGTATCCTCATACTCAGGAGAAGCAGCAGAATTTATTTTGGGGTGTCATTTCACATATGCCCATGGCATGCGTGAGCAATATATCATTTAGTGACAACTTTGTGAAAAAAAATAAAAATAAATAAAAGTTTGTAATTTTCCCGCAACTTGTGGCAAAATATAAAATATTCCATGGACTCAACATGCGTCTCAGCAAATAGCTTGGGGTGTCTACTTTCTAAAATGGGGTCATTTGGGGGGGTTTTGTGCCATCTTGGCATTTTATGTCCTTCAAAACTGTGACACTTAGTGAGGAGTGAAATCAAAAATGTACGCCCTTAGAAAGCCTGAAGGCGGTGCTTGGTTTTCGGGGCCCCGTACGCAGCTAGGCTCCCAAAAAGCCCCACACATGTGGTATCCCCATACTCAGGAGAAGCAGCAGAATTCATTTTGGGGTGTAATTTCACATATGCCCATAGCATGTGTGAGCAATATATCATTTAGTGACAACTTTGTGAAAAATTAATAAAGTTTGTAATTTTCCCGCAACTTGTGGCAAAATATAAAATATTCCATGGACTCAACATGCCTCTCAGTAAATAGCTTGGGGTGTCTACTTTCTAAAATGGGGTAATTTGTGGGGGTTTTGTGTCATCTTGGCATTTTATGGCCTTCAAAACTGTGATAGGTAGTGAGGAGTGAAATTACAAATGTATGCCCTTAGAAATCCTGAAGGCGGTGCTTGGCTTTCGGGGCCCCGTACGCGACTAGGCTTCCAAAAAGTCGACCACATGTGGTATCCCTGTACTCAGGAGAAGCAGCAGAATGTATTTTGGGGTACAATTCCACATATAACCATGGCATGTGTGAGCAATATATCATTTAGTGACAACTTTTGAGGCAAAAAAATAAAATATTCAATGGGCTCAACATGCCTCTTATCAATTTCCTTAGGGTGTCTACTTTCCAAAATGGGGTCATTTGGGGGGGGGGGGTTGTATTGCCCTGCCATTTTAGCACCTCAAGAAATGAGATAGGCAGTCATAAACTAAAAGCTGCGTAAATTCCAGAAAATGTACCTTAGTTTGTAGATGTGACAACTTTTGCGCAAACCAATAAATATACAGTTATTGACTTTTTTTTTACCAAAGACATGTGGCTGAATACATTTTGGCCTAAATGTATGACTAAAATTGAGTTTATTGGATTTTTCTAATAACAAAAAGTAGAAAATATCATTTTTTTTAAAACTTTACGGTCTTTTTACGTTTATATCGCAAAAAATAAAAATCGCAGAGTCAGTCAAATACCTTTAAAAGAAAGCTCTATTTGTGGGAAAAAAAGGACGCAAATTTTATTTGGGTACAACATTGCATGACCGCGCAATTACCAGTTAAAGCAGCGCAGTGCCAAATTGTAAAAAGACCTCTGGTCATTGACCAGCAAAATGGTCCGGTCTGAAAGTGGTTAAGGGCGTTTCCGAGGAACTGGCTAAGAATTCAGCAGCAACAGAACTGAAGCTGGCGGCAGTCTTTCTGGGGGAGGCGTCTATTGATCTAATCCGTCTGTTGGCACGCATGATGCTGTCGTCAGTTACGGCTAAGCGGGCCTTGTGGTTACGTCCCTGGCTAGTTGACCCGGTTTCTAAGCAGGCGTGGTGTAAGTTCCCCTTCGAGGGCACTACATTATTTGGTAACAAGTTGGAGGACACCATTACACGTGCTACAGGTGGCAAGTCAGGTTTCCTTCCCCAGGACAGAAGACTATTGGGTCGGAAGAGACCACAGTATAAAAACGCAGCTCAGAGCGGACAAGGGACGCACGTTCCTACAAACCGGGTCGGGACTTCAGGAGGAATTGGTACAGAGGTCATACTTCCTTTCGTAAGCCCAGCAAGAACCAGTCATCCAGTGGTCGCGAGCAGGCTAAGTCTTTCTGAGGTTGTGCCCGCCCAGGCGGGTCGGGTGGGGGCTCGGCTATCCCTCTTTCGGCACGTCTGGGTGGCCTCGATCCCGGATTACTGGGTAGTCAGGACAGTCTCATCGGGCCACAGATGGACCTTCTCCAACTTCCCTCCTCCCAGATTCGTGCCCACCCTGCTCCCTCGCTCGGAGGAACAAAGTCAAGTACTGTCTTCTTATGTGGATCTGTTGAAGGCTCAAGGGGCAGTAATTCAGGTGCCAAGGGAAGAGTGGTTTCAGGGAGTCTATTCTCCTCTTTTCCTGGTTCGAAAGAAAAGCGGCTCCTGGTGCCCAGTGATAGATCTCACCTATCTAAACAAATACATAGAGTATGGGAAATTCAAGATGGAAACTCTATCGACCATTCAACAAGCCATACAGACAGGAGACTGGTTGATTTCGATCGACTTAAAGGATGCCTATTTCCATGTCCCGGTAGAAAAGGATTTTCAAAAAATTCCTAAGATTTCATGTAACTCAAGACCGTCTCCAATTTATTTGCCTCCCCTTCGGGTTGACGACCTCTCCCCGAGTTTTTTCAAAGGTTCTCCTGGCTGTAGTGGCTTTTATCAGGTTAAAAGGTATTCGACTGTACCATTACCTGGACGATCTGCTGGTTCTGTCCCAAAGCAGAGAACAGTTGCTGGAACACCGGGAACAGGTAATCTCTTCCCTGTCCAGTTTCGGGTGGCTTCTAAACCTGGCAAAAAGTCCTCTAGAGCCGGTCCAGCGGCTAACATATCTAGGAGCCCAATTCGACACTCTGCAGAGTACTATCTCTCTCCCGGACGAAAAAATAACGACAATACGAGATAGAGTCTCTCGGGCCCTATACACTCAGCACCTAAAAGCTTCTCAGTGTCTCAAAATCATAGTACGATGGTCTTGACAGCCCCGATGGTAAAATGGGCTTTGTGGAGGCTTCGCCCATTCCAAGCAGGTTTCCTCAAGCAGTGGAAGTCAGGGGACAAAAATCAAAGTATTCGTATAACCACAACCATGAGAGAGAGCCTCTTTTGGTGGCTACAGCGCAAGAACCTGCTGAACCGTCATTCCATCATCCCCATCTCCTGGGTCACGGTCACGATCAACGCCAGTGGGACAGGTTAGGGGGGCTCTCTACGGATCAAATCTTGCGCAGGACAAGTGGGATGCTCGTCTCCCTTTACCAGGGTCAAATGCCCTGGAACTTCGGGCAGCCTGGTTTGCTCTCCAGCAATTCTCTCACCTTCTGAAAGGGAAGTCGGTGTTATTACGGATGGACAACACCACAGCAGTGTCCTACGTGAAAAGGCAGGGGGGTACTCGGAGCTCTACTCTTCTATGGGAGGTCGAACCCATCCTATCATGGGCACAGAAAAACCTGATGAACATCTCAGCGATTTTTAAAAACAGGCCTCGGTTTCCCCTCCTGGTCCAACTCAGTGTTCGAGATTCCATACCTCTTCCTCTCAGGCCAGACCTTCTTTCTCAGGGTACAGTTCTGCACCCTTGCCCGGCAGTTATGAGACTGATGGTCTGGTTCTTGAGAGGAAGAGGCTAGAATCCATTGGATGTACATCAAGTGTAATTTCCACTCTGATGAGTGCAAGGAGATCAAGTACGAACAAAGTATATGGCAGAATCTGGGACAAATTTGTTATGTTCTGCTCTTCTTCGAATAGATCTTTTGAACATCCAGGAGTACAGGACATTCTTAGCTTGTTGCAGTCTGGCCTCGATCTTCCTTTATCGATAAGCTCCCTCAGGGTGCAGGTGTCGGCTCTATCGGCTTTCTCGGGTACATCTTGGGCAGTGCATCCACTGATTCGTCAGGGGAGCTTCAAGACTCAAACCCCAAAGAAAGCCTAGATTTCCCAAGTGGGATCTTCCTCTGGTCCTGGACTCAATCTCCGGTCTAAGTACGACGGGGCCATCCCCGCTCTCTATTAAGGATTCCTCAGCAAAAGTTGTTTTCTTAGTTGCAGTCACTTCAGCCAAAAGGGTTTCGGAAATTGGATCCTTGGGCTTTGAAGAGCCTTTTTTGACGTTCTTTCCGGACCGAGTAGTCCCCATTCACATGTTGGGATCTAATCCAAAGGTTACTTCAGTGTTTCACCAGAACCAAGAAATTGTCTTGCCTACTTTTAGGACTTCAGATTCTAATGATGTTCATCCTCTGAATGTTGGAGAAGCCTTGAAAGAATATCTTCTTATCACTTCCCCCTTCAGATGCTTGGAGCATCTCTTTATCTTACCTTCAGGTAGCAACAAGGGGAAGAAAGCTTCAACTAGGACACTGGCCACCTGGATTGTAAGAACTATACAATGGGCATATATGGCGAGAGGCTTGGCTCCTCCAGAGGCAGTGACGGCTCACTCTACCAGGGGAATGGCAGCCTCATGGGCAGCGGCTCGGCATGTGGCTCCTGACACAATCTGCAAGGCAGCCTCCTGGTCTTCTATTAATACGTTCATGTCACATTACTGTATTGAGCCTGCTTCTCTATCCTCTGTAAATTTTGGTCTAAAGATTTTATCGGTTGATAAATCAAATTAAATGTTTTCTGTTTAAAGCATACCCACCCGTGTGGTCGGCTAGTTATTTCCCACACGTAGGTTGCCATGGAGTCTGTCAGGGAAAAAGGAAAATTTATTGTCAAATACTTAGCGTAACTTTCCTTTCCTGATGGACTCCATGGCAGATGGAGTTCCCACCTATGAGTCTTATGAGGAGGCTAGTTACGGAACACCGTGTGGAGTGGTGAGTGCTCTTTTATTTGAATGGGGTCCTATAGCATTGGAGTGGAGGCGGGGTCAACCCACACGTAGGCTGCCATGGAGTCCATCAGGAAAGGAAAATTACGGTAAGTATTTGACAATAAATTTTCCTTTTTTCTAATTCCTGTCATGAAATTAAAACTCCATTTTGCCACACATTTTACATAGTTTGTTTGGGCCAAGCTGGCCCAAACAAACTATGCCCCTCGTTAATCCGTATGGTGGCTAGATGTGCGGTATAAACTGTATGTAGCTGCTACATACAGCATACCGCATTGTATCCTGGGTGCAAGCCGAGACTTCCTGTCCCATACCTGGAACACGAAAGAGTCTACCGCAGCGACGCTCAGCCACTCCGAGCAAGCAATGTATTCTATCAATGAATACGAAGCTTCATCTGATTGGTTAAGCCAGAGTAGGATGTGACATAATCGGCATGCCTCTCTGACCCAGCCAATCAGAAGAAGCTTTGTATTCATTGATTGTATTCATTGATTCATTGATAGAATACATTGATTGTTCTGAGTGGCTGAGCACCACTGCAGTAGACTCTTCTGTGTTCTGGGTATGAGACAGGAAATCTCGGCTCGCACCCAGAACACAGTGGGGTATGCTGTATGTAGCCATAACTACATACAGCTTATATCGCACATCCAGGGGCCATTAACAGCTTGGACTGGAGGTGCAGGAATTGGGGCTAATTTGAGGACTGGAGGTGCAGGAATTGGGGCTGATCTGAGGCGTGAAAGTGCAGGATGTTAATTTCTCACTTTTACTCAAATATCTTAAAGCATTTGCTTTACAAAAATTCCTTTTCGTGATTGGAATTGTGAAGTTGACATCTCTCAATTTCTTTGAAACATTTTTTTGCCACACTGGTCTCAAAATGTTGCCTATTACTGAGCTAGAAGGACTGTTTTTTTTTATTTTCAACCTAACTATGTAACTATGTAACAACGTATAAAACAATGAAAATAAAAAACTCTTCCCTTACTTCCCTACAACTCTCTAAGTTACATAGCATTTTTTTAAATGACATGACATTCATTAAGGATTTACATCTACTTGAATAGATCAGCCAGCACCTACAAGCCCTACATTAATTTCAGCTTATGAAATGTATCAGCAGCATTCAGTATGCTCTCTCTTTCACAAATAAGTCGAAGTGAAGTCACTCTAAATCTAAGGGGTAGATCTGAAATGAGGGGAAGCTCTGCTGATTTTATCATCCAATCATGTGCAAGCTAAAATGCTGTTTTTTATTTTCCTTGCATGTCCCCCTTGGATCTATACCGATTTTACTTCCAAGTGCACTTTCAGTGCAAAGTGGATTTTCCTTTAGTAAATAACCCCCATTGTCATTATTGGTGATGTGATGTCATTATTGGTGATGTGATGTCATTATTGGTGATGTGATGTCACTTTTTTAAAGTGAGTTTTTTTTTTTTATCCAAAAGCCCTTATATTGTCCCTTCCGAGCAAGCTGACCTAGGTTGAAAGGTCAGGCAGTGCTTTATGGTTACGAAAAAGTTTTGTCTGGTGAATTTAAACATGAATTTGCCAGGGCCACAAACCACAAACACACAGGGTAGCATTGAACACACATGGTAGTGCTGAACCCGAACATCATATAATTGATGCCATCTAAGTCTCCCCAGACCTTTGGATGCATCTGGTCGATTATTTAAAAAATCTGGTGGAGAGAATGGATTGAATTTTATATTCAGTAGATATAAATTTACTACTGTAGTGTATTACCAATCTACCAATTTGAATATAACATATGTAGCTATCATTTGTATCTGCCATCAAGGTTTATAATTGAAATGCTAAGAACTCTCTAATTGCTGTCATTACTGCCATTTTCTGCCATTTTCTTCTTTGTTGATGAAAAGTCAATATTGGAGAATTTTTAGTATGCACACTTGGGGGTCTTTATGTGATTCTTAAATGCAGAGAATATACATTTTTCCGATAAAGCTGCTCTCCATTATAGCATTGGTTTGTTAAGGCCTATTAAATCATTTTGCAATAATGGATGTAATTTAATTATCACAAAAAAATAGGATTTTTATATACAGCTTACCTGTAAAATCCTTTTCTTGAGAGTACATCACGGGACACAGGAGCTTCATTACATAGTGGGTTATATAGGCACCTCTGGTGATTGGACACTGGTTGACCCTAATTAAGGAGAATTCCTCCCCTATATAACCCCTCCCATTTGGGAGGCAACTCAGTTTTGTAGCAAAGCAATAAGGAACCACGTAAAACCCAAGAGGGGCGGGAGCCCTGTGTCCCGTGATGTACTCTCAAGAAAAGGATTTTACAGGTAAGCTGTATATAAAAATCCTATTTTCTTGATCATACATCACGGGACACAGGAGCTTCATTACATAGTGGGATGTCCCATAGCAATGCTCAGATTGAGGGGAGGGAGACACAGATCATAAATATAGACCGCCAGGGACCGGAGGACCTAAACTGCACCTGCAGTACACTGCGCCTGAAGGCGATATCCTCTTGCCCTCTGACATCCACCTGATAGAATCTGGTGAATGTGTGGACTGATGACCAAGTCGCAGCCTTACAGATCTGAGCCAGGGAGGCCTGGTGATACACTGCCCAAGAAGCACTAACAGCCCTAGTAGAGTGCGCTTTCACCCGAAAAGGAGGAATCTTCCCCTTTAAGCCATAGGCCTGAGAAATAACTTGCCTGATCCACCTTGAGAGAGTGGACTTTGACGCTGCCTGGCCCTTTCTAGGGCCTTCCGGCAGAATAAATAAACAATCAGTTTTCCTTATCTGAGAAGTTGCTTGAAGATAAACACTGATTGCTCTAACCACATCCAAAGTGTGTAAAGATTCTTCCTCTGTGGACTGAGGGTCCGGAAAAAAGGATGGTAGGATTACATCCTGATTCAAATGGAAACCCGAAACCACCTTAGGTAGAAAGGACCCGTTGGGACGCATGACCACCCGATCCTTATGGATAATTAAATACGGCTCCTTACTGGAAAGAGCTGCCAACTCTGATACTCTTCTAGCCATAGATATGGCTACTAAGAAGACCAGCTTTTTAGTCAGGAGAACTAAAGAAGCCAGATGCAAAGGTTCAACTGGTTGCCCCTGTAAGGCTGAGAGAACCAAATTCAGATCCCATGGGCATACCGGAGGTTTAACTGACGGATTTGTCTGCATAGCCCCCTGGATAAAGCCCGTACTAGGGAATGTGATGCAAGCGGCTTTTGAAAAAATACTGACAGGGCCGAAATCTGCACTTTGATAGTGCTTATGGCCAAATTCATTTCTAGGCCTGACTGGAGAAAGGCCAAGATTCTGTTAATGATATATTTTCTAGGATGCCATTTCCTGAGTTCACACCAGGAGACATATGTCCTCCAGATCTTGTAATAAATAAGGCTGGAGGCCGGCTTTCTGGCATTGACCAGAGTATAAAGGACTGGCCCCGAAAGGCCACGGTCTCTCAGAATGTGGGTCTCAGCAGCCAAACCGTCAAATTCAGACTGCGTAAAGCAGGATGGTAGATAGGACCCTGTGAGAGCAGATCTGGCCGGAGAGGGAGGGTCCATGGCCTGCCTACTGCCAACTTCATGATATCTGCATACCATGGTCGCCTGGGTCAAGCCGAAGCCACCAAAAGGACCGACTTTGTCTCCCTCTTGACTCTTCCCAGGAACCACGACAGAAGCGGGCTCGGGGGGAAGGCATAGATCAGATTGTACTGATCCCAGGGAACTGTCAGAGCATCTGACCCCTGAGCAAGTGCATCTCTTGTCCTAGATACAAACTTGTCCAGTTTCCTGTTGAACCTGGATGCAAACAGATCTACGTCTGGAGTACCCCACTTGTAACATATGTTCTGAAACACGTCGGGGTGCAGAGCCCATTCTCCTGGGCACAACTGCCGGCGGCTGAGGAAATCCGCCTGTCAATTCTCCACTCCTGGGATGAAGACTGCAGAAAGACACGGAACATGCTTTTCTGCCCAGATAAGTATGCGATTCACCTCTTTTTGGGCCACCAGACTTCTGGTACCACCCTGGTGATTGATATAAGCCACTGCTGTGGCATTGTCGGACTGAACCCGAACCGGGAAACCTCGCAGTCTGTAAGACCACTCTATGAGTGCCGTGTAAACTGCCCGGATCTCCAAGATGTTTATGGGCAGTAGATTCTCGGTCGCAGACCATTTCCCCTGCGAGCATGTTTCCTCCAATACAGCTCCCCAGCCTGTCAGGCTGGCATCTGTTGTGATAATCTTCCGTGAGAAAGGAAGAAAAGTTTTGCCCTTCAGCAAATTCTTGGTTTGTAACCACCAGACAAGACTCTTGCGTGTCCCTGGGGATAGATGCATAGGAAGATCCAGAGATTGGGGCTTCCTGTTCCAAGCCGCAAGGATGCATCCTTGCAGAGGCCTTGAGTGGAACTGGGAGAATGGGACGGCCTCGAAGGAGGCGACCATCTTCCCTAACAGTCTCATGCACAACCGAATGGGGGAAGATCTTCTGCCCAGAATCAGGCATAGCAGATCCCCAATGGCCAAGGCTTTAGCCTTGGGAGAAACACCCTGCCCTGAGCGGTGTCGATGATCATACCTAGGTATTCCAACCTGGTAGTCGGTTGTAGGGATGACTTTTCTAGGTTTATGATCCAACCTAGGCGTTCTAGATGTTCTAGCGTTTTGGTGATGCTGCGACTTAGGAACGCTGCATTTTTCTCCATGAGAAGCAAGTCGTCTAGATAAGCCATGACGGCTATACCCTGAGCTCTTAAGTTTGCTAAGAGAGGGTCCAGAATCTTTGAGAAGACTCGAGGGGCTGTAGCAAGCCCGAACGGCAAGGCCACAAATTGAAAATGGCGCCGGTCTACCGCGAACCTTAGAAATTTTTGGTGTGCGGGAAAAATTGGCACATGGAGATATGCATCCTTGATATCTATTGATGCCATGAATTCTCCCCCTTGCAGGGAGGAGACCACAGTGCGGATTGACTGCATTCGGAAGGACCAGATGTGTAAAAACCGGTTCAGATCTTTCAGATCCAGGATAGGTCTGACACTTCCATTTGGTTTTGGAACGGTGAAGAGATTTGAGTAAAAACCCCGAACCCTGATCTTTCGGGTTCACCTCTACTATCACACCCTGGGATAGTAACTGATCTAAGGCCAGAAATAGCGGTTTTTGCTTTACTGGACCCCTGGGGATCCTTGACCTTAGGAAACGAGAAGGTGGAATCTCCTGAAACTCTAGCTTATAGCCCAGAGATACTGAAGAGATCACCCACTTGTCCTGGATCTCTTTCCGCCAGACTCCTGCAAACTGCGGGAGCCTTCCCCCCACTCTGCCGAGCGGGGCGCCCCTTCACAAGGAAGTTCTTGGGCTTTGCTTGGCAGGCTTTCGCCCCCAAGTCTTTTCCTGCCCCTGGGCTCTGTCTTGAGCCCTTCTAGTAGAGGAGGGCTGAGAAGGCCATTGCCACTGCTTAGAGCTTGATGCTTCGGGAGAGAGAGCACGCCTGAATGACGGACGTTGGCTCTTTTTGATTGGAAGGAGAGTAGATTTTACCCCCTGATATTTTGGACGAATTTATCCAATTCTTCTCCAAACAAAACGTTCCCCTTTAAACGGGAACCCAATCAAATGCTTCTTGCATGACAGCTCAGCTGCCCAATTCTTTAGCCATAGGGCCCTTCGCATGTGTACCAACAAGAGGGACAAACGTGATGGTTGTTGGACAGAATCCAAAATCGCATCAATCATAAAGCACAGAATATGAGGCAGTTCTGCATAATTTTCTACTTCCTCACTGGGAAGGATCCCAAGCATCTGCTTAACCTGTTCCTTGAGTAACTGACACAACCCCACGGCTGCGACTGTAGGTTGCACCACAGCACCAGTCATGGAAAAGGAGGCTTTTAATAAGGTTTCCAGCTTTTTATCAGTTGGATCCTTTAAATACCTGCGCAATATCCAAGGACAAGTCAGGTTTCATTCACGCAAGAAACAACCGCATCAACAGATGGGACCCCCCACTTCTTGGGGAAACTTTCCTCCAGAGGATAATGCAAAGAAAACCTTTTTAGGACGAGCAAACAGTTTATTGGGATGTCCCCAATCCTTATACAACAATTCATCCATTAAGGGATGGATTGGAAAGGAATAGGCAGTCTGTGGGGCTTTCCTGACTCCCAGGGAAGAAACAAAGGATGTAGCGACTTCAGCAGCAGGCATTCTGAATGTGGTACGCACCAATTCAGTATAATACTGCACCTGTTTTCTGAGTGCCTGGGAGGAGGGAACTATCTCCTCTTCCTCTGATTAATCCGACTGCTCATGATCCCCATCCTAAGATAGGGATCTCTCCTCATTTTCAGAAGATTCCTCTGAGAGAGGGATTTCAGCAGAGGGAGGGGATCTACCCCTTTTCATGCTATATTTCAGGGAAGCAGTAATAAAATTCATTATTTTCTCTTCAAAACCCTCCAATGTAGCCCTAAGGGAGTATCTCAGTGACATAAACCGGGGCTGACACATTAGGAGAGGCTGCAAACCTGACAGGTGCACTGACTCGTCTTGAGAGGCTGGCTCCAGTCTTGCAGGGGGGGATGGTAACTTACAGGCACTCTTTTCGAACCCCTGGACCTAGGCGGTGATTTACCAGTGCCCTTATTACCTCCCCCTGAGACCCTCTTACGAGGAGACATAGTACTAGGCTACAAAGCAGAGGTACTAGTACAAGTGCGATCACTGTTGCGCTTAAAGTCTCACAATAATATATATATGCTTAAATTGCACAACCTGATGCTGAGTAGGTGTCTTAAGGTTTGCCTGGGTCCAATCCCCATGGATGCTTACTGCCCACAGCTCCTGTGTCTCCAATTACAGCCCCCTGACGCTCTGGGCTTTTAAAAACTGCCGCCTGGCGCCTGCGCAGTACAGCGCCGTGCATACTGACATGCACGGCTCGCAACCACACCCCCCCTCCTCCATTAGGCCGGGAGCGCGCCCGGCGCGCGTGCACGGGGACCGCGGAATCCAGCGGGGGGGAGGAGAACCAAAAACGGAGCTGCGTGGGACCCCCGAACTGCGTGGGACCCCTGTTTACCTTATTTGTGGCAGGGACTGCAATGGAGACGTGAGTTAGCTGGAGAAACAGGCTTTCACTGAGCGTGTGCATTGAAAGGCATGTAAGTATGCATCAGGCTGCTCTTACTCCCTCTAGTGGTGGAAACCAGGTAAGACATACAACTACTCACAATGAAGAAATCCATTCATATATTAAATATACAGGATAACTTCCCTTACCTGTCCCCGCCGCAGGAATTGCTGAACCAGACAAATTCCAGCCTTCACCCATCACGGCGGGTATTGTTAGCCAACCTTCAGGTATATCTGGGGCTCCTTCTCGGAAGAACCTCCCACCTGGGCCATGTAGAAAGCTCTACCAGAAACTTTTGTGCGCTCTGTATAAACAGTACACCAAGTCTGGTTTTCCCAGAGCCCAGTCTTCCAATGGAGAGGACTTACAGGCAAAACCTCGCTTCTTCGGCTGACGAGGCCCGGGTACCATACCATCTTGGGAGTCAAATATCGGCCCGAGGTATGGATCCGGTTTGTTGTAGCCCTTCGGTCCTCGCAGGGACCTGCATAGAGCTAAAGTTTTACGTGACCATCACCATAGACACTGGCGAAAAAACGGAGTTGCCTCCCAAATGGGAGGGGTTATATAGGGGAGGAATTCTCCTTAATTAGGGTCAACCAGTGTCCAATCACCAGAGGTGCCTATATAACCCACTATGTAATGAAGCTCCTGTGTCCCGTGATGTATGATCAAGAAACATTGATTTAGATGTATCACATTGTACAGAAAGCCATATTAAAGTGATCAAGAACACATCAAAGCATTATATTTGGTCCAATAGGCACATCAATATATAACATTACAAAAAAAAATGCCTTCCAAATATAAAAAAAAAATAATAAAATATGAATATATGAATAAGCCATGGAGGACATCCATCATGGCTGCTGCAGAGGTGGTCAGCAGCAGCTCAGCCTGTGATAAGGGCGACAGCGGAGGAGGCAAAAGAGTTGGGCGCGAGGACAGCTAGGGAAGGGGAGGAGGTGGTCAGGAGGACAGCTGTGGAACCAGAGGAGGCGAGCAACATGTAGAAGAAATTCTGCTGCCCCGGTGAGTCTGACCCTGTTGCAGTCACCCACGTGGCCCTAAGCAAGACTAATAAGGGGGGGGGGGGCTGGTGTTAGCCTTATCCTAGGGCGTAAAATAGTCAAGCACCAGCCCTGGAGGGAGGACATACTGGCCTGGACCTCTAAGCCTGTGAAAAGAACTGTGCAATCTCCAACATAGTTTTCTGCTCTGGAGTCTGGAGCCTGCTGTATTCTAGAGAGAAGCAATTGGATAAATGGGGAATCCTGCTCACTTTTAGTGAGTGTTCAGAGGCAAGTCAGTTAGAATTGTTCAGGATACCTCAGGCATACTTTGAGCTTCATTGGCAATCTGACAGTTGGCCACCGCAGACAGGGCATCAGCCAGTTACATCAGAGAAACTCTTTACCACGTACCATAGGCAAGTGATCAGCCAGTTATCTCATGCAGAGTTTTTAACCAGTCATCTCTGGAAATCTCTGCTGAGTACCATTGACAAGTTGTTAACTGGTTAATTCAGGTGAATTAAAGTGGAAGTAAACCCTCCTATCATTGTCAGCCAAGGAAGCTGCCATTTTGGCCATGATGCTGCACATGTGATCAGTTAGGACACCAGCCATTGAAGGGTTTGACAGTCTGGTTGAGAACAGAACCATTGAGAGGGTTACATGTGCCAGACTCATCCATCTTACAAACCGCACAATGTCTGCTACCCCTCTCTGCCAATTCAAAATACTAACATTAAGTTACAAAGCCATCCACAACTCTGCCCCCAGCTACATCACTAGCCTAGTCTCAAAATACCAACCTAATCTCCCTCTTCATTCCTCCCATTTATCCACTTTTAGGCGATCCCTGAAAACTTTCCTCTACAGTGAAGCCTATCCTGCCTCCATCTAACAACTGCACTATTTTCTCCATTAGCTCATCCCCCACAGCTATTACCCTTTTGTATAACTTGACCCTCCCTCCTAGATTGTAAGCTCTAACGAGCAGGGCCCTCTGATCCCCCCCTGTATTGCATTTTATTGTAATTGTACTGTCTGCCCTAATGTCCCTAATGTTGTAAAGCGCTGCGTAAACTGACGGCGCTATATAAATCCTGTATAATAATAATAATATATATACTTTTATGCAACAGGATTATATTGTACATGTATGTGTATTGTATTCTTTATCGATAAAGCCCTGCCACTATAGAGTTCTTTTTATTGTATTCAGCAATTTTTTTTACCTTTATCATAAAGTTAAAATAATTTTTTATGACAAACTTGTTGGGGACAAATATCCTAATGAACCCTGATTAACAATCTTATCTATGTAACCGGGGTCATACAAACAAATCACGAAGAGCTTAATTTGCCATTTGCTGACGGCTGCATGTTCAGTTATTGCTAGATTTTGGCGTCAACCAGCGGCCCCTTCTCTAGCGGATTGGGCCTGCGAAGTGGACAGGATCAAACATATTGGATGCTGATAAAAGCGAGACCCACACTATTATGTGGACTGTTTGGTTACACTTCCAGTTCTCTTCTGAGTTTGACCTCTTTTTGACCTCCCCCTGGGCCCTCTCCTAAGTAGCTTGATATACCTTTTTCCCCATTCCCCCTTTCTTTCTCATACCCTTCTCCCCTCTTCTCCCTTTTTTTATTTTTTATTTCTTTCTCTCTCTTTCCCTGCCTCTCCGCCTTGACTACTCCTCCTCCCTTACCTTTTTAAGATTATAGTAATCTTACCGGTAGATTCACCACATTCTCAGGCCATATGTGTTGAGCATTGGTTGTTACTGTGTTCTACACCATTATTTTTAAGTGGTTACTTGAGTCACCATTACTTGGTTTATTTCTATACTCCTTGATGATATCATCATGACTATGCTTATGTGTTATATGTTCTTTTAATGTCCTTCCGACCCTAATGTACACATGCTTGAAACTTAAGAAAATAGATTCAACATACAAAAAAAATAAAAATTCAGCCACTCCCTACTGAACAGGCTGTATTTTAATCCATGCATGTCCAGATTTAAGCCCATTTCTGCTGTCTGAGAGTCTGCGCAGCTTACAGAAAAATAGAACAAGCAGCTCCCACTGTCTTGTGCTTAACTGCCCTGTCTGGTGCAGACACGGCATTAACAAATCAGCTTGCATTTGTTTTATTCATTAAGAGCAGGATCTGCTCCATTTTCTCACTTTAGAAGAGTGGGCAATGCAATTATGTTAATTTCCCCAAATTATTCTATTTTATGATACTTAAGTAGCTGTCAGGGCCTGTTAATGTCCCCTAGGATACAAGGCTACACAGTAGAAGTACATATGTCACTGATGTTTTATGATGTGACTTCACTGCAAACTCAGCTGGCAGAAGAATCATTAAAACATTTCTATAGTGATCCATGAAGACAACCTTCTAATAGTTATCACTTCCAACCAGAAAGTTTGCAGAGCTCAAGCTTAGGCTATGAGAGACCCTTTTTGGTGTTCTGCCCAGTTTCTGTAGTGCTTATACACATGTTGGGATGCAATCTCATGTTGCTTTAGCATCTCAAGAAAACAAAACAAAATAATGCTCAGCATGCATGCCATTCACTGGATGTCAGGATACTTTAAGCTACCTCACAGGCTTTGGTTTTGTTTGAAATTTAGGCTTAGGCTCAGCGCTATATCTTGGCCTAGGCCATCAGAGTCCCCGCTGGCTGTAGAGCTAATCCTATGGGGTGGACTGGGCCGGGGGGCAGGGTCCAGGAGTAAAAGTGGCCACACTGCTGTCTGCTGGTCTGAGAATTCCGGCCAGGTGAAGATATTCAGGCAGACCACCAGCCACCAGCCGCATTTAATACAAATGGTCTGGCGGCTGCCTCCAATGCTAAGTGTGGCACTGGCACTGTAGCCTAATGCTCCACCTATCCTTCTCTGCGGCAGTCTTTGGAGGAAGTTTTGATATGCAACTTCCTCCTGTACAGGCCCCTGTGTCAGTAGCACAGAGAAGAGAGGAGGGAAGCCCCCAGCCAGGTATGGCATAATTTCAATATAATTAGTTTACTTTCTTTAGGCTGGGTTCACACCATTTCGAATTGGATGCAGGATCGCCGATTTTTATTGGCTCTCTATGGAGCCTTTATATATCTGCAGCAGGTCTGGTACATTTTGCAGTGCGTCTTTTGGTCCGTTTCAGGTGCGAATTCAGCCCAAAATTTGGGCTGAAATGATGAACCAGCACGCACCAGGCCCATGCTGTGAGCCACATGAAGTTCATATGTGAACTGAGGCTAAAACATCCTTCATGTTCCTTGTCTCTTTGTACTCCTATCTTGCTTCCAGTTAATTTTTTACTTATTTGTATAATGACTAGGGACTTCCTAGTCAATATACAAATAAGTGAAATAATCCTATGATTACAATCAGTGGCAGCAAACACAAGTCCAGATATCTTACGAGGTAGGAATCGTCTTACTAATCCAGCGACATAAGGCTACACTGATGAGGCTGCAGTGATGGACACAAATGAGGCTGCACTGATGGACACTGAAAAGGCTGCACTGATGGGCACTATTGAGGTTGCACTGATGGGAATTGATAGGGCTTGACTGATGGACACTGATGAGGCTGCACTGATGGACACTGATGAGGCTGCACTGATGGACACTGATAAGGCTGCACTGATGGGTACTGATAGGGCTGCACTGATGGCCAATGATGAGCAGCACTGATGGCAACTGATGAGGTGCCACTGATAAGCTACACTGATAAGGCAGCACTGATATGCTACACTGATGGGCACTAATGGGATGCACTGATGGGCACTAATAGGCAGCACTGATGGGCACGAAGTGGCACTAATAAGCTGCACTGATGGGGCAGTACTGATATGCTGCACTGATGGGCACTGATATGCTGCACTAGTGGGCACTAATAGGCTGCCCTTATGGCCACTTATGAGGCAGCACTGATGGGGCTGCACTGATAAGGCAGCACTAATAAAGCAGCACTGATATTCTGCACTGATAAGCACAGATAGGCTGTACTGGTGGCCCCTAAAGGCCCCTAAAGGCCACTGATGAGGCAGCACTGATGGGCACTGATGAGGCTGCACTGATAAGGCAGCACTGATATGTTGCACTGATGGGCACTGATGGGGCTGCACTGATGAGGCTGCACTGGGCACTGATAGAGGGAGACGTGTGGTTTACAGATGACAAGGTGGATTTTAAACAGAAAGGAGTGAGTCATATTAAAATATGGTGGTGCACAAAGTTTAGTCAGGCCTAGGGCAGCACAAAACCTAAATACAGCACTGCTTAGGCTTATCTCTTTGTCACTTTTTCTGGCAAAATCAGAGGGAAGTAAACATCATGCAAATTCATTGCCGAATGCTTTGTGCTGAGTGTGTAGACTTTGTCAGCACCCTGTCACGGGGCCAAAAGTAAATGTAGGTGATGGCATGGCCCTCTAATAATACCTTTATAGCTTACTGTGGAATCATGCTGCCTTGCTCTATATTTTTACCATTAAAGTGTGTTGAGATCACCAGAGCTCTCAGAGCTGTAATTAAAACCTTACTTTTTCTGCATTCCACCCTTGTTTGTGAATAGTTACATACTTACATACTGTAGTTGGTGGGGTTGAATAAAGACCATCCATTTTCACCATACTGGTCCATCCAGTTCAACCTGAGTGCATGTGTGTGCCATATTCCATATCCCTATATATTGTATTTACTAAGAAACAAAACTGTGAAAGGGAGTTCCATGTCCTTACCATTCTAATGCCGCATACACACGATCGGAAATTTTGGTCGGAAAAAGCTCTGATGGTTTTCCCGACAGAATTCCGATGGGATTTCACTCAAGCTGTCTTGTGTACACACGGTCACACCAAATTCCGACCGTCAAGAACGTGTTGACGTACAATACATACAACGGGACTAGAAAAAGGAAGTTCAATAGCCAGTTACCAATAGCTTCCCTCTCTTAGTTGAATCTGAGCATGCAAGAGTTTTTGCGTGTCAGAATTGCATACACACAAACGCATTTTCGGATAGGAACTTTTTCCCGACCGAAAAATTGAGAACATGCTCTTAATCTTTTGCTGGCCAAAATTCAGCCAGCAAAAGTCCAATGGAGCATACACACGATCGCATTTTCTGACCAAAATCTCTCATCTGTCTTTTACTGGCCGAATATCGTGTGTACGTGGCTTTATAGTAAAAAATCCCTTACGCAAAACGTTAAAGATTGAACTGTTTCCCATCCAACATCATTGTGCCTTCTTTAGAGACCTTAGGTTAAAAAGTTTTCTGCCAATGCTAGTCACCATTTAAAGATTTTGGATATTGCAATCAAATCCCATTTTAAGCACTTCTTCTCCAAAAGTAATACGTTTAATTTGTGTAGTTGTTCCTCATAACTGAAGTCCTCCAGCCCCCTATTAGCTTTGTTGCCCTTCACTAGTCTCTGTCTAGCTCAAGGATGTCATTTTTGAAGATTGGTGACTAAAACTGAATTGCATACTCAAGATGTGACCAAACCAGTGTTTTGTAAAGTGGTAAGTAAATACTCTTTTTAATGCAAGATACTACCTTGGTTGTTGCAGCTTGGCATTGCAGACTATTGCCGAGCCTACAATCTATTAGGATCCCCAGATCTTTTCCAACCTTGATTCCCCCATTGAAATTGAACTATTTATTTCAACCTCTATATGATTTATGAACAAGTTCCTGAAGAATCGGTCCTTAGACAGAGCCCTGGGGTACACTACCCACAATTCTAGAACTTTTAGAAAATGTGCCATTAATCACTTCTCGTTGGATGTGTGCCTGCAAGCTGTTTTGTATCCAGGTACGTAGCATGTCATTAGTGCTAGAAGATCTTAATTTTTAAAGCATTTATGGGGTACTGTGTCAAATTCCTTATCCAAATTACATCTCACCTCCTCATAGAATGTTGAAGATTGGTCTGACAAAAATACGTTTTTTTCTAGCCTGTCTTAAACACATACTGTATATAACCAAAAGTCAGTCTGTGCAGTCACAAGCCAATAAGCCCTGTGCTGTAAGCTAACACCAAAAAGGTGATTTCACAACACCCCTGCAATAATAAATAATAAAAGAGTGCAGCACTACTCAAAAAACGATTGTATAATTTATTGAACATTTTTATTGCCAATTTTTATATATATTTGTTTGTTTTTTGAGTAGTGCTGCACTCTTTTATTATCCATTATTGCAGGGGTGTTGTGAAATCACCTTTTTAGTGTAAGCTTGCAGCGCAGGGCTTATTGGCTTGTGACTGCACAGACTGACTTTTGGTTATATATGTGTTTAAGACAGGCTAGAAAAAAAATATTTTTATTATTGGATTGATTGTATTTTTATGTTATATATTTGTATAATTTATTGAACATTTCTATTGGCAATTTTTATATATAACTATATAACATAAAATTACAATCAATCCAATAGTGCTCGATATAAAAATGTGCAACATGCAATATACAATGGATCCCCAATATCCAAATGACGCCATACTCCTGATGAAGCAAATGAGTGTCACACATAAATAGAACCAGTCCAAAATGTGAATGAGTCCAAAGTGATCAAATCTAGTCAATGCATGATCCATGATCTTCTCTCCAGAATTTCCATCGTGGGCTGAAAACCCCACATGTAAATCTGCCCACCTCAGAGTAATGACCTTAATAGTTATGGGAGGTCAAAGAAGTGTATTCCCCAACAGGGGTAAAAGTGATGGTCAGATCTTTTACTGGTGGGAGATGGCACCATTTAAAATTGGATAATACCTGAGCTGTTGTCTTTATTCTGACTGCAGTCGCATGACACCTCTATTAGTCTTATTTGTTTTGGGTATAGACCTTAGATTCTGTTGAACACATATGGTTTTTACACTGTTCATTTTATTTTACAAGTTTCTTACCTTTTTTTATATATATTTTCCTTGTAGATATTTTAGAGATAGTATGCATTCCACCACATAGCTGTATTCACACATTGTAAGACCATTCTCAGATCACTTACGCCAATACAAACCATTCCGGGTATTTAGACAGTCTTTTTTTTAGACTCTTTTGGATACATTTTTAACCACTTGCCAACCGCCTTCCACATATATATACTCAATGTCCGCTGGCCACCCGCGATTGTGGTACAAAGAGGCAGAAGAGGGATGTAAACAAGGCGGACCCCCATTCTGACAGGGCACAACTCAGAGATCTGTTGTTCCTAGTGATCAGGAACAGTGATCTCTGTCTTGTCCCAGCAAGCTCATCCCTCACACAGTTAAGATACACCCAGGGAACACTGTTAACCCCTTGATCACCCCTAGTGTTAACCCCTCTGCCAATGTAATTTATACATTCAAGAAAAAATTATAAAAGGCCGTGCTTAGGTTTAGAACTGGTTGCTGCCGCCCTAAAGATCTGCAGCCCCCTAAAAGGCTGATAATGTACAAATTGTATATAAAAGAATAGGGTCCAAGGCGCTACTTCAAATTGTGTAAACTATATCAGTAATAGAAGGATTTCCTCCAGAGACAGCTATTTTACGGGACCCTCTCAACCAACAAGGAGAGAGGCCCACTGGGTAGGGGGGAAACAAAAACACCCAAAGGTATCCAATTTCTCGTAGATTTATCAGAAATGCAAAGAACGTGCCCCAAGTACCCCCTAGACTAAGTTTTCAAGAAATAAGTATATTGCACTAATATGCCTAAAATAAATAACAGATCATGTGTAGTATGCATTAAACCTACCGGTATGTTGTTTTATGCCAGACACTCTATGTGTAATATACACAATAGATAGGCTGGAATTACACACACTATACTATACATGCATGCTACCGCTATCAAAAAAGATCGAGCTGAAATAGTGAAGTTGGTATAAAATAAAAAATAAATTTTTTTTTAAATTAAAGAGGTATGAGAAGAGTAGATGGTAACACTTCATACATAATAAGTGCACGGTTACAATAAAGGTGTTCCTCTGGCGTCAGACTTCTCCACAATATATATGTATATAAGAGGGGCAACCAGCATCAACAAATTGTCCATATACCAGTGAAGTCCAAAATAGTTGATTAATACCAGCATCAAAAACTACCCATAAAACTTTGTTTCCAGTTATAATAATTCAGTTTGGGGTTCTGGTTCTGATGCTGCTATATTAAAGTCAAGCAATAATGTAATCTAAAAATTTTAAATATGTGATGCTAGAAAGCAATGTCACTGACTCTGTCCGTAGGAATTGTACTGCAAAACCACATGTGACGTAGGAACTGTAGATTGTAAGTTCCTTGAGGGCAAGTACCAGTGCGAATGTAAAATATGTAAGGTGCTGTGTAAATTGCTGGCACTTTATATTATACCTGTAATAAATAAAATGGTCAGAACTGATTTTCCAGATTTCCACCCTATAGCCCCCGTACATACGGTCGGAGATTCTGACAACCAAATCCGTCGGAGTTATTCCGACGGATTAATTCTGGAAGAGGTCCGGAAGTGAAGTTGCATACACACGGTCGGACTCATTTGTCGGAATTTCCGGTTGCCAAGAACGCAGTGATGTAAGCTGCATATGGCGGCACCAGAAAAATGAAGTTCAGCACCACGTCCGGCACCCTTTGGGCTCCTTCTGCTGATCTCGTGTCTATCGCGTGTTAGTAGAAGTTTGGTGAGAGATGATTCGTGCTTTTCAGATTTGTGATTCAGTTCACTACCACTCTTCAGTAGTGATGGACGAACTTCCGACGGGACGTTTTGCGAATGTGGCCGATAGTTTGCGAACCGGAGTGTTTGCGGCGGGCCCCATTGACTTCAATGGGAGGCGAACTTTGCAAACCTACAGGTCAAATTTGCAGCCACAAAATAATTAATAGCTGTGCAAACATAGTCCCACCACATGGCCAATGACATAACACATGTATGAGGGGAATCTGGGATAGACAACTACAAGCATTCTTTTTTTATATGGGAAATTGTTGTGACAATTCAAGACTGTGGAGCGCATGAAGGCAATGGAGGAGAGGGAAGGTCGGGGACCAGGGTAGGCAAAGAAGAGGGTGCAGGAGATGATCACCAGCAGCGTGACATACAGCAATTACACCTGCACCGTGATAGAGTCATCTGACACCAGCACCGTGATAGAGAGCACTGACATCAGCAGCGTGACATAAAGCACTAACACCAGCACCGTGATATACAGCACTGACAACAGCACCATGATAGAGAGCACTGACATCGGCAGCGTGACATACAGCAATGACACCTGCACCGTGATAGAGTGATCTGACAACAGCACCGTGATAGAGAGCACTGACATCAGCAGCATGACATAAAGCACTAACACCAGCACCGTGATATACAGCACTGACAGCAGCACCGTGATAGAGAGTACTGACATCAGCACCGTGATATACAGCACTGACACCTGCACCGTAAGCAGCCCCAGGAGGAAGTCAGCATAGCACAGGGATGGTGGGAGCCCCTCATAATGAGCATAGCACAGGGATGGTGGGAGCCCCTCATAATGAGCATAGCACAGGGATGGTGAGAGCCCCTCATAATGAGCATAGCACAGGGATGTTGGGAGCCCCTCATAATATGCACAGCAGAGGTACAGCCCCAGGAGGAAGTCAGCACAGCACAGGGATGGTGGGAGCCCCTCATAATAAGCAGCCCCAGGAGGATGTCAGCATAGCACAGGGATGGTGGGAGCCCCTCATAATAAGCAGCCCCAGGAGGATGTCAGCATAGCACAGGGATGGTGGGAGCCCCTCATAATAAGCAGCCCCAGGAGGAAGTCAGCACAGCACAGGGATGGTGGGAGCCCCTCATAATAAGCAGCCCCAGGAGGAAGTCAGCACAGCACAGGGATGGTGGGAGCCCCTCATAATAAGCATAGCACAGGGATGGTGGGAGCCCCTCATAATAAGCAGCCCCAGGAGGAAGTCAGCACAGCACAGGGATGGTGGGAGCCCCTCATAATAAGCAGCCCCAGAAGGAAGTCAGCACAGCACAGGGATGGTGGGAGCCCCTCATAATAAGCATAGCACAGGGATGGTGGGAGCCCCTCATAATATGCACAGCAGAGGTACAGCCCCAGGAGGAAGTCAGCACAGCACAGGGATGGTGGGAGCCCCTTATAATAAGCAGCCCCAGGAGGAAGTCAGCACAGCACAGGGATGGTGGGAGCCCCTCATAATAAGCATAGCACAGGGATGGTGGGAGCCCCTCATAATAAGCAGCCCCAGGAGGAAGTCAGCACAGCACAGGGATGGTGGGAGCCCCTCATAATAAGCAGCACCAGAAGGAAGTCAGCACAGCACAGGGATGGTGGGAGCCCCTCATAATAAGCATAGCACAGGGATGGTGGGAGCCCCTCATAATATGCACAGCAGAGGTACAGCCCCAGGAGGAAGTCAGCACAGCACAGGGATGGTGGGAGCCCCTTATAATAAGCAGCCCCAGGAGGAAGTCAGCACAGCACAGGGATGGTGGGAGCCCCTCATAATAAGCAGCCCCAGTAGAAATATGACACCGCTCAACCTCTTCAAAGAGGAGGGTACGGGCATATAGTACGGTGTGCTTTTTTTGGACAAGGAAGTGAGCCAAATGAAGAAAGAAGGTCTGTGTGCTCGATTAAAAAAATTGTTTATAGACATATACATGGTCTACTGGTCACATGTGTTGAATTCTTCCGAGATCCATGCCTCATTCATTTTTAGAAATGTGAGGTAGTTAACACTGTCATGAGCTAGGCGAGTACGCTTATCGGTCACGATCCCCCCTGCTGCGCTGAACGTCCTTTCGGACAGGACACTGGACGAGGAGGAAGCCAACAGTTCGATTGCAAATTGGGCAAGCTCTGGCCAGAGGTCAAGCCTGCCCACCCAGTAGTCCAGGGGTTCATCACGTCCACATCGACCGTTAACCCGATATAGTCGGACACCTGACATCTTCAAACCGGCCTCTTCTTGCAGGCGCTGTTGGATTGGTACCCGCAACTCTTTCTCTGGGAGTGGGAATTGCTTCTCTGCCAGCGCACGCAAAAGCAGAATGCAGCATTTCTCAAAGCAAGGCCTGGAAGTGCTGCATTCTGACAGCCCTCTGTGACGGTGGTAGCATTTCCACCATTTTGTGTTTGTACCGGGGGTCTAAGTACGTTGCCACCCAGTACTGGTCCTTGACCCTTATGCTTTTTATACGGGGGTCCCTATTGAAACACTGGAGCATGAAGGCCCCCATTTGCACTAAACTGGAAGCGGTGTGGTGGCCTGGCTCCTGCTCATCATCCAGGATAATGTCGTCCTCTTCATTCTCCTCTCCCCATCCACGCACAACAACAGGGGTCCCAGAAAGGTTTAAAGCATGCTCTTCTAACTCCTCCTCATCCGCCCCGGCACCATCCTCCTCTGACTCCTCTTCAGAATCCTGTTGTTGACTTGTCTCAGATAGAGTAGCCCCCCCTGGGAATTCATCCAGCATTGCGCCTTCCTCATCTTCCCGCTCCTGCTCCTCCACAGCTTGATCAATGACACGACGCAATGCACGCTCCATAAAGAAGGCATAAGGTACCATGTCACTGATGGCGCCATGGCTGTGACTGACCAGTTTGGTGATCTCCTCAAATGGGAGCAGAAGTCTGCATGCGTCGCGCATGAGCAGCCACTGGCGTGGTGAAAAAAAACCCAGCTCCCCAGAACCTGTTCTGCCGCAGAGTTCATACAGGTAGACGTTAACTGCACGTTTCTGCTGGAGCAGCCTATCAAGCATATAGAAGGTTGAGTTCCATCGCGTCGGGCAATTGCAAATAAGACGTCTGACTGGCAGATTGTGTCGCCGCTGAATGTCAGCAAGGCGAGCCATGGCCGTGTAAGATCTTCTGAAATGGGCAGAGATTTTCCTTGCCTGCTGCAAGATGTCGTGGACCCCAGGGTATTTGACAAGGAATCGCTGCACGACCAAGTTTAAGACATGTGCCATGCATGGCACGTGCGTGATTTTGCCCTGTTTCAATGCGCTAAGCAGATTGGCACCGTTGTCACACACCACTTTACCAGCTGTCAAATTGAGCGGTGTTAGCCACTGATCTGCCTGTGAACGCAAAGCTGAAAGGAGTGCCAGGCCAGTGTGGCTCTTGGCTTCCAGGCACAACAGACGCAGCACGGCATTGCAACATCTCACCTGGCATGTCGAATAGGTTCTGGGGAGCAGCGGAAAAGGAGGAGTCAGCCGAGGAGGAGAGGGAGAAGGATGGAGTAGGAGGAGAAGGAGGAGAAGAAGAGCCAGGCCTGCATGCAATCCGTGGCGGTAAAACCAAATCTACACGGGTGCCACGGGTTACATGCTTGACGGCCGTCAGAAGGTTCACCCAGTGGGCAGTAAAAGTGATATACCTTCCCTGCCCATGTTTGCTAGACCACGTGTCTGTGGTCAGATGTATCTTGGCACGGACACTGTGTGCCAGAGATACATTCACTTGCCACTGAACATGGCAATATAGCTCTGGGATGCCCTTCTGTGAGAAATACTTCCTTCCTGGGACCTTCTATTGTGGTGTTCCAATGGCCACAAATTTACGAAAGGCCTCTGAGTCCATCAGTTTATATGGCAGTAGTTGGCGGGCTATGAGTTCTGACAAGCCAGCCGTCAACCGTTGGGCAAGAGAGTTATCCGGCGTCATCATTTTTTTATGCTCGAACATTAGGCCCATGGAAGCCTGTCTTTTTGCAGAAAAATGTGAGCTTGGCGTGATGGAAGGTGGAGTGGAGGACAATTGTGAGGAGAGAGGAGAAGGAGAAGTAGAAGATGAGGCTGGAGTGTGGCTTTGTGTGTTCCGTTGCTCCCACTGGGCTCGGTGATGGCTGCTCATGTGCCTTCTTAAGGTGGTTGTCCCTAGGTGAGTGTTGGGCTTACCGCGACTAATGCGTTGACTGCAAAGATTGCAGATGGCAACGCTATTGTCAGCAGCAGACACGTTAAAAAAAGCCCACACTGCGGAGCCATGTGCTGGTGTACTGGGAGCGCCAGATGTGACCGTACATGGTCGATTAATCGCTCCTGATACATTTGCAGTCTGCTTTGTCCCTCCTGTGCAATGTAAGTTATTCCTGCTTCTCCTCCCTATCTGCTGGTCCATATCTCACTCTGAACTCACCTCCTCTTCCTCTCTTGTGGGCACCCACGTGACATCACTAGACACGTCATCATCGACGTCACCTTCCCCACCGCTATAAGTAGAGATCTCGGAGTAGGCAGCAACACCGGGGACCAACCTCCCCCTTGGGCTGATCTGGGTGCTGTCGTCAGACTGCTGAGTAGCGGTTGTTGCTACCTCCTCTTTCTAAACCAATACCAAGAGTGGCTGCGCATCAGAAATGTCTTGATATGGATCGGAAAATAATTACTGTGACTCAAGCGGAAGGTATGTGGTGGTGGTGGTGTTGTTGGTGGTAGTGTCTTTGGGGGTGCACATAGCAGAGAGTGAAGAAGAGGGTGCAGATCGAGAGGATGAGGAGGGTGCAGAAGAGTAAGGCTGAGTGAGCCATTGAACGCACCTTCTGCATCTTCCCACTTTGGCTCAAGCCTGTTGCTCCTGCCCTACCCCTACCACCCCTGCGGAAGGGCCTTCCTCTTCCTCTGCCTGTCATTTTTTAAATGACCCTGTGACAAAACTCTCAGTCCCTATACTGATGAAGGACTGCTGCAATATAGGGCAGCGGTCAGCAGTAGTGCACCTCAACCCTATGTATTGTGGACCTATACCAGTCCTTATAGAATAGCAGACTGTACCTCACTCAACCCTATGTACTGTAGTACCCTATACCTTACCAGTCCTTATAAGGACCTTTGTGGAACAAGTAGGTTGTGTGTGACTGATTAGCAGACTGTACGTCAGTCCCTATACTGATAAAGGACTGCTGCAGTATAGGGAAGCGGTCAGCAGTAGTGCACCTCAACCCTATGTATTGTGGACCTATACCAGTCCTTATAGAATAGCAGACTGTACCTCACTCAACCCTATGTACTGTAGCACCCTATACCTTACCAGTCCTTATAAGGACCTTTGTGGAACAAGTAGGTTGTGTGTGACTGATTAGCAGACTGTATGTCAGTCCCTATACTGATAAAGGACTGCTGCAGTATAGGGCAGCGGTCAGCAGTAGTGCACCTCAACCCTATGTATTGTGGACTTATACCAGTCCTTATAGAATAGCAGACTGTACCTCACTTAACCCTATGTACTGTAGTACCCTATACCTTTCCAGTCCTTATAAGGACCTTTGTGGAACAAGTAGGTTGTGTGTGACTGATTAGCAGACTGTACGTCAGTCCCTATACTGATAAAGGACTGCTGCAGTATAGGGCAGCAGTCAGCAGTAGTGCACCTCAACCCTATGTATTGTGGACCTATACCAGTCCTTATAGAATAGCAGACTGTACCTCACTCAACCCTATGTACTGCAGTACCCTATACCTTTCCAGTCCTTATAAGGACCTTTGTGGAACAAGTAGGTTGTGACTGATTAGCAGACTGTACGTCAGTCCCTATACTGATAAAGGACTGCTGCAGTATAGGGCAGCGGTCAGCAGTAGTGCACCTCAACCCTATGTATTGTGGACCTATACCAGTCCTTATAGAATAGCAGACTGTACCTCACTCAACCCTATGTACTGTAGTACCCTATACCTTACCAGTCCTTATAAGGACCTTTGTGGAACAAGTAGGTTGTGACTGATTAGCAGACTGCAGCAGAAGGGCAGCAGTCAAGTATAATATTCTTTCTATATTTGGAAGAAAGAATATTTTACGTGTACAAGCCTATTACCATACCACTGATACCAGTCCTGAAAAGAACCTTTGTGAACCTAATATAGTAACAGCTACTGATTAAACTGACCCTCACTGCCTCACACACAGCTTCCTGCCTGTCCCTATATAAACTGACAAAACAGAGGCTGCTGGAACAATAACTGGTTACTGGAATAGCACTTTTGTGGACCTGATAGTAACAGCTAATGATTAAACTGACTCTCCCTGCAGCACACACCGTCCTGTCCCTTTCTCTAAACTGACAAAAGACACTCAGGCTGCTGCAACAATCACTAGCACAGCACTGCCTCAAACCTATATCCTGAACAACACCTAACACCTATACCAGTCCTGAAAAGAACTTTTGTGTACCAAATAGCTAGCGATTTGGGTCACTGCAATCTCTCCCTGCTCCACACAGCAACCTCTCCCTATAGTGACAGAAGAAAGAATGTAAAATGGCCACCTGATCGGGTGTATTTATAAGTTAGGGGGAATGTCTAAGTGTCCATGTGCTGTAATGTCTCAATTGGCTGTCCTGTACCCCATGATGGATGTGTCATCATAGGTCAAAGTTCTTTTACACAGAAAACACGGAAGTCCGCCGGGCGAACAGTGGCAATAGTCCGCCGATCGGGCGAATCGCGAACAGCCGAAAATTCGCCGCAAAACGACCGCCGGGCGAACCGTTCGGCCATCACTACTCTTCAGTTTCTGCTTGTCTTTGCGTATCTGCTTATCAGTGTGTGTAGTCAGTAAGCATTTGTTTTGCATTGTGGACTATATCTTGGTATAGTACGCTTTGATTTGCATTGCTTATTGTCTGCTTGTTTCTGCTATTCAGGTCGTTCTTTCAGGCATTGCTGTTTATCAGTGCTTTCTGTTGTCCGTTCTGACCAGCCGACCGTTTTCAAACCATGTTTCATCTACGTACTCGTCGTAGAGTTTGTGCTGTGCAGGGGCTTGGTGTTGGGGTTCTTACTTTGACACAAGCCCGGTCCATGAACAGGGAGGGGAGGCGTTTGTGGACCAAGAATTGGTTGTGCCAGCATGACCAGTTCTCGCACATGCCTTTGCTCCGTGAGATCCGGGAGAATAATCCTGATGATTTCAGGAATTATCTCCGGATGACAGACCCCGTTTTTCACCGTCTGCTGGCTTTGCTGTCCCCTTATATCACCAGGCAGGATACCTGCATGCGGCAAGCCATCACTCCGGAGCAGAGGCTCATCGCCACGTTGCGCTACTTGGTGGCAGGGAGAAGCCTTCAGGACCTGAAGTTCTCCGCAGGCATCTCTCCCCAGGCTCTGGGGATCATTATTCCAGAGACCTGTTCTGCCCTCATTCAGGTCCTGCAAAAGGACTATATGAAGGTAAGTTTTATCCTTTAACATCACATTCTATGTATTTAATGATTGCTAATGTCTTGCATTTCTTTCCTTATTCCCTAATTACCATGATTGCAATAGGCTCTAATTCACATGCTCTGCCCCTTTGTCCTCATGCATATTTGCCTCACTAACTTCCCCACCATGCTCTTCTTGGCCCATAAAACTATAGTTTAGTCACTTACCAATGTCTTTTGTCAGGTCCATAGTATTGCTTTCCCCTAAACACCCCCTAAAATGTCTACAAATGTTATGTGTGTGCTTCAATTCATGCAGAGTGATTTTTTTTTTTTTTGGGTTATGCCAAACTCATTAGGAACCCCCCTCCCCCTAACTGCTAGGTCGGCTGATAGCAATCCTCTATCTGCTGACTTTACCAAACCCAATACACACTATATCTACCTTTTTGATGGTCACATTTATGGATGAATTCACCAAAGCATGTAGTGCAAGGGCCTGCCTCAATACTTTCAAATGCTATAATTCCCCCCCCCCCCCCCATTATTATCTTGATATGTAATAGCAGGATGTCAAAATGTGCTTCCATTTTAAAAAAAATTTGGTATTATGACACTTCTTACCTGTCCGGTGGGCTGCCAATAGTGTAAGTAAGGAGGGGCTTCCCAAAGTATCGCACATTATTTAGGCATTCAGCTCTCAATCAAGTGGAGAGGGTTACCTGTCCAAAACATCCCCCCCCCTCATTTTTTGCAAGGGCCCATCAGATGGGGGGGGATGGGGGGGGGGGGGGGTGATGACTCTGATAAGGGGACATTATACTTTAGGCTTTAAATACTAATTTCCCAAAATGTTATAATGATCTTGGCCAAAAATGTTGGTGTCTAATCTGCTTGCAATGTTGATGTGCAAAATTACTAATTTTTTGTCTTGTTTCACTCTACAGTTTCCTTCAACGCCACAGGAATGGCAGATTGTGGCCTCCCACTTTGCCAGTCGTTGGGACTTTCCCAATTGTGGAGGTGCAATTGATGGGAAACACGTCTGCATCATCCCACCCCCCAACTCGGGGTCCTACTATTATAATTACAAGGGGTTTAATAGTATCGTGATGTTGGTGGTGGTGTCTGCGACCTATGACTTCTTGTATGTGGACGTGGGGCAAAAGGGCTGGATGTCGGATGGTGGAGTGTTCGCACGGACGGAATTCTACTGGCGTCTCCAGAGTGGCAGTCTGGGCTTGCCATCCCCAGAGGAGAATCAGGAAGGACTCCTGTTCGTCTTTGTCGCGGATGAGGCGTTTGCCCTGGCAAACCATCTGATGTGGCCTTTCCCGATGAGGACCCTCACCCCGGACCAGAGGATTTTTAATTTCCAGCTGGCCAGAGCCAGAAGAGTGGTGGAGAACACTTTTGGAATACTGGCCAGCCGGTTCCGCCTTTTTTTTAATGCCTATCCACATGGCGGAATATAAAATAAATCACATAGTGCTTGCCTGCTGTGTTCTGCACCGTTTCTTAAAAAGACATTTAGCAAACTATGTGGTCTCAGTTGGCCAAGATGCAGACTTGCTTGAAAATGAGAACCTCATGGGCCTTGAAGCTGCTTGTCCTGGCTTGCCCCCCCAAAGCAACCGTGAGGTCCGAACCCAATACATGGAGTACTTTGTGGGTAGGGGGGCCATTAATATGCCAGACAATGTCTGAGTGACATTTTTGTAATACATTTTTCTTTGAAACTCCAATAATCTTTGTTTTCATTTACTGCTTGGCTTGGTTTCAGATGTCTCCTAGGTACATTTTTGCTTTTTGTTGTTGTGCCTTTTTCTACAACAGTGCAAACCCAAGTTCTGAGTGAGATGAGGGGACAGTCTCTTCTTCAGATAATCTTATTATGTTGTGGGTCTGCTACACATACACCTTGTTTTTGTTAACTAATGTATGTAGTGCATTACTGACCAAAATCTTGCTCATTTTCAGCACCATGGCAGAAATATGTGGGGTCATGAAAATGGCATGATTATGAAAATTAACACATCACTGTGGGTGTTATTTACTAAAGGCACATCCACTATGCACTACAAGTGCACTGCAAAAGTGCACCTGAAACTGCACTTGGAGTGCAAAGTGGAGTTGCCTTAAGTAAATAACACCCATTGCCACCGAAAACAACAATTTTACTCCAAATACTGTTTTTCCACGTTGAAAAAGGAAGCCACAGATAGTTGATAATTTAACTTTTTAATCAAAGCACATTCACATGTGCGTTTATAAAAGGGTTTTACAACAAACCAACATATTGGGTGTATCAAAAACATTATTTAAGGTAATTTTTGTGTAAACAGACATGTATCAAAGCGTAACATACAAAACACATGAACTTACAAAGTTCAACTTTGAAAAGTGAAGACAATATCAGACATGAGTATGTACAAACTGGGCTGATATTGCCTTCATCACATGGGGTGTCACCCCTGGAAAAGCCCAAATTTGGAAGATGCACACAGTGTGTCGACATGTGCTGTCTCCCATCATGGGGGATCAATGTACATGTTTTGGGGCGGCAACCCTTTCAACTCAGCTACTTACCACAAAACACGTACATTGATCCCCCATGATGGGACATAGCGCATGTTGACACACTCTGTGCATCTTCCAAATTTGGCTTTTTGTAAAATACAAAAGTTGTTGTTTCAAAACAAAAAAAGAAAAACCCTAGTTAGTTTGGGGCGTTTCACACTCTCCCCAAAACATCAATGATGTTCTTCATTTTATTTTGAACATCATTGATGTTTTGCTGTATATTTTCTAAATCCCGATCGCACCCCATTATCTCCCCAATCAGGATCTGGGCACTTTCACTGGTAAAATGTGATTCTTCTTCCACATCACCTACAAAAAAAGCATCTGTACTGATCGTGCTCCCTCAGTTTCAGGTCTGACCATCGTTTTCTCAGTTGATCCTTGGATCGGCGTACCCCAAAATTCACAACTTTAGTCATGATCTCAGCCTTTCTGATATTTGGGTTTGGGTAAGGTCAATACTTCCCATCATAGTCGGTCCTCTTCAATGTCCAACATCTCTCCAAAATACATATTTGAGGCCTTAAATCTTCTCTTCCAGGATCGGGACGTTTCAGGCTCCGGGCTTTCCTCGCCCTCCTCCTCGTTAGTGGAACTCTGATTGTGCACCTGCGTTCTCTCTGCCATGTGCTCTCCCCACTGCGCCGAAAGCGAAGGGGCGGGGAATAGTTTAGAAAGAACGTCAGGGACGGGCGGAGTTTCACGCATGTGCACTGTATATAAAACGCAACACGTGTGTGTCGTACGTAGAATCTGTGAGTAGAGGAAGGAGGAACTGAAACTCTGATCGTTCAAACAAAAGTACAATTTTAACTTGGTACATCACTAGCCTATAAGGTAACAAATAGTGTAGCGCTAGTTACCGTATATACTCGAGTATAAGCCGAGATTTTCAGCCTCTTTTTTGAGGCTGAAAGTGCCCCCTCGGCTTATACTCGAGTCACCGCTGTCTGACTGCTCGATCAGCGTATCGAGCAGACAGACGGCGGACATTAAAATTCAAAAGCCGCGCCTCCTTCTCCGCCTCCGCCTGTGATAGGCGGAACACTGAATTTCCCAGCAGTCAGTGTTCCGCCTATCACGGACATCCGCTCATTCTCATACTACGGACGAGTATGAGAGGATGTCCGTGATAGGCGGAACACAGGCTGCTGGGAAATTGAGTGTTCCGCCTATCACAGGCGGAGGCGGAATTTTGAATTGTAGAATGGCCGCCGAGAAGAGCGGCGATCCATCGGCACGGCACGGGACGGAGGAGGCACGGGACGGAGGAGGCACGGCACGGGACGGAGGAGGCACGGCACGGGACGGAGGAGGCACGGGACGGGACGGAGGAGGCACGGGACGGAGGAGGCACGGCACGGGACGGAGGAGGCTCGGGACGACGGCGGCTCGGGACGGAGGCTTGGGACACAGGTAGGCTGGACACACACACAAGGCTGCACGGACACACACACACACACACACACACACACACACACACACACACACACACACACACACACACAAACAGGGATGGATGGATGGATGGATACACACACACACACACACACAGGGATGGATGGATGGATGAATACACACACACACACACACACACACACACAGGGATGGATGGATGGATGGATACACACACAGGGATGGATGGACGGACACACACACAGGGATGGATGGATGGATGGACACACACACAGGGATGGATGGACGGACACACACACAGGGATGGACGGACACACAGGGATGGACAGCCATGTCTCACCCTCGGCTTATACACGAGTCAATAAGTTTTCCAGTTTTTTGGGGGTAAATTGGGGGCCTCGGCTTATATTCGGGTCGGCCTATACTCGAGTATATACGGTATGTGAAAAAGGGGACCGTACATAAATAAATTATGCGGTTTAAAAAAACAAAATGTAAATATACTGAAAATACAACATAAAAAATGTGAATACTGGAAAGTGTTAATAACTAAATTGTGAGTCCCAGTGAGAATAGTCCACATATATTAAGAGGTGCACAAATGTTGTGGTTGATCTTCCCCACAAGGAAATCAGGGAATTCACAAATAAGGTAAAACCAGGGATAGCGGCTTGTCTGAAGTAGTTTCAAAGAATGGATAAAATACTCTTACCAGAGAGGATGGACTCATCTGTCATACGACGGTTCAGTCAACAGCGCTTGGGGTCCACACATGGAACCAATGATGAATTGATAGTAGTCCGAATGGATGACTCAGTAGGCTGGAGAGACTTCCGATGTTATAAGACTATGATGAGCGTCTCTCAAAGCATCTCTTAAGGTGTCAGGATCGGATTGGTCGCACATTTGGGGTGCCGGCCCCAAATGTGGGAGATGGTCCGCAAAAAAATATAAGGGAGAAAGAAAAAAGGCTCCAAATGGTGCAGGTCAGAAGGTAACCATTGGGTTTTATTTTAAAATGTCATAAAAATTAACAAAATTATGACATGTGATCACAAAAATAGATATTAAAAAGAAGAAAAAAGCAATGTGGGGTGCCAAATGCATCACTAGCCTATACTGCTTCTAGATTGAGTCCTATATTGGCACAAGATTATAGAGAGTTTAGTCTGAAATTATTGGGTTTTGTCTTGTGTTGTGTCTTGCAGACAAGATGGATCCCTTCAAGGAACCTCATTTTCTAGAAATGATCATTGACATGCTCAGGGAGCTGTGCTGCCTGTGGCAAATGAAAAACCCCCTTTCTAAGGACCTAAGAAAGAGGAAGGCAGCGCTGGAGAAAGTGCTTGGTTTGGTTAAGATCATGCTCCCCACGGCAGACATGACCTATGTGATGGCCCAAATTGGTGCCCTGAGCTGTACTTATCTCAGGGAGCGCAAGAAGTTCCAGGATTCCCTGAGATCAGGAGATCCAGATGCCATTTATATCCCCAGGATGATGTACTAGGAGAGGCTGCATTTTCTGGCAGACCAGGGGGAACCCAGGACACCACTCTCCAGTCTTCCTTCAAGGCTTCCTTCACCCCCAGCTGAGGCTTCCGATGTCCAACCTGGGCCTTCCAGGCAACAACATGTTGAGGGGCCCAGCTTGAGACAGGTATAGTGATGTTAACTAGATGTTATTATTGATTAGTAAGTTGTGATTTAACAAAGTGGTTTACATCTCAATAGACAGTAGTGACCAAAGATGATTGGTACAAGAATGAAAAATGCTGGGCTCAGAATGATAGTCTGTTCTATTTGGTAACATTCAATTTGCAACAGTCATGAGCACAAAATGGTGTGATTGATGAGCAAAAAACTAAAACTATGTCCCATTTTCATACACAGGAAGACCTCAGCCGGGGGGAGGCTGTGGCAAGTGGCAGCCAGGAGGTCGACCAACGCCCTCCTCCTCCTCCTGCCACAACTACAGGAGCTCAGCCACAGCCTGGAAGGAAGCCTTGCGGGAAGTGCCTAAGGAAGACGAGAGAGTGATGGCCTGAGTTCAGTCTAGTCTGACAGAAGATGCAGCCTCTTGAAGAACCACATCCTGGGGACATAGATGGCATCTGCTCTTCCTGATCTCTAGGACTTCTGGACCAGACTGCTCTCCCTGAGATATGTACTCCTCAGGCCACCAATTTAGCATTTTCGAATTAGTTCATGTCTGCCCTGGGGGCCAAAGGCTTCGCCAAATTGAAAAGTTTCTCCAGCGCTGCCTCCCTCTTTTTAGTTGTTTGACACCTAAATAAAGGTTTTTTTTTTTTGAAGAAATACTTGCGTATGTGTTTTACTTCAAAAAGCACAGTTTATTTGTGAGTAGGCAGGTACATTTAAAAAATACAACGTGAAATAAATAACAAGGGGCACCAACACTAAACAACCTCCTGTAGATTAAAAAAGAAAATACAAAAAAGATAATAATGGCGTTGTGGTAAGTTGACACACAAAACACACCCCAAAAAATGCAAAGATGAGCAAACTGTCAAAAAAGGAGATGTTGATGAAAAAACCATACACAAAATTCCCCCAAAAAACAAAAAAACAAAAAAAAAATGTGTAGATGTGACAATTTAAAACATTGTATTGCTGAAATGAGTAAAAAAGACTGAAGAAATACGTTCGGGAGAAGTGTGTGTGACATCAAAAGAAGTTCATTCTTGCAGCATTGTAAAGAACAAGAGAATGCGCTTCATGAAAGAATTTTTAACATTGCAGTGTGACGAATGTGCTATATCGATTACGAGCAGTAGTTTTACCTGAGCGAGCGCTTCCGTGTCCGAATTTGATTGTGAGCATGCGTGGTACCTTGTCCGTCGGAGTAGGCTACACATGATCGGAGTATGTCCGATCGAAGCATTTTGTCGGAAAATTTTACCGGCAAGTTGGAAAAGTTGGTCCGTCAGATATTCAGACGGAAACAGTCCGATGCAGACCACACACAGTCGGAATATACGACAAAACGGTCCGATAGGAAACATTCCGTCGGAATCTCCGACCATGGTCCGACAAGGGCTTAAACTTCAAAAGGGTTCGGAAAAGTGTGATTAAAGCCAAAACCAAAATTTGAATATATTTCAACTTACCAAACATTAGATTTGTTTTCTTTTTTTGGGGCTGTTTTCCCTCTGTTTTTACCAGGTGATCCAGCAAGTAACACACCTCCTGTATTAGGCTGCATTCACGTGTGGTCACTCTGAAAACGTGACGAAAATCACGTGTATCTGCCTACATTTACAGAAATGTGACAAAGCGCGTGACAGGCTTATGGTGCCAACAAAAGATGCGTCACCAAACATGCCTGGTTCAGTGCTGTAATTTGGCATATGAGCTTTGTTTTAGCATTTGTCACATGTAGGGCAGCCCATTCAGATGATAATAATAATCCTAACATAGTAATAATAACAGTACAGATTTAAATCACTTTAACCACTTAATAACCGCCCTATAGCCGAATGACGGCTTCAGGGCGGTTTCTTAACTCTGGGAGGCCGTCATATGACGTCCTCCCAGAATTCCGCTCTCGTGCGCCCCCTGGGGCGCGCACTTGAGAGCATCCGTGACCGCCGGGTCCACAGGACCCGGCGCATCACGGATCACGGTAAATGGCCGCTCATAGTGGCCGTTTACCACGTGATCGCTCCGTCAAATGACGGAGTGATCACTTGTAAACAAACCGGCGTCATGTTATGACGCCGGTTCCTCCCTCCCCCTCTCTGTACCAATCGGAACAGCAGAGGGGGAAGAGATCGTGTCAGCAGCGATGTGGGCTGCATCTGCAGTGCCCACATCGCTGCTCACCGAAAATTAACCCTGCAATAACCCTGCAATAACTCTGCAATAACCCTGCAATAACTCTGCAATAACTCTGCAATAACCCTGCAATAACTCTGCAATAACTCTGCAATAACCCAGCAATAACTCTGCAATAACTCTGCAATAACTCTGCAATAACTGCAATAACTCTGCAATACCCTGCAATACCCTGCAATACCCTGCAATACTCTGCATTACCCTGCAATACTCTGCATTACCGTGCACTACTCTGCATTACCGTGCAATACCGTGCAATACTCTGCATTACTCTGCAATACCCTGCAATACTCTGCAACACTCTGCAATAGCCTGCAACGCTCTGCAACACTCTGCAATGCTCTGCAACACTCTGCAATGCTCTGCAATGCTCTGCAACACTCTGCAATGCTCTGCAATGCTCTGCAATCCTCTGCAACACTCTGCAATGCTCTGCAACACTCTGCAATGCTCTGCAACACTCTGCAACAACCGCCAATACCGTGCAACACTCTGCAATGCTCTGCAACACCCGCCAATATCCTGCAATGCTCTGCAACGCAATACTCTGCAACGCCATACTCTGAGATACCCAGCCATACTCTGATATACCCAGCCATACCCAGCCATAGTCGGTGATACCCTGCAATACCCAGCCATAGACACCCCCCCCTCCCGCCGCCCTCCGGTGCTTCTACCGACTCGCCAATACGATCAAATCCAGAATCTTTTTTTTTTTTCAGGCTTCCCAGCTTAGAGGTGAGATGTGGGTCTTATTGACCCCATATCTCACTGTAAAGAGGACCTGTCATGCCATATTCCTATTACAAGGGATGTTTACATTCCTTGTAATAGGAATAAAAGTGATCCAAAAATTTATTTTTTGGGAAAAAAATGTCAAACTAAAATAAATAAAGTAAAATGAACAATAAAATATATATATTTTTTTAAAAGCGCCCCTGTCCCCATGTGCTCGCATGCAGAAGCGAACGCATACGTAAGTCCCGCCCACATATGAAAACGGTGTTCAAATCACACATGTGAGGTATCGCTGCGAACGTTAGAGCGAGAGCAATAATTCTAGCCCTAGAGCTCCTCTATAACTCGAAACATATAACCAGTAAAAAAAAATTAAATCGTCGCCTATGGGGATTTTTAAGTAGCGACGTTTGGCGCCATTCCACGAGCCAGTGCAATTTTGAAGAGTGACATGTTGGGTATCGATTTACTCGGTGTAACTTCATCTTTTACATTATGCAAAAATTGGGCTAACTTTACTGTGTTTTTTTTTTTTAACCACAAAACAGTTTTTTTTCCAAAAAAAAGCATTCGAAAAATTGCTGCGCAAATACCGTGCGAGATAAAAAGTTGCAACAACCACCATTGTATTCTCCAGGGTGTTTGCTAAAAAAATATATATAATGTTTTGGGATTCGATGTAATTTTCTAGCAAATAAATGATGATTTTTACATGTAGGAGAGAAATGTCAGAATTGTCCTGGGTGCTCCAGAACGCCTGATGGCGTTCCCTGCATGTTGGGCCTCTGTATGTGGCCACACTGTGTAAAAGTCTCACACATGTGGTATCGCCGTACTCGGGAGTAATAGCAGAATGTGTTTTGGGGTGTAATTTGTGGTATGCATATGCTGTGTGAGAAATAAACTGATAATATGACAATTTTGTGAAAAAAAAAAAAGTAAAAAAAATCTTGATTTTGCAAAGAATTGTGGGAAAAAATGACAACTTCAAAAAACTCATCATGCCTCTTACTAAATACCTTGGAATGTCTTCTTTCCAAAAAGGGGTCATTTGGGGGGTATTTGTACTTTTCTGGCATGTTAGGGTCTCAAGAATTGAAATAGGCCGTCAGTACTTCAGGTGTGATCAATTTTCAGATATTGGCACCACAGCTTGTGGACTCTATAACTTTCACAAAGACCAAATAATATCCACCAATTTGTACTTATTTTTTACCAAAGATATGTAGTGGTATAAATTTTGGCCAAAATTTATGAAGAAAAAATTACTAATCTGCTAAATTTTATAACAGAAATGAAGAAAAATTCATTTTTTTACAGAATTTTCTGTATTTTTTCTTTTATAGCACAAAAAATAAAAAACCCAGCGGTGATTAAATACCACCAAAAGAAAGCTCAATTTGTGTGAAAAAAAGGACAAAAATTTCATATAGGTCCAGTGTTGCATGACTGAGTAATTGTCATTCAAAATGTGAGAGCACCGAAAGCTGAAAATTGGTCTGGTTATTAAGGGTGTTTAAGTGCCCAGTGGTCAAGTGGTTAAGGTGCTTCACTAATACAAAGCCAATTAACCCTGAGGGATTCAGATTTTAGTGCCCCCTCCCCCATCCTGGCACCCAAGGGTGGCTGATGCCAGCCCTGCCAGCCAGCATGGTCTGGAGATGGGGTTCCCGCCCCCAGGGGTGATGGGGTCCCTGTCCCCAAGTGAGACAGGGAAAGTAATAGGGTCCCCCCTATTGCAGTGTCCTTTGTCCCCCTTCACATAACTCCATAGTGTCCTCTCTTTCCCTTCCCCCCCATAGAAAGTTTCCTGTGCCCCCAAAGCAGTGTCCTCTGTCCCCTGCGCCCCCCCATTGTAGTGTCCTCTGCCCCCATAGTGTCCTCTGTCCCCTGCACCCCACCCCACTGTAGTGTCCTCTGCCCCCAAGGTGTCCTCTGCTCTCTGCCCCCATAGTGCCCTCTGCCCCATAGTAACCTCTGCCCCATAGTGTCCTTTGCCCCCATAGTGTCCTCTGACCTCATAGTGCCCTCTGCATTCATAGTGCCCTCTGCCCATCATAGTGCCCTCTGCCCCATAGTGCTCTCTGCCCCCATAGTGTCCTCTGCCCTCTGCACTCATAGTGCCCTCTGCTCTCATAGTGCCCTCTGCCCTCATAGTGCCCTCTGCTCTCATAGTGCCCTCTGCCCCCATAGTGTCCTCTGCCGTCATAGTGCCCTCTGCCCTCATAGTGCCCTCTGCCCGCATAGGGTCCGCTGTCCTCTGCCCTCATAGTGCTGTCTGCCCTCACAGTGCCTTCTGCCCTCACAGTGCCCTCTGCCCCCATAGTGTCCTCTGTCCCATAGTGCCCTCTGCTCTCATAGTGCCCTCTGCCCTCATGGTGCCCTCTGCTCCCATAGTGTCCTCTGTCTTCTGCCCTCATATTGCCCTATGCCCCATAGTTCCCTCTGCCCCCATAGTGCCCTCTGCTCTCATAGTGCCTTCTGCCCTCATAGTGCCCTCTGCCCCCATAGTGTCCAGTGCCCTCTGCCCCCATAGTGTCCAGTGTCCTCTACCCCCATAGTGTCCTCTGCCCCCATAGTGCCCTTTGCCCCCATAGTGCCCCCCTAATGCCCTATGCCCCCATAGTACCCTCTGCCCCTTAAGTTGCCTCTGCCATCAGCCCTTACAGTGCCCTCTGCCCCCATAGTGTTCTCTGCCCCCCATAGTGTCCAGTGTCCTCTGCCCCATAGTGTCCTCTACCCACATAGTGCCCTCTGCCTCCAGCCCCCATAGTGCCCCCATAGTGCCCTCTGCCCCCAGCCCCCATAGTGCCCTCTGCCCCTATAGTGCCCTCTGCCCCTATAGTGTCCTCCGCCCCTATAGTGTCCTCTGCCCCCATAGTGTCCCATGTCCTCTGCCTCATAGTGCCCTCTGTCCCCATAGTGGCCCCCATTGTGTCCTCTGCACCCCACCAGGGCTGGGACAGTGATAATAATGGGGGATTTTAACTACCCAGTAATGGCACTGCTGGGACAGTTAAGCCCCTTTCACGTGGATGGCTGTTCTGCCGCAGTTAAAAGCATATAATTTGTTCTGTGAAATTCAAGACTCCAGGCACTGTGACCAGCTGTATTTGTACAGTGTGATTACCTGCATTTATGTGCAGTTACATGCGGTTGCGTTTAGCTACGGTAGTAATTCCCATAGCATTGTTTTTTTTTGGTCTCTTGTATCTACTCATGATGCATTTCGGTCTTCTGCATGTCAAACCATCTATTTCCTGTCTCCTTGTTCACTGGCTGAGTGTGTGTTGGAGTTTTGCAGTGAGAGGAGTGTTCTGTGTATTGTGATGAGATTGTTCAAGATGAATGCATGTATGGGTAGTTTGATGGCAATGCTCATATTGCTGCTCATGAGATTGAAGAGGAGAAGAGAAGTTGAGTGGAAGAGAATTCCCCGTCGTTACTGGGTGCACCCTTTAACCTCACAGTGTCTTTCTATCGGCTACTTTTGCCCTCATCTTTGGTGAACTGAGAACTCACGGAGACAAGTTCTATAACTACACGTGGATGTCGGTGGCAAGTTTTGATGAATTGTTGGGACTTGTTCGAGGATGCCTCATCAGACACAGTACCAACATGAGACGATGCATTAATGAGGAAGAACAGTTATTACTTACTTTAAGGTAGGTTTTCCATATCTTGAACATATGCTTAAATTCATGTAAATGCAGGTTTACCAATATTATTGACAATAGTGTGTGTATATATACATCTGTAGCGCCGGGCTCCTGAAGAGCATGCACTATGTTTTTCAAAGTTAACGTTTTACCCAAACTACAGTTTGGTTTGGGTCTATTTGTCTAAATTTGACTTCTGTGTCAGTCTAACTGGGCTGTGAGATGTTCAGCTTGGCCGCAGGGGGGCACTGTCTCTGGTGGAAGGCCTGGAACTATGGTCTGGTCAGGTGCTTAAGTTACTCTCTTTCAGAGCCAGGTCAGTGGGAGTGGCTCTCTCGCTGTGCCCTCTGGGAGAGGGTATTTAGGATACGGACATCACGTGGTTCGGGGGTTTCGGTCCAGTATGATGTGCTGATTACTTGGTCCTGGTCCTCCTGACCAGCCCCCAGGAAGGCTATGGCCTGGGGTGTGGTTCCACCCGACTTTGAGGCCTCGGGGCTGGTTAGCCCGAGGCAGGGAAACTAAAGGAGGATTCTGAGGTGGTTGGGTGCCGTCTCCGGTTCGGGAGAGACCCATTGTACTTCAAGCATTCCAGAGGAGGACTCTTTAGAAGAACACGTGTGAGTTGGGTTTTCTTAACAAGAGCCTGGAAGGGCTGAAGTAACCAAGAGAATCCGGTCTTGTATATATCGCCAAGCTGGCTGAAAGATCCAGGTATCCTGCAAGTGTTCTACAGCTTAGTTTAATACGTGTTCTGCAACAATGTCGGTGACAAAGACTTTGTTCCTGAGTAAGCACCTTGTTGGCTGCTAGGCCTTGTGAGAGAGTGACTGTCCAACCAGAGTGTTCATCCAGCTGCGAATGGCTATTCTCTGGATGCAAAGTAAGCAAGTTACTTAACGTTATAGACTTTGATAATGAGAGTACCTGAATTCCTTTCCAACCCCCTGATCCCAAGTTAAAAGACTGTTCAATGGTTGAAGTCTGCAAATAAAAAGCATTCAATTGGATCTATTGTCAGTCTGAAGTTACTGGGTCACCTACCATGGGACATCCCCTAGATGTGCAACAAGGAGAATCGGAAGGTAATGGTAAGCCCAAAAATAACCATCAGCTCCTTTGGCGGTTAGTGCTACACATCTATATATATTTTATACTTTTTTATATTTTCTGAATTGTTCTCAATTTTGTATTGCAGATACTTTGCCACTGGAGCGAGTTTTACCTCCCTTCATCATCAGTTCCTAATGGGAATTTCAACTGTGTCGACTATAGTACATGACACCTGTATTGCCATTTGGGAGGAGCTTAAGACCACAGTCATGCCGGAACCAACAGGCAGTCTGTGGGAAGAGATAGCGGAGGAATTTTGGGAGAAGACTCGCTTCCCAAATTGTATCGGGGCATTAGACTGGAAACATATCAAGCTCATCAAGCCACCAAACTCAGGTTCCCACTATTTTAATTACAAAAAGTACTTCTCCATTGTCCTGCTGGGACTGAGTGACGCAAACATGCGCTTCATAGCGGTGGACGTTGGAGCTTACAGGAGTTCTGGAGATTCAAGAATTATTAGAAATTCCATGATGGGACAGCGTTTGAGGTATGGAGAGTTTAATGTACCACAGTCAAGGCCTCTACCTGGTACTGCTGGACCGTATTTGCCCCTAGTAGTTCTAGGAGATGAAGCATTTGCCCTATCCACTCACCTCCTCAGGCCCTATACGAGGCATGGTCTTACTGCCAAGAAGCGCATTTTTAATTACTGTCTGAGCTGTGCACACAGAATGGTGGAGTGCGCATTCAGTATTTGTACCGGCAAATGGCATGTATTGTTGACTGCAATGCACCTTGAAGTGGATCACGTGGTTTTGGCATGCTGTGTTCTCCATAACTTTCTAAGGGGAAAGGAGATTGCACCCAATGAATCCCCGTTACCTGTTTGTGAAGAACACAGAGGGCGTGTTACTACCACTCGCCCAAGCAATCATGCGCTACAAGCCTGTGATCATTTTTGTGATTATTTCCTTACTAATGATGGACAGCTACCATGGCAGTATGATTATGTTTAGTATTTTCTTTGTTACCCATTTGCATCAACCTTCTTGTTATCACTATTTAAATTTTTATTTGAAATAAAGTAGTTGACAACTTTGTCCAATTAAATTGGATTTATTTTTCTCTTTGCTATGTAAATTAACAAAGGGTATAAAATATAGAAAAACATTACAAAACATTGATGCTTGCATCTGTAGAAAGATTTTTATTTTTAATTTTTATACCTTTGGAATGTTAAGAATGTTTTTGAAATTTTCAAGTAAAACATAACTCAGTACAACAGATAACATCCCAAAAGATATAAACAACAAATGGCTTGTTCAAAAGAGGGGTGCAGGTAGCAACATCAGGCATCCATTTTGAAATTAAGTGCTTCAGAGTGTGTGTAACATTCTCCCGAGAGATGGGCCCACTGAAAAAGTGTTAGCAACCTAAATTTGGTCTCCTTAACTTAAAGGGGCTGTAAACATTAGTTAGTTTAAAGGAGGGATATGCAATTAGCGGACCTCCAGTTGTTGCAAAACTACAAGTCCCATCATGCCTCTGGGTGTCATTGTTGTAGCTGTCAGAGTCTTGCTATGCCTCATGGGACTTGTAGTTCTGCAACAGCTGGAGGTCCACTAATCGCATATCCCTGGTTTAAGGTATAAATAACATTGCATTACCAAAAACTGAAAAATAAAACAGTCATAAAATAACAAAACTACAAGTTTTCATAAACTGGGTAAGGGGAACGCAGGGAAGAATGGCTTGGTTCACTGCCAAGATCTATAGGTGATCCTGATTGTGAAGATGAGGGTGAACTGACTGGGTGTGGCTGCACATGCATTCTTTGCAAACCAGGATGAGATGGGAAAGGTGTATACGTTGGTGGCGGTCCTGCGTATGGGTTCATGGTAGGTGTGGTCTCATGGTACTGATGACTTGGCATTGGTTTATTCAATGAGCCACTAGGTGTACTAAAACCCAGACCCCATCTCTGAAATCTTGGATATGGGCGTTGCTCTTTGCAAGCAGATACTATATACGTAAGATAGGAATGTATATCACCCCTGACTTCCGTACGCTTATCAGGAGGAATTTCCCTGACTACACACAGTAACATTCTCAAAAAAATCACATCAGGGTCTGAGATGTTGGGGAATTCATCATCTTTTGTGGCACGGTTTTGCGATTGGTTTCTCATTTCTTGAATTATTCGATCAAAATATTCCTCAAAAGGTGGCTCTTGCTGAGTACGGTGTGTTTGACGAGTGGTGGAAGTAGACTGGACTCTCCTATCAAGATTTGCCTGCAAATAGATTGAATATATAGATTATGCTTCTGATATTGAGGTCACACTTGGTGGACAACATACTAATATACCTGATGCTTGCCCAAATATTGAAGTCGTGGTAGAGCTTGCTGCATCTGTTTTGAATAGATCAAAAACAGGCATATTTTATTGCCTGTATTAGCAGTAAGACCTCCAAAGCCAGAAGTACTGATGTGGTACTTTGCCCAAAAAAAGAAGCCGTTGTGTACCAAGACCAGCTGCCATTGTAATATTTAAGTTTTGTGGATGTAGGTTGTGACGTTTTGAAAATACATACCATAGGTTCTTGAGTGACTGGTTGATAATCTTGGGATGAAACTGTCTCTGAATTGGTTTCTTGACTTGGGTCATCGTCATCATTTTCTGGTGACGAATTTCCATGCCTTGCTCGTGCTCTTGCAGGAACACTTGAGACAGTTCTAGGTAAGAATAACAACATTACAAGTTCAAAAAAAAAATACCATGATTTTAGAATACTGTCATGTGTATACTACAGAATATCCCTCTATCTGGAGCTGGGGGAACAGGGGTTTAGACACCTTTCACACTGGAGTGGTGTGCTGGCAAGACGCAAACAAAACTCCTGCTAGCAGCATCTTGGGAGTGGTGAAGGAGCGGTGTGTATACCGCACCTTCACCTCTCCAGCCCATTGAAATCAATGGGACAGTGTGGCTATACCACACACAAAGTAAAATAAATAAGGTTAAAAATATTTATATATATATATATATATATATATATATATATATATATATATATACTTATGAGCGCATCTCCGTGGTGCGCCTCAAAAATGACAAAGCCTCTGCATGGGGGTTAGGCCTACGACGAGTTGAGGGTGCTCCACTTCTATCTGCAGACCTCTCTTTGTTTAGTTCTTTTTTGTACCAGTCACGTAGGGACCATTGTGTATAAACCTCCTTTCCTGCAATATATATTTCATTGTATAAATTTGTTATATATCAAACATAACGCATGTTAGGAACAAAAGTTGAGAGAGATCTGCTCACACTCCCCACTCAAGAAACACTTCTAGGGAAGACAACAACCATTTGATTTCCATATTGACCCCTTTCACTGCCAGTGACATGAATACAGTAATCAGTGGCTATTTTTCAACTCTGACTTCTACTGTCACTGTTCCCAAACAAAAATTTCAAAAGTGTCCAATCTGTTTTCCAAAATCGTCGCTGTCCCTCCCGCAAATTCTTTTGGTTCACAGATCACCTTACTAGTACAGACAAAAAAATACAAATGCCATACATTTCCCAAAGACACAATGTGTAGAAAAAAAAAGACAATTTTGGTCTGTAGCATTGCACAATTGTTAGTGACACAGTACTTTATTGCCATAAAATGGCCTGGTCATTTAGGGGGTAAATCTTCAGCTTGTGGTTAAAGTTTGGTGGTATGGGAAACAGCTATGATGCATGTGTACCCTGCTACATAGACACAACAAGCGTTGCACTCACCTCGGTTATCCTGTTCAGTTGCAGACATAGTCTCAGTTTGGTGTGATAAATCTGTATTCTTCCTCCCACTTTGATCTCTTCAACACTCGGTCGACATAATCTGGGCATTCTGAGTCCCATAACTCAGTTCGGGCATGCAACAGGGCTATTATGGCCTCATGGGATATTTCTCGTGCCGCCATGCTGCCTTCTCCTCTCTCCTCTATCCCTCTGAACTTCCTGTGTCATTTCCCAGGTATACCTGCTGATTATGATGTGCTTCCTGTTCTTTTTTTTCTCACGCTGCTATCCGCAGGTGAAATAGTACACTGCAATTACCTGCGGTTATGTGCAGATAGCTGCACTAAAACGCTCCTGGATGCAGTCAATTCTATTTTTTATATCCGCACCAAACCGCATGTAACTAAATCGCAGCTAAACGCAATGTGTGAATGGGCCCATAGAAAAGCATTGTGTGCTTTTAGCTGCTGTAGAAAACTATAAAATCCGCAGCTAAAAGCATAATTCTATCTGCCCCTGTGAAAGGGGCCTTAAAGGGCAAAAATGTATAAACCTATTATAGGACAATTTTATGGTCCAGTTTATTGGGGCCCCAACTAGGAATGATGCTCTGTTGGACCTGATAATCTCAAACCATGCAGAGCGTATTACTAATATTCAGATAAAGGAACACCTGGGTAGCAGTGATCATAACATGATTTCATTTGATGTTAGCTGTAAACAAGAAATACATATGGGAAAGATAAAAACACTTAATTTCAAGAGAGCAAATTTTCCCAGGATGAGGGCTGCTCTCCAGGGCTTAGACTGGGGGAGAATATTGGCATCAATGGGCACAGAACAGAAATGGGAATTCTTCAAAAAGACTGTTTGTGAACTCACTGCAAAGTATATTACCATGGGCAATAAGTTTAAAAGGCTAAAAATAAAACTGATGTGGCTCACGGCCAAAGTTAAAAAAGCTATAAACTATAAGAGAAGAGCTTTTAAAAAATATAAAAATGAAGGAACACTAGTGTCATTTTAATGTTACAAAGAATATAACAGAATATGTAAAAAGGAAATCAAGGATGCAAAAATTCAAAACGAAAGACAGATTGCAAAAGATAGTAGGAAAAACCCCAAAAATTCTTCAAATATATTAATAGTAAAAAGGTCAAGTCTGAGCATGTAGGCCCTTTACTAAATAATCTGGATTGGGTGACTGGGGACAAAGAGAAGGCTAAATTATTAAATACTTTCTCCAGCTCTGTGTATACAAAGGAGCATGGGGGAGCTCATGTCCATAATGGGGGTGGTAGTGACGCAGCCCCAAATGCACAATGGCTCAAAAGTGATATCGTCCAGAAATATTTGGACAGAATAAAGGTGGATAAAACACCTGGACCTGATGGCATCCACCCACGGATCCTAAAAGAATTGAGCTCTGCAATTTCAAAGTCATTGTATCTAATTTTTAGGGACTCATTAATGACAGGAATAGTACCACTGGATTGGCGCAGGGCCAATGTGGTTCCTATATTTAAAAAGGGAACAAAGTCTTTACCAAGTAACTATAGACCTGTTCGTTTAACTTCTATAGTTGGGAAGATACTGGAGGGATTAATAAAAGACCACATAGACGAGTTCTTGCTGGAAAAAAATATTTTAAGCAACAGACAACATAGATTCATGAAAGACAGAAGTTGTCAGACAAACCTGATTTCTTTTTATGAGGTGGTAAGTAAAACCTTGGACAGAGGGGTGGCGGTGGACGTGGTATACTTGGATTTTGCAAAAGCGTTCGATACAGTTCCCCACACACAGCTCATGTGTAAGGTAAAGTCTACAGGTTTGGAAATATCAGTTTGTAAATGGATAGAAAACTGGCTAAAAGACAGAATTCAGAGAGTAGTGGTTAATGATTCTTACTCTGAATGGTCTAAGGTTATCAGTGGTGTACCCCAAGGTTCAGTGCTGGACCCTTACTTTTTAATATCTTTATAAATGATATTGGGTCTGGGATCAAAAGTAATATTTCTGTCTTTGCAGATGACACCAAGCTATGCGGTGCAATAACGTCCTTACAGGATGTCTCCAATTTACAAGCCGACCTCAATACACTGTCTAATTGGGCGACTATGTGGCAGATGAGGTTTAATGTTGATAAATGTAAAGTTATGCACTTGGGGACTAAGAATATGCATGCATCATACATACTAGGGGGAGTACAACTGGGGGAATCCATAGTGGAGAAGGATCTGGGGGTTTTGGTAGACCATAAGCTCAATAACAACATGCAATGCCAAGCTGCTGTTTGCAAAGCGAGCAAAGTCCTTTCTTGTATTAAGAGAGGTATGGACTCCAGAGAAAGAGATATAATTTTGCCCCTGTTCAAATCATTAGTAAGACCTCACCTGGAATATGCAGTTCAGTTTTGGGCACCAGTTCTCAAAAAGGATATCGGGGAACTGGAGAAAGTGCAGAGAAGGGCAACCAAACTGATAAGAGGCATGGAGGAGCTCAGCTATGAGGAGAGATTAGAGGAACTAAATTTATTCACTCTTGAGAAGAGGAGATTAAGGGGGGATATGATCAACATGTTCAAATATATTAGGGGTCCATATAGTGAACTTGGTGTTGAGTTGTTCTCTGTACGGTCAACCCAGAGGACACGGGGGCACTCTTTACATCTAGAGGAAGAGAGATTTCATCTTCAAGTACGGAAAGGTTTCTTCACAGTTAGAGCTGTGAAAATGTGGAATAGACTCCCGCCAGAGGTGGTTCTGGCCAGTTCAGTAGACTGCTTTAAGAAAGGCCTGGATACTTTCCTGATGGTACATAATATAACTGGGTACTAACATAGGTAAAGTTGATCCAGGGAAAATCCGATCGCCTATTGGGGGATCAGGAAGGAATTTTTTTCCCCTGCTGTAGCAAATTGGCGCATGCTCTGCTGGGTTTTTTTTTCGCCTTCCTCTGGATCAATTGTGGGCATAAAATTGGGTATCTGGATTGTACGATTATTTTTTATTTTATTTATTTGTTTTTAAGGTTGAACTGGATGGACTTGTGTCTTTTTTCAACCTGACTAACTATGTAACTATGTAACTATGTAACTATGTAGTCAGGTTGAAAAAAGACATAAGTCCATCCAGTTCAACCACAAAAAAAAATAAAAAATATAAGATTTGAACTGCTACAGGATGGCCGCACTGTGCATATAAGTGATTCTGGATAGGGTGTGTGCTGATGCACTGCTTCTGGTGTGATTTGTCACAGCAGAAGCTGATTGGTAGTCCGGTGGCACCCGCCAATCGGCAGGCAGAAACAGAGGATGGAGCTCTATGTAAACATGGTAGAGCTCCATTCTGACAGGGGGAAAGTCATGGATTTTCTTTCCCTGAAAAGCAGGGAACGATAATCCATCACTTCCCTTAGTAAAAGCATCACACCTAGTGTACACAAACACTGGCTAGGTACACATTTAACCCTTAATACATTTGATTTATGCACAAAGTCGCAAGACCTCGCAATTGTCAGTTAAAGCTGACTTTCTGTCATTTTTTAACTTTCCATCTATTATTTCTTCTGCCCTTGTTGTAAAGTATAGTATAGTAAAACATTTATTTTCTGTCAGTAACTACCTTATACAGCTCACTTCATGTTTCTTGCCAAGGCTTATTACATTATGCACAGCTCTCTCACTCATGAGAGTTTGCCAGGAAGGGAAGGGGGATGTGTCATAAGAGGGCCAATAAGAGCTACAGAGCTGGAGGTGTGCCTCTGTGTAAATCCTGCAGCATATTTGGCAAGTGCATAATCACGGTATATATAAAATAATATGCACAGTGGTTGGGGGAAGCTTCAGAATGGCAAAGATGTTTTTTTATTACAAATGATGTGAGCAGACTGCAGTTCCTCTTTAACCACTTGCTGCCCGCCCACCATCAAATACGGCTTAGCAGTGCGGCTCTTGTTCTGGGTGGTCGTCATATGTTGGCCTCCCAGAACGACCGTTCCCGCGTGCCCCGGGGGCGTGCAGCGCGGGGATTGTGGCTGCGCCATGTTGCTAGGTCAATGGCCGGGCCCTTTACTATGTGATCAGCTGTGTCCAATCACAGCTGGTCACATGTAAACACGGAGATGCCGGTAATCGGCGTTCCTCTCCTCACACTGACAGGGTGTAAGGAGAGGAGAGCCGATCAGCGATATCTCCTCACGGGGACAGCTAGGTATGTAGTCAGGGCACTGACCATTATCAGTGCCCTGATTACAATTAAGTGCCCACCAGTGCCAGCAATGATTGCGCACTACTGCCAGCAATCAATGGCAACCAGTGCCCACAATTGCCACCAATCTGTGTCCACAAGTGCCAGCAATCAGTGGCCATTAGTGATGCCAGTCAGTGCTAGCTATCAGTGCTGCCCATCAATGCCCATCACTGCTGCAGATCAATGCCCATCAGTGCCACCTATCTGTGCCCACCAGTGCCCAGTATCCACCAGTGTCGCCCATCAGTGCCCATAAGTGCGCCATATTCATGCCTCCTCATCAGTGCCCATAAGTGCCACTTCATCAGTGCCCATCACTGAAGGAGAAAAATTATTTATTTGCAAAATTTACTGACAGAAACTAAGAAAAACTTTTTTTTTTGTTAGGAAAAAATAAAAATCATAGGAGTGATTAAATACCACCAAAAGAAAGCTTTATTTGTGTGATAACAGTGATAACAATGTCACATGGTTACAGTGTAGCATGACCGCACAATTGTCATTCAAAGTGTGACAGCCCTTAAAAACGGCCTGGTGGGGGGGGGGGTAAATGTTCCAGAGGCCAAGTGGTAATAACAACGTTAGACTGTAGCGTTAGTTCCACTTGAAAATATATAATAGCCCCGTGTTTGGATTGGCAATCTGCGGAAGCTGCCTGAAGAGCACAGGGATGAGTTATTGATGAGAGGAGTAGAAGCAGTGGCCCCATATTTCACAGACATGTGCTAGGGGGCGCACGAGTCCATATTTGTGGAGCTCTATGAACTCCCCTCCCCCCGCCTTGATTTTTTTCCTCCCTGTGCCTTCTGCCTTTCTTCCCCGTTCCCTTAGCACTGACAGCCGAAGCTGCAGCCTTGTGTGTGGAGAGGGTTTTTTTTTTTTTTGCTATGGCGTCTGCTCGGCTCCCTGGACGGCTATGAAATAAGCCAAAAGCGTCTTCTCCCTCTGCTTCTCCTTCTCTCCATCTCTCCTCCCGAGCCCACACAGCCGCATTGTGTTCCCTCCTTCTCCTCCTATCTCCTGCATCTTCAGCCATGGCCAGCGTCGTCTCCCAGCTCTGACAGCTGGATCATCAGCATGTCTTCTCCTTCTAGTCAGGGCACACATCTGGGCACAGCAATAATGGACGGCCGCCGTTATTAGAGAGAACGCTTCTACCCTGGCCTTTTCCTTTTTACTTTTATTTATTTTTAGGTTTTGGTTTTTTTTTTTTTTTTGCATCCACAGAACAGGTGCAGCATTTGTGGGGAATCATCGCGGCCATCCTTGGACTCGGGGCCTGCCTCCTTCACATCGCCTTGTTTATCATCGCTTGGGTCCTGCATCTCCATCCTCATCCTCATCCTCATCCGCCCTGGATGGCTGGGCTGCTGCCACACCACCGACGAGCCCATTGTTGAGCTCATGGGACTGACGAGACCGTCCAAAAGGTAACATCATTTCATGTTAGGATTCTTTTATTTACTGGCCTCATTTTATTCATTTAGGATTTATTTTATTTACTAGCCTCGTATTATTAATTTAGGATTTATTTTATTTACTAGCCTCGTATTATTAATTTAGGATTATTTTATTTACTAGCCTCGTTTTATTTATTTAGAATTATTTTATTTACTAGCCTCGTATTATTAATTTCGTTTTTTTTTTTTTAATTTACTAGCCTTGTGTTATTTATTTAGGATTATTTTAATTACTATCCTCATATTATTCATTTAGGATTCTTTTATTTCCTACCCTTTTATTATTATTATTATTATTATTATTATTATTGTTATTGTTATTATTAATATTATACATGATTTATATAGCACCAACAGTTTACGCAGCACTTTACAATGTATAGGGGGGACAACACAATTACAGTACAGTTCAAGGATTATTTTATTTACTAGCCTCGTATATTTATTTAGGATTTTTTTTAAATCCTAGCCTTGTATTATTTATTTAGGATTTTTTTTTTATTTCCTAGACTCTTATTATTTATTTAGGTTTTTTATATTTATTACCTAGCCTCTTATTATTTATTTAGGATTTTTTTTTATTTCCTAGCTTCATATTATTTATTTAGGATTCTTTATTTTTCATTTATTATCATTGATTACAATGCTATTTGTCCTCCTTTTTTTTTTTGTATTGTTTTTTTTTTTTCCCCATTGCCCACGACAATTGCGATGGAACACGTCTGCCTATTAGGATGCATAGCCTTCTCTCCGCGGCTTTACCTTTTTTTTTTTTTTTTTTCCCGAATGCGTCGACGTTTCAGCCTTTCCCGATTCTATAGAGGGATGCGATCGCCTTCATTTTTCTTTTTTGTTATTCCTGCTCCACTCTTCTCGTGTTACTATCGAGCTGCTCGTCGCTATCGCACCTCACAATTTTTTTTTTTTTTTATCTGCACTATAGCGATGAACAAGGTGGGAGGGAGGAAAAGGATTTTCACAATAATAAAAAAAAAAATGTGTCAGCAGAATGCATAGGGGTGGTGACGTCAAGGTGGCTTTTAAAGGAAAGATGTTTGTTTTTTAATAAGTGGGTTTAAAAAAAAAAAAAAAAAGAGTAGATTGTCACCAATTGGAAGAAAAAAAAGAGACAAGTCCATCTAGTTTAACCAATAGAAAAAAAATAAATACAAAAATACAAAAGCGACGTATACACACGCACAAAAAAATACTCCCGTATACATTGTGTTTGCACGGTTACAATAGAAATACAGTGCTTTTGTTTTAAAGGGCTGTTGTGATTGTGTGACATGTTACTATTTTTTTTCATTGCTGTATGCTTGCTAAATTGTGCGTCTTACCTTGCCACTTTCATGTGATTATGTATTTATGTCGTTAGCAATGAGTCGTTTATTTTTATCTTTACCTGATACACTAACCGTGTTCATTCAGTCCATTCATTCACATGATTGTTATGCATTGCTTTTGCTATAGCGTCACAAATAGAAGGTTCAGTTAGCACCTGGTTCTGAAAGAGCTTACAATCTAATGTGCCTCCATGGTGGTGCAGACACAGGACAATTTGATTAACCACTTGTTGGCTGTTACCTTATTTGCAGCACCTTGGTTGGGTATAGGAGGCGATTGGCAAACAAGAGGTAATGGAATGTGTAAGCAGAGGAGATGATTGGCCACTCAGGCAGAGGCAGCAAATCAGTGCCTTTGCTTCATTCAGATTTTGGCCACGTCACAGACCTGAAAACAGTGATCCACTAATAAGAAGATGGAAGCAGTGCTCTGGATTTATAAGGGGGTGAAAGGGCCAACTGCCCTGGGCCCCCCTCTATACAAAACTAATATGAAATAATATAAAAAATTATATAAAATAATAAAATAAACAATCATTTTCTAAATATACTAATATAACTAACAAATAAACTAATATAAAAGAATATAAAAAATGATATTAAAAAATTATATAAAATAATAAAAATAAACAATGATATTCTAAATATACTAATATAACTAATAAATAAACTAATATAAAAGAATATAAAAAAATGATATTAAAAAAAATTATATAAAATAATAAAAATAAACAATACTATTCTAAATATACTAATATAACTAATAAATAAACTAATATAAAAGAATATAAAAAATAATATCAAAAAAAATTATATAAAATAATAAAAATAAACAATACTATTCTAAATATACTAATATAACTAATAAATAAACTAATATAAAAAAATGATATTACATTTTTTTTATATAAAATAATAAAAATAAACAATACTATTCTAAATATACTAATATAACTAATAAATAAACTAATATAACAGAATATAAAAAATAATATAAAAAAAATTATATAAAATAATAAAAATAAACAATAATATTCTAAATATACTAATATAACTAATAAATAAACTAATATAAAACAATATAAAAAATTATATATAATAATAAAAAAATACTTTATTTTATTAAATGTATCTTGGGTAGTAATATTTTGCTGGCTGTCATCTGTAATAGTTTTTACTCTGGACTGGTATATAGCATCATTCTTGAAAACAAATTTGACCAGCTCAAGCGAACCACACATAGAGTGCTGAGACTGATCCCGTGCACGCATAGCCTCACAATGACGTTGTGTGTTTTAAAAATTTCAGACTGTCACTGAGAATGTAAACAAACTCTGTGTATGATGGGCCTCATGAAGCTATAGTGCCCCATGCCCCCCAAGGTCTAAATCTGGCTCTGGGTGGACATTATGCCGCACGTGTGAATGTTAATGGACCACAACGCAACTAGAAATGGACATTTTCTTAAACTTGCTAATTTACCTAACAAAATACAAAAAAGCACAAGTGTGTGATGTGTCCTTTGTGCTTTTGTCTACATTTTGGTGCGGTACAAACAGAATAAAGCACTGAGTGTTTTAAGCCTACATTTGCCTTAAAGTGATTGTAAAGGTTACATGTAACAAACATGTCTATACTTACCTGCTCTGTGCAATGGAATTGCACAGAGCGGCTGCGAACCTCCTCTTTTCAGGTCCCTCGCTGGCACTCCTGGCCCCTCCCCTCTGTCCAGTGCCCCCATGGGAAGCCCATTCCACCAACCTCCTTCCAATCATAGAAGCTGTTACTCTAGCTTCTATGAATGAAATAGGATCTATGAATGGAGGAGAGGCAGATAATTAAAAGGTTCATCTCTCCATTCATAGATCATGGTTCATTCATAGAAGCCGTAGTATGGCTTCTATGAATGAAGGAGCTGGGCCAAAAGGTTGGGCATAGTTAGGCAGTCTCCATGAGAGCCTGTGACATCTCCTCTAATAATCCCTGTCACCCCAGAAGATTATGACAGTAGGGATGGGAGAAAACCTGTTAGCCCTTGTACACATGGTCGGACATTCCGACGGAAAATGTCCAATTGGATCGTGTTGTTGGATAATCCGACCATGTGTGGGCTCCATCGGACTTTTTCCGTCGGAGTGTCCGACCGACAAAGTTTGAGAGCTGGATATAAAATTTTCCGACAACATGATCTGATCGGACTTTGTCCGATCATTTGTAGAGAATTCCGATCGGACAAAGTGCCACGCATGCTCAGATCAAATTCCTATTGGCTACTAGCCTGAACGTAGTCCAGTCTTAACTAAATGACGTCATCACGCTACAAACGATCATATTTTCCGACAACTTTGTCTGACCGTGTGTATGCAACACCAGTTTCGGACAAAATCCGTCAGACAAAATACGACGGATTTTGTTGTCGGAATGTCCGACCGCGTGTACAAGAGCTAAGAGTCAGCAAAAGACTTGAGACGGGGGAGGAGGTTCAACTTCCAGCAGAACAATGACCCTAAACATACAACCAGAGCTAAAATGGAATGGTTTAGCTCAAAGCATTTTCATGTGTTAGAATGACCCAGTCAAAGTCCAGACCTGAATCCAATTGAAAATCTGTGGCAAGACTTGGAAATTGCTGTTCACAGAAGCTCACCATCCAATCTGACAGAGCTTGAGCTATTGTGCAAAGAAGAATGGGCAAACATATCACTCTTTAGATGTGTAAAGCTGGTAGAGACATCTCAAAAAGACTTGCAGCTGTAATTGCAGCTAAAGGGGGTTCTACAAAGTATTGACTCTGGGGGGCTGAATACAAAAGCTCACCACACTTTTCAAATATTTATTTGTAAAAAATGTTGAAAACCATTTATAATTTTCCCCCACTTCACAATTATGTGCCACTTTGTGTTGGTCTATCACATAAAATCCCCCCCCCCCCAAAAAAAATTATGTTTTTGATTGTAACATGACAAAATGTGGAAAATTTCAAGGGGTGTCAATACTTTTTCAAGGCACTGTATATCATTGACCTTGAAACATGATAGATAAATAAATACAATTTCCAAAGATACAAATAAAAAAAAGTCCACAAATCCCTCGCATTATTAATACCCAAACATTCTCTTGTGTTACATTTCATTTGTAGTATCTTCACTTGTAAATCACAAATCATCAGTGTTCCAGGTCAAACGGATTCATATACAGAATTTATATACAATATCTGACAGTCTCTTTTATGCTCCATGTACAGTAAGTTCTGCCCCTATTGTAGATATACTCACTGGCTAATATTATCTCTTATATCTGAGCTCAGGTTCACACCACTGCAATCACAAACATCGCATGTGATTCACACCCGCACCTGCGGTGCCGATCACATATAATATCTGTAAGGCTCTATTCACACTAATGCGTTTTTTGACGCATTTTGCAGAAATGCACGGAATGTTTTTACATAGGTTCCTATGGAACATGTTCACATTAATGCATTTTTGTGTCTGTGCATTTTTGGAAAGGGCCGGGACTTTTTTTCCGCAAAATGCAGTGTTGTGCATGTAATAGACTTCAATGGATCCGCATCAAAAGCGCAAGCACCACGTTTTTACTGAGATTTGTGCGTTTTTTGACCTTTTTTACACCGTATATAGCTGGTTGCTAAGGAGGGGTCGGGAAGCTGGTCGCGGTGTCCTTAACAACTGATGAATCAAAAGCTGTCAGCCGGCTTCCCCGCTGAATGTAAAAAAAAAAAAGAATTGCTGCGTGGGGTCCCCCCAGGTCCATACCAGACCCTTATCCGAGCATGCTGCCCGGCAGGTCAGGAAAGGGAGGGGATAAGTGAGTGCCCCCCCTCCTGAACCATACCAGGCCACATGCCCTCAACATGGGGGGGTGGGTGATTTGGGGCGGGGGGCCTCTGCACCCAAATGGCTGAACTCGCATCTTATGCCACGTACACACGACCGGACTTTTTGACAGCAAAGGTCAGACGGAACGGATCCGTCCGACAATTAGATCGTGTGTGGGCTCCATCGGACCTTTGCTGTCCAAAAATCCAATGGACTTTAGAAATAGAACATGTTTTAAACTTTCCCGCCGGACCCAGTTCGTATCGGGAAACCCGTTCGTCTGTATGCTGGTCTGATGGAGCAAATATGCTGCAAGGGTTGCTACAGCACCTGTCCGCGGGAATGTTTCCAGCGCGATCCTTAGGTCTGGTATGGATTTTAAGGGGAACCCCCTACGCAGAAAAACCGGCGTGGGGGTCCCCCCAAAATCCACGGCTCCCCCCTCCTGAACCGTCCCAGGCCACATGCCCTCAACATGGGGGGGTGGGTGATTTGGGGCGGGGGGGCTCTGCACCCCCCAACCCAAAGCACCTTGCCCCCATGTTGATGGGGACATGGGCCTCTTCCCTACAATCCTTGCCCGGTGGTTGTTGGGGTCTGCAGGTGGGGGGCTTGTCAGAATCTGGTAACCCCCTTTAACAAGGGTCCCCCCAGATCCCGGCCTCCCCCCTATGTGAATGAGTATCAGGTATATTGTACCCCTATCCATTCACCAAAAAAAGTAGTGCAGTGTTAAATACAGTAGACAGTTTTTGACAAGTCTTTTATTAGCGGGGAAGAAGAAGATATTTTTAATAACAGAATTGGCAAAAACCTGTCTACTGTATTTTTTAACACTACACTACTTTTTTTTTTTTGATGAATGGATAGGGGTACAATGTACTCGATACTCAATCACATGGGGGGAGGCCAGGATCTGGGCGCTCCCTTGTTAAAGGGGGCTTCCAGATTCCGACAAGCCCCCTGCCCGCAGATCCCGACAACCACCGGATAAGGGTTGGGAATAGGCCCTTGTCCCCATCAACATGGGCGTAAGGTGCTTTGGGGTGGGGGGGTGCAGAACCACCGTGCCCCAAAGCACCCACCCTCCCATGTTGAGGGCATGTGGCCTGGTATGGTTCAGGAGGGGGTGCGCTCACTCGTCCCCCCCCTTTCCCGACCTGCCAGGCTGCATGCTCAGATAAGGGTCTGGTATGGATTTTGGGGGGGCCCCATGCCATTAAAAAAAATTATTGGCGTGTAATCCATACTAGACCCAAGGGACCTGCCCACACATGACCAGACTTTCTGGCAGACTAGGTCTGCCAGTCTTCCTGACGGACTTCCAACAGAGTTACAGCAGACTTCCAAATGAACGGACGTGATGAGTTACGACGGGACTAGAAAAGGAAGTCAATCTCGCCGCTTTTATTGGCGAGATTGACACCTTGTGAGCTCCCCGTCACCTGGTGTGGATTTTAAGGGGAACCACCTACGCTGAAAAAACGGCGTGGGGGTCCCCCCAAGGTCCATACCAGACTCTTATTCGAGCATGCAGCCCGGCTGGTCAGAAAAGGGGGTGGGGACGAGCGAGCCCCCCCCCCCTCCCGAACCATACCAGGTCGCATGCCCTCAACATGGGGGGGTGGGTTGCTTTGGGGAAGGAGGGTGCTCTGCGGGCCCTCCACCCCAAAGCACCTTGTCCCCATATTGATGAGGGGGATTATCGGAATCCGGGAGCCCCCTTTAATGAGAGGGCCCCCAGATCCCGGCCCTCCACCCTATGTGAATAAGTATGGGGTACATCGTACCCCTACCCATTCACCTGGGGGAAAGAAAGTCAATAAAAAAACACACTAGACAGGTTTTTAAGTAGTTTATTAGGCAGCTCCGGGTGTCTCTTCTGTCTTCGGAGGTCTCTTCCAACTCTTCTGCTCTCTCCGGCCTCTTCTCCCGCTCTCCAGTTCTTCTCCCGGGCTCCTCCGCTGTCTTCTGCTCTGTTGCCGCTCTTTTGCTAGCGGTGGCCCGGTCTCTTCCATCGTCTTCTACCCTCTCCTCTTCTTCCGATGTTGACACAACACTCTTTCCCTCTGTAATGCTGTGTACATGGTGTGCAACGACTTATATAGGCATGGGGCCCCCGAAGACGGAAGAGACCCCCGGAGTTGCTTATTAAACTACTTTAAAAACCTGTCTAGTGTGTTTTTTTTTATTGACTTTCTTTCCCCCAGGTGAATGGGTAGGGGTACGATGTACCCCATACTTATTCACATAAGGTGGGGGGGCCAGGATCTGGGGGCCCTCTCATTAAAGGGGGTTACCAGATTCCAATAAGCCCCCCGCCCGCAGACCCTGACAACCAATGGCCAGGGTTGTTGGGAAGAGGTTCTTTGGGGTGGTAGGCCCGCAGAGTGCCCCCCTTCCCCAAAGCACCCACCCCCCCCATTTTGAGGGCATGCGGCCTGGGACGGTTCAGGAGGGGGGGCCGTGGATTTTGGGGGGACCCCCATGCCGGTTTTTCTGCGTAGGGGGTTCCCCTTAAAATCCATACCAGACCTAAGGATCGCGCTGGAAACATTCCCGCGGACAGGTGCTGTAGCAACCCTTGCGTCATATTTGCTCCATCAGACCAGCATACAGACGAACGGGTTTCCCGATACGAACTGGGTCCGGCGGGAAAGTTTAAAACATGTTCTATTTCTAAATTCCATTGGATTTTTGGACAGCAAAGGTCCGATGGAGCCCACACACGATCTAATTGTCGGACGGATCCGTTCCGTCTGACCTTTGCTGTCAAAAAGTCCGGCCGTGTGTACGTGGCATAAGATGCGAGTTCAGCCATACAGTTGTATGGCTGAACGTGTATTAGATTCCCAGGGAAAAAAGTGCAGGGGCCTTTTTCCCCCCACACTGAAATCAGATTACATGGCTGTTCTCACTTATGTGAGCCAATTCCTGTGCAGGTTCACAGTTCGCTCTGCGATCTATGAACTGATCTGGGGGTGTCATTAACAATGTAATGACACCTGCAGCAGTTCGCAGAAGGCAGTGTGAAGATGCGATGCGGGAATCGTGCTGTAATCACATCAGTGTGAACCTAGGCTAAATCAGAACTAAAACTATCCTTTAGGGCCAGTTCACACCAGATGCAGTTCTGTGCGCTTTTTTTTCTGCACTAAAAATGCAGGCACAACGTTTTCCATGTATTCCAATGGCTCTAGATCACACCAATGCAGTCAGTTTCTGCACCTGACACTGACCGGAAACTGACTGGAACTGACTGCACTGTGTGAACTAGAGCCATTGCAATACACGGAAAACACTGTGCATGCATTTTTTTAGGACCAGTTCACACCACAAAAATGCATTCTTGATACGTTCTGGATCACTTTTTGCTTACAGTTCACACCAGGCACAGTTCCAGTGCGTTTTTGATACAATGTGCTAGGTTCCAGTACAGTTCTTTGCAGAAAAAATGCAGCACGCTCTACTTTTTTTTCTGCACCTAAAACCGACTGGAACTGACTGTGCTGGTGTGAACTAGAGCCATTGGAAAACACTGCATGGATTTTAAATGCAGAACAAAAGCGCACGGAACTGCATCTGGTATGAACTAACACTTACAGCAGTAGTCTCCAAACTGGGGCACTATTCCTAACACTGACACCAATAATGAGATATTGTTTACTTCCACTGACACCAGGGCATATTCTGCTCCTACTGGCCTCAGTCTGGCCCCCCCCCCACAGTCTGAAGGACATTATAGTGGCCCTTTGTTTAGAAAAATTGGAGACCCCTGCTTTACAGCTAAGGAAGCTGCCATGTAAGTTTTTGTTTCATCTGCATTTGCCATGGTGCTGTATGTGTAATCAATTATGACTTCAGACATTTATTGGGTTGGTGGTTAAGTTGAGAGGACAAGCAACTGTGACAATTATCATTTAAAGTGGTTGTAAACCCTTACAAACCACTTTGACCTACAGGTAAGCCTAGATTAAGGCTTACCTGTAGGTCCAAGCAATATCTCCTAAACCTATATGGTTTAGGAGATATTTGCCCGAAAACGGGCACCGCTGTCTACGGCGCATGCGCCGTAGACAGCGGCGTGCAGGCGCACTGAACGTGGCAGTTCCAAGAATGGAGCTGCCGCATTTATCGACTCCCGTGCGCATGCGCGGGAGTGACGTCATCGCGGCTTCACCGAATGACAGCGGCGGAGCTGCGAGACGCCACCAGCAAGATGGATGCGGCGGACTACAGGGGACAGCGGCGACTTCGCTGGCTCCTGTGTCAGGTAAGTGACACATATTGGGCTACTATGCGATGCATAGTAGTCCATTATGCTTTACCTTTGCAGGGAAAAAAAGAGGAAGTAAACTCATCAGGGTTTACTTCCTCTTTAAGAAATGCCTTGAGTGTAACTGTTCTGGGAAACTGCTAAATCAGTGGATTTAGTTCTACTTTAAGAATGGTAAAAAGTGCTTTTTTGGACAATGCTTCAATGTTCCCCTGTATACAGTATATGCTCCACAAACAATTCTCTCTTCAAGCCTTAAGCTCGGTAGTAATGCATAAAAAAGTAAGGGAGGAAAATGCATAGAATTAAATCCCCAGATTGCATATTTTATTAAAAGGAGCAATACATTTCACATTGGATATTGCTAAACAAGCACAATGTAAATCACTAATATGCCCATGCTCCTCCAAACCTCCAGGAGTGGGTATTAAAGGGTAACTCCACTTTCATTGGGAAAAAAATAGCAAATAAAGAAAAAACAATATAGAGTATACAAGTGTGACACAAGTCATATTGTAATTGAATGCTATTAAAAATGACCTTTCCTTTTCAATCTTCAGCCACTGTCATTTTATGAAAATGCAATGCAATATGGCTATCTGGTGTTGTTCTGTACACAGAATGTGTACTGAACACACCTCAGAAACATAATTTCCTGCTTGTGTGATTGGCTCACCGATTTTTCCAGAAGTGTGCGCTAAAATACAAGTCAGATTTCAGGCATCCCATGCAAAAAAAAATTTTTTTGGTGAGATATTCCCAATAGGAACACGTCTGAAGGGATGCAGGCCCAGCAGCTTTCCTCATTAGTGCTCTGCAGCTGCCATAGCTGATTGATAATTATGAAACCACTTCCATTAGACCCCTTTCACACTGGGTCGTTTTGCAGGCACTATTGAGATAAAAATTGCGCCTGCAAACCAACCTGAAACAGCCGCAGCTATGTCTCCAGTGTGAAAGCCCCGGGGGCTTTCACACTGGATCGGTGCGCTAGCGGGACAGTAAAAAAAAGTCCTGCTAGCAGCATCTTTGAAATCAATGGGGCAGCACGGCTATACCGCCGGCAAAGCGCTGCTGCAGCAGAGCTTTGCGGTGGTTTTAACCCTTTCACAGGCGCTAGCAGGGGGGTAAATCCGCCCCCGCTAGCAGCCGAATACCGCCGCTAAAACGACTGTAAAGAAAATATTTCTGTTTTACCGCAGACGCAGCTCCCGCCCCAGTGTGAAAGGGGCCTTAGACTCACTTTCCCACATGGGCACAAAGAAACACGCAGGGATTTCTTCAGCATAACAAAAGGTAGGAATCTGTAACAAAGTTTGTTAAAATCTTTGCAATGTACATAGATCACCCAGAGGGGGATGTTTTTCTCTCAAGTTCTCTGGCCAGTGTGATGATGTTATAAACCAAGTCTATCAACACATTTCTGCACCAGACTTCCTCAGGAGAAACATACAGTATGTGGCATCAACATTGGAACCCCAATATACAGTCTTTCCAAAAATCGTTCAGTCATAAGCGATATTCTCAATACATTTGGCTCCCTCTTCTGGGTAGGGAACTGTCCTGGTCTTTTATCTTTAAAGTGGATGTAAACCTGATTTCTGAAATTTAAGCTGGGCATATATACCTGCAGTGTTTTTTTATCTCTCTTCAAAGCATTACGTCTTGTGGTTGTCTCCTGCTCTATTCTTTTGTTGTCAGCATGATAACTTCTGTCAAGTTCTCTGACATGATAAAACCAGCTTAAATTTTGTGTCAGGGTGGGTGCTATAAATAAATTAGCAGAGAGCTGCTCTACTCACAGGACAGCTCTAAAAGTCTTTGCCTATCTGGAGGCATGTGTGCCTTTCTTCCAATCGGCTGTCGCCCAGTGTAATCCAACACTACAATGCTACTGCTTTAGAAAGTGCACTTTCTAAACAGTATATAAAGATGAAGACAGTAGATATACATGTACAACTTATGTAGAAGGATTTGTTTCATCTCTGTGGTTACTGTGGGACAAAACAGCATAGATTATGTATGGAACATATATAATGCTTTTGTTATAAATAAAGTGAGAGAGGCTGAGAATTGAGTAGGACTACTGTATATGTGGGTTGCTATGCGGACGTCACATGTGCTGCTCCTGAGGACGTCATCCAGTGATGAGATATGAGGTGAAGCTTGCGACATCATCACTCTAGCCGGAGAATTGAATAATCACTCCTGGAGGTTCAGTGTTGTGCATTAGCGCTTCAGGTTATGCTTGTTTATGCTTATTTATCACCTTCCAATGTGAATTGTATTAACCAGAATTCACACCTAAACAGAACATAAAAAGAGCATATTCTTGGTGACCTTGAAGAATTTTTTTTTCAGGCGTTTTACAAGCTTTGTGGAAGTGTTCTTATGCACATATTAAACTTCAGGAGTTTGTCGTCTAAGCTAGGCAGGGGGAGGAGAGCAGTTGGGGAGTGGAGGAGTCCTTTAGGCAGAAAACAAAAGTGCAAAAACATGTATAACGTATTTACAAGACTCCGTTTGGGCCTAAAACACCTGAATATGCTAAAAAATAGCTTGTGTTTTTTTGGCGTAGGGCAAACGGCATGGGGTGACTGAGTGTGAACAAGAACAATTAGGAAGAAAAGAGGGAGGGAAACAAGCTGAAAAACACAACGTTTATTAAATTTTTTATATTTATTGTTTTTTTTATCAATAAACCTAACCCGAGGTTTTAAGTGGTTTTCTTCCTTCCGTTCTTATGCGTTAATGTGAATGTAAATGAACAACCCATTCAGTTTAAAATAGAAATGGAAGGCAAAACTATTTTGTATAGATATTAAAAAAACAAGTACAAATATATTATACAGCAGGCACATATTAGGAATATGAAGTGTTGGGGTAACAAACACTTTAAATTGATTGTAAAGTCTCGTTTTTTTTCTCTAAAAATAATGAACATGTTATACTTACCTGTTCTGTGCAGTGGTTTGGCACAGAGCAGTCCCAATCTTCCAATTCTCGAGTCACTCTTCAGCTCTCCTGGCCCCTCCCTCCTGTCGAATGCCCCCACAGCAAGCAACTTACTATGGGGGCACCTGAGCCGAGTCACAGCTCCCTGTGCCCATTCAGACACAGAGCCCCAGTTCTTCCCCGCTCCCCTCTCTCCTGATTGGCTAACTGACTATGATTGACAGCAGTGGGAGCCAATGGCACCACTACTATGTCTCAGCCAATCAGGAGGAGATTCCCAGACAGTTGAGGAACTTGTGGACATTGCTGGAGAAACATGGGGCTCAGGCAAATAAAAGGGGGTGCTGCGGCAGCTGCTACCCACAGAAGGCGTTTAATCTTAATTAGGGCTGTGGAAATTAAAGATTAATTCTTCAGTTAATCGATTAATTTTTTTGATCGATCACAATTCTTTTGATTGATACACACCTCTCCGCCGGCTTCTGGGTCTTCAGGGAGTTCCGTCGGAGATCCGGTGACGTCACAGACATCGACGTCACTGGACTCATCCCCCCTTCCTCAAGTGCCTCCGTCTGCTAACGAAGGGAAAGGGGGGGGGGCGAGTCTGGTGACATCGAAGTTCTGATTGAACAAATTTAAAACGTATTTGTGTGAACTGTGAAGTTAAGTCATGGATTGTGGAAACGAACTAGTGTCGGGTGATTGTATATTGTGTATGCCACATTTACCACTGACTAATGCAGAGTTGCAATGCAAGGAGATCAGCTAAAAGTAGTTGGATCTGTATGTGCATTATAATTAATCAAAATTAATCGATTAATCGATTTAAAAAAATCAATGAATCGAACACAAAAATTTTAATGAGTAACAGCCCTAATCTAAATGCATAGAATGTATTAAGAGAAAAAAAAAACTTCTGACTTTACAACCCCTTTAAGGCTGAAATAAGGAGGCGACCAAGAGAGTGAGACTTTACATGAAGCAAGTGGTTGCAGTAGAGTAAATTGGTGAACATATAGGAACTGTATTGATTATTATATAGTATATACATACATATAGTGCTGGTATCAATTATAAATGATGAGCATGGTAATAACAATAAACATGTAATGACATTGGTATCTCATGATATAACCACAATAATATTCCATAGTTTACCAATAGCAAGATTGTAAAAACCATAAATTGCAAAATAGTGCCTGCAGGGCCTATGGCCTTGCTAGTCCTGTAAAGAAGGGTATTGCATAATGACTTAAAGGTCTGGGTAAGTATTAGTATAAACATGGAGTCTGGTAGCTCTACGCGTTTCCTGGCTTTTGAGCCACTCATCAGGAGAAAGCGTGTGATGTATCTAAAATATAATTATTATATATGAATAGACTGATATATATATATATATATATATATATATATATATATATATATATATATATATATAAACATGAACAGGGGTAGGGTAAATAAGACCCCCCACTAGATGCATGCTTACTTACTGTAGTTTGTATATTGATGGTATGGTGCTGGGCACTGCGAGTCAATCTGAGGGCACCTCCAACTGGGAGCTGTGACGGACAACTCGGCGGGGACGACCAACACAGGCATCAACCAGGGCAGGCATGGAACCTGTTGGTGTAGATGGTGCGCTGTTCCATGGTGGCGCATATATGGGCGTCTCCCTGGGGCGGTCTTAGCACTTCAGGGTCTCTGCACACCGGACTCCATGCAGCTTGGGGTCAAATTTTTTCCCCTCTCCTCGGTTTCTTCATCTACAGTAGGTAATATTGCACTCCTTATCACGGCCCCTCTGGTCTTCCACTCCCACGTCCCGGGTGCCACTAGTAGATAACCACTTCTCTCACTCACACTTCCATCCCACACAGAATATGGTTAGCTTCAGGGTCGTCAGTTCTCACTTCTGCACACTATTTCCTTTTTAATAGCATGGGTCCCCTGCTCACTTTCTCACCCTCACTCATATCTCTTAGAGACTTCCCAGATCCACCTCATATTTTCTCTTCCTACACTGGAGTGCCTCGTGGTTCCATGCCTGCCCAGGTTGATGGCTGCGTGGGTCGTCCCCGCCGAGTTGTCCGCCACAGCTCCCAGTTGGGGGTGCCCTCGAATTGGCTTGCAGTGCCAGGCACCATTCCATCAATACACAAACTACAGTAAGTAAGCATCCATCTAGTGGGGGGTCTTCTTTACCCTACCCCTGTTCATGTTTATATATATATGACTATTTATATATAATAATTCTATTTTATATACATTACATTTACATGCTTTCTCCTGACAAGTGGCTCAAAAGCCACGAACCGCGAGTCATTATGCAATACCCACCTTTACAGGACTAGTGAGGCCATAGGCCCTGCAGGCACTATTTCGCAATTTATGGTTTTATATAATCTTGCTATTAGTGAACATGGAATATTATTGTGGTTATATCATGAGATACCAATGTCATTAACGTATTTATTGTTATTACCATGCTCATCATTTATAATTGATACCAGCACTATATGCAGGTATATACTATATAATAATCAATACATTTCCTATATGTTCACCAATTTACTCTATTGCAACCACGTACTTCATGTAAAGTCCCACTCTCTTGCTCTCCTCCTTATTTTTTACTTCAACAGGGGTAGAAATACATGACCCTACCAGACCATGGCTTCAATTAAAGTCCCCAGGGATGGAAATACATGACCTTACCAGGCCATGGCTTTCTTTAGAGTAAAGTCCCCAAAAATCTCTCCACTTTATTACCCTTTAAGGCTAATGCTGCATACACACGACCGGACTTTCCAGCAGAAAAGGTCCAATGGTATTTCGACAGACTTAGGGCGGACGTCCGAACAAAGGACTTGCACACAGACAAATGGACTAAAGTTGATGACGTATGATGGGACTAGAAAAGGAAGTTCAATAGCCAGTAGCCAATAGCTGCCCTTGCGTTGTATTTGGTCCGTCGGACCAGCATACAGACTAATGGTTTTCCTGATAGGAATTGAGTCCCTTGGACAGATTTGAAACATGTTCTATTTCTAGGTCTGTCGGAATTTTTAAAAGAAAAACAATCTGATTATCCCACACACGATCGGAATATCCGACAGAATGATTTCATCGGACCTATTCTGCTGGAAAGTCCGGTTGTGTGTATGTGGCATGAGATAGAGGACTGAGGATCAAATTATTTGTGGAGCATGCATGCATGGTAAACCCCGTAGCACTTGTCCAAGTGATTTTGACCTTTCTGTGGAGCATACTTAGGCTTCATTCACACATCCTAAATTGGCCATAGTGCAGGAAGTATACTCCAAGCCTGGGACAGACTCAAAGAAGCAAGGACTGTCCATGGTTGGAAGCCTGTATCCACATGTATCTGCACATCCAGCAATTACCTGGACAGATGATCACCCCAGGGCACAAACTGTATGTAGTGGTATACCGCAGTGTGGGTGTGTTCCCTGTTACTGCATTAGCATTTCAAAATGAAAAGAACTACATTGGCTCATGGTATGCATGTTACTGTGCATTTCCATATAACATGATAAAGTGCGCGTTTTACCATAATGACAAAGTATAAATGGGTCATCAGGGGTTAGTGGGGAAAAGAGAATAGATATAGGAGATTTTTTTTAAAATTATTATTATTTAATAATTGTTTATTGAGATGTAATAGAAAGTAAACAGTACAAATAAAGCTGAAATTACAATATGTTGAATATTCCATTAGCATTTACCAATAGTAACGGCATGATAAATCATCTCATGTATTTTCGCTCTATATCAGAGTAGGAGGTAGAAAGGCAAAGGTAGTGTGGAGAGGTAGAAAAAAGTAGGAACAGAGTTAACGTGGGGGAAAGAAGAGGGGAAAAGGAGGGTTCCGAGATTGACCGAATAACAGTATCCCCGTTTGACAATATATGTGTCATAACATCATAATCAAGAGAGGTAAGCGACTATAAAGTGAGAGTAGATGGTAATATTGGCCAAAGTATAGGCATAACATCTGAGCACAGTGGGCTCTAAGTAGAAGACATACCGTATGTTCCGTATATTGAGGGGAGGACCTGAATGCCAACCAGCATGCCCATATTTTAGCGAAAGATGACTGGGTATTGTGGAGCTCTGAGGTAAAGTCCTCTATGGTGTAGATATGGTCAAGTGTTAGCAACCAAAATTTCAGAGTAGGTGTTCATTGCTTTTTCCATAGTATAGGAATCAGAGACTTGGCAGCATTTAACATGTGGGGAATGATGGAATGTTTGTAAGTTTTAATGGATTCTGGGGAGCAGTGGAAAAGCACAAGCCAAGGATGGTCAGGTATTAGAACTCTGGATATGTGAGAGATAAGAGCTCTAATGTCAGACCAGTATGGTCGTATAATGGAACATGTCCACCAAATCTGAGCATGGGTGGCATCCAGGCGCAGCCCCCCACAGCAGGTGGGAGGGTACTCAGAGGACATTTGATTTAAACGTGATGGAGAGTAGTGCCATCTTGCCAGTAGTTTAAAGTTCCTTTCAACTGTCTTGAAAGAAATTGAGGAGACGTGAGCCAGCTGTAAAATGAATATGAATTACTGTTTAAATTACATGCTTTGGAGTGTCCAAGGCTTCACTTCAGTTGTACTCTACAGGATGTCTAAGAACAGCTAGGCATTTTTTGCCATTTATTAGAGGTTTTTCAAATATGATTAGCACTGCGCTGATACTAAGCATTTGCACTAGTACTCCGATACCTAAAACCGATACCTTTTTCGTGCTGTGCGATTTGAACCCACACAAAAAGAATAGGCTCAAATCGCACTGCAAAAAAATCACGTGATTTGAACAGGAATGTGGTGCAATGTGGTTTCCAACACCGCTCCTGTGTGAACCCAGGCCTGTCATGGTGACTTCAGCCTGGGTTCCAACAGGAGCGGTGCTGGAAATTGCATGTGATTCGGACATGAATCGAGACACATATATATATATATATATATATTGTATATTATAATCAGCGAGTACTTGAGAAAAAGTATCGGTTCTCGTACTCACTCTGAAAAAACTTGTATCGGTGCATCCCTAAATATGATACTAGATCTTAACCTCATTCTTTCCCACATTATTGCCTAAACTGTAATCAAAAAAGTCATTGATATCAATAAAATGTAGATTACCCAACTAAAGGTTACAAATCACAGCCATGGGCATAGCAGCTATATGTCCATCATTCTTGTCTTGCAGGGCCTGGCCTCAGGTTTTCCTTTTGTTTTTTCATGTTTTCTGCATGATTTTTGTAGTTTATCTGTGTTTGTATACGTTTTTTTTCCCAGAAAGACTGGCCCTGCTATGTGTGCACGCATGGGTATAAGAATGTTGTAAAGACTTTCAAAATTAAGCTCCTGATGGGCATGAACCGTGTGATTTCTTGGCTTTATTAATACCATGTCACCAAAAATAAAAGTTATGCCGCGTACACACGATCGGAATTCCGGCCAGAATAAGACCGATGAGAACTTTTCATCGGAAAATGCGACCGTGGGTATGCTCCATTGGAATTTATCTGTCCGAATTCCCGCCAGCCAAAAATTGATAGCATGTTCTCAATTTTCCTGACGGAAAAACTTTCTATCGGTAATTCCGATCGTGTGTATGCAATTCCGACACGCCAAAAATCACGCATGCTCAGATTCAAATACGAGACAGAAGCTATTGGCTACTGGCTATTGAACTTCCTTTTTCTAGTCACGTCGTACGTGTTGTACGTCACCGCATTATAAACGATCGCCATTTAGCGTGACCGTGTATAGGCAGGACAACTTGAGCCGAATTCCGTCAGGAATTCCGTCGGGAAAACCATCAGAGCTTTTTCCGAAGAGAATTCCGATCGTGTGTACGTGGCATGAGAGTAAGGGCCAATTCACACCACATGCAGTCCAGTGTCTTTTTTTTCCTGCAAACGCATGTAAAGTAGGTTATATGGTTCTCAATGGTATAGTTCATAACAGTGCTTGCAGTTCCAGTGCATTCTAGTTCCAGAAAAAAAAGCTGCATTTTTCCTGCATTGGACTGTACTGGAACGCTGTAAGATGCAACAAAAATGCACTGGAACACACATGTCCTTATTTAAGGTTAAAAAAAAGAGGGGGGAAAAATGCACTAGAACGCATCAAAAACACGTCAAAAACGTGCATGCAGAAAAGCTGGAATCTGGAATGCATCAGGACTGCATTTCTATGGTGTGAACTGGCCCTTAATCCTAAATTTTGAGCTGCCATCAGAAAAGTAATAGAGGGTAAATAGTCCAGTCACTTACAGTGCCTTGCGAAAGTATTCGGCCCCCTTGAACTTTTCAACCTTTTGCCACATTTCAGGCTTCAAACATAAAGATATAACATTTTTATTTTTGTGAAGAATCACCAACAAGTGGGACACAATTGTGAAGTGGAACGAAATCTATTGGATTTTTGAAACTTTTTTAACTAATAAAAAAATGAAAAGTGTGGCGTGCAAAATTATTTGGCCCCCTTGCGTTAATACTTTGTAGAGCCACCTTTTGCTGCGATTACAGCTCCAAGTCGCTTGGTGTATGTCTCTATCAGTTTTGCACATCGAGAGACTGAAATTCTTGCCCATTCTTCCTTGCAAAACAGCTTGAGCTCAGTGAGGTTGGATGGAGAGCGTTTGTGAACAGCAGTTTTCAGCTCTTTCCACAGATTCTCGATTGTATTCAGGTCTGGACTTTGACTTGGCCATTCTAACACCTGGATACGTTTATTTGTGAACCATTCCTTTGTAGATTTTGCTGTATGTTTGGGATCATTGTCTTGTTGGAAGATACATCTCTGTCCCAGTTTCAGGTCTTTTGCAGACTCCAACAGGTTTTCATCCAGAATGGTCCTGTATTTGGCTGCATCCATCTTCCCCTCAATTTTAACCATCTTCCCTGTCCCTGCTGAAGAAAAGCAGGCCCAAACCATGATGCTGTCACCACCATGTTTGACAGTGGGGATGGTGTGTTGAGGGTGATGAGCTGTGTTGCTTTTACGCCAAACATATCGTTTTTCATTGTGGGCAAAAAGTTTGATTTTGGTTTCATCTGACCAGAGCACCTTCTTCCACATGTTTGGTGTGTCTCCCAGGTGGCTTGTGGCAAACTTTAGACAAGACTTTTTATGGATATCTTTGAGAAATGGCTTTCTTCTTGCCACTCTTCCATAAAGGCCAGATTTGTGCAGTGTACGACTGATTGTTGTCCTATGGACAGACTCTCCCACCTCAGCTGTAGTTCTCTGCAGTTCATCCAGAGTGATCATGGGCCTCTGATCTCTGATCAGTCTTCTCCTTGTCTAAGCTGAAAGTTTAGAGGGACGGCCAGGTCTTGGTAGATTTGCAGTGGTCTGATACTCCTTCCATTTCAAAATGATCGCTTGCACAGTGCTCCTTGGGATGTTTAAAGCTTGGGAAATCTTTTTGTATCCAAATCTGGCTTTAAACTTCTCCACAACAGTATTACGGACCTGCCTGGTGTGTTCCTTGGTCTTCATGATGCTCTCTGCACTTTCAACAGAACCCTGAGACTATCACAGAGCAGGTGCATTTATACAGAGACTTGATTACACACAGGTGGATTCTATTTATCACCATCAGTCATTTAGGACAACATTGGATCATTCAGAGATCCTCGCTGAACTTCTGGAGTGAGTTTGCTGCACTGAAAGTAAAGTTGCCGAATAATTTTGCACGCACCACTTTTCAGTTTTTTATTTGCTAAAAAAGTTTAAAATATCCAATAGATTTCGTTCCACTTCACAATTGTGTCCCACTTGTTGGTGATTCTTCACAAAAAATTAAAATTTTATATCTTTATGTTTGAAGCCTGAAATGTGGCAAAAGGTTGAAAAGTTCAAGGGGGCCGAATACTTTCGCAAGGCACTGTATTTTATTTGACTATTGTCTAAGGAGGTATTGTCTTCTTATTTAACTTCCTGTTGAGTCTACAGAACAGGAAATAAAGGGAAGTCCTCCTAGTCAAGCATAGATGACAAAAAATCTGACAAGGGTTTTAACACTCCTCTGCTCTATCCAAAGTTATTTTTATTATTTAAAATATTTCACATTTCACATTTCTAACTGATGTGTGTAATCTTACATAGTTACATAGTTAGTCAGGTTGAAAAAAGACACAAGTCCATCCAGTTCAACCTTAAAAACAAATAAATAAAATAAAAAATAATCGTACAATCCAGATACCCAATTTTATGCCCACAATTGATCCAGAGGAAGGCGGAAAAAAAAACCCAGCAGAGCATGCTCCAATTTGCTACAGCAGGGGAAAAAAATTCCTTCCTGATCCCCCAATAGGCGATCGGATTTTCCCTGGATCAACTTTACCTATGTTAGTACCTAGTTATATTATGTACCATCAGGAAAGTATCCAAGCCTTTCTTAAAGCAGTCTACTGAACTGGCCAGAACCACCTCTGGCGGGAGTCTATTCCACATTTTCACAGCTCTAACTGTGAAGAAACCTTTCTGTACTTGAAGATGAAATCTCTTTTCCTCTAGACGTAAAGAGTGCCCCCGTGTCCTCTGGGTTGACCGTACAGAGAACAACTCAACACCAAGTTCACTATATGGACCCCTAATGTATTTGAACATGTTGATCATATCCCCCCTTAATCTCCTCTTCTCAAGAGTGAATAAATTTAGTTCCTCTAATCTTTCCTCATAGCTGAGTTCCTCCATGCCTCTTATCAGTTTGGTTGCCCTTCTCTGCACTTTCTCCAGTTCCCCGATATCCTTTTTGAGAACTGGTGCCCAAAACTGAACGGCATATTCCAGGTGAGGTCTTACTAATGATTTGAACAGGGGCAAAATTATATCTCTTTCTCTGGAGTCCATACCTCTCTTAATACAAGAAAGGACTTTGCTCGCTTTGCAAACAGCAGCTTGGCATTGCATGTTGTTATTGAGCTTATGGTCTACCAAAACCCCCAGATCCTTCTCCACTATGGATTCCCCCAGTTGTACTCCCCCTAGCATGTATGATGCATGCATATTCTTAGTCCCCAAGTGCATAACTTTACATTTATCAACATTAAACCTCATCTGCCACATAGTCGCCCAATTAGACAGTGTATTGAGGTCGGCTTGTAAATTGGAGACATCCTGTAAAGACGTTATTCCACTGCATATCTTGGTGTCATCTGCAAAGACAGAAATATTACTTTTGATCCCAGACCCAATATCATTTATAAAGATGTTAAAAAGTAAGGGTCCCAGCACTGAACCTTGGGGTACACCACTGATAACCTTAGACCATTCAGAGTAAGAGTCATTAACCACTACTCTCTGAATTCTGTCTTCTAGCCAATTTTCTATCCATTTACAAACTGATATTTCCAAACCTGTAGACTTTACCTTACACATGAGCCCTGTGTGGGGAACTGTATCGAATGCTTTTGCAAAATCCAAGTATACCACGCCACCGCTACCCCTCTGTCCAAGGTTTTACTTACCTCCTCATAAAAAGAAATCAGATTTGTCTGACAACTTCTGTATTTCATGAATCCATGTTGTCTGTTGCTTAAAGTGTTTTTGTTCAGCAAGAACTCGTCGATGTGGTCTTTTATTAAACGCTCCAGTATCTTCCCAGCTATAGAAGTTAAGCTAACAGGTCTATAGTTACTTGGTAAAGACTTTGATCCCTTTTTAAATATAGGCACCACGTTCGCCCTGCGCCAATCCAGTGGGACTATTCCCGTCATTAATGAGTCCCTAAAAATTAGATACAATGGCTCTGAAATTACAGAGCTCAATTCTTTTAGGATCCGTGGGTGGATGCCATCAGGGCCAGGTGCTTTATCCACCTTTATTCTGTCTAAGTATTTCTGGACCATATCACTTTTGAGCCATTGTGGATCATTTGGGGCTGTGTCACTATCGCCCCCATTATGGACATGCGCTCCCCCATGCTCTTTTGTGTACACAGAGCTGAAGAACGTGTTTAATAAATTAGCCTTCTCTTTGTCCCCAGTCACCAACTCTAGATTGTTTTGTGAAGGGCCTACATGCTCAGACTTGACCTTTTTACTATTAATATATTTGAAGAATTTTTTGGGGTTTGTCCTACTATCTTTTGCAATCTGTCGTTTTGAATTTTTGCATCCTTGATTTCCTTTTTACATATTCTGTTAATTTCTTTGTAACATTTAAATGACACTAGTGATCCTTCATTTTTATATTTTTTAAAAGCTCTTCTCTTACAGTTTATAGCTTTTTTAACTTTGGCCGTGAGCCACATAGGTTTTGTTTTTAGCCTTTTAAACTTATTGCCCATGGGAATATACTTTGCAGTGAGGTCCCCAACAGTCTTTTTGAAGAATTCCCATTTCTGTTCTGTGCCCATTGAAGCGAATATTCTCTCCCAGTCTAAGTCCTGAAGAGTAGCCCTCATCCTCGGAAAATTAGCTCTCTTGAAGTTAAGTGTTTTTATCTTACCCGTATGTATTTCTTGTTTAGCGCTAACATCAAAGGAAATCATGTTATGATCACTGCTACCCAGGTGTTCCTTTATCTGGACATTAGTAATAAGCTCTGCATGGTTTGAGATTACCAGGTCCAACAGAGCTTCATTCCTAGTTGGGGCCTCAATAAACTGGACCATAAAATTGTCCTGTAATAGGTTTATCATTTTTTGCCCTTTAACTGTCCCAGCAGTGCCATTACTCCAGTCAATTTCTGGGTAGTTAAAATCCCCCATTATTATCACTGTCCCAGCCCTTGCAGCCCTTTCCATCTGTGCAAGGAGCTGAGTCTCCACCTCCTCATTCACATTGGGTGGTCTATAACAAACTCCAACGATTAACTTTGAACTACACCCATCTAAATGCAGTTCCACCCATAATGCTTCGGACTCATCACACTCTCCATCCACCAGGTCCTCTTTCACACTTGCTTTGAGATCACTTCTCACATAGAGACAGACCCCGCCACCTTTCCTTTTTACCCTGTCTCTCCGAAAGAGTGCATAGCCAGGAATATTAATAGCCCAGTCATGTGAGGATTGAAGCCAAGTTTCAGCAATACCGATTACATCATAGCTCTCCTCATGCACCACAGCTTCCAACTCACCTATTTTGCTTGGCAGACTTCTGGCATTGGTGAACAAACACTTTAATGCATTATTACATTTTGCTCTGGTGTTTTTCATATTATTTTTAGTAGTACAAATTGCACTATAGTTTTCAATGGCTGTTTGCAACATGGGAAATTTCTTGTCACCTGCCATATCCCACCCCCCATCTATCCCCATTCCACCCTCCATTAATGTCTGACCCCTAACTGACCTGTCTGCCCAATGTACTTCTGGTTCACCCTCCCCCCTCAAACCCAGTTTAAATACTCCTCCAGCCTTCCCATAAACCTCTTCCCCAGCACAGCAGACCCCCTTCCATTCAAGTGCAAACCATCATTAGCATATAGGTTGCACCCCAATGAAAAGTCAGCCCAGTGCTCTAGAAACCCAAATCCCTCCTCCCTACACCAGGTCTTTAGCCATGCATTCAGCTCTCTAATCACCCCCTGCCTTTCCTGTGTTGCGCATGGCACAGGCAATATTTCAGAGAATATCACCTTGGAGGTCTTTCCCTTCAACTTGCAGCCTAGTTCTCTAAATTGATTCTTAAGGAGCCTCCACCTTCCATGTATACGGTCATTGGTTCCAACGTGGACCAAGACTGCTGGGTCATACCCAGCCCCTCCCAGTAATTTATCCACCCGGTCCACCACATGCCGAACCCTAGCACCAGGGAGACAGCAAACTATTCGGTTAAGGCGATCCTGGCGACAAATTATTCTATCAGTCCTTCTGATTATAGAATCCCCTATAACCACCAACTGTCTAGGCCTTTCTGCACTCCCCTCACCTCCTCTACTAGATGGGCTGCTCTCCCGGCTGTTAGGGGGAGCAGTGACATCTAGGGCTGCCACCTCTGTGTTTGTCACCTCCACATTTTCACCCAACTCGGCAAATTTGTTTTGATGCACAAACACAGGACTAGCCTTCCTTTTCTGCGAGCCCCTTCCACTCCCTCTAACTACATTAACCCATCTTCCTATGTGATAATCCTGACTTGCCCCTCCACCCTCCACATCAACCCTACTGACCACCTGCTCAGCGAGCAGAGGACCCCTTTCAAGGTTGTCCTTTCTGCCCAGTGTTGCAACTTGCTCCTCCAGATCTCTAATGCGAGCTTCTAGAAGGGCAACCTGCTCACATCTGTCACAGCAGTATGCATCCTGGAGCTCTTGCACCAGTTTTGCATACATGTGGCACACTGTGCACTGAGCAAAACCTTCAACCCTGCTAGCACTCATTTCCCAGTTACAATACAATTACTTAAATGAAGTTTAAGATGTTACTTACAGGTTAAAGACTCCTGTCTTAACTCCTGGTTATTAACTCTCCACTTTAGTTCAAAATTCCACTTGTGTTCACAAAATCCACATGCAAACCACCAACAGGGAGCAAGCTCCTTGGGGAGCTTGTATACCTACCTTTATACACCTGTGAACAATTAACCCCTCCCCTCAATTAGCAGGAAGAAAGAGAAAAAAAAAATGCTGTTTAACCACTTCCCGACCAGCGCACGACGATGTACGTCGACAGCATGGCACGGGCAGGCATATTGGCGTACATGTACGTCCAATATTCGCTGCCGCCGTGCCGTCGGGAGCGCGCCGCCGGCGGCGCGCTCCCGCGCTGGTCGGGACCCCCGTGAGTCCGGTCGCGGGACCCGCGGACTCGATCGCCGCGGGCATCCCCGCGATCGTCTCACGGAGCGGCGGAAGTGAGCAAATGCTGTATAAACAACATTTGCTCATTCTGCCTAGCAACTAGTGACGCTGATCTCTGCTCCATGTGATTGGAGCAGAGATCAGTGTACACTAAATGAAAGCCCAACCCCCCCACAGTTAGTAACACTCCCCTAGGAACACTTAACCCCTACACTGCCACCCACAGGTTAACCCTTTCACTGCCAGTGTCATTTACACAGGAATCACTGCATTTATATAGCAGTGATTACTGTATAAATGACAATGGTCCCAAAAATGTGTCAAAAATGTCCGATGGGTCCCCGACAATGTCGCAGTCACAATAAAAATCGCAGATCGCCGCCATTACTAGTAAAAAAAAAAATAATAAAAAATTATTAATAAAAATGCTATAAAACTATCCCTATTTTGTAAACGCTATAACTTTTGCGCAAACCAATCAATAATCGCTTATTGCGATTTTTTTTACCAAAAATATGTAGAAGAATACGTATCGGCCTAAATTGAGGGAAAAAAATGTTTTTTTATATATTTTTGGGGGATATTTATTATAACAAAAAGTAAAAAATAATGCGTTTTTTTCAAAATTGACGCTCTATTTTTGTTTATAGCGCAAAAAATAAAAACCGCAGGGGTGATCAAATACCACCAAAAGAAAGCTCTATTTGTGGGAAAAAAAGGACGTTAATTTTGTTTGAGAGCCACGTCGCACGACCGCGCAATTGTCAGTTAAAGCGACGCAGTGCCGAATCGCAAAAAGTGGTCTGGTCTTTGACCAGCAAATTGGTCCGGTCTGAAAGTGGTTAAAAAGTGTCAAATCTGATATGCTAAGCATTGTAGCAATCCAGTTTTCTCTGATTAGCCCTGCATTTACTTGCTAACTATTAACCAATTGCTTACTGGGCACTTAAACCCCCTTCCTGCCCAGGCCAATTTTCAGCTTTCAGCGCTGTCACATTTTGAGTAACAGTTGACAATTGGTCATGTAACACTGTACCAAGATGAAAAAAAAAAATAAAATTCCCACAAATAGAGATTTATTTTGGTGGTAATTAATCACTGCTGGGGTTTTTTGCAAAAAAACGTAAAAAAAAACTGAAAATGTTGAAAAAAAAATAGCTTCATAGCTTCTTAGAAAATTTTCAAAACAGGTAATTGTTCTCCTTCATTGATGTGCGCGGATGAGGCTGCACTGATAAGGCGGCACTGATGAGCACTCAGAGGTGGCACTAATGGGAGGCACTGAAGGGCACTGATAGGCAGCACTTATAGGTGCCACTGATGGGCACAGATGGGTGGCACTGATGGGCATTGGTAGGCACTGATGGGTGACACTGATAGGCGGTACTGATGATGAGGCATTGATGGGCATTAATTGGCAGCATTGGTGGGCATTGATAGATGGCACTGGTGGACACTGGTAGGTGGGACTGGTGGGTATTGGTAGGTGGCGCTGGTGGGCACCGCATAACAGCAGTGTCTTTCCATGTGAGGGACTGATATCCCTCTGACAGAAGTCGTGATCAGCTTTTCTTTTCCCTCACACTGCCAGTGTGAAAATAAAAAAGATTTTCAATCTTCTGTTTACATCATATGATCAGCTGTCATTGGCTGACAGCTAATCACATGGTAAGGGGCTGGCCCCTTACTCTGATCTGTGATCAGCTGAGTCTCAAAGACTTGGTGATCACAGAGTGTGCCGTTCGCGCCCTACAGGGACACGCCAACAGCGCATGCTCGAGAGGACGTCTATGGACGCCCTCCCATCAATTAGGGCCCAGGCTGTAGCCTTCTTTCGGCTATAGCACGGGCGGGAGAATATTAAATAATTATCTATAGTATTTCATTGTACCTTTTAGTAACTTATATGTATTTTTAAAAAATATGTTTTTAGTTGTGAACATAATACTTACTAAAAGAAAAGATGGATAAACCTTGTTTAGAATACTGTGTCCACTTCTGGAGACCTTATTTACAAAATATTGATGATAGAACAAGCCCAGAGACAGACAACAAAAATGGTGAAAGTTCTTGGGGATAAAATATATCAGGGGAGACTTCAGAAACTTAACATGTACAGTCTGGAGGAAAAAAGAGAAAGAGGCAGCTCACCACACTCTACCCAGGTGTATACTGAATATGAGAGGAGAATTGGTGCTGCAGCTGGTACTGCCGTAAGCCCACACATAAGTTCTGTAAAGTAAGCAGGCATTCCACCACGGGGGACTGTATACAAAATAGGGTAAAACATCACAAGTACAGTCTGCTCATGCATTTCTGTCCATAAAGGACCTTAATCATAGCTAATTAGATAGCACAATACTACCTATATTTAAAAATGCCACCTCCAACAAGGAGGATTCAGCACAGGTGAATAATAAAAAAGAAGCAAACAATTATGTCGCAGTGCACAAAGACAACACCTAAAAATAAAAAATAAATATAACAACATACAAGCATATAAAAGAATCAAAAAAAAACGTGCATATAGTAAGAGGAGATCTTGCCTGAGCCCTAATCATTGATTGAACCAAGAGATATAATAACAACATATATATCCAAACACAACATCATTTTAGAAATAGGCTGATGTCCCATCTCAAGTTCAATCCACAAGATATCCTGGTGTCTAATTGATGGATCCACCAGGCTTTCCAACCCAAGAGTCTGTGAAGATCATCCCCTCTCATAGAATTGAAAATTTTCTCAATGCCATAAAACTGAAACCCTGTCAAATCGCTGCCATGTGCATGTCTGAAATGTTTTTATACCGATGACAGTTGCTTAGCATTAGGATTTAAGGTGTCACAGTAATGTACACCTACATATCCTAAGTGAACGAATTGTACACCTTATTGTAATCGGCACACGAAGCGCTGCACTGTATAATATATACTTGGTGAGTATTATACTTTATAAATCATCTAATGGACAGGCTTTCCCCTGTGGACATAGACTGAACTTCTTTAGTTTTAATATGAACTTTGCAATACTTGCCTGTACTATTTGCACATTTAAAGGAGCCTAGCAATGAAAGCCAAGTTTTCTAAGCCCTTGTACACGCGGTCGGACATTCCGACGGAAAATGTCCGATCGGACCGTGTTGTCGGATAATCCGACAGTGTGTGGACTCCATCGGACTGTTTCCGTCGGAATATCCGACGGACAAAGTTTGATAGCTGGCTATAAAATTTTCCGACATCCGATGCGCGTCAGTTCCGATCGTGTGTAGCCTAGTCCAATGGACAAGGTGCCACGCATGCTCAGAATAAATTCTGAGACGGAAGCGCTCGGGCAGGTAAAACTAGAGCTCGTATTCGATATAGCACATTCGTCACGCTGCAAAGTTAAAAATTCTTTAATGCAGCGCATTCTCTTTTTCTTTATAATGCTACAAGAATGAAGTTGTTTTGCTGTTTATATTCACACAGACTTCTCCCAAACGTATTTCTTTATTCTTTTTCCTCATTTCATGACTACAATATTTTAATTCGTCACATCTCTCCAATCATTTTTTTTTTTTTGGTTTTAAATTTTGTGGTTGGTTTTTTTAATCATTATCTCCTTTTTTGACAGTTTGCTCATCCTCACTATTTTTTTGGTGTGTTTTGTGTGTCAACTTACCACAATACCATTATTATCTTTTTATTTTATTGTTTTCTTTTTTAATCTCGAGGAGGTTGTTTGGTGTTGGTGCCCCTTGTTATTAATATGACTTTGTATTTTTGAAATGTACCTGCCTACTCACAAATAAACTGTCCTTTTTGAAGAAAAACACATAGGCAAGTATTTCTTGAACCAAAAAAATCCTTTATTTAGGTGTCAAACAAATAAAAAGGAAGGCAACACTGGAGAAACTGGTCAATTTGGCAAAGCCTTTGGCCCCCAGGGCAGACATGAAATAATTTGAAAATGCAAAATTGGTGGGCTGAGGAGTACATATCTCAGGGAGAGCAGTCTGGTCCAGAAGTCCAAGAGATCAGGAAGAGCAGATGCCATCTATGTCCCCAGGCTGTGGTCCTACAAGAGGCTGCATCTTCTGTCAGACCAGACTGAACCCAGGTCATCACTCTCTGGTCTTCCTTGGGCACTTCCCTCCAGGCTTCCTTCCAGGCTGTGGCTCTGCTCAAATCAAATCAAAGCATACTATATACCAAGATATAGTCCACAATGACCAACAAATGCTAACTGACTACACGCACTGATAAGTAGATACGCACCGACAAGCACAAACTGAAGAACAGTAACCATCCGAAGCACAAATCTGAAAAGCGCGAATCGTCTCTCACCAAACTTCTACTAACACGCGATAAACACGAGATCAGCAGAAGGAGCCCAAAGGGTGCCGGACGTGGTGCTGAACTTCCCTTTTCTAGTCCCGTCATACGCGGCTTACGTCACCGCGTTCTTGGCGGTCGGAAATTCTGACAACTTAGTCCGGCCGTGTGTATGCAACACCACTTCCGGACTAAATCCGTTGGAATTTATCCGACGGATTTTGTTGTCGGAATGTCCAACCGTGTGTACAAGGGCTTAGAGTTATTACCTGACATGTAAAGGGGGGGGGCATAAGAGGGATCCTAAAATGGAAGCCCTCCTACTGGAGAAACGACAGCTATCTGCTAGGGCTACACACAAATCATTATCTGAGAAGAGAATAGGTAAATTCTTTTTTGTAACATCTATGATCTTATTGTATTCCAAGCAATAAATTGTAACAAACAAAACTTCTTTATCATGGTGAATATGTTTGTCTTTGTCCTCTAGCTGCAGTTTGGAAACCCCTAGTGATCAGCACTTCCCAATAGTCTCTATCCTTTAGCATAGCTCTAATAATATTGTGGGCGTCACAGTTGTGTAGTGGTTAGCACTCTCACCTAGCAGTAAGAAGGTTCACTGGTTCAAATCCCAACCACAACACTACCTGCCTGGAGTTTGCATGTTCTCCCTGTGCCTGCATGGGTTTCCTCCAGGTACTCCAGTTTCCTCCCACACTCCAAAGACATGCAGGTAGGTTAATTGGCTTCTGCCCAAAATTGGCCCTAGTATATAAATGGAGACCTTGGAATGTGGGCTCCTTGAGGGTAGGGACCCATGTGAGTGTGCAATGTACAGTGATGGGGACAATTGTAGACACTCAGGATGGACTGGTGTCTTTATTCAACCTTACTAACTATGTAATATTACTTCCCTCCTCTTCCATAGGGCAATAATGTCTAGCTCTTAAGAACTCCCCCACTGTATAGTATGTGAAGGAAGACAGCTTCTTGCCAGAAGAGTAGAATTACCCAAACATGATTTGCGATATGTTCTAGATTGTATCTGGCCAGTATTATTAATCCCTTCAGGGGTAACATCCAAATAGCGGCCACTAGTTTTATGACATTCAAACATAAACTGTAAATTGAACGGATGTCATTGATATATTTATAGAACAAATGTAACTGTTCCACACTTTAATTTTTTTTACCAAATGAGTAATTGATGTTTGGAATAGACTTCCAGCAGGGGCAGAGAGCCAGTCAACAGTAAGTGGATTAAAACATGCTTGGGGCAAACATAGATCTATACTATAGTTTTTAAAAAAAATGCTCAGACTTGGACTACTTGGTCTTTTTTTATGCCATCACTCTGTATTCTCTTTAGGGTTTTCCAGTAACAATGATTCTTTGTCCATATATTGCATCTTAGACATTTTTACTGTTTTGTTTATCTTTAAAGTGGATGTAAACCTTGTCTCAATCCAGATCACTAAAGCCCCATACACACTATCAGATTTTCTGCTGATTTTTGTCTTCAGATTTACCAAAACAAAATAATGAGGTCAAACCTTACAAGATTCAATTTGTATGCAATCAGGCAGGCCCTTGTACTACATGGTTTTGGTAAATCTGAAGGAAAAAATCAGCAGAAAATCTGATAGTGTGTATGGGGCTTCAGTGTAATTTCTGTCTGCTGTTCCTCATTCCTGCAAGAGTCACTTTTGACAATTTTTTTTGACACCAAGAGAAAAAAGTGACAAGGAGGGATCGCCAGCACACAGCATGTGATTTACAATCTTAGCTCTGTTCCTGTGTGCTGTGTGAAGGGGGTGTGTCCCTTCCCTCCAGTCAGCTCTCAGAACTCTCCTCACAGAGCTCTGCAGTGTGTAATTTCACCTTGCCACCTCCTGTTTTCTGACAGCTCAGACAAGTTTTAGCAATTCTGGACTTTGAACAGATGTAGAGAATAGGGGACTGCAGATAAAGAGGTACAGCCTATGTAGGGGGATTTGTTTAATCTCTGTATATAACCTGAGGCCAGATACTTCGTTGGGTATATGGAAGGGTTTACAACCCTTTTAATATTATTTTTCAGTATTGTTACAGAGCTCTTGTGATCTTTAACACTAACCATTTAAAACTCTAAACACAACTGTTTTACCATTTGCCACCGAGGACATTCTCTGGATTGAGTTTGTTTGTTTGACCCATTCCTTTTTATATTTATTTATAATTTTTGACAAATACAAACAACAGTTGTACTCATTTCTCATGGCTTTGCGCATCAAAAAGCTACTAGTATACTGAAACCTAAACAAGATAAAAAAACACAGTCACAATCAGTCACAGACTGATATTCACTTGTATATATTGGATTGATTTCTATTTGTCTATTTACAATTTTTTTTTTTTCTGGCTGCCTTCGCAGCAAGTTTGCTTATTTGCACAAATTGGGTGTATAGTGCATTTATTATATGCACTTTTGCACGTAGATACACTCTGTATTGGGGCACTTTGCACTTTATATAGTATTATTGTTTACAGTACATTTATGCTATTATTTGTTTAATATTGTGGTCACTTTGCACTTTTGGATATCAATTGAAGTACTGTCGTTTACAGCATATTTGATTAATATTTTTGCCATATAGCTTATTTAATAAGCATTTTAATTTTTTTATCTGTTTTTTGCACAACATTCTACCTCTCACTCTGTGTATGTTTACATTTAGAATCATTTGAGCTAGAAGTGAGAGATAGAAATTTACTACCCAGATTAACAATTTAGGGATAAGAATAGCGCGACACCACAACTTCTATTTTTATACTGAAACCTAAACAAGATAAAAAAACACAGTCACAATAGCAAGCATTCGAAATCAGCATCATGTATACTGTAAGGCTAGTTAGGGTGCTGGATCCAGAGATACATGTGTATGCGTAGGGGAAACCCATCTGCCCCATATTTTATCAAAGACGTGGCTTTTTCCCACGTTCGTATATGAGTTCTTAGTGGTAAATTGTCATTAATCAGTTTTAGCAGTGGGAGAGGATCCCTTCCATGTTAGGAGAATTGTCTTTTTAATATACAATCAGAGTGTACGCAATAACACTTTGGCATATTTAGAGATTGTTAAATATGCAAAAATACCCCCAAAAAAGTTTTTGGGATAAGAAATATTAGGAAGCCCCAGAAGTGAGGAAATAAGATAATTGACCTATGGTCAACAATTATGAACATAACAACAGTTCCAGCAGTGGAAAAAGTTAACTGTGCCCCCACATCCCCTGAAGTAAGCTGTGAAAGGGCATAGGCCTATTTTATGCAATCTGTTTGAACCATGTTTTAATAGATTTACTGTGCTACAGATAACTGCCACTATCCAAAAACATAATAATAAACATACTAGTAAGGCTTTTGGCCTACTGTGTACTAGCTGTTGTTTTTCTGGAAATGCTTTCGTTATTTGATGTGTGCAGCACTGTTTTTTATTTCCAGAGATCTTTAATTAAGTCTTTACAAATTGTTTTATCTCCTGGTGTGTAAAAAATTAAGTGAGATGCATGTTGTTTGCAGTAGTTATTATGTGAGAATGTTTGTGTGTCTCAGCTACTTAGGTTTTCCATGGATTTCATGCCAGTAGCAACAGTTCTTGTTTTATTCTATTTTTTTAAGCACCAGAGAAGTGCTAACAGCAGAATTAACAGAATAGAAATACATGAGCTGTTATTGCTGGTAGGTTTCTGTCATTGCTGGGGTCAGCCCTTCCTTCTCTGAGCTGGCCGCTCAGCTGTCAGCTAATTGCCAGCCCCTATCTCTCCACAGTGACTCACCTGTTGATTATATCCTGCTCACCAGTCCTGCCTACTTAAGTTGTCCAGTCCAGATGATCTCTGCCTTCGCTTTGGTCACATCTCTAGAGACGATCTCCTGTGTTCCTGTTAAAGACTTGCTTGGCTGACATTCCTTCTGGCTCCAGATCCTGCATGCTGTTCTACTACGCTGTTCTCTGACTTCCTTTGGCTTGTCTGACTATCCGTTCCAGTTCCTGAACTCTGGCTATGTTTTGACTACGTTTACTCTGTTTACCTTTTATTATTATTATTATTATTAATAAACAAGTGTGATTTAACTGTACTTCTGTCTCAGTCTGATTCATGGTTTCTGACAGTAGGCAAAGGCCATGAATTCAGAAGATGCAATCAATACACTTGCTGGTAATATTTTTTCCAGATTGGATGAGCAGGATCACCACATGGATCAGTTTGGCATAGCGTTACAAACGCTCCTGAGTTGCATGGCTCACCTGGAATCTCCCACTGTGGCTGCTCCGGTACAACCTGTGTTGCAAGCCATCCCTGCTGCTGCTGCAGTCTCTGTGCAGGCACCCGCCTTGAGTATTACCACTATAAGAGGTATGTCTGGTTCCGCTCTGCTTCCCCGGCAAGTTGGGGACGATCCAGCCCAATGGAGAAAGTTTCTCAACCAGGTCGAGGTATACTTTGAGATACTTTTGTGATATCTTGCTGAGAGAGCCTTGGCCTGGGCAAACCCTCTATGACAGACGCAAAAACCTGTTGTCTTGAGTTACCCTGAGATTGTGGCTTCTTTTAAAAGGGTATCTGACGTTCCCACACGCTCCGCTTCTGCTGCCAAGTGCTTCATTTCCAACAAACAGAGTATGAGAACGGTTGCCGATTGCGCCATTGAATTCCGTACTCTGGCAGCGGAGGTTGCGTGGAATAATGAGGCCCTCATGGCTGCTTTTTCTCACGGTCTCTTGGATACCATCAAGGATGAGATAGCAGCCCCAGATATATCGACTGAGCTGGAGAAGTTGATCATGTTTGCCATCCTCATTGACTCCAGACTCAGAGAAAGACTCCCTTTTAAGGAGCGCTTGTGGAAGCCTCCTGTACGTTTGTCTCCGAGGTTTGCAGTCCCACCCTTACCTCCCTCATCTTCCATGCCTCCTGGTACCGAGACGGTCAGTGAAGATGAACCCTTGCACTTGGGCTTCACGCGTCTCTCTTCGGATGAGAGAACCCTTAGGAGGGAGAGATTGTGCCTTTATTGTGGCCAAGCAGGTCACTTTTTTAAGTCTTGTCCTACCTGTCCAGGGAACGCCCGAACCTTGAGGTCCTGTCACGGATAGACGTTAGGTGGCATTGTTTTTTCCTCAGTTATCCTGAAGGATAAGCCCCTGGTTTTGGTTACTTTCTTGGGCTGAGTAGTCTGTTGAGATACAGGCTCTAATTGGCTCTGGGGCTGCAGGCCTGTTCATTGATGCTGCCTTTGTATCAAAGCACTCAATTCTGCTGCAGCTGTGTGACACTTCACTCGCCATTGAGGCTCTTGATGGGAGGCCGCTACAGCCTGCCCATGTGACTCATGAGACAGTTCCGTTGTCCATGGCCGTTATTTTCTCGCCTAAGTTTCCGCTGGTTATTGGTTATCTTTGGTTACAAAGGCACAACTCCTCTTTTGATCAGCTCCATGCTGAGGTTCTCTCCTGGTCAACACAATACAGTAAGCCATGCTTCCAGAAGGTAACCAAGGTCCTGTGCATCCCTTTACTCTCCTCCCTGCTAAGGAGTACAGCGATTTTAGCGGTGTCTTTGCAAAGGTCAAGCTGGTAGTTTGCACGTGCCGGTCGCATGATTGCGCAATTGACCTTCAACCTGGTGCCATATCCCCTCGTGGCCGGGTTTACCATTTGTCCATCTTGGAGGATAAGGCTATAGAGGAGTATGTTGTAGACGCACTTTCTCAAGGTTTCATCCGCAAATCCCTGTCTCCTGCTGGTGCTGGTTTCTTCTTTGTGAACAAGAAGATTGGTGAACGATTAAGAATGCCCATCTGATTCCGTTGATTATGGAGTTATTTGACCGCTTCAAGGGAGCAACGGTTTTCACAAAGCTTGATTTGAGAGGGGCATATAATCTCATGAGGATTAAGGAGGGCGACGAGTGGAAAACTGCTTTTAATACCAGAACAGGCCATTAAGAGTACATCGTAATGCCTTTTGACCTTTGTAATGCCCCGGCAGTTTTCCAGGAATTTATTAACAATGTCCTCAGAGATTTGTTGCAGTTATGTGTGGTGGTTTATCTGGACGATATCCTCATATTTTCCAAGTCCCTGAAGAGCCACCACACAGATGTCTGTTGTGTGCTTCAGAAACTAAGAGAGAACAATCTCTGTTGTAAATTGGAGAAGTACGAATTCCATCGTGAACATGTTAAATTCCTGGGTTTTGTCATTTCCACTGCTGGTTTTTTGATGGACCCAGAGAAACTTTCAGCAGTCCTACAGTGGCCCTGACCCATGGGTTTAAGTCCTCTGCAGTGTTTTCTTGGCTTTGCCAACTATTATCAGAAGTTTATTCATGACTCCTTGTCTCTGGTCAAGGACCTGATTGATATGACCAAAAGGATAGTAACCCACAGAGTTGGTCTCCGGAGTCCATTAAGACCTTTGAGAGTCTCAAGGCTGCCTTTGTTTCTGCTCCTGATTTGGCACATCCTGATCCCATGTTATCTTTGATACTTGAGGTTGATGCTTCTGAGACTGGAGTTGGTGCCCTTCTGTCTCAACATCCTACCTCTGAGAGCGCTATGCATCCTTGTGGCTACTTTTCCAAGAAATTGTCACCTGCGGAGTGCAATTACAAGATTGGTGACAAAGCTGTTAGCGATCATTTTAGCCCTGAAATAATGGAGACATCTCCTCGAAGGTACCACTGTGCCGGTTCTCATTCTTATTGACCATAAGAATCTCACATTCTTGTCTGAGGCAAAATGCCTCTCTCCCAGAAGGGCACAATGGGCTCTTTTCTCGTCTAGTTTGTTACATTGTCTCATTCTTAACCAGTACTAAGAATGTAAGAGCTGATGCTTTGTCAATTTTCCTCCACTTCCAAGATGGAGTCAGTTCCAGTTCCTGTGATTTTTCCTGATCGTATTCTGGCTACGGTTCACACCAGTCTCACTTCTCCTTTGGGTGACAACATTTTTGCTGCTCAGGTCCATGCTCCTCCTGAGAAACGTTGTGACCGCTGCTTTGTCCCAGAGAGCCTCTGTACTGCCGTGCTCCAGACTTAACATTCTCCCAAGGCAGCTGGCCACCCTGGGAAGAATCAACTCTTTTGTGCCATTTCCCAACAGTTCTGGTGGCCTAGTCTACGTGCTGATGTAACCACCTTAGTAGCTGCCTGTTCCATGTGTGCCCAGAGTAAGACTCCACAGCACCTTCTAGTGGGCCTCCTACAACCCATACCCAATAGAGAGAGGCCCTGGACCCACCTGTCTATGGATTTCATTGTGGAGTTACCCAACTCCCAGGGCAACACAGTTACCCTTATGGTGGTTCTCGAAAATCTCTCATTGTATTGTTGTCCACTTCTAAGGAACTGACTTCTATTTTTGCTTACATGGGCTACCCAAAGTGATTATCTCGGACAGGGGTAGTCAGTTTGTGTCAGAGTTCTGGTGAGCCTTTTGTGCATAGTTGGTAATTCGGCTTTCTTTCTCCTCTGTGTATAGACCGCAGTCTAATGGGGCTGCAGGACAAGCCAATCAGTCATTGGAGCAATTCCTACGTTGCTATATTTCTGACCATCATAACATCTGGTCAGACCCCTTACCGTGGGCGGAGTTCGCTCGCAATAGTGCCTTGAATTCTGCTTCCAGATTTTCCCCATTTATGGCGAACTATGGTTTCCAACATTCCATGTTGCCTGACTCATTTGTTCCGCAGAGTAATCCTGCGTTAGAGGAGCATCTCCGTGGTCTTCGATTCCACTTGGGCACAAATCCAGGAGGCTTTGCAATATGCTAATGATACAGTAGGTACAGACTGCATTCTGACCGCAGATGCCTTCCTACCAGGTTGGGGACAGGGTCTTGCTGTCATCTCGCAACCTCTGACTTCATGTTCTCTCTCTGAAGTTCGCACCTCGGTTTATTGGGCCTTTCTGTATTCTTCACAGGATTAACTTAGTGGCTTACGCATTAGACCTTCCTTCTAATACGCGTATCGTAAATGTATTTCATGTCTTCTTATTAAAACCTTTGGTCTGCAACCGCTTTACCACCTCGGTGTCTCGTCCTCACCCTGTACAGGTTGAGAACCATGAGGAGTATGACGTACAGTCCATTGTTGACTCCCATAGGTTCCATGGGCACATACAGTACCTGGTGCATTGGAAAGGGTACGGTCTGGAGGAACGCTCTTGGGTCTCATCTTTAGACGTACATGCCCCTCTCCTCCTCCGTGATTACCATAGGCATTTTCCCCTCAAGCCTGGTGGTCCTCCGAGGGGGAGGGGTCATTGAGGAGGGGGGCTCAGCCTTTCCTACTCTGAGCTGGCCGCTCAGCTGTCGGCTAATTGCCAGCTCTTATCTCTCCACTGTGACTTACTTGTTGATGATATCATGTTTGTCAGTCCTGCCTACTTAAGCCGTCCAGTCCAGATGATCTCTGCCTTCACCTTGGTCACATCTCTAGAGACGCTGTCTTTTGTTCCTGTGAAAGACCTGCTGACATTCCTTCTGGCTCCAGATCCTGCTTGCTGTTCTACTACTCTGTTTTGGCTTTTCTGGCTATCAATTCCAGTTCTTGAACTCTGGCTATGTTTTGACTACGTTTACTCTGTTTAAGTTTTTTTTATTATTATTAAACAAGTGTGATTTGACTGTACTTCTGTCTCAGTCTAATTTATGGTTTCTGACAGTTTCTCCTATTTTTATCCACTATTTAGTAAAACACTTACCTGGCACAAGTGTATGTATATCAGCATAGCTCCCAACTGTTCCTGATTGAGGTACTGTCTCTGATTTGGAAAAAAAATCCCTCTGTCCCTCTCTCCCCCTCATTTGTCCCTCATTTTTGTCTAATCTATATATTTGTATATAATATACACTATTTTTCTTTCAAAAAGTGTTTCCCAGTGCTAAACCAATTTCTAAATTGCTGCATTTGTAAATGTCAAAAGCCAGCATAAAAGAATAGTAGTGATAAAAAAAAGCACTTGTGAGTTTAACTAATCATTTGTATAATTCTCCTTTAAGGGGGAGTGGTAGGGGTTATATCCTAAGCCTACATACGTTTTCTAATAGGTGTTCCTTTGTTGCCATTTCAAAAAGTTGGGAGGTATGCATCAGATGTCCCTACACCTCACTGGTTGTATTATTGTTTCAGTTCAATACCTTACAAAGTAAACCACGTCTCAGAATGATGTCCCTGTAGTCTGCACTTTAAAAAATTTAAGCTTTCATCTAGCTGATTAAGTTCAGCTTGATCTACCGTATAGTGATCAGGACGTAGCTACAGCTGGGTCACCAAAATAAAATAAAACCCAAGTTAAAAGCAGAAAATATTCTCAGGAACCATGTTAAAATGGCCCCCAGGGTAGTAGAACCAGTATGTTTTCCAGCTCAGTTTTATATTTACATTAAGTTAAATGAGGTATGACTGGGATTACATAAGATGACTAGCATAGCAGCACTCTATTTTGGGAAACTATTTTTTTAAAGATAAAAAACAAGTAAAGCAGGCATAAATGTATAATTATAATTATGGCAATGAAACTTAAAGTACTATAGACAAAACTTATTTTTTTCATTTTGGAAAGTGTAATGGAGGTTTATAACCACTGTCAGGCCTTTTTGCCATCTGTGTCGCTTTGGGGAGATTTACCTTCACTTACTGTCTGATAGCCAAAATGAAAAGTGATAGGAAATCCCTGAAAATTAAGGGGATGCTTTGCCCGGGGGGGGGGGGGGGGGCAAAGCATCCCCCCCAAGTCACCAGAACTATTGTCCCTATTGGAAGATTTTCCCTCTATTACTTTTCTGGGACAACTCAAAATGTGGGATTTTGTTTTCTTTTCACTTTCAATGAAAATGGTACACGTGACAAATAGGGTGACTCTCCCTAACGGGGGTACAGACGGCAAACCTAATAGGTGTGACAATTCAAGTCTACTCTGTCCAAAACTAAAACTAAAGTTTTGCCTTTAGTTATACTTTACTTGCCGCAAAATCACCGGGAGGCCCGGGCGACCAGCTGGTGCGTCCGCCGGCTGGCCAGAGACCTGAACAAAGCTGAAATCGGCTTTGATCGGGTCTCGGCTGTAGAAACCCAGAAGCAACATCACAACAACACTTCCAGTTTACTGGAGTCTTAAAGTCGCCAGATTTAAAAAAAAATTAATATTCAAAACAACCGAACTTGCAACTGAACTTGCAAAGGAGGGATTTGGGGTCTTATAAACCCCAGATCCCTCCAAAAAAACTGACAAGTGACTATTACTGTCACAAGGGATGTTTTTAAAGGGACGGTGTAAAAAAAAAAAAAATTAAAGTGCCCCATCCCTCTGTGCTCGTGTGTAGAAGCGAACGCATACGTAAGTTGCAGCCGCAAATGTAAAGTATATTACATGTATGTAGTTCAAGTATAAACCCAAAAGGTCCTTTATATTCCCTCTCCAGCCATGGATCTCTTTACATTTTCACTCTGAGCCTTTCCGCTCCATAATAAATTAATCTCAAAGAGATTCATTAACGTAACTGTAGTGCAGGATTATGGGAGATTGCCAGGTTTCGCTTCCACTAAGCTGTTAGTGGGTAATCATTTAATTATTTAATTCATAATAGTGTACAGCATTTTCTTTTGAACGCTAGACCAAAATATGCACTGAATATAGCAGGTATGACAGAAATGCACAGAGTTTATATGGCATCAGAATAAATAGGCAAATGTAAGAATAAATGAAAAAAGGGGACCATAATCGACACATAGGTGCCTATATGATAGGTACCCTATTAGCCATTATAAGAAATAACACTGCCGATTGATGCTTTAGTACAGGGATCCTCAAACTACGGCCCTCTAGCTGTTGCAAAACTACACATCCCATGAGGCATTGTAAAACTCTGACATTCACAAACATGACTAGGCATGATGGGAATTGTAGTTCCTGAACAACTGGAGGGCTATAGTTTGAAGACCCATGCTTTAGTAGATCAAAAATAATCTTTCCGACCTTTGGCAAATTAGACCATCCTTTTGTAAGGGTTGTTTACCTTGTTTTGGGTCAGCTGTGAGTTTAGGGTCCTGTGGATCATTGGACCTCTTTAGATATGGTTTTGTTTGCCTTTCTCTGGATAAACTGTGAGATTAGGTTGCTGTGGATGCAGGTTTTTAATTTATCTTTGTCTGTTAGCTGACGTTCATCGACATGTTCAGTTTTGGTCACCAATCCTCAGAAAAGATGCTGAATTGGAAAGAGTTCAGCAGAGGACAACAAAATTAATAAAGTGGCTGGATTACATTGATTACAGTTATTCACTCTGGAGAAAAGGCGCTTAAAAGGGAATAGGATTACAATGTATAAATATATAAAAGTTTACTCCAGTAACTGTAATAAACGGTGTACTCTAAAGTCCATGTCGAGTAGTGGTCATCAACCCTGTCCTCAAGGCCCACTAACAGGCCAGGTTTTATGTATTACCTTGGGGAGATGCAGACTAGAATACTGCAATCACTGGGCAGAAAATGATATCACCTGTGATGTATTTCAGTTATCTTGCAAACCTGGCCTGTTAGACAGGGTTGATGACCACTGATGACCAATGTAGAGGACACTTGGCCATGATTTGAGGTTAGAAGAAAGAAATTTAACCTTAGATTGAGGAAAGTGTTCTTTACTGTTAGAGCGTGAAAACTCTTCCTGAAATTGTTGCCAATTTCAAAAAGCTTTAGATGTCTTCCTCGGGAAGCAGAATATACAGGGCTATGGAAATTGTTAGAGAATACAATTCACACACACACATACAAACACATAGGTTGAACTGAACAGGCCCATATATTTTTTCAACCTTATAAACTTTGTACTTATTTCTATTCCAGCATGTATGTGTTTTATGAAGTCACTATGGCTTAGTTTGACTCTATGCTGCAGGGCACAAAGCCTGGAGTAAATGTGGAATTTTCTTACAATAATCTGAGCATACTTCGAATAAGATGCATATCCAATAAACAACAGCAAAGTTGCCAGTTAACTGTTTTAGCTCTCATGCCTGCATACCCCTTATGAACCAGAACAATTTTACATTCCAGCTATGGGCCTATTTATTTGTTTTATTATTATTAAATCAATACCATTACTTTTTACAGCTATTATATTAAATAACCTTTTCCACAACAGAAATGAAAACTTTTTTGTTTGCATGCCATTATGTGTAATTTTATACACAATATGTATAAAATAATTTTATATAAAATTTTCTGTATTGACAATTCTATATTTATATATGGTTATACTTTATATTTCCTCTTTATTGCCTTATTTAACCACCCTGGCGGTATGATTATGTCAGATTTTTGCATTTCAAAGTGGTACATTGTTTTCCATAGAAATTTGGCATTTTATATTTATATTATACACTTAAATATGTCCAAACAAGAGTCTAGTAGATATCCCGGGTAGGATAAGGTTTGAAACACGAAATCATGAATTATAATATAATAACTAAAACTAATTATAAAAAATAATAATATAAGGATAATAAAATTAATTTCCCCACGATTCACTATCGCTCTAAAATGCAAGTGTTCTAATTTACTATCGCTCTTTTCTAGCTGGTCTAAAACCACTTTTCCTGACACATCCCATGGCAGCACACACACTGGGTTGTGACTCCGCCTCCACAACCTGATAGGACTGGTTAGCTATAAGATTTGAAGAGGAGTCCACCGTTGCATTCTCCTTTTTTTCCTCACCTGAATGGGACATTACGTTTTTTGCGTTCGGTTAGCAAATGGAACCCCTTGCCACACTACCCCAGCTAGGTTCAGCCTCTCCTACCTGGAAGTCTCTGTCCGTACGGTCTCTAAATGAGCCATAACGCAGGGAGCCCCACTCTGGTGGTCTCAGGGGCAAAATTACAAATCAGCAGACTTTTAAGAGAAAAAACCTTAAAAAGGTTTTAATAATTGCAGTGGTCTCCCCCCTCCTATCTGATTGTGCTTCCACTTACCTCCCAGGCATGCCTCCTTTTTGCCTACTTTCCGTTTCCAGTTTTCAATTTTCTTCTCTTTTTCTCCTTTTTTTCCCCCTCTGGGCACGCTGAGCCCTGTAGTTCCACGGCGCTGTGACCTCTCCATCATGGCGGTTCCGTTCGGACGCTCGGCGCTCAGGAAGTGACGTTTTCCCCTTGCCCTCTGCATTTGCCAGCATCCAAGATGGCGCAGGACGGCGCGGCCGGCCAGTGCGCATGCGCGGCGGTGACGTCACTCCTCTGGCGACGGCGGGCTATTTAAAAAATGTCATTTTCGTTTTGAAGTGCTGCTTGTGCTTTCCACATCATCTACCATCCTGATCTCTGCACACAGCCTGCTGCCTTGCAAGACAAGTCCTCCTGATCTCTGGTAAGCCTCTTTTCTATCATCTTTATGTACTTTTCCATTCATTTCTGTGCCTGCACCTTCTGCCCATACTTTGCATTGGCTCTTACACTGAAAACCTCTGGTCACAGGTGTACTCTATTCTTCCCTATGGAGACCGCTGCCTTAGTAGACCATCCTAGAACCACAAGGTAAGGGGACGTATGGATTGGTAAGTAGTGAAGAGGAGAAAAAGAGAGCACTGCCACTAATACCTTTCATTTTGGTAGCTCTGGCAGGTCATCGGGGTCATCCCATTCTAAAAGAAAGGAACGTTCCCCCTCAAGACACTCTCACTCTCGGCGAAGTCGGTCAAGATCTTCCCGTCATCGCAGAGAAGCGTCATCCTCACACCGAGAGGAGCACCATACCCGTCCGGCGGTTAATACCTGCTGGGTCTGTGGAGCGCAAGCATTACCTAGTAAGCTTGTTTGCCAAATCTGTCTGGAGGAAGCAACTCGGGACAAGGAAGCTGACGCTCGAGAAGCTTCCAATATTATAAGAGACTCAGTTAAAGAAACAATTCTACAGGTGACAGCTTATGATCCAATCAGGTCATCTAACTCAGCCTCAACCTTTCACACCCCTCAGGATCCAGATGACTCCCCAGAGGATGAGGAACCCCTGGCTCCTACAGTTTTCGACTTTGCATTAATAAATCCATTTGCGAAATCGGTTAAGGAGGCGATCGGTTGGGAGGAAGAGAGAGACGTCCCTCCTAAGTTACGGAAATACTTCCCTAACCTAAAAAAAGACCCTGAGGTTTTCCCCTTTATTGAAGAGCTAGAGGAGCTCATAAAAGATGAATGGCAAAAACCAGAAAAGAAGTCCGGCTTGAACAACAGATTAGCGAAGCTCTATCCCCTAAAAGAGCCAGCAGTGAACCCTCTTATCTCCGCTCCCGTGGTAGACTCCTCACTGATGCGCTTAGCGCGTCATGTAACCCTACCAATAGAAGACGCCGTAACCTTTAAGGATGTGATGGATTGCAAAATCGATCTTGACCTTAAGAAAGCCTACTCAGCAGCGGGGGGGGGGGGGGCTGTAGGCCAGCAATTGCTCTAGCAGCGGTCGGTAGAGCCATCACCTCCTGGACGTCTGGCGTTGAAAAATTAATTGTAGAAGCAGCAGACCAAGACAAGATTATTTCAGCACTGCAGGAACTCAGCCTTGCGGGTGATTTCGTAGCGGAGGCGGCGGTGGACGTTATACGGTCCTCAGCAAGAGCAATGCTAGCCTCAGTAACTTCCAGAAGAGCTCTCTGGCTAAAACCTTGGGTTGCTGATGCAACTTCCAAATCCAGCTGGTGTAAGATCCCTTATGATGGCACTAACCTTTTTGGTTCAAAACTAGATTCCGCAATATCAAAGGTCACGGGGGGAAAATCGGGTCTAATACCGTCGGACAGAAGATCCAAGCAACAGAAAAATCCGCCCTTCAGACGTCACCTTCCAGAAAGGTACCGGGACGTAAGATCTTATAGACCCGGGAAAGAATTCAAACGGAATTGGCGAAGCACACAACCCTCTTTTGTGAGAGTCCAAAAATCAAAGACAACCATGCCGGGAGACCAACAAAAATCTTTTTGATGCCACGCATGCCCAGCCCGCAATAGTAGGTGCGAGGCTGAGGCTATTTGCCCAAGTATGGATAGACAAAATAAAAGAACCCTGGGCGATATCCACCGTTCAGCAAGGTCACAGGTGGAGGTTCAAGTGAAAACCGCCAAAAAAACACTACAGACCTACCAAACTACCCTTTTCGCGCCTGAAACGAAAGCTTTTGGTCAGATACATTATGGAGTTGCTCCAGAAGCAAGCAATCATAGAAGTTCCACAGGAGCAGAGAGGAGAGGGGTTTTACTCCCCCCTTTTTCTTGGTGTCAAAGAAAACAGGAGACCTGAGGCCCGTGTTGGATTTAAAAAAGTTAAACCAAATGATTCTAGTCGAATCATTCAGGATGGAGAGTCTCCAATCAATATTACTAACAATAGGGGAGAAAGATTGGATGCTCTCGGTCGATTTGTCCGACGCTTATCTACACATTCCAGTGCTTCAAACCTTTCAAAAGTACCTACGCTTTGCGATAGGCAGGCAACACTTTCAATTCAAAAGCCTCCCATTTGGGATATCAACGGCACCCAGGACCTTCACAAAGGTGTTACTTCCGGTTATAGCACTATTGAGAGAAAGGGGTCTAAGAGTCCTACACTATCTCGATGATATTCTTCTTCTAGCAGACAATCGAGAAACACTTCTACGACATCGTTCAATTCTGATTTCCACGCTCCAGCAATTCGGGTGGATAGTGAATTGGAGGAAGAGCAGCCTGGTCCCAGTACAGAAAATGGTCTTCCTAGGAGCCGAATTAGACACCAGATCCAACACAGTAGGGTTTCCCCAGGAGAAACTTCATCCTCTTATCCGCAAAGTGAGAAAGCTACTATCAGTAGACCACCTGTCTGCAAGAAAATGCTTAAGCGTTCTGGGCTCAATGTCATCAACCTTTCTAATGGTTCAGTGGTCTCAATGGAACTCGAGGGTATTCCAGAATTCGTTCCTAAAACAATGGAACGGGGTGTCAATGTCACAACAAATAACAATCACCAGGACAGTCAAGGAGTCAGTACGATGGTGGACTCAAACCAGCAATTTAACACACCGTCGTCCCATCGTTCATCCTCTCCCAGAAATAGTAACATCGGATGCCAGTTACCTTGGCTGGGGAGCGTATCATCTAGATCGGGGAGCACAGGGCCGCTGGCCCTTCTGTCCACAAGGGATAGTCTCAAACGTTCTGGAACTCAGGGCTGCATGGCAAGCACTTCTAACTTTCAGTCCCCTCCTTTCAGGGAAGAGTGTCCTCCTGCGTATGGACAACACAGTGGCTGTGAATTATGTCCACAGGCAAGGGGGCACCAGAAGCAAGGTCCTAATGCAGGAGGTACGACCTATAATCGAGTGGGCTCAAGTCTACCTGACGGATCTGAAGGCAGTATACATACCCGCAATTCACAACCAACTCGCGGACGACCTAAGTCGAATATTTATTTCAAACAACGAGTGGTCTCTCAGTCACAAGGCCTTTACTCTTCTGGCACGCAAATGGGGTGTTCCCGATATGGATCTGGCAGCAACTCCAGCGAATCGCAAATGTACTCGCTTCTTAGCAAGGACCGCCTATCCAGCAGCAACAGGGATCGACTGTCTCCACCATCCTTGGGAATTTCGCCTAGGTTACATATTCCCTCCGGTGCCCTTGATAGCCAGGTTTCTGGCCAGACTGAGGACTTCGTCTTCCACGGTAATAGCAGTATTGCCCTTCTGGCCCAGAAGACCATGGTTTCCGACCATCCTGCAATTGAACACAGAAGAGCCTCTCCCACTTCCGCTGTTCCCAGACTTGCTCTCACAAGGGAAATTCCTACACCCGTCACCAGAGCGATTACACCTGACGGCTTGGAAACTGAAAGGGAAAGGTTGCTAGATCAGGGTTGTTCAGTAAGAGTAATATCCACCTTACAACAAGCAAGGAAGAAATCGACAAACAACATATATAATAAGATTTGGAAAAAAATTTCCGCAATAGCCCAACTACAGTCCTGGAACCCCCTTTCTCCATCAGTCTCTCAGGTGTTAGAATTTCTACAACTAGGTCTAGAGAAAGGTTTAAGGTCAAGCACCTTAAAAGTTCACGTCTCTGCCATATCCGCAATGACAGGAATCAAGTGGGCTTTAAACCCCCTCATCATTCAGTTTCAGAAAGCATGCCTAAAAATAAGGCCTCCTAGAAAACCAATTTTTCCGACCTGGGACCTGTCGATCGTCCTGGAAGCCTTAACAAAAGAACCTTTCTCGACGGGGGGATCAATATCCCTATGGGACTTGACACTAAAACTATCATTTCTAGTTGCAATCACATCGGCCAAAAGGGTCTCCGAGCTGAAAGCTCTATTAATCAAAGAACCACACCTAGTTTTTTTCCCAGACAGGGTCGTACTCAGACCTTCGGAAAAGTTCGTGCCAAAGGTAGCATCTAGCTTCCACTTTAATCCGGAGATCAATCTTCCTGTTCTTCTCAACACAGATGGAAATCCACACCCTCTGGACGTGAAGTCTGCAATATCTGCCTACCTGGAGGCTACCGCTCCATTCAGGAAGTCAGAAAACCTCCTGGTCATTCCGCATGGCGCCAAAAAAGGTCAAGCGGCTTCTTCAAGGACAATATCCTCATGGTTGATTAAAGTCATCAAGAAAGCATATCTAGTTCAACACCTTCCAATACCGGAAAACCTGAAAGCACATTCAACGAGGGCGATGGCGGCCTCATGGGCAGCGTACAGCAGAGTATCACCAGAGACTATTTGCAAGGCAGCAACTTGGTCATCAAAAACCACATTCATGTCACACTATAGAATAGACCCGGCTCAATTAACTACGTTTGATTTCGGGAGATCGATTATTCAATCAAACTCATCCATAACTTGTACTTGAGTAAATAAAAAACTTCTGAAAGGCACCCTCCCATGTAGCGAGTTATTTCCCAGTGTGTGCTGCCATGATGCGTCAGGAAAACGGAAAATTGTATACTCACCTTTCCGTAATCTTCCTTTCCTGACGCATCCCATGGCAGCACACAGATCCCACCCCTCTAAGGTGATAGTTACTGAGAATGCAACGGTGGACTCCTCTTCAAATCTTATAGCTAACCAGTCCTATCAGGTTGTGGAGGCGGAGTCACAACCCAGTGTGTGTGCTGCCATGGGATGCGTCAGGAAAGGAAAATTACGGAAAGGTGAGTATACAATTTTCCGTTTTTATGTAAAGGGACACTTTTTGGTTGCCATGGACAATCTCAAGTTTCCAGGCAGAAAAAAACTGTATATATAATATAAAACTGCATGCAAGGCCCTGGACAAAGGATTAGGGACAAAAGGGATGAGAAATGATTTGATACAGTAATGTAATCTGTAAGATTACAGTGTACTGTATGTGTTATGTTTTGTGTACTTTTTGAATTTGCCGCCGGGCTGCTCCCCCATGCGTCACAACGCTCGCAGGGAACAGAGCCCAGCACATAGAGCATCAGGTGGAGGACACAGCCCGCAGACACATCAGGGGGACAAGGTAAATTGAAATTTAACCCTGAGCCACACTCGAGATTACTGTCAGGGAGGTTAAAGGGTGACTAAATATAATTTTATTAGTATTTCCTTTTAATGAGGCCCTGCGTGCCCCTTAATAATGTAGTTGCTGTTCTCTGGATACTTTCTATTTTCAGAGTATTGAATCTATGCCAAATTAGTAAAAATATTTTACTGAGTTAAAAAGATGCAGGCTGACATTTTTTGTGGTCATTAACTAGTCTACTCTTTTTCCAATTTGCTTTGAATCTAGGAGCCAGGTAACAAAGTTAGAAGACGAAGCTTTATTTTCAATGACAAAACCCCTTTCTTTAATGTGGGCTGACAAAAGATGCAAGGACACAAATTCTAGTCACCATGGAGACCTAGCGTCTGGGATTTGTTGAGCCCTGCCCTAGAGAATAAAATAGTGGTAGTTTAAATTTTTTATGTCACACAATATTACTGCAGGGGTCTAGGAAACACAAAATGTCAGTAAAAGACACATTACAGTTAATTACAGGGGGCACAAAACGCAAAAATAAATTACCCAATTTTTTGGTAAAATATAAAAGCTGATGTTGCACCAAGTAAATAGCTACCCAACATGTCAAACCTTAAATTTTTATGCATCCGTGAAATGGTGACAAACTTCAGTACCCTTTATTTTCATAAAAAGCCCCCTATAGGTCATCAGTTTAGCATTACCAAGGAGGTCTGTTGATAGAATTATTGCTCTCATTCTGATATGCACTGCAATATGTGTATTGCAATCACCGTTTTTCAGGAGTAGGTGCAGTGACGCATGTGTTTACATTTGTACGTATGCATATATGGGGATGGGGGCTTCACTTTTTTTTTGGAGGTTGGGGATTTTATGTGCTTGGGTGTAACTTTAACCACTTCAGCCCCAGAAGATTTTAAACCCTTCCTGACCAGAGCACTTTTTGCGATTCGCACTGTGTCGCTTTAACTGACAATTGCGCGGCCGTGCAACATTGTACCCAAACAGAATTGACAAACTTTTTTTCCCACAAATAGAGCTTTCTTTTGGTGGTATTTGATCACCTCTGTGGTTTTTTATTTTTTGCACTACAAACAAAAAAAGAGCGACACTTTTGAAAAAAACGCAATATTTTTTACTTTTTGCTATAATAAATATCCCCCAAAAATATATATAAATAAATATTTTTTTTCTCTGTTTAGGCCAATATGTATTCCTCTACATATTTTTGGTAAACAAATCGCAATAAGCTTATATTGATTGGTTTGTACAAAAGTTATAGCATCTACAAAATAGGGGATAGTTTTATGGCATTTTTGTTATTAATTTTTATTATTAACACACAGATCCCAGTTCTCGGTGTGCCCCGAGCGATCATGGGAGCTTGGCACTCGTGGGCAAGCAGGCCAAAAAAGGAAGCAACGTAACATGACAGTGATTCGCGCAGCCGAGCCATGTTGCCGCAGTACAACTACGGCGGCTGGTCGGCAAGTGGTTAATTTTCTACAATTGAAAAAGATGTTTCTTTTTTTTTTTTTTAACTTAACTTTTTTTTTTTTTTCATCACATAGGGGACAAAAAGTCCTCTATGTGATTATATTTTTTCAGTGACAGGTTCTCTTTAATGAGACATCCAGGTTCTAAAAGACCCTGGATGTTTCCCCTGTGCTTGCACTGCATAACATTTTTTCCCAGCCTTGATGGCCAAGGAAACTGTCAATGGGGACCTGGAAGTGACATCATACATGTCACTTCCACATCAGCAGCAAGAAGGGGAGGAGAGCGAACATAAATCGGCTCCCCTCCCTCCTCTCTACCCGAGGGCACCCGCTATGCCAGTCCTGGGCCCACAGATGGTCAAGCGGAGCGTTCGGGCAGAAGCGCAGTCCCCCAAATGCTTTCATCTGACAAGTAAACCTGGCTGACAAAAGCCCAGGTTCCAGAAAGGTAATGTCTAGTCGCGATGGCAATCTGGCACCTGGGATTTTTCAAGCCCTGGCTTATAAAATACAAGGGAAACTAGATCTTTCTTTATAACCTCTTCCCATTAAACTGTATGTTGTATGTATATTTTCGGCCCCAAATGTATAACTTTACATTTCTCTACTCATTTGGTATGTTTCATTTTGCAAGTTGAAGAATCTAAATTACACTACAAAGCTTCATATTATTAAATATTCTTCTTCTTATTAAATGAAGAAACAGTACTTTTCAATCTCAATAAAAATTGTAAGCAGAATGAAGAGTAATTAGACCTTAGAGCATTAAAAAAAAAAAAACATTCTCAACCAGGGTTTAATGGAACCCTAGAGCTCTTACAGAGTAGCTAGGGGTTCCTTGAGCTGTGGCTGATTGACCTATCATTTGATGATACCTGCATAGTTTTGCTGCCAACACCACTTTGAATAGTCAACTCCAAGACATCAATGATCTTATAGCTACCTGTAAGGGGGCCATTCTTACCACCACTGTAAAGGGAGTATTCTTTCCACAGGACATAAGGGCAAGTGCCATTTGTTTCACTATCCTCAAATTATTTGGCTTCGGCAGGGGTTTTCTAGACCTGAATATTATATAATTCCTCTGAGACAAAAAGGTTGAGATAGTCTGGTATAAGGCCTGGTTCACACCTATGCATTTTTTTGTGCGTTTTCAGTTTTGCAGAAACACACTATAGTCCATTTAACATGGTTTCCTATGGGTCATGTTCACATCTGTGCATTTTATGGAAAGGGCCAGGGACTTCTTTTCTGGTTTTTGGTTCCACAGACTTCAAAGGATTAAAAATGTATATTGAAAAATGCAAAATGCACCTGGAGTATGCAAACTGCAACCTGCATAGGTCTCAACCAGGCCTAAGGCTTGATTCACACCTATGCTTTTTTGTGCTTTTTGCATTTTGCAGATTTGCACCACAGAACATGTTCCATAGGAGACCATGTTCAATGGACTGTAGTGAAAATCTGCAAAATGCAAAAAGCACTAAAACTGCATAGGTGTGAATCCAGCCTTAATCGCTGAACTCTCTGGATGTGCTTTTATTTACATCTAGAATTTTCTGAGCCAAGAAACCTGTATCTAAATCCAAAGAATTAAAGTTTGCCAGTCCTTTGCTGTGGTGGCTGCATTCAATGCTTTCTCACCATACTGAATCTTTGAAGGAGCAGCATTGTATAAATAGAATAGGAAGTGTTTTAGGACTACAAATGTCTGTAGTTCACACATAGAGCTGATAACTCTCATAACTAATAAGGCTGGATTCACACCTATGCATTTTTAGTGCTTTTTGCATTTTGCAGATTTGCACTACAGAACATGTTCCATAGGAAACCATGTTAAATGGGCTGCAGTGCAAATCTGCAAAATGCAAAAAGCACTAAAAATGCATAGATGTGAATCAGGCCTCAGTCAGCAGAAGCAAAGGGCACAAGGAGTATTATCTTTCAACATTTTTCTGGCATCTAGATTTCTGGCAAAAACGTTATGAAACAAACAAAAAAATACAAAATAAATGATTTATGGCAAGATCAATGTTTTTTATTTATTTTTATTTTTTAATTTTTTTAGCAATTATCAAACAGATATATCAAAATGCTTTCAAAAAGGTATATTTAACAGACCAAACGGGAACGAATTAGAGACGTTCATTGTTAGGGTTTACATACACTTTTACCATTTAGGGACCAAGGGTATACTAGGTGAAATAAATTTTGGACGTTTATGTATTCCAATATATTTATTCCATATATATGTATTAACTTGTCTATTCTTATAGTTATCTAGTCTGGAAAAGCTCTGATAATGTTACTGGTGATAGTACAATGCTAAGGTTAGCTATTAAAAATGAACACACTGCTTATATAAACAAGGGACATATTTATTTCCCAAGAAAATAGGAATGCTAACATGAAATACCAAAAGAAAATTTTACAGAGCATATGAAACACAAGATTATAAAAATAATTTACGTAAGGTCGTCCTCTATGACCAGTATCGGCAGCTGGGATCGCTGGCATGAGAGCCACGAGCCAAGAGAGTTATTTTCCATTCAATGAGCACTTTTAAACTGCATTCAGACCCTACCCATACACAATAACCATCTAGCCTTCTATCCAATGGAAAGGAGATAAGAGGCAGTCCTTCCAAATATCTGTCCATCCTCCAGGAAGCCTGCTGTAATGTCCACTAGGGGCAACGTTTGCCCATGAATCACCACTATCTGACCCGGGCCAAATATTCATGAACATCTGGTCTTTGATCTTCTGTAACTCAACCCATCAGTCATCTTGGCAGCAGTGGCTTTCTTTTAAGCTTTGTTCGCAGGCGTGGTAATCAAGCACTTCCATCTTTATTACACCAGGAGGTCTGGAACCAAGCTTTTGTTCCCATACTCTGACTCTTCTGTCAAATGAAGGATCTGATATGTTACAAAGCCCTGATGGGTAACCTGTTAAATGGCATTCCAGGCGACCCCCAAGAGTGATGAGGCTAGGATCCAGATTTCATATACAAACACATCTTGTATTATGAAATAAAACATGTTGCCTTCCAACACTAGGTAAACTCCTCTGTCCCCAATTTCAGTCAATCCTCTAGGTCTGTAGTAGCTTGTGAAAACTTCAACTGTATTTTAAACATACAGTGCATATATAAAACGTCTACACACCCCTGTTAAACTGTCAGGTTTCTGTGATGTAAAAAAAGGAGACAAAGATAAATAATTTCAGAACTTTTTCCACCTTTAATGTGACCTATAAACTGTACAACTCGGTTGACCAACAAACTGGACTCTTTTAGGTGGAGGGAAGTAAAAAAATAAATAAAATGATATGGTTGCATAAGTGTGCACACCCTTAAACTAATACTTGTTGAAGCACCTTTTGATTTTATTACAGCACTCAATCTTTTTGGATTAGTAGTCTATCAGCATGGCACATCTTGACTTGGCAATATTTGCCCCATTTTCTTTGCAAAAACACTCCAAATCTGTCAGATTGCGAGGGAATCTCCTGTGCACAGCCCTCTTCAGATCACTCCACAGATTTTCAACTGGATTCAGGTCTGGGCTCTGGCTGAGCCATTCCAAAACTTGAATCATATTCTGGTAAAGCCATTCTTCTTTTTTTTTTTTTTTTGGAAGTTCCTATTTATTTTCAACTTTCTAGCAGAAGCCCGAAGGTTTTGTGCCAGTTGACTGATATTTGGAACTTATCATAATTCCATCTACCTTGACTAAGGCCCCTGTTCCAGCTGAAGAAAAACAGCCCTAAAGCATGATGCTGCCACAACCATTCTTCACTGTGGGTATGGTGTTCTTTTAGTGATATGCAGTGTTGTTTTTGCGCCAAGCATATTTTTTGCAATTATGGGCAAAAAGTTCAACCTTGGTTTCATCAGACCATAAAACATTTTCCCACATGCTTGTGGGAGACTTCAGATGTGTTTATGCATAATGTAACGGGGCTTGGATGTTTTTCCACTTTACCCTATAGCCCAGACATGAAGAATATGGGAGATTGTTGTTAAATGTACCACACAGCCAGTACTTACCAGCTCCTTTAATGTTGCTGTAGGCCTCTTGGCGGCCTCCCTGACCAATTTTCTTTTCCTCTGTTCACCAATTTTCAAGGGACGTCCAGTTCTTGGTAATGTCACTGTTGTGCCATGTTTTCTCCCCTTGATGGTGACTGTCTTAACTGTGTTTCATGTTATATCTAATGGCTTGGAAATTCTTTTTTACCCTTCCTTCACTGATAACTTTTAACAATGAGATCTCTCTTATGCTTTGGAAGCTCTCTGCGGACCATGGCATGGCTTTTGTTGTAGGATGCGACTAATACAATTTCAGGAAAGACCTACTAGAGCAGCTGAACTTTATTTGGGGTTAATCAAAGGCACTTTAAATGATGGCAAGTGTGTTCTGACTCCTATTTAACATGAGTTAGAATGTGATTGCATATTTCTGAACAAAGCTATAACCCCTGTTATAAGAGGGTTTGCACACTTATGTAACCACATTATTTTAGCTACTTAAAGACAGCCCTCTGCAGATATACTGTGGCAGGGCGGCTCTATTGCGCGAAACAATGTACCTGTACATCATTTTTTGCAATAGATAGCGGAGAGGCGTTGTTCACTAGGACCCGCTGGTCTTTCCCCAGAGAGGCAGAATGGTGATCAGGGGCGATCAAAGGGTTAAGTGGGTCCCTAGGTGGGGAAGGACTGACAGAGAAGTACACAGGGATCTTGTGTTCCTACTAGGCTGGAACACGGATCTCTGTGTTCTCCCAGTCAGTCCATCCCCCACACAGTTAGAAAGCATCTCCTAGGGACACATTTAACCCCTTGATTACCCCTGGTATTAACTCGTTCCCTGCCATTGTCATTAGTACAGTAACAGTGCATATTTTTAGCACTGATCACTGTAATAGTGTCACTGGTTCCCGAAAAAGTGTCAAAAATGTCAGGTGTCCAATTTGTCTGCCACAATGTCACAGTCCCACTAAAAATCACTGCTCGCCCCCATTACTAGTAAAATAATTAAATAAATAAAAATGCTATAAATATATCCCATAGTTTGTAGATGCGATAACTTTCACGCAAATCAATCAATATAGGCTTTTTCAGATTTTTTTTTACCAAAAATATGTAGCAGAATACATATTGGCCTAAACTGATGAAGAAATTTTTTACATTTTTTTATTGGATATGTTTTATAGCAGAAAGTAAAAAATATTGTTTTTTTTGCATTCTTTTTTTGTTTATAGCCCAAAAAATAAAAACCACAGAGGTGATCAAATACCACCAAAAGAAAGCTCTATTTGTGGGAAAAAAAGGACACCAATTTTATTTGGGTACAGCGTCGCTCGACCGCACAATTGTCAGCTAAAATAACACAGTGCCGTATCGCAAAAAATGGCCTGGTCATGAAGGGGCTGAAGTGGTCAGTTTTTTATTTTTAATCCCCCCCCCCTAAAAGATTTCAGTTTGTTTTTCAATTGAGTTTCACAGTTTATAGGTCACATTAAAGGTGTAAAAAGTTCTGAAATGATTTATTTGTCTAATTTTTTCCTTGTCAAAATACAAATACAAATAGAAAAAAATATAAATGCACAGCAATTAGAGATAATGAAGCTCTTTGCTATACAATGTTATGCAAACATTAGCAATTAAATAAAAGTATCTTTCAATTGGAATATATCTAAATACAATCTGAGGAGTTGGTGAGAAGTCGTGTGACAATATAATCATTCCTATATGATTTAACAGCACCAACAGTGATTACTTACTAATGAATTTTGAGGGTACAGGTCGTATGCATTTAAAAAGTGAGCTGTAAAATTAATGTAAGGCCGCGTACACACGGGTGGACTGTCTGACGGACTTGGTCCGCTGAAACGTGTTTCAGCGGACAGTCCGCTCGTGTGTGGGCTTCAGCTGACTTTTTCAGTGGACAGTCAGGCGGACTAAGCCTTTGGGAATTTCCGTAATATTGTCCGTCCAACTTTGGTTTCAGCGGACAGTCCGCTCGTGAGTAGGCTAGTTGGACGGACTAAGTATGGCGCATGCTCAGAAAGGATTTACACGGCCGAAGGTTGCATTGCAGTGTATTGGACGTCGTATTTCTAGTCCCGTCGTACATGCTGTACACGTCATCGCGCAAGCTTTCAGTGGACTGTCTGTTCATCGTGTGTGGTCAAGTCCGTTCATTCAAAAGTAGGACGGACTGTCTGTCGGATTGTCTGACGGACTTAGTTGGCCAGACAGTCCGCCCGTGTGTACGCGGCCTAAGAGAGGAAAAAAGGTAAAGCAGGAGGAAGATAGAAAGCTGGAGAAATCTACAAGGTCTAACCAAGCGCCAGTGCAAGAAATGATTTGGTTGATTAAATGAATGCATGAATGAAACAGCTACCATGGTAGGAGGACCGATTAATCAAAGGTTGGCGGTAGGTAATATTTTAACCATGGGTACCATAGCTTTTCAAATTTGGGGATTTGGTCTTGTTCGATAGCCATCATTTTGGCATGGGACATGGTGGCATTCATTCTATGCTTCATCTCAGCCAACACCAATACAGGGGACTTCCATTCCTTTGCTATCATTTGTTTTTCAGCCGTGACGAGTTGAACAAAAAGTTTGAATTGGGAATGTGTTAAGCAATCTGGTTTCAAATTAGGTAGTGCAATGAAAGGGTCTGGTCGTATCAAAATCAGAAACATTTTGGAGGCAGTGTCAAAGATCTCTATCCAAAAAGTTTGGGCTATCGGACATGTCCACCAAGTATGTAGATGCGTACCTACATCCGAGCAACCCCGAAAGCAAAGAGGAGAGTAATTAGGCACTTATTTGGCTACTCTAGAAGGTACAAGGTACCATCGGGTTAGGACTTTATAATTAGCTTCCCCCACTATAATGTTAGGTGAGGCTGATTTAGTTATTCACCAGATCCCCTACCAATCTGCCGTTTCAAGGGTTCGCCACAGGTCCTCCTCCCATTTCCAGACATAGTTTGGTTTATCTAGATTAAGATTGTCTAGAAGTTGAGTGTAGAGGGATGAAATCGTACCTCTAGAATGTAGATCTTTCTTACATACGGATTTGAAATTGCAAAGATGGGGTAATGGATTTTCAACATTTATAAAAGGTGTAAAGAAGTTTTTAATTTGAAGGTACCTGAATAATTCTGATTGTGGTAAGTCATAGCTCACACTGAGAGTTGGGAAGGAAAGAAAGGATTTTGGAGGGACAAATTGGTAAAGCGTAAACGTTTCCAAGGATGTCCAAACTTTAAATAATATGGGGGAGATCCATGCAGGATAAAAAGCAGGGTTTTTTAGGAAGGGTAGGAGGTGGTTGTGTGGTGATTGCAGAAGATGTTTAAATTTGAGTTTATCCCAAAGGCATATAAAGTGTTTAGTGATGGGGTTACGTAAGGCCTGGCAGTCTTTGGGGTAAATCCATAACAAGTTATAAATTGATAAGGGGTCGCATTCTGAAGCCTCTATTATTACCCATAAGGGAATTTCCTGAGTTACGTGGTATTTAGTAAGACTGGCAAGATGAGCGGCTTTATAGTAGGTTGCAAAATTGGGAAACCCAAGGCCTCAGTTAATTTTAGGAAGGTGCAATGTGTGTAAGGGTATATGTGTTTTTGAGGATCCCCAAATAAATGTTGTTACCCCTTTTCTGTACTAGTCTCAAATAATAGGAAGGAATTGGGATCCGTAGGACTCTGAACAAATATAATAGTTTGGGCAGAATCGCAATTTTTGTTGCATTAATCTTACCTATCCATTATAATGGAAGGTGTGACCGTTGTTTCAATAGGCTTGTGACCTGTCTCAGTGGCGTAGGATAGTTGGCTGTGAATAGATCTGTGTTAGAAGCTGTCAGGTGTATTCCAAGATACGGAATAGATTTCCCCCGCCCAGGTAAAGGGAAGACCATTCTTAGCTGAAACCAATTCCATATTGGAGAGGGATATATTAAGAGTCAGGCATTTCTTAGGGTTAATTACGAGTCTGAAAAAGACCACAAACCTATTGAGAATGGGCAGGAGATTGAGGCCCAAGATGATAGAAACAGCAGGATATCTCCTTCAAACATACAAAGTTTGTTATCCCCTATAACTGTTATTGTAGGGTTGGTTCTGATTTGTTGGGCTAGGGGTTCTATTAGAAGAGTAGATATAATGGGGGGATAGTGGGCAACCCTGACGTGTGCCCCTTTCTATATTGAAGGAGACTGACTTGTGCCCTGCGTATTTTATGTATGTCTTAGATTTATTATAAAGTGCTGCAATCCGTTTTATAAAATATGGGCCAAAATCCCATTTCTGTAGGGAGTAATGCAAATATGGCTAGGCTACAGAATCAAAGGCCTTCTTGATATCAAGGAGAAAGAAAGCATGAAGGGATTCAGCGCATTTCTGCTTGACGAGTAGGCAGCCCACCTGGTCCCTATGAATTAGATTGCCTATGATTCTGTTAAGGCGTTTTGCTAAAATTTTTGCCAGGAGTTTAATATCTAGTTTTAAAAGAGAGATGGGGTGATAATTTGTACAAGAGGTTTTATCTGACTGGGGCTTAGGTATCATACACACAATCGCCATTAAAGATTCCTGTCTAAAGGAATGTCCGTCAAGTAATACATTAAAACCCTCAGCTAAGATGGGTGAAAGAGTTACTGTGGATGATCGATAATATAAAGCCCAATATCAATGTGGACCTGATCTTTTATTCTTTTTTAATTCTTTAATGGCATTCGCTACCTTTTCTGTAGTAATAGATTCTTCTAGTAGACTCTTTTGGGTGTGAGATAATTCTGGCAGGGTTATATGACAGAAGAAGGAATCGGCTTCAGTAAGATTGAATTAATTTGTTGCCGCATACAAGGAGGCTAGATGGGAGTGACATTTATGGACAATTTTGACAGGGTTACTAGTATAGATATTTTTTGATAATTTTAAATGTATTGGTTTGAATGATTTGTTTACTGATTGCAGTGCACGTGCCAGATATGTGCCTGGTTTGTTGGATTTCATATAAAAGCTATGTCTGGAACGGTTGAAATATTTGTCAACAGATTCCATGAGGAACAGGTCATATTCCAAGCAAGTTTTTTCCAATTTATTTTTAGCATTCAGAGAGGGGCTTTCTTGAAAGGATATAAAGGCTGCATTAAATTCGGATTCAAGTTTCCGAGCAAGAATTCTGCATTCAGCCATTTGTCTCTGGAATACTCCACGCAATACAGGCTTGTGAGTTTCCCAAAGTGTTAATGGGCTGGTGTTATGTGTTATAGTCCTTTAACCTCCCTGGCGGTACGATTATTTTGGATTTTAGGTGCTAAAAGCGGTACCATTATTTTGCATGAAAATTTGGCGTTTTATATTGTAGTCCTGCAATTCTTAGGAATAACTCACTTAAATCTGTCCAAACCAGAGTCTAGCAGACATCCCGGGTATAATAAAGTTTGAAAAATGAAATCATAGATTATAATATAATAAATAATTATAAATAATTGTACCAAATAATAATATAACAATAATAAAAATTATTCAATAATGTAATCAAATCAAAAACACTGAAATTTGCTCAGTTGCAGAATTGTCACTGTCATTACTTTTCAGTATTTGGTGACGGATCTCCCCACAAATCGCTATCGCTCAATTCTGCAAGTGATTCTAATTTATTATCGCTGTTTTCTAGCTGGTCTAAAACCATTTTTGATGTAAAATGACAGTTTTTATTACATAAAACTGCATGCAGGACACTGGGCAGACCACTAGGGACAACGGGGAGGTGAAATATTTACATACAGCAATGTAATCTGTAAGATTACATTATACTGTATGTTTACTGTTTGTTTCACTTTTTGAATTTGGCGCCGATCTCCGTCCCCGTGCTTCGCAACGCTCGCAGGGCACGGAGATCGGCGATGTGATGCATCGAGCGAGACACGGCTCGCTCGTACAGCGGGGAGACAACGCTGGATCCGAGGGAGAAGGTAAGTAAACCTCCTCCTGGATCCAGCGATGCAGTCCCGAGTCTGGCTCGGGGATACCGCTTTTGGTATAAAAATTCCACCCCGAGCCAGACTCGGGAATACCGCCAGGGGGGTTAATGCTTGTTCTATTTTTCAGCGATGGGACGGGTGTTTATATCTAGGGGTACCAGGTGGAGTCATGTGCCTTAGGTATAGTGGAGTCGATAGTTGTGTAGTGAGCACCTTAGAGAGTGATAGCTTAATTAGGTTTTGGGGTGAGATGTAGGGGGATTTATCAAGAAATGGGAGGAGGACCTGGTTACAATCCCCACACATGATAACTGTATCCATTTTATGTGTGGTCAGCACCTGTAAAAGGTGCGAAAGGAAAGTCGTGGGCTATTTGTTGAGAGCATAATATCAGATTACTCTAATTATATCCGTTATATGTCCCATGAGGATTAAGTATCTTCCTTCCGGGTCTTTGATTTCGGATTGGAGAGTGAATGGAGTGGAGCGGTGGAATGCTATGAGAGTACCCCGTTGTTTCATGGTGGCTGAAGCTGTATATATTTGTGGGTAAAAGGGGGACATAAATTTGGGAATGGAACTTTCGGTGAAATGTATTTCTTGTAAACATACAATATGCTCTTTCCGTGCATGAAAAGTTCAGAATGCTTTGGTCAATTTCTGTGGTACAATACCCTGAACATTCAGGATGAGAATGTTTAACGGTGCCATGGTAGCTGATCATCAGACTCCCACATATTAAGGCTGGACGAACGAGGGGGGCAAAGTGGGGCACACGGCTCTTTCGCATGTAGGAGAAAAGCTCTAAAAAGAGAGCATCGTAAAAATGCATATGTGTTTGGACCGCAGGGCATTAAATGGATGCCGTGCTGCTTAATCCGGTGTTTTTTTTGTTTTTTTTTAAATGTATGTTTATTGAAAAAAGATTTTTTACACAACAGAAAAAATATACTCTTGGTATAGATAGTCAGAATTGTCATTACAAATATAACAGCAAGAACCGCCGCAGGCGGGATATAAAGTGTTAAGACATGTATAAATCACAGTTGGAGGGGGGGGAAGAGGATACACCACAGGTTCGAACACAAGAGTTACATAGTTAAAATAAAAACTTTAAGTTGTAAAAGGGATATATAATTTGAATCCCGAGACTGAACCTTAGTAAAACATTCATGGGAATTTATAACATCGTATCAGGGTGCTGTCTCCGGGTTGAATGTGGAGTTATCCCACCTATCCCATATCTTAGAGAACGTGGGTAGGGAGTCCTGTACCAGTGCAGTCATGTGTTCCATCCTGCGCATTTGCGCAATAGCGGAGATTATCTGTGAGTGGATAGGGGGGGTAGGAGACAGCCAAAGGGCAGGAATTACTCTCTTGACAGCCAAAATAATAAAAGCTGTCAACTTCTTGGCGTGTTTAGATAGAGCCGTAATAGGCAGGCCTAGTAGCTAGACTCCATGCATGTGCCCCCCTTGTCTAATTTTTTTACATCACAGAAACCTGACATTTTAACATGGGTGTGTAGAATTGTTATATCCTTTCTAAAGGTAGACAGTACCGCATAAACAGTAGGCAGTTCTGTAAGGCTGCTTTCACACTGGGGCGGTATTCAGGCGTTACAGCGCTAAAAATAGCGCCTGTGTAACGCCTGAAAAAAACTGGCCCCTTTAACTCCAGTGTGAAAGCCGGAGGGCTTTCACACTGGAGCGATGCGCTGGCAGGACGGTGAAAAAAGTCCTGCCAGCCGCATCTTTGCAGCGGTGAAGGAGCGGTGTATTCACCGCTCCTATACCGCTGCTACCCATTGAAATTAATGGGACACCGCGGCAATACCGCCGGCAAAGCGCCGCTGCAGCGGCGCTTTGCGGGCGGGTTTAACCCCTTTTCGGCCGCTAGCGGGGGTTAAAACCACCCCGCTAGCGCCCGCACACCGCCGCTAAAACGACGGTAAAGCGCCGCTAAAAATAGCGGCGCTTTACCGCCGACGCTGCTCTCGCCCCAGTGTGAAAGCAGCCTAAGGGAGAAAGGAAAAAGAGAAAAAGAAAAAGGAGATACTATTACAGTTATTATCTGCTTCCACGGGAATCCCATAGGTATGTCACATGCATACTTACATTGGTCCAATCTGGACCAATGCAACTAGGCTACAAAATGCAAACCTGTAACTCAGTTTTAAAGTGATTGTAAAGTCTCCTAAAAAAAATAAAAAATAATAATAATAAAAAAATAAAAAATAATTAAAAAAATAACAAATTGTTATACCTACCTCCTCTGTGCAGTTGGTTTTGCACAGAACAGCCTGGACCCTTCTCTTCTCGGGTCCCTCTTCACTGCTCCTGGCTCCTCCCTCCTGTTAAACGCCCCCACAGCAAGGAGCTTGCTATAGGGGCATGCGAGCTGAGTCAAAGCTCTGTGTGTCCATTCAGACACAGAGACCGACCTGGCCCCGCCCCCTCTCTCTTCTGATTGGCTAACTGACTCTGACAGCCGCAGGAACCAATGGCACCGCTACTGTGTCTTGGCCAATCAGGAGGAGAGTCCTGGACAGCTAGGACACCGCTGGACAGAGATGGGTCTCAGGTAAGCAATTAGGGGGCTGCTACACATATAAGTTTTTTTTTATTATGCATTAAGATAAAAAACCTTCTGCCTTTGCAACTCCTTTAAAGAGTGTCCAATAATTAAGAACAGTAGCTTAGAAAATGTTTTGTTTGCACCAAGCTTTCTTTGCAGTTCTGCAATGTTTTGATACATCATGAAACCAAATGTGTTCACAGCTGTTGGTGCTATTATACGCATAGTTCAAGGATATTTTAGAGAGCGTGACAATATTTTACATTTGTTTTTTTATATATTTGCTAGGATTTCATCTATACATTCAGTTGTACATTGTTTGAGCCAACAGAACATCATGTTTATATATTTTGTGGTTTTATTGTACCAGCAGTGCCATTACGACAATTTTTGTGTTATTAAACACCCTTATTTTTAACTCTCTCACAACCTTATTTTTCGTTTGTGTAAGCTGACTCTTTACCTCGGCAATATTATAAGCAGGCCTGTTCCATTTGTGTGTCACTAACGCTGCATTAATATTAGAATGCCTAAATTAATATTATCAGTTGGTAAATACATATCTGTTTAATTTATAATCCCTCTGCATCATTATGAACTTTATCCACACAATCATCTTTTTTTATGCTCTCTCTTACACTTGTGCTAATTACCTTACCATTCCACATGAGAGTGAAATTATAACTCCACGATATCAGTAATCAAACTGGATCTCTGTTATGAAATAAAACTCTATGTTTTACATTTGTGAATAGCATCCATGTAGCTTTATGGATTTTTGTTACTTTGTGCAGTTTCACTATTTTGATAATCTCATACGTCTATTGGCCCTCCAGGGAGATAAGAAAAGGCTCTGGGGTTGATTTACTAAAGGCAAATAGATTGTGCACTTTTCAAATTGCAGTTGCTCCAGAGCTTAGCAAATGAGCAGAAGCTCTGCTGACTTCTATCATACAATCATATGCAAGCAAAAATGCTGTTTTTATTTATTTTCCTTTCTCATTATTGGGTATTTTTTGCAAAGTGAATCTTTGCCTCATTTACTAAACTCCAGAGTAACTGCACTTTGCTAAGTGCACAGTCAATTTCCCTTTAGTAAATCAACCCCTTTATCTTGCTTGTGTTTAGGAGAGATTACACTGGTAAATAAAGGTCAACATTTGACAGGCTGAAACTGATCAAAATAAATCAAACTTTTATTAAAGTCATGTGACCAATAACACTCTGCAAAATTACGGGACAGTTAGCTGAGTATTCCAGGCCTGGTGCCTATGTCCCCGATTCAACATAGACTGCTATCTTAATGACCTGTTGTCACCTCCCTCTAAAATGTGGGTGTATTTACTAAATGTGATCCTTCTCTCAGCCGGTTGCCCTGTATAATAAATGTGATAGGCAGTGTATTGGGTGTCCATCATGGATTGGTGTCCCTTCATTCCTCACCTCTCTTGGAATATACTTAATTTCTCTGTAAAAATATGCTCTTGGTTGGCTCCTATTTTAACTCCAATGCATGGGTAGGATGTTTCTTAACCACTTCAGCCCCGGACCAATTGTCAGCCTAAGGACCAGAGGTCTTTTTACAATTTCGCACTGCACTGCTTTAACTGGTAATTGCGCGGTCATGCAATGTTGTACCCAAACAAAATTTGCGTCCTTTTCTTCCCACAAATAGAGCTTTCTTTTGATGGTATTTGATTGCCTCTGCAATTTTTATTTTTTGCGATATAAATGGAAAAAGACCGAAAATTTTGAGAAAAAAATATATTTTCTAATTTTTGTTATAAGAAAAATCGAATAAACTCAATTTTAGTCATACATTTAGGGCAAAATTTATTCAGCCACATGTCTTTAGTAAAAAAAAATGTCAATAAGCGTATATTTATTGGTTTGCGCAAAAGTTATAGCGTCTACAAACTAGAGTACATTTTCTGGAATTTACACAGCTTTTAATTTATGACTGCCTATCTCAATTCTTGAGGTGCTAAAATGGCAGGGCAGTACAAACCCCCCCAAATGACCCCATTTTGGAAAGTAGACACCCCAAGGAAACTGCTGAGGGGCATGTTGAGCCCATTGAATATTTTTTTTTGTCCCAAGTGATTGAATAATGACAAAAAAAAAAGTTTACAAAAAGTTGTCACTAAATGATATATTGCTCACACATGCCATAGTTATATGTGGAATTGCACCCCAAAATATATTCTGCTGCTTCTCCTGAGTACGGGGATACCACATATGTGGGACTTTTTGGGAGTCTAGCCACGTACAGGACCCAAAAACCAATCACTGCCTTCAGGATTTTTAAGGGTGCAAATTTTTGATTTCACTCCTCACTACCTATCACAGTTTCGAAGGCCATAAAATGCCAAAATAACACAAAACCCCCCACAATGACCCCATTTTGGAAAGTAGACACCGCCAGGAAATTGCTGAGGGGCATGTTGAGCCCATTGAATATTTTTGTTTTGTCCCAGGTGATTGAATAATGACACAAAAAAAAGTTTACAAAAAGTTGTCACTAAATGATATATTGCTCACACATGCCATAGTTATATGTGGAATTGCACCCCAAAATATATTCTGCTGCTTCTCCTGAGTATGAGGATACCACATATGTGGGACTTTTTGGGAGTCTAGCCGCGTACGGCACCCCGAAAACCAATCACTGCCTTCAGGATTTCTAAGGGTGCAAATTTTTGATTTCACTCGTCACTACCTATTACAGTTTCGAAGGCCATAAAATGCCAAAATAGCACAAAACCCCCCCAAATGACCCCATTTTGGAAAGTAGACACCCCAAGCTATTTACTGAGAGGCATGTTGAGTCCATGAAATATTTTATATTTTGCCAAAAGTTGCAGGAATATTAAAAAAATTTATTTTTTTTGCACAAAGTTGACACTAAATGATATATTGCTCACACATGCTATAGGCATAAGGAAAATTACACCCCAAAATAAATTCTGCTGCTTCTCCCGAGTACGGGGATACCACATGTGGGGGACTTTTTGGGAGCCTAGCCATGTACGGGACCCGGAAAACCAAGCACTGCCTTCCGGATTTAAATATAAAACGCTACAAAAAAAATGTTAGCGATCGCAGGGATCAGGCCTGACTCTGCTAACGCTGCAGTTATGTGTTTAGTGTTTTGTAAGTGACAGTGATCGATCGATACTGCACTTGGGTGGGCTGGGCGGAGGGGCAAAACGCAGGTGCTAGCAGGTATCTGGGCTGATCCCGCTAACAATGCATTTTTTTGGAACCCTAAACTGCTGGGGACGCTAGTATAGATCTGATCAGATCAGATATTGATCTGTTCAGATTCTATACCACTACGGGAGGTTTATGCTTTGCACGTGGGTGTTAGCGGGACTGGCACTAACCTAGCGCTGCCAGGGGCGACGCAGACCCTGACCCTAAAACCTAATTGATATCACCCGCCGGGTGATCAGGGGGTTAAACCTTTATTGGGTAATAAATGGTGGGTGCAATGATGCTATAAAAAGCAAACTAACTAACCAGAGTCACCCGTAACACTTATACGGTGATCACTGGTGAAAGGGTTAACTAGGGGCAATCAGGGGGTTAAAACCATTATTGGGTAGTATATGGGGGTACCTAATGCTATAAAAACCTGGCAGTGAACCTAAAAAAATAACTAGCTACCTAGCAACACTAGTGAAACTAATGCAGCGATCAGAAAAACAATCGCTTAGTGACACTGGCAAAAGGGGGTGAAAGGGTTAACTAGGGGCAATCAGGGGGTTAAACCTTTATTGGGGGGTGGTAGGGGGCTACCCTGGACCTAACATTAACTGCCCTGACAGTTTTTACTGTCACAACTGAAACTAAATGCAGTGATCAATAAATAAATGATCACTGCAATCGGTGACACTGTGACTGGGAGGGGGAGGGGGGGTGATGGGGGGGGGTTTGTGTACCTATGTGTGCCTACATGTCAGTGTAGTGTTGGTGCACACTTACTTTCTGTGTTCTCCTCGTAGTCCGGTCAATAAGACCGCCCCGAGGAGAATGACATCACTTCCTCCCTGCCTGTGTTTACTATACACAGCGGGAGGAAGCTTCTCATTCGCCAGGAGCGATCGAGAGGGGATGGCCAGAAACCAACGGCCATCCCCTCATCCCGGATCGCTCCTGCAGCGAAACGGACCACCGCATCCAGCGGGAGGGGGTCCGATCGGACCCCCCACCCGCTGGAAGGCGAGCACGTACATGTACGTGCTTGTGCCTGTCGGTGCCATTGCACCGACGTACATTGCCATGCGGCGGTCCTTAAGTGGTTAATTTGGCTGCAGTTACTCAGGTACTACCAACTGTGATACCCTATGTTTTATGCATATACTATCACCCGCAAGTTCTGCTCATGTGGAAATTTCAATAAGAGACATAACAGGCAAACGCATGAGAGACTGCTTGTGTTTATGTATACAGGCATACCCCACTTTTAAGTACACAATGGGGTTTATTTACTAAAGCTGTAAAGTGCAAAATCAGGCTCACTTCTGCATAGAAACCAATGAGCTTCTAACCCCAGCTTGTTCAATTAAACTTTGGTAATAAAACCTGGAAACTCATTGGTTTCTATGCAGAAGTGAGCCTGATTTAGCTTTTTTCCAGCTTTAGTAAATAAACCTCATTGTGTACTTAAAAGTGGAGTATGCCTGTATAACATTTTATTGTTCTTACAGGGATTGTGCACACTAAAAGTTTTTCTTATGACCTTGTCAGAGTGGTAAAATGTTAGTGAATAAGGTTTCTTTAAAACATTAGCATGTCAAAACATGCAGAAAATAGATGTGCAAACATATTTTACTCATTAGTAAATAAGTACATAGAATAATTAATTACAGGTTTGGACTTTACAGGTGATCATCAATCAGATTTATCACACATATACACATTTTTGTCTGTTTCATTTATTGCAATCAACTGTTAATAAAGCTGTCTCTAAAACATAATAATAAAATACTTTCCCCTAGATTAATAAGGGCCTTAGCATGGCCAAGTTTCTTAGCCATACTGAGGTCTTATGCCGCGTACACACGAGCAGACTTTTCAACATCCAAAGTCCGAAGGACTGAGTCCGTCAGACTATCCGATCGTGTGTGGGCTGCAACGGACTTTTGACTCGCCAAAGTCCGAAGGACTTTAGAATATGGAACATGCTTCAAATTTTCCCGAAGGAACTCCGCCGGACCCGGTCCCCTTCGAAAACTCCGCTCGTGTGTATGCTACTCCGACGGACTAAAACCGACGCTAGGGCAGCTATTGGCTACTGGCTATGAACTTCCTTATTCGAGCCGAGTCGTACGTCATCACGTTCGAATCCGTCGGAGTTTAGTGTGATCGTGTGTGGCCAAGTCCGCTCGGCCGAAAAGTCTGTCAGAACTCCGTCGGAATTCCAGCAGAACTCCGACGGAACTCCTTCGGAAGTCTGTCGGACATAAGTCCTCTCGTGTGTACGGGGCTTTAGAAGGCTCTCTAAAGAAAGGTATTTTAGTGTTTTTTGTGAAAGTTTTTGTATGATAAACCAAACATTTTTAAAGTCACAATCTGTAATGAAGATTTCTGTGTACTTATATTTAGGGAGGTGGTGCACTGACTCGTGTGGACAACTATACGTTATACCTTATGTATATAAGGCAGAATGAAGGATGGCAGATTGCCAATCTTGATATGATCTAGAGATCAGATCACCAAATAAAAAGCTTTGTTTAATTGTGCTGACATTGAAGGTCCATAGTGGCTTTAATACTTTTTTTATTAACATTAATGAAGTTTTTTGTAATTAAAGTTTTACCAGGGGATAAGGTAACATAATAGTTGACGCTCAAATATTCAGTCCTCTGCTTAACACTTGGTCATACGAGTTTAACAGGTCATGTACCTGGGCTTTTGTTCTTCTGACAATTTTTTATTTTATTTAGAAAGGGCTTTGCTTGTGGTGGAATCCCAAAGCAATCTAGAAGAACACATTTGTAAATCACACTACAGTGCTTATAAATGTGCCAGAATATTATTGTGAAAAGGAACAGTACAGCTATGGTATATATTTGAATGCATCTTTGTTAAAAAGAAAAAAACTTTCCAGTACTGTACGTTTGAATATTTTTAATTCAGTTATAGCTTTATTATAGCTGTATTATCATATGATATTTGCAGACAAGTATGTGAAAAAATTTATATTAAGTTATTTTTCACTTTGATAAGTTTTGACATATTACTTACGTTTGTAGCTATCTAATCTGATTCTCCCTTGTGCAGCTACATTGGATCTACAGATTTTGTCCCAAGTGTGACAATTTTTGACATAGGTACACTAGAAGAAAGCTATACGTATCTAAAATATTACTGTATGCTATCTGATGTTAAAGTGGAACTTCAGTCATTTTTTCAACTTTCCATCTATTAAATCCTCTGCCCTTGTTGTTTTAACTTTGGATAGTAAAACATTTTTTTTCTGCCAGTAAATATCTTATACAGCTCACTTCCTGTTTCTTGTCTGGTAAAAAGCCGAGGCTTATGACATCATGCACAGCTCTCTCTCACTCATGATAGTTTGCCAGGAAGGAAGGGGGGATTAGTCATAAGAGGGCCAATTAGAGCTGCAGAGCTGGAGGTGGGCCTCTGTGTGTCTGTGTAAATCCAAGAAGTGAACAGGCAGCAGCTTCAGTTGCTCACAATTAAATGGATGCAGCCAGACTCAGTCGAGGGAGATTTCTGCAGCATATTTGGCAAGTACAGAATCACAGTATATATAAAATAATATGCAAAGTGGTTGGAGGGAAGATTCAGAATGGCAACAATGTTTTTATTATGATTTATGTGAGCGGACTGCAGTTCCTCTTTAAGCTAAGTGAAAATTTATATTACAAAGAGAACACTTAGCTTAATGAATGAGGTAAATCAATTATGTGCAAACAAAAATCCTGTTTTTTCCATTTTTCTTGCACATGATTGGGTATTCTTTGCAGAATGAATGCCAACTTTGTTTCACCGCATTCAGTAAGAAAAGTGAAAATTCACTTTTCAAAGTAAACATACTCTACTGTTTATTTAACCGCTTAACCCCTGGACCATTTGGCTGGCCAAAGACCAGATCACTTTTTGCGATTCGCCACTGCGCCGCTTTAACTGACAATTGTGCGGTCGTGCGACCTGGCTCTCAAACCAAATTGACGTACATTTTTCCCCACAAATAGAGCTTTCTTTTGGTGGTATTTGATCACCTCTGTGTTTTTTTTAAAAAAAGAGCGACAATTTTGAAAAAAACACATTATTTTTAACTTTTTGCTATAATAAATACCCCCCAAAAATATATAAATTTTTTTTTATTTTCCCTCAGTTTAGGCCTATATGTATTCTTCTACATATTTTTGGTAAAAAAATAGCAATAAGCGTTTATTGATTGGTTTGCACAAAAGTTATAACGTCTGCAAAATAGGGAATAGTTTTATGCCATTTTTATTAATATTATTTTTTTTTTACTAGTAATGGTGGTGATCAGCAATTTTTATCGTGACTGCGACATTATGGCGGACACGTCGGACAATTTTTACACATTTTTGGGACCATCTGCATTAATACAGGGAATAAAATTGCATTGATTACTGTAAAAATGTCACTGGCAGTGAAGGGGTTAACACTAGGGGCCAGTGAAGGGGTTAATATGAACTGAAGGGGTATGGGACTGTGCAGGGAAACTAACAGATCGCTGTTCATACTCTGTATGAACAGACGATCTGTCAGTTCACTGCTCAGAGAACCGGAAACAGCTCCCGGTTCTCCGTGTGCCCCGAGCGATCGCGGGAGCCCGACGGTGATCGAGACCGCTGGGCACTTGCATTGGCTCGTAGAGCAAGCAGGGGGCACGCCAGCACCACCTAGTGGCCGTTTAACCCCACTGTATCTAACATTGTGGACTTGATGGCTTATACATTTTGGCAGTTATAGCAACCAAACAAATCTCATACAGTCTTTCAAATGCTATTAGTTTGAAAGGTCCATGTTCACACACTTTCTGTAATAGGTGACAGTTTTCTGTCCCTGTCTCCCTGTTGTCACAGTTTATTGTCAAGCTGTCACGCGGGCTTCTGATGGAGACTCCATGTGACTGTATAAACACACATTGCGCAGCCATGGTTCACTGTTGCCACACCAAGGATGTGATTGAGAATAAAAAAATCACACACATATACACACCTAGGTTGAACTGGATGCACCTGTCTTTCTTCAACCTTCAGACTATGAAAATCAGCTTGAGGAAAAAGGTAGTGTTAAATAGAAGTGCAGAAAGTAATGTCAATGAGATTTATTTAAAGGTGCCACCCCATAAACCAGCAGGGTTGCCCCATTGGTGCTCACAGAAGCTGTCTAAGGGATCCACTATAATTAGGTATTTCTTCAAATGACTAGTGAAAAAAAGGTTAGAAGGTGACAGGGTCAATTTGATTTAAATCATAATTTTTAAAGAGCAACTGTTATCTCTGTCCCGCTCCTCTTCTGACCTGCTGTTTACTCACCGACAGTCCCATTCACTTTAATGGAATGGCTGGTAAAGCAGCAGTGACACAGCAAGGTGAGAGACGTGGTGGCAGCAGGTGAGTGGACACTAACAGGTGCTGCCTTAACCTCCCGGACGGTATGATTATTTCAGATTTTAGGTGCTGAAAGCGGTACAATTATTTTTCATGGAAATTTGGCGTTTTATATTGTATGCCTGTAATTCTGAGAAATAATTCACTTAAATCTGTCCAAACAAGAGTCTAATAGAGATCCCGGGTATGATAAAATTTGAAATATGAAATCATAAATTATAATATTATATATATATATATATATATATATATATATAACATAAAATAAATAACTATAAATAATTATAACAAATAATAAAATAATAATAATAAAAATGATTCAATAATGTAATCAAAAACACTGAAATATGAGTTGCAGAATTGTCGCTGTCATCACTTTTAGTGTTTGATGATGAATTTCCCCACAAATTACTATCGCTCAATTCTGCGAGTGATTCTAATTTATTATTGCCGTTTTCTAGCTGGGCTATAATCACTTTTGATGTAAACGGACACTTTTTGGTTGCTATGGACAATCTCCAGTTTCCTGGCATAAAGAACAGTAAAGAAGAGTATTTATAATATAAAACTGTATGCAGGGCACTGGAGAAACCACTAGGGACAAAGGGGATATGTAATTATTTGATACAGTATACTGTATCTATACTGTGTATTTTACTTTTTGAATTTGGCGCCAAACTCCGTCCCCATGCGTCGCAACTCTCACAGGGAACGGAGCCCGGCAATGTGACAGATCGAGCGGAGGACGAGCCGCTCGTACAGCGGGGTGACATCCCTGGATCCAGGAAATCCCGCCAGGGAGGCTACTGGATCTGAAATGACTGGTGCTCTTTTAATGTAAGGACTAAGAATGGACGAATGGCTCAGAACGAGTACGAGTTCGGGGCATTGTCTGCTTGGAAGTTCTCAGAACAACTGAATTAAAAGGTTGTTGGACCGTTTGTTCGGCCTGCTGAACAACCACAATGCACTACTCTGCACTGGTTCATTGCTCTCTTTCTATAGCGGCCATTTGTAGTGTGATAGCGGCCTGGAGAGAGATAGAACAGGGCTCTGTTCAGTGCTATTAGACAGTGTGCTATTCTGATTCTGTTTGGTGTGAATCTAGATATAATTCACTGTGAGTGTAGTGCGACCATTCATCTTTACATTAGTGTGAATGTAGGGATAGCCTAGTCAGTGTGAGTGTAGTGACCGTTTAACACAGTTTTTGTTCTGTGCGTTACTGCAAGTTTAATGCCATATAGTTCTGTACATTACTGCAGGTTTAACACCTTATAGATCTGTGCATTACTGCAAGTTTAACGCTGTATATTTCATTGCGTTACTGCAAGTTTAATGCCATAGATTTCATTGCGTTACTGCAAGTTTAATGCCATATAGTTCTGTGTGTTACTGCAAGTTTAATGCCATATATTTCATTGCGTTACTGCAAGTTTAACGCCATATTGTTTTGTGCGTTACTGAAAGTTTAAAGCCATATATTTCATTACGCTACTTCAAGTTTAACGCCATATAGTTCTGTGTGTTACTGCAAGTTTAATCTCAAATAGTTCTGTGCATTACTGCAAGTTTAATGCCATATATTTCATTGCGTTATTGCAAGTTTAATGCCATATATTTCTTTATTTCTTTATTTCTTTTTTTACAAATAACTTTTTATTCGGTTGGAACAATGCAATACACCTTATGCGTTTCATCATCACATAAACTCAACAAGAAAGTAAGTGAACAGTAGCTAGGGGCCATCGAATGCCATGTATTTCATTGTAAACACACAGATCCAAGTCCTGTCAGGGAAGTAGAGACAGATCGTGTGTACCTAGTATATAGGAACACCGATCGGTCTCCTCCCCTAGTCAGTCCCATCCCCCCACAGTTAGAAAACACCTAAGGAACACAGCCGCAATGTTGCAGTTCTGATAAAGTTAGCAGATTGCCGCTATTACTAGTAAAAAAAAAAAATGCCAAAAATCTATCACCTATTTTGTAGACGCTAAAACTTTTGCACAAACCAATCAATTTGCGATTTTTTTACCAAAAATATTTACAGACATACCCCACTTTTAGGTACACAATGTGGTTTATTTACTGAAGCTGGAAAGTGCAAAATCAGGCTCACTTCTGCATAGAAACCAATGAGCTTCTAACCCCAGCTTGTTCAATTAAGCTTTGGTAATAAAACCTGGAAGCTCATTGATTTCTATGCAGAAGAGAGCCTGATTTTCCAGCTTTAGTAAATAAACCCCATTGTGTACTTAATAGTGGGGTATGCCTGTAGTAGAATACATAACGGTCTAAACTGATGAAGATTTTTTTTTGGATATTTATCATAGCAAAAAGTATAAAATATAGTTTTTTTTCCAAAATTGTCGCTCTTTTTTTGTTTATAGTGCAAAAAATAAAAACCGCAGAGGTGATCAAATGCCACCAAAAAAAAAAGCTCTATTTGTGGGGAAAAGGGACATAAATTTGTTTGGGTACAATGTCGCACAACCACACAATTATCAGTTAAAGCAATGCAGTGCCTTATCGCAAAAAATGGCCTGTTCAGGAAGGAGGCTAAAGTGGTTAACGCCATATATTTTATCGCATTACTGCAAGTTTAACGCCATATATTTCGTTGCATTACTGCAAGTTTAACACCATATAGTTCTGTGCATCACTGCAAGTTTAATGCCATATAGCTCTGTGCATTACTGCAAGTTTAACGCTGTATATTTCATTGTGTTACTACTAGCTTAATATCGTATATTTCATTGCTTTACTGGAAGTTTAACGCCATATATTTTATTGCGTTACTGCAAGCCAGCCAGCTGCCGCAGTTATATAACTGCGGCAGGTTGACACTGGTGCGCAAATTGCCTTAGGTATGTGCCCTAGGCACACTGTGCGTCGGGCATCCGCGATCCATGTCCTGTCAGGGGAGTAGAGACAGATCGTGTGTTCCTAGTATATAGGAACAACGATCAGTCTCCAACCCTAGTCAGTCCCACCACCCCCCACAGTTAGAACACATCTAGGGAACACAGTTAACCCCTTGATCGCCCCCCAGTGTTAACCCCTTCCCTGCCAGTGACATTTATACAGTAATCAATTGCTATTTTTGGCTCTGATTGCTGTATAAATGTCAATGGTCCCAACAAAGTGTCAAAAGTGTCCGATCTGTCCACTGCAATGTCGCAGTCCTGATAAAGATCACCGCCATTACTAGTAAAAAAAAGGTTTACCAAAAATATGTAGTAGAATACATATTGGTCTAAACTAATGAAGATTTTTTTGGGGGATATTTATTGCCCACCAGGTGGAACTCGACTTTGGCAATGCTGCAATGGCTGCACATGCAGCAGAGGGCCGTCAACGAGTATCTGTGTGAGTATGGCACAACGACAGTCTCGGGCCGGCTCTGCTTTTTCCCCTACACCAATGGCTGCTCATAAAGGATGCATGCACTGTATTGTCACCATTTGTGGGGACCACAAGGATGGTGAACCATGACAATGCAGGCATCCATGACACAATCCCTGTTGTGTTCCTGCTGGCGCAGACTCTGCATGGCATTATGGACAGGGCACTCCAGGCAGAGCAGCGGGAGGAAGTGGAGGACTTCCTTTCCTTTCAAGGCCCACTTTATGCAGACACCATTGTTCCTATGCCACAGAATACACAAGAGGAGAGAGAGGAGGAGAAGGAGGAGGATTTTGTAATATTTTCTGAGGCATTGAAGCAGAGGAAGACATAAGTCAAACAGTAAGTAGTACATGACTGGGAGGAGGCAGTTCCAGATACTCTCATCCTCAGTGACCCCGAGTAGTCTGCTTCTCATGCCTCCACAAAGCCTGCAAAAGGACCCAAGAATACGCGCTGTAAAGGAGAAGAATCACTATTGGTTGGAACCCTCCATGACCACTGTTATAAGAGGAAAGTCTCAGAACACATCCCATTCCCACAGCGGGTGCAGAAGATGAAATCTCGTGAGGACACCTTAAAGGGGTTGTAAAGGTAAAAGTTTTTTCACCTTAATGCATTCTATGCATTAAGGTGAAACAACATCTGACAGTGCCGCTCCCCCCGGTTTTACTTACCTGACCCCTCGAAAGTCCTACGCTCACCTCCAACATCCTCTTCGCTGCTCAGCTTGGCCGCTGATTGGCTAGAGTGGATGGATTGAAAGCAGTGCAGCCATTGGCTCGCGCTGCTGTCAATCACATCCAATGACGTGGCGCACGGGGGGCGGGGCCTTGTGATACAGTGAGCGGCTATAGCTGCCGGCTGTATCACGGGAGCACGCCCGCAAGTACTTCTCACCATGCGAGGGAGCTCACATGAACGTGAGAAGTACTTGCAGGGGGAAGCTGAGACAGCTGCCGAGGGACCCCAGAAGACCAGGTTTGGGGCCACTCTGTGCAAAACGAGCTGCACAGTGGAGGTAAGTATAACATGTTTGTTATTTTTTATATTTTTTTAAATCCCTTTACAACCATTTTAAAGAGAAGTTTATGGAGTGCTTTTCCAGACTTTGGTAAATTACAGTGTCGTGGAAAATTTAGTTTTGAGGCTTCTGTTGGTCAAGAGAGGAGCGATGGAGAAGGCAGCCGCCTAAGTGATGCAATTCTCAATTTTTTAGTCCTCGCCACCCAGGGCAGTCAGCTTCCACATCCCATCAGTAGCATCTGCATCACATGGTGGAAGATTATCTAGGGGGGAAAACAGAGATAGAGAGCTAGAGAGTTACTGGCTTACTGGGTCATGAGAATAGACCACTGGCCAGAACTTGTCAAGTATGCTATTAAGCTGCTGGGCTGCCCTGCATCCAGCATGCTTTCCCCAACAGGCATCTAGGGCTGCTGGAGATTTTGTTACTGATAGGGGTGCTTTGGTGCCGAAACCAATACCGAAAATGACCGATACCAAAACGTATTTAAAAAAAAACATTTATATAGGAGATGGTCAGAGACTGGGGACTTGGTACAGTAGATGGTCAGAGACTGGGGACTTGGTACAGTAGATGATCAGAGACTGGGGACATGGTACCGGAGATGGTCAGAGACTGGGACATGGTACAGGAGATGGTCAAAGACTGGGGGCATGGTACAGGAGATGGTCAAAGACTGGGACATGGTACAGGAGATGGTCAAAAGACTGGGGACATGGTACAGGAGATGGTCAGAGACTGGGGACATGGTACAGGAGATGGTCAGAGACTGGGGACATGGTACCGGAGATGGTCAGAGACTGGGGACATGGTACAGGAGATGGTCAGAGACTGGGGACATGGTACAGGAGATAGTCAGAGACTGGGGACATGGTACAAGAGATCAATGCAGCCTCACCAGTGCCTGTCAGATGCAGCCAGCCTGTGTCCCTATTGCAGCCAGCCAGTGTCCCTATTGCAGCCAGCCAGTGTCCCCATTGCAGCCAGCCAGTGTCCCCATTGCAGCCAGCCAGTCTTCCCATTGCAGCCTGTGACCCCATTTCAGCCTGTGACCCCATTTCAGCCTGTGACCCCATTTCAGCCTGTGACCCCATTGCAGCCAGTGTCCCCATTGCAGCCAGTGTCCCCATTGCAGCCAGCCTGTGCTGGGGCAGAGAGAGGAGAGCTGCCGCCGACTGGTTGATTAGAGTGCCGGAAACATCACAGCTTTCATTTCAAAAGCTGTGTGTTCCCCGCCATGCACCATCACATACAGGCCCTCCTCTTTGTCCTGCCACTCTGATAGACAGATCACCCGTCCAATCCTGTGACGGGGGATTTTTCTATCAAAGCTCCCCAAACAAGGGGGAGTGGCTGTATATGACGGTGCATTGCGGGGAACACACAGCTATTAAAATGAAAGCTGTGATGTTCCCGGCGCTCTAATCAACCAGACGGTGGCGTCTCACCTCTCTCTTCTGTGCTATAGGACACCTCCGTGATGAGCGGCACCAGGGGCCCCGCCCCATTGTCTGGCTCCATTATCGGCCGTTTTTCTCTTTCGGGAAATTGCCGAAAAGGCCATTTTTGGCCGATACGTTTCTGAGGCCGAAATTTCGGTGCATCCCTAGTTACTGATCATAGAACATGCCTGTCCACAAACTCGGTGGACCGTCTGACTTTTATCAAGAAAAGAATCAGTCCTGGATTACCAGCAGCTATGAAGTCCCTGATGCCGATGTCGCAGATTAAGTGTTTTTGGGATTTGTAATCTCTACAGGACTTCTAGGCTACCTAGTGTTGTGGGTGTTGATTTAATCTGGAAGATTGTTTTTAGTGTAGGTTTTGTGGGCACAATTAACACCCAAAAACGATTTTTCCGCACGTGTATGACAAGTGCATATCTTTACAATTTTTGACAGGAAGGCCAATTCTTGCTTTCTTCAAGAGTACTTCTATAGGGTTACGATGTGAAGGCGCCACTGACACCCAAAGAACAATCTTTCTGGACCTGTTTGACAGGTGCATATAATTAAAATTTTTGACAGCAAGGCCAATTCTTGCTTTCATCAACAGTTCCTCTATAGGGTTACAGTGTGAAGGTGCCACGACACCCAAAGAACAATCTTTCTGCACTCGTATCAGAAGTAGAAATCCAATGTCTGTGGTAGAGACACCGGAATGTATCCAAAAAATCTCTAATCTTGTTCCCCGTGCAGCCGTTGCTTACAAAATAAAGAAAGCTTTTGGGGAAAATGTCATTTTTTGGGCTTTATAAATGCAATTATTGCTGCAGCAGCTTTGATATACAATATGGAAGTGCCACTTTACAGGTGGACTAAGGGGACCTCACCAGGCACTATACTGAAAGAAATTTTTCATTTTTTTACTTTCACTTTAAGCATCAATAAATCACAGCTTATTTAAAAATTGCAATTTTTTCACAAACTTTTTTCATTGATACATGTCTCCCAGGGCAGTATCCAGACTCCCATAACCATTGTATGCCCAATTACTTGCATATATGCCTTCAAAATGGGCACTTTTGATTTTTCACATTACGGTCCCATAGACTTCAATGAGGTTCGGTATTTGGTTTCAAACTCTCCTGATGTTCAAAGTTCTGGTGGGAACGGAAGAGGGGGGCGTTTGGCCCATCCCCAGTAAGGACTCATTCTTGCTAGGAGTTAAAAAATGTAATATTTACAAACAAAATGAAGGTTTCCTATTTTTTTTTTAAATCATTGATTTTTATCCACCCTGGAAGGTGGTAGTTAAAGTCAAGAGGAAACCAGAGCAACAGACAAACCAGAGTCCTAGATCAAGGCAAGGTCAATATCAGTAAAGCAGCCAGTCAAAATTAAAAGCATATTATAGGGAAATGAAAAAATCGCAATGGATAAATCAGAAAGTGGACACAGGAATAACAAGAATATAGAATAGAATAGTATATAGAATATAAGAATATAGGATGTCAGGCTATCTAGCAACACTAAGGATCAATATATATTAATGCCCAGAATGTGGCACATGTCCACTCCCGTGTGTGTGCAGGCGCAAAGCAATTACATGTATCCAAGGTATGTACATGCATCAGTACATGCAGGCTTTTGTGGATAGCGATGATGAAACGCCTATTTGAGAATTGAGAATGGCTTTAGCCACATATTCCTATTCACCATTGTTCAAAATAAAGGCAAAGGCAATGGCTCTTGTCAACGTATAAAGAGATTGCTCTGAACTGGTTTTAATAAGCAAAATATGGATCTCTGGATGTATTTTCTATGTTTTGGACAGTCTGAGCTCAAAACCAGCATTGTCATTTTTGGAAAACTTTTGAGTAGCAGGTAAAACCAAAGGATAAAACCAACTGAAAGCATGAAGTATAAGAGTAACAAGTATGGTTGCATAGTTTGATGTGCATGTTCTGTGTTGTCTTCAGATTGTTGATCCGAATCTGAAGTTAGAGATGTTTTTTGTTTGCAAAGGCTGGTTCAGAAATGTAATGTAAGCTTCTTTTGTAAGTATTGTCAGCCAAAATGGGTGATTTTTGAATAAGATCCAGAACTTGGGTTCAGAGAAATACAGAAACAAAGATCCTGCCACGAGGAAGATAGAAGCCATGTTGAAAGATAAATTACCTGGTCTGGTCAATGAAAATCTGGGTCAAGATTTTCTTTATTCAGGACATTTCGTGAGTAGCTGCATTGTAAGGGTCAGTGAGCTATTCTTTTCCAGAAATGTTTCAGGATTCTTAACATTGGAGTGAGCAGAACAGATTTAGCTCAATATACACTTTGCTTTGTGTACTGGTGTGCAGTCATGTTGGAACAGGAAGGGGAAATCCCCAAATTGTTCCCTCAAGGTTGGGAGCTTTAAATTGTCCAAAATGTCTTGTTATGCTGACGCCTTAAGAGTTCCCTTCACTGGAACTAAGGGGCCAAGCCCAACACCTTAAAAAAAAAACCCACACCATAATCCCCTCTCCACCAAATGATTTGGACCAGTGCACATGGATGAGTGAGTTTGGGGTGGAGAAACTTGACTGGCCTGCACAGAGTCCTGACCTTAACCCGATAGAACACCTTTGGGATGAATTAGAGTGGGGACTGTGAGCCAGGCCTTCTCGTCCAACATCAATGCCTGACCTCACAAATACGCTTATGGAAGAATAGTAAAACATTCCCATAGACACACTTGTAAACCTTGTGGATAGGGATGAGCTCTGGCGGGTTGGCACGCTCCACGTGCAGAGCCCACCAGGAAGTTGGCGCAGGGCTGCGCCAATCACAGGCAGTGAGACATTTCCCGATCTCTGCAGCTGCACATCGGAAAACGTCTCACTGCCTGTGATTAGTGTAGTGCTGCGCCGACTTCCTGGCGGGCTCTGCACGTGGAGTGTGTGAACACACCGGAGCTCATCCTTACTTGTGGACAGCCTTCCCAGAAGAGTTGAAGCTGTTATAGCTGCAAAGGCCAACTCAATATTGAAATCTAGGCACTAAGCCTGGGATACCATTAAAGTTCATGTGCATGTAAAGGCAGGCGTCCCAATACTTTTGGTAATATTTCAATCTGCAATCTGTTATTCTGATTAACTATTTGTGGTATAGATGAGAATTGTATGCAGTGCAAATATATTTCCAAAGTTGAGAGACAAATGTTATTGGTCTCCTTCAGCTTGACTGGGTTTAAGAGGGAAGCAGCCAACAAGATGCATTATGGTATTAAAAATGGAGAAATGGAAAAAGCAGTATCCTTCGTAGCTTCAAAATAATTACTTGTTAGTAAGGATGAGCTCTGGCATGTTCGCATGCTCCACGTGCAGAGCCCACCAGGAAGTTGGCGTAGTCCTGCGCTAATCACAGGCAGTGAGATATTGCCCCGATGCGTGGCTGCAGAGACCGGGCAATGTTTTACTGCCTGTGATTAGTGCAGCACTGCGCCGACTTCCTGGTGGGCTCTGCACGTGGAGCATGCGAACACATCGGAGCTCAACCCTACTTGTTAGGATGAACAGCTGATTAGAATTCAAAGGATCTAAAATGGATGCAGAGGTAAAACACATCATTAGACTCTCACATGCTGTTTGAAGCCCCTTGTGAAATGACAGTAAATTTTAGACAACTGAGCAATGTCAAGAATGACAAGTAAAAAATCTTGGATAATTAAATTGTTGCATATCTTTTTTTTTTTTTATTGGAAGTTGGCCAGTTGTAGCCTTGGAAACTCCTTGTGTAGATATATTCAAGCCTGAAATATGCCTGCAACCACTTTCACACTTTCACTTTGATAATAGTCCTGAGATAGTATAAACTTCCATCATGTGTTGCCAATACAGTACTAAAGAAAAAAAATCAATGCTGTCCAAATAAATGATCACAAAATCTTTGAAGAAATCAAGAAAACATTCACTGATGAAATGCCAGAAGATGATTGGAATATTTCAAATGTAACAAACCATAACTGTTCAAAATGACTGTGGCAAGTGCAAAAATGTTTTATCACTTAGCCATTTTATTTTTTTTACAAAAAGGTTGTAAGCTCCACAAAGGTCCTGCCTGGTAAAGACTTAAGGTACTTTACACTGGGGTGGTGTTAAGGTACTTTTACACTGGGGTGGGGTGGGTTGGCAGTAAAGTGCTGCTAGTTTTAGCAGCGCTTTACCATCGTTTTAGTGGCACTTTTTGGCAACTAGCGGGGTGCTTTTAACCACCGCTAGCGGCCGATGAAAGGGTTAAAAGCGTCCGTGTTGTGGTGCTGCCGAAATGCTTTGCAGGTGCTTTGGCAGCGCTGCCAATTCATTTCAATGAGCAGGGCAAACCGCCCCAAAGATGCTGCTTGCAGGACTTTTTTCCCCCGTCTTTTCCCTAACAGTCTCATGCACAATCGAATGGGGGAAGATCTCCTGCCCAGAATTAGGCGCACCAGATCCCCAATGGCCAAGGCCTTTGGCCTTGGAAGAAACACCTTGCCCTGAGCGGTGTTGATGATCATACCCAGGTATTCCAACCTGGTGGCAGGCTGTAGGGACGACTTTTCTAGGTTTATGATCCAACCTAGACGTTCCAGGTGTTCTAGCGTTCTGGTGATGCTGTGGTTCAGGAACGCTACTGTTTTCTCCATGAGAAGCAAATCGTCTAGATAAGCCATGATGGCTATACCCTGAGCTCTTAGGTTTGCCAAGAGAGGGTCCAGAATCTTTGTGAAGACTCGAGGGGCCGTAGCAAGCCCGAACGGCAAGGCCACAAATTGAAAATGGCGTCGCTCTACCGAGAACCTTAGAAATTTTTGGTGTGCGGGAAAAATTGGCACATGGAGATATGCATCCTTGATATCTATTGATGCCATAAACTCTCCCCCTTGCAGGTAGGAGACCACAGTGCGGATTGACTGCATTCGGAAGGAGCGGATGCATAAAAACCAGTTCAGATCCTTCAGATCTAGGATAGGTCTGACACTTCCATTTGGCTTCGGAACGGTGAAGAGATTTGAGTAAAACCCTGAACCCTGTTCTTTTGGGTCCACTTCTACTATCACCCCCTGGGATAGTAAGTGATCTAAGGCCAGAAATAGCGGTTTTTGCTTTACTGGATCCCTGGGGATCCTTGACCTTAGAAAGCGAGAAGGTGGAATCTCCTGAAACTCTAGCCTGTAGCCCAGAGATACCGAAGAGATCACCCACTTGTCCCGGATCTCTTCCCGCCAGGCTCCTGCAAACTGCAGGAGCCTTCCCCCCACTCGGCCGAGCGGGGGCGCCCCTTCATAAGGAGGCTTTTGGGCTCTGCTTGGCAGGCTTTCGCCCCCAAGTCTTTTTCTGCCCCTGGGCCCGGCCCTGAGCCTTTCCTGTAGAGGAGGGTTGAGAAGGCCATCGCCACTGCTTAGAGTTTGATGCTCCGGGACAGAGAGCATGCCTGAATGAAGGACACTTGCTCCTTTTGACTGGAAGGAGAGTAGATTTACCCCCTGAAATTTTTTGGACGAATTTGTCTAATTCTTCTCTAAACAAACGTTCCCCTTTAAACGGGAACCCAATCAAATGCTTCTTACATGACAGATCAGCTGCCCAATTCTTTAGCCATAGGGCCCTTCGCATGTGTACCAACATGAGGGACAAACGTGATGCTTGTTGGACAGAATCCAAAATCGCATCAATCATAAAACACAGAATATGAGGCATTTCTGCATACTTCTCTACTTCCTCGCTGGGAAGGAGCCCAAGCATCTGCTTAACCTGTTCCTTGAGGAACTGGCACAACCCCATGGCTGTGACTATAGGTTGCACTACAGCGCTAGTCATGGAAAAGGAGGCTTTTAATAAGGTTTCCAGCTTCTTATCAGTTGGATCTTTAAATACCTGCGCATTATCCAAGGGACAAGTCAGGTTTTTATTCACGCAAGAAACAGCCGCATCAACAGATGGGACCCCCCACTTCTTGGTTAATTCTCTCCTCCAGAGGATAATGCATAGAAAAACCTTTTAGGAGGAGCGAACAGTTTATCGGGATGTACCCAATCCTCATACAACAATTCATCCATTAAGGGATGAATTGGAAAGGAATAGGCAGTCTGTGGGGCTTTCCTGACTCCCAGGGAAGAAACAGAGGACGTAGCGACTTCAGCAGCAGGCATTCTGAATGTGGTACGCACAAATTCAGTATAATACTGCACCTGTTTTCTGAGCACCTGGGAGGAGGGGACTCTCTCCTCTTCCTCTGATTCCTCCGACTGCTCAAGATCCCTGTCCCAAGATAGGGACCTCTCCTCATTTTCAGAAGAATCATCTGAGAGAGGAATTTCAGCAGAGGGAGGGGGATCTACCCCTTTTTCTGCTATCTTTCAGGGAAGCAGAAATAAAATTCATTATTCTTTGCTACCTCCCCCTGAGACCCTCTTACGAAGAGACATAGTCCTAAGCTACAAAGCAGAGGTACTAGTACAAGTGCAATCACTGTTGTGCTTAAAGTCTCACAATAAATATATATGCTTAAACTGCACAACCTGATGCTGAGTAGGTGTCTAAGGTTTGCCTGGATCCAATCCCCTTGGATGCTTACTGCCCACAGCTCCTGTGTCTCCACTTACAGCCCCCTGACGCTCTGGGCTTTTTAAATCTGCCACCTCGCGCCTGCGCAGTACAGCGCCGTGCACACTGACGTGCACGGCTCACAACCACACTATCCCCTCCTCCATTAGGGCGGGAACGTGCCCGGTGCGTGTGCACGCACGCGCGTGCACGAGGACCACGGGATCCAGGGGGAAAGGAGAACTCCACCGGAGCTGCGTGGGACCCCCAGACTACGTGGGACCCCTGTGTTACTGCAGTGGAGACGTGAGACAGCTGGAGAACCAGGCTTCACTGAGCGTGTGTACTGAAAGGCATGTAAGTATGCATCAGGCTGCTCTTACTCCCTCTAGTGGTGGAAACCAGGTAAGACATACAACTACTCAAAAATGAAGAAATCCATCATATAATTACATATATAGGATTAACTTCCCTTACCTGTCCTCGCCGCAGGAATTGCTGAAAAATACAAATTCCAGCCTTCACCCATCACGGCGGGCAGTGTTAGCCAACCTTCAGGTTTATCTGGGGCTCTTTCTCGGAAGAGCCTCCTACCTGGACCATGTAAAAGACTCTGCCAGAAACTTTCGTGCGCTCTGTATAAACAGTACACCAAGTCTGGTTTTCCCAAAGCCCAGTCTTCCAATAGGAGAGGACTTACAGGCCAAACCTTGTTTCTTCGGCTGACGAGGCCCGTGTACCATACCATCTTGGGAGTCAAATATCGGCCCGAGGTATGGATCCAGTTTGTTGTAGCCCTTAGGCCTCCGCAGGAACCTGCACAAAGCTAAAGTTTTACGTGACCAACCACCATAGACACTGGCGAAAAAACTGAGGTGCCTCCCATATGGGAGGGGTTATATAGGGGAGGAATTCTCCTTAATTGGGGTTAACCAGTGTCCAATCACCAGAGGTGCCTATATAACCCACTATATAATGAAGCTCCTGTGTCCCGTGATGTATAATCAAGAAAAAAATATTGCTGGCCCTGAAATACAAAATTGTATCACTCTTAATTGTCTTGATGGAATGCTCAGGAAAGAGAGGGATGGTAACACACTGAAGAGAAAAATAGCAATTGAAGATTGTTTTTCCACACTGGGCAGCTGTATAGGAAGAATTCTTACAGTACAGGCACAATTTCAGTCATCTACACAATAATTCGCACTTTAGGCATGAACAAAGGTTGAATCAACTAGCTGCATTGGTTCATTTGAGTAAATAGATTGGAACTAGGATGGTAGAACAATGTTTGGAGGTTCTCCAGGGGAATGAACAAGTATTGACCCCGTGTTGACTCTCCCAGATTCTGTTCATTATTTAGAAGTTGGATGAGATATTTTAGGTTCCCAAGAACTCCGGTATGGGTGACCTTATCTTTTTTCTCAAGCTTAATTGGTACTTATGTTTCAGAGCTGCATCGTTTCAGAGGATTGCAGCAGTCCAGCAGCTACTTTCTACTTCAAAATGGATGATTACTCTGCTGGAAGCTTCATAGGATAGTGTCACAGTCTAGGATCAGGCTCTGGTGTCTGTGGCTGTAGCAGTAGAAAAGTTCACGAGTAATCAGCTGGAAATATACAAGCAAATCCCCTTAGTGGATGATGCGGGCTCAACCAAGGTGCAGAGTCTAAGCACTAGCTGGTCTTCACCAGAGCTCCTGATGCTGGAGATCAGTTTTACTACATGCTGCTAACAGCTCCCGACCCTCTGGATTGCTCAACGATCAGAGCAAGCTGAGCTCAGGTAACAGATGAAGCTGATAAGATACAAGCAGAAGCGTAGTCAAAGAACAACCCAAAAGATCAGTAAAAGATCAGTAGCTGGATGGGATCAGACAGAAGTGTAGTTGATGAACACACCAAGTTTGATAGCAAGCGGTAGCAAAGTTAAGGACAGCAGGTATGTAAGGAAAAAGATATCGGCTGGAGAGAGCCCAATAATCTGGCAAACAGAAAGTGCAAAGACATGGCATAAATCAGGAAGTTCATAGGAGTAGAAAAGAGTTCAAGGTTCACCAGAAGCAAGATACAAAGCAAGGTTGTCCAAGAGATCAGTCAGGGAACTGTCCAGCATCTCCGGTGGCACATCAGGAAGGGCTACAACCAGACCTTTCCGAGGTCCCAGGTTCAGATCCAAACCATGACAAAGAGGCTGGAATATTGTATATGGTGACCATAAGTGGAGAAAAAACCTCTACTGAATTCAGTAGATGGCTCTTCTGTTTGGGCTTCCTGTGGACTTGGGTCTAATGAATGAATGAATGAATGAAATACTTGTATAGCGCACAATGCGAACTGAATCGCCTCTAATGGTCTCCTTGTAGCAAGGAAATAATCACTCACTGGCCTGTATCCTTTTCTCACTATACTGTTGCTTACCAACCAGGGCTGCAGAATAGGCAACCACTGAAGCTTACTGATCGTAATGGCCACTTTTTCCAGCCTCAGTGGTCACAGCTTTTCTGGACAGCCCCATAGTTCCAGGTAGGCTAAACGATGACCTCATGGCTGCCAAACTAGTGCCCTGAACAAGGTTAGTTAGTCAACCCCTGTGCTATACTCCCATCCTCCACTGCCTCTTCTGAAACAGTATTTAGCATTCAAGGGAGTTGAAGGAAGTTGTCACCCCCAGCATGACAAGGAGTTGTCACAAAAAAGTGTTTATAGTTGCCTTATAAGCCATATGCTCTCAAATAGCTGTTGTTGATGCTACCGCAAAAAAAAACACAGCAAATGAAACTCTCATTGCAATCAGCAATTTCCCTGCTCACTATACCTAAGTGCTCCAGCAAAACAAAAGAAAACAAAACGTTTTTTTAATTGTCACCCAGTTAACCCCTGCTCTCTCTAATAGAACACCGGGCTGTGTAATGTCTAAGACCCCTTTCACACTGGGGCGTTTTTCAGGCGTTTTTCAGGCGCTTTAGCGTTAAAAAAAGCGCCTGTAAAGCGCTTGAAAGAAGCCTCATCTGCAGTCCCAATGTGAAAGCCCAAGTGTTTTAAGAACCCTTTCACAATGTCAGTGCCCGAAAAACGCTCGTAAAGCGCCGCTTAAACTAGCAGCGCTTTACCAGCGTTTTTTGAGCGTTATTGGGGCGCTTTTAACCCCTGCTAGTGGCCAAATAAAGGGTTAAAAGCGCCCACAAAACGCTGCTGCCAATAGCGTTTTTCAGGCGTTTTACAGGCGCTTCCCATTGATTTCAATGGGAAGGGGCGCTTTATTCACCGCTCCAAAAGCGCTGCAAAGAAGCTGCTTGCAGGACTTTTTTTGACGCCCTGCCAGCGCAGCGCCTTGGTGTGAAAGCACTCGGGCGTTTACATTGGGATTGCAGTTGCAGCTTCTTTCAGGCGTATTTTTTAACGCTGAAGCGCCTGAAAAACGCCCCAGTATGAAAGGGATCTCGGTGTGAAAGCACTCGGGCTTTTACATTGGGATTGCAGTTGCGGCTTCTTTCAGGCGTATTTTTTAACGCTAAAGCGCATGAAAAACGCCTGAAAAACGCCCCAGTGTGAAAGGGGTCTAATAGTAATGTAAGTGAAAAAAAAGAAAAGAAAGAAAAGATCACACAGTGAGAATCAGGGTGAATTTGATTTAAATCAGGTTGATTTAAATCACTATTTAAATAATGATTTAAATCACTAGTATTTAATGTGATTGTAGCCAAATCACTAGTAAAAAGGCTTTCAACTCGATTTAACTGCTTCAGCCCTGGAAGATTCAGCTGCTCAATGACCAGGCCATTTTTTGCGATTCAGCACTGCGTCACTTTAACTGACAATTGCGCGGTCGTGCAATTTGATTGCCTCTGTGCTTTTTATTTTTTGCGCTATAAACAAAAGAAGAGTGACATTAAAAAAAAAAAACAACAATATTTTGTACTTTTTGCTATAATAAATATCCAATATTTTTTATCAAAAAAATATTTTTTCCCTCAGTTTAGGCCAATGTGTATTCTTCTACATATTTTTGGTTAAAAAAAAATCGCGATAAGTATATATTGATTGGTTTGCGCAAAAGTTTATAGCGTCTACAAAATATGGGCTAGATTTATGGCATTTCTATTATTATTTTATTTTTACTAGTAATGTCAGTGATCTGCGATTTTTATCAGGACTGCGACATTATGGCAGGCACATCGGACACTTTTGACCCATTTTTGAAACCATTGACAATTATACAGCAATCATAAAAATGCACTGAATACTGTGTAAATGTCATTGGCAGGGAAGGGGTTAACACTAGGGGTTGATGAAGGGGTTAACTGTGTTCCTTATGTGTGTTTATAACTGTGGGGGGATGGGACTGTCTAGGAGGAGAGAGAGAGATTGGTGTTCATACATAGTATGAACACAGGATCTGTCTCCTCTCCCCTGAAAGAACCTCTGTCACAAGCGATCGGGGGGTCATCATGCCCGCCAGGCACACGCATCAGGGTGCCCCTAGTGGCCAAAAGGCGAAACAATGTAAGGTAATGTCGTTTCGCTTGGCCGTGCCATTCTGCCGCAGTGAAACTGTGGCGGCTGGTCGGCAACCAGTTAAAGAGAAAGTAAACCCTGATGGGTTTACTTCCCCTTTGTCTCCCTGCAAATGTAAAGCATAATGGGCTACTATGCATTGCATAGTAGCCCATTATGTGTCACTTACCTGACACAGGAGCCAGCGATGTCACCGATGTCCCCGATGCCCCCTGTAGCACGAAGCATCCATCTTCTTCCGGGTATCGCTGCTCCGGCCACTCACAGCACCGGAGCAGCGATGATGTCATGGGCGCCGCCACTAATGGCATGTCGCCGTTAGCAGCGGCATGCTCAGTGCACCTGCGCGCCACTGTCTTTTTGTAAATACCTCCTAAATTGTGTAGGTTTAGGAGATATTTCTAGGACCTACAGGTAAGCCTTAATCTAGGCTTACCTGTAGGTCAAAGTGGTTTGTAAGGGTTTACAACCACTTTAAGTTATCATTTTTAAAGAGCAACTGTCATCTCTGTCCTGCAGCAGCTCCTCTTTTGACCCACTGTTGACTCACCAACAGTCCTGTTCACTTTAATGGGACGGCTGGTGACGCGGCAGTCACACAACAAGGTGAGGGACATGGTGGCAGCAGGTGAGTGAATGCCTGCTAACGGGCTGTCATGATGGATCTGAAATGACAGGTGCTCTTTAAATATAAGGAATTATTCTTGCTGGTAGAAACTTTAATATTTGCAAAAAAATTAAGGTTTGATATCAAGATAATATATATATATATATATATATATATATATATAATATATATATATATATATATATATATATATATATATATATATATATATATATATACACACACACATATACACACACACATATACACACATATATATATATATATATATATATATATATATATATATATATATATATATATATATAGCTAAAAAGCTGAAAAACCATGTAGTACATCACTACGTTCGTGATTGTTATCCAACAATTGTGTGCCCTGTGTATGCAAGAAAAGTTTGAGCCAACGCCCTTTGGACAAAAATCCACGTTTTTGTTGGCCAACAATCTGATAATTTTGAATGCAGTCATAAGTATGCATTCAAGTAGCAGAATATTCCAGTATTACCATGCAGCAACAGGATTTCTTTAAACCAAGGGTCTCAAAGTACCGGCCCGTGGGCCCATTTACGCCCCACAGCTGGTTACAAATGGCCCGCAGGCAAGGCGAATCCTAGGTGGATGACCACTGACACCACTGACACCAATGCTGGGTGTTAATAGTGCGTCCGTATTTATAACCACTTTATAGTATATTTTTATATCTGGTGCTGCTAAAACCCCATATATTTTTTTTCTACTGAGAAGTGCAAAATTTACTCTTTACACTTTTGTTTTGCCATATATATTTAAACATCATTGTTTTTATTACTCCGAAAAAATCAATATGGAATTGCTATCGACAACATTTGGAACTTGTATATTATTTTTGATAGGATCACCATTTTTTACACATTTATCCTACCTATCCAGGACAGGAGTCTTATTGAGATATTCTTGATCTCGATCTTGATTTAATTTAATTAAGTAATGGAATGTAATTCGCCTGATATAACTTCTCTAGGGTAGGTGACAATTTAATTATTTTCTTGCCCATGTAAATGGGAATACCCTTTGTAGTGCTTGTTCTTCTTTCTTGTATATTCCTATGTTTAATATTTCTGTTTTTAATGGATTCATTTTGAATTCATAGTTCCTCATAGTTTTTTAATTCTCTCATTACGTTGGGCAAAGTCATTAGTGGTTCCAGTGATAATACATATAGGAGTGGCGAGAGCGGACATCCCTGTCTTGCTCCATTGAACATTTTTCAAAAGGCGGTGACATACTTCCATTTACCTTTACCATAGCCATGGGGTGGTTATATGGATTTTTAATCCAACGTATAAAGCTTTTTCTGCATCGATCGACAGGAGTAGCGCTGGGGGCTCCCTGTCCTTTCATTTTCGCAATATTAACATTGTTCTTATACTATTTTCTCTGGCTTCCCTTTCCGGTATGAATCCTGTTTGGTCTACATTTATCAATTCTGACATCAGTTTTTTTCGTCTCGTCGCCAGAATTTTGCATTTAGCAGAGCTATGGGCCTGTAGTTGGGCCTGTAGTTGGAGCAGATGCTTCTATCCTTTCTCTCCTTCGGTATTATTGTAATGTGAGCCAGGAGGGATTCCCTTCTTATGTCTATTATGTTCAGGTTTTTTAACTTTTCTATATAATTTAAAGTTTTTTTGTTTCTAGAGATTTCTGCGATATATTTCCCAGGCTTATTTCCCCATTTTTATCTTTCCTTTGCTACATTATTAAATACTTTTCTTGTTTCCTGTTCCATTAAGTCCTTTAATTGGTCTCTTTTTATAATTAATTCCTTATAAGTTTCATTGTCTAATTGTGTTTTATGCCTTTGTTCTAATTCATACAATTCTTTTATCATGTTTTCCATATTATTTGCTTTCCTTCTTTTTCCTGCCCTGATAGAGATCAATTTCCCCCTGATGCAAGTGAGCTTCCCAAATTGTTGCCTTTGTTAGTTCTGGCATCTCATTGATAGTAAAATATTATTCAATTTCATCTTTTATTATTTTTCCAACATCTGTGTCTTCTATGAGGTCTTCATTGAATCTCCATATACCCTTCCTCTGGTCTGTCTCATTGAACCTCATCTTCATAATTACCGGTGCGTGATCCGAGATCACGCATCGGATCACTACACTACACTACATAATCCATTACTGCATGTTCCACCAATATGTAGTCCAGCCTGGAGTACATGTCGTGCACTGATGAATGATATGTATAATCTTTTGTGCTTGTGTGTTGTATTCTCCTGCAACCAACTGTTGATTATATATTTTTTCTTGACCAATTTTAATTGATTATTTTCCCTGGTCATTGCACCAGATGTACTATCCAGTTTGTGGTCCATTGAAAAATTAAAATCCCTGGCCAGGATTAGGTAGCCTTGTTTAAAATCCATAAAGGCATTTAGGATCCCCTTTAGATTTTTTTTGGATGTTTGTTGGGGCATTATATATTTGCCAACATATAGTTCTTCCCCTGTAGTGTCCCCTTCAAAAAAAAAGAAAACGGCCTTCTAGGTCTACTCTCCTCCAATGTAAAACTAACCTTTTTTCCTATTCCAGTGGCTACTCCTTTTGCCCTTTTATTTGGAGAGTTTCCATAGAACCATGTCTGTATGGCCCTAGAGTATAATTTAGTATTTGTGTCATGTGCTACATCTGCCTTTTGCAGAAATATTATCTTGGCGGAGTATCTTTCCAGTTCCCTTCGTACCATATGTCTTTTTCCTGGGGAATTCAGGCCTCTTACATTATATGTTAAAAAACTTGTGACCATCATTGTTACTCTCGCCTCTTTTCCTTAACACCCCCCCGCCCCAGAGAAGGGAGGGACCACCTCCAAGGAATATCCAAAAAAGCTTCCAAGAAAGCGGCAAATCATATGCAAGTCTACAGATCGTTTTCCTCCCCCCCCCCCATTTTCCTACCACTCCCCCCTCTTCCACCCTCTCCCCTTCCCCCCTTCCTCATCTGCTGATATTTTGACCTCATGGTCTTTGAGCAGCGTTTTAATTTCCTTTTTTATTTTTAGGGACTCCTTTGTCCCTCTGCTCTTTCACCAGAGGTGGAGTTCTGTCTGGCACTTTGGGTCAACTTCTCCTACTATCGGTGAGACAGTTCCAGAGCATGCCCAGTATCCAGGTCTCTATCCCCTTCATAAGAATCATTTCATACTTTCTTCTACTTTCCGTCTCCCGCCTCCCCCCAAACCCCATCACCCCCCCCCCCCCCCCCCCAGTCCAACTCCCAGCATATTTAATTGAGTATTGGGCTTCCACTATTGCTTTTCCATGAGAGTATGAGGAGAAGGGGGCACTTTAACATTTTTTATTATTAATTATTTTATTATTTTTATTTTTCCACTATCTTCATTTTTTGATCACTTTTATTCCTATTACAAGAAATTTAAATATACCGGTACCTTGTAATAAGAATAATAAGACATATGACATCCCGGGAAGTGGTTAATTAATTGAAATACAACAGTTTCTAAAAATTTCATAGAATTATTAGTAAGCGTCCACTCCTAAGCCACCCTAACAAAAAAGATGGGGTTTGGATAGGATTCAGATAAAAAAAAACTAGTTGGTACATCTTTACAATATTCACCAAATATCTTATGTGTAATAGACATTTCCCTAGGTGCCCTGATATATCATAATCCACTAAATGTACTGCTAAATGTAGCAGTACCAGGACAAGTTCATCCACAGCCCAGGGCGCACATGCTGTTGTTAGCTCCTACTAGAAAGCTGATCAACTGCTTAGAATATTATTTGCTATACACTGAAACAGTGATGATAAAAGGCTAACTGAACTTTATCTAAAGGCTATTTAGGACTGCAAGAGTTAACTGCTTGTTTAGGTCTATTGGTCTATAAGAAAATTTACTTACCCAATCCTCCACGCTGCTAGACCTGTCCTCACAGAGTCTTCTCCCTCATGCTTAGGTAGTCCTGACATCATCCAGACCAATCCATGGTCCATAGACCTGCAAAGGACATGATGTCACTGAGGGAGAGTTTATAACTGGAGTACAGGGGAGAGCCATCTGCTGGTGGAGTGGAGGATCAATGCTTTTACTCTACCCTAGTCATAAATGAGCAGTTAACCATTGCAATGCAAGCTCAGTCCCACTGCAACAAAGAAATTTCAAATTTAACAGCGTTGGGCTTTAAATGTTAATAGTTAATGAAATACAAACAACCATGTATCAACTAATCAACAGAAAAAAAGTACTACAAACAGGTATACAGGTACACAGTAAATACCAAATAAAACAGTGCTGATATGCAAAAAACAGTAATTGCAACTCAAATTGAGTATATGTGATTTTTTACAAAAGTTACATCACAAATAACAAGGCTTGGGCAGGATTGGAATGGGGACAGAAAAGGCAGAATACAGAGTGACAGACAGAACAGAAGACAGATATGGAAACTGTCAGAATTCCAAGAAGCTTGACCTTAAAGCCTATATTTAATTTAGTTGGAAATTAAAATCACCACAAATAGAAGCTGTGGTTAGCCCCCATTCACCCGAACTCCATGCTTTGGAGCTCGGATATTACACATGGGGGGGGGCACACCTCCTGGGCCACATGGCGCTGCTGCGCACGCTTTGGCGGCGTGCGAAATTGTCGTATTCGCTTACTACTGACTCCTCACCGATGACCTCATTCCTGTTCACGCCAAATATCCCGGACAGCCTGACCTCGCAGATGTCCCACTTTTGGATGAACAGAGACTTATTCCATTATGGCCACCTGATAGACCCCAGAACTAGATTTTTGAAATCCTTCCAGGACTTACAGAACACCTTTAATCTACCCAAACAGGCCTTCTTTAGTTATCTGCAACTACGGCACTATGCCCATTCATTTGTGGCCAACCTTTGTTTTTCCCCTTTAACTGAATTTGAAAAAATATGTTTGGAGGGCTCTTCCCCACAGGGTATGATATCCCGCACCTACCAGCTTCTGATCGCGCCCCCCTCACCGGACGGGCCAAGACATGCCTATATGGGCAAGTGGGAGCAGGCCCTGGGTGAAACTATACCCCTAAACACGTGGCAGCGTATCTGGTCGCAGGCTTCCAGAAGCTCCATTTGCACACTCTACAAGGAGAACCAATACAAGATCCTATTCCATTGGTATCAGACCCCGGACCTGCTCCACTCCATATACCCACTGACTGACTCCCGTTGCTGGCGCTGCCATAAAGATAGGGGAACGTTACTCCATATCTATTGGACGTGCCCCCTACTTCACCCATACTGGCTGATGGTGCAGTCCTTGCTCCGATCTATCTTTGGCGCTGAGGTGCCCTTGGATCCCAAAATTTATTTGTTGGGTCTACCACCCGTCTCCTTCACTAAAAGGTCACAGAAACTATTGTCGCATGTATTAACCGCAGCCCGCTGCCTGGTGGCCCTAAAATGGAAGCAGACGGACCCCCCCTCCTTATCTGAGCTCCACGCCAGGATCAGAGATGTTAAGAGGATGGAATACCTGACGGCCTCCCTGAATGACACCCTTGATAAGCACGACGGAATCTGGGGGCCTTGGGTCCTATTCGAGACTCCCCCAGCCTACTGATGCATGTTTTTTTTTTCTCATGGGGCTACTGCTGCTTGAGGTGGCTGTTTTTTTGGGACAGCCCTGGGCTCTGGGGGCGGGAGGCTGCCTTAACCCTTTTGCACCCTATTTCTATTCTTTCTCTTCTCTTCCTGACTTAGCTTTTCCCTTCTCGGATGCTCCTATTGCTATATGTTGAAGTGACCTGTCACAGGAGACCCACTATTGCGGCCCTTTTACTCTATAGTAGTTTATTAGGATCTCAGGGGTCATAAACTTTACGAACCGCCACCTACTCTTACCCCTACTCGGGATGCTGGTTTAACTGACAATCTGATGTTGTGATTATTACTGTACTATGCATCATCCTGTGCTCTTTATTGGGAATGCTCTGTTCTCCTTTTTATGCTTTTTTCCTTTTTCCTGTTCGCACGATTCTTCGTGTTCTTGTTCACCTTTCCTATTTTCCTTCTTTCTCTTTAAGTTCCCTTCCTTTTTCTATTTTTGGTCACAGAAAGGTTTGTTAAATTGACCGGTAGCAGGCTGCAGGAATCTAACTCTCCCGGTAACTGAGTGTCATTGTACTGTAATGCATGAGTTGATGCAATGTTGTATACTTTGCCTTTGCTTACTGTGGTCTGTGACCGCTTACTTTTATTGCCTGTGCCTTATTGTTCCTTCTTTGATCTCTTTGTTTCACTTGAAATTTCAATAAAATGTCAGTTTTCAAAAAAATCACCACAAATGACAATATTTACATTTAATGCTGCAAGTGTGTGTGTGGTGGTGGTGGAGGCGGGGAGGGTGTGTTAAGGCACTCAGCACCATCACAAGGGTCAGTTATCATTGAATGTAAGTACTGTCCCTATATCTGATTTAAAAAAATATATATTAACAAACAAACCAAATAGCAGATTTAGATGGTTCCAGTCCATTAGTTGTAGTAGGATATCTGTTGGTGGCTACTGCAACAGTGCTTCTCTCAAAGAATTTTTTTGAGATTCGTATTCATCCAGGTCATGGTATAGCTAATAGTAATTAGTCAGTCACATTCATCTGGACTTGTTCTGAAATCTTGAAGATGATTCATAGCTTCTTCAAGTCACTTTTGTCAGGAAGCTACCACATTGTTCAAAATCCACAGACACCCTAAGTATTATTACTATTATACAGGGTTTTTATACATGAGGGCAGACAGTGCAGTTACAATACAATTCAATACAAGAGGAAACAGAGCTACTTAGTTCTTACATATAATCAAAACATAATGTGATTGTCCAAGAACAGGATGGGAGGTGGGAAAGCAATGAAACCACCTTGTTCTTGTTACATAACCCATCCTTGGAGTCAGTAAAACATACACAAGATCAAGCAAAAACAGGGGACCTTTGAACCCAGGGGAATAGCAGGACACTGGAGTAATATATTTATACCATATGTAGCTGGAGTCTAATGCCGCGTACACACGAGCGGACTGTATGGCGTACTTAGTTCGTCATACAATCCGACGGACAGTCCGTCGTACTTTCCACTGAACGGACTTGACCACACACGGATACCCAAACAGTCCGTCGAAAGCTTGCGCGATGACGTGTACGGCACGTACGACGGGACTAGAAATAGGAAGTCCAATACACAGCAAAGCACCCTTCTGCCGTGTAAATCCTTTCTGGGCATGCACCATTCTTAGTCCGTCGAACTAGCATACTGACGAGTACTGACGATTGTCCGCTGAAACCAAAGTACGACGGACAGAATTTCGAAAAATCCGAAATTCTTAGTACGCCAGACTGCACGCTGAAAAAGTCCGCTGAAGCCCACACACGAGCGGACTGTCCGCTGAAATGTGTTTCGACGGACTAAGTACGCCATACAGTCCGCCCATGTGTACGCGGCATAAGAAAAACTAAGAAGGATCTTCAACAAACATTGCATGCCTGTGTCCTTCAAGCCCAGCAATACACTGAGACAAAGATCTTCTACATTCAAAAGACCCAGTTCCCAAGCATAAGCAAAGTAACTTGGTATATGCAGCGCAGTATTGTGAACAACACAAAACCTGTAAATCAGGGAGAAAGAACAACATCTCAACAAATGAATGCCCCAACATAGGGAGAATTCCATAGTTCAAGACTCAGCAGTTTTCAGTGGGGACATTCTTTAGAGGACAGTGAAGTGTGCATTTTGGACAGATTGGACAACTGGTTCATGAGGCCTGAAGGAGCCCATCTATATAAAAAAAACAACCTAACCTGAACAGGGGGAAGGGCCTTCAACAGCATCAGTTTTCCATGTGCAATGCCATTTTAACATCCTTACCTTGGCTACTTGACAAGAGTCCACACCTTTAACCATGGAAATTGAGTGATTAACAGCTATGCAGACTTAAAGGATGAGGTTATGTAGGTTTCAGGCTAAGAAAACACATGCCATACACATATTTCCATTGATTCATGAATGAGTTTCAGGTGTTAATGTGGATGTTTAGGTGGAAAGTTGTGACAGTCTAGTTTCACCTGCTGAAAGCAAGTAATATTTAGCCACTCACAATTAAACTGGAGCCTTTATGACATTTTAGGAAGACTTAGGGGTTGATTTACTAAAATGGAGATCGCTCAATATTGTTGTCATAATGGGGGATTTTAATTATCCAGACATAGACTGGGCGGAGGGAACCATGCATTTGTCTAAGGATTGCCAGTTCCTAAATGTCTTGCAGAACAATTTCAAGGTTGAGATGGTAGAAATAAAGCGTTACTGGATCTACGAACAATACAAACCTGATCACGGATGTGGAAATATGGGGCAATTTAGGAAACAGCGATCATAAGTCAATTGGCTTCAGTATAAATTACACAAATACAAAACAAAAGGGGAATACAAAGGCAATGAATTTCAAAAGAGCCAACTTCTCTAAACTACGAACCTTGTTAGAAGACATGAATTGGGATAAAATATTAGGAACAAAGAACACGGAGGAGAGATGAATTTGCTTTAAGAGCGTATTAAATAAGGGCATTAGCCAATGCATCCCATTGGGTAATACATTTAAAAGAGCAAACAAAAGTCCTGGATGGCTTAACTCCAATGTAAAAATGCATATAAAAAATGCATATAAAAAAAGAAGGCCTTCAAAAAATACAAGGTTGAGGGATCATCATAAGCATTCAGACTTTATAAAGAATGCAACAAGAAATGTAACGGTGCAATTAGGGCGGCTAAGATAGAACACCAAAGACACATAGAGGAGGAGAGCGAAAATAAAATCCCAAGAAATTCTTTAAGTATGTAAACAGTAAAGACAGACCATATTGGCCCCACAAAGAATGAGGAAGGACATCTTGTTACAAAGGATGGGGAGATGGCAAAGGTATTGACTTTATTCTTCTCCTCCGTCTTCACAAAGGAATCAGGGGGCTTCAGTAACCAGAATTGTAGCATTTATCCTTATGACACATCACAGGAAGCACCTCCATGGTTAACAGAGGACAGAATTAAAATTATACTTTGGAAACTTAACATTAATAAATCACCAGGACCAGATGGCTTGCATCCGAGGGTACTTAGGGAACTCAGTCAAGTAATTGCCAGACCACCAGTATTTAAAAAGGGCCCAAGATACATCCCTGGGAATTACAGACCAATTAGCCTAACATCAATAGTATGCAAGCGCTTGGAGGGGATGATAAGGCACCCTTGTAACATTAGTAGTAATCAGCATGGATTCATGAAGAATCGTTCTTGTCTATTAACCTTCTATGAGGAGGTGAGTTGCCATCTAAAGGAAGGCCCGTAGACATGGTGTATCTGGATTTTGTAAAAGCTTTTTACACAGTTCCCCATAAACATTTATTGTACAAAATAAGGTCCGTTGGCATGGACCATAGGGTGAGTACATGGATTGAAAACTGGCTACAAGGGCGAGTTCAGAGGATGGTGATAAATGGGGAGTACTCGGAATGGTCAGAGGTGGGTAGTGGGATCCCCCAGGGTTATGTGCTGGGACCAATCCTATTTATTTTGTTCATAAATGACCTGGAGGATGAGGTAAATAGATCTCTGTATTTGCGGACAATACTAAGCTAAGCAGGGCAATAACTTCTCGGCTGGATGTGGAAACCTTGCAAAAAGATCTGAACAAATGAATGGGGTGGGCAGCTACATGGCAAATGATGTTTAATGTAGAAAAATGTAAAATAATGCATTTGGGTAGCAAAAATATGAATGCAATCTATACACTGGGGAGAGCCTCTGGAGGTATCTAGGATGGAAAAGGACCTGAGGGTCCTAGTAGATGATAGGCTCAGCAATGGCATGCAATGCCAAGCTGCTGCTAGCAAAGCAAATAGAATATTGCCATGCATTTAAAAGGGATCAACTCCAGAGATAAAACGATAATTCTCCCACTCTACAAGACTCTGGTCTGGCTGCACCTGGACTATGCTGTCCAGTTCTGGGCACCAGTCCTCAAGCAGGATGTACTGGAAAAGGAGCCAGTACAAAGATGGGCAACTAAGCTAATAAAGGGTCTGGAGCATATTAGTTATGAGGAAAGGTTGCGAGCACTGAACTTATTCTCTCTGGTGAAGAGACACTTGAGAGGGGATATGATTTCAATTTATAAATATCATACTGGTGACCCCACAATAGGGATACATTTTTTTCACGGAAGGGAGTTTAACAAGACACGTGGCCACTCATTAAATTAGAAGAAAAGAGGTTTAACCTTAAACTACGTAGAGGGTTTTTTACTGTAAGAGCAGCAAGGACATGGAATTCCCTTCCACAAGCGGTCTCAGCGGGGAGCATCGATAGTTTAAAAAAACTATTAGGTAAGCAGCTGAACAACCGCAACATAAAGGGATATACAATGTAATACTGACATATAATCACACACATAGGTTGGACTTGATGAACTTGTAAAATCCAGTGCAGCTATGCATGGTAGCCAATCAGCTTCTAACTTCATGTTGTTCAATTAGGCTTTAACTATATAACTTGGAAGCTGATTGGCTACTAGGAGTGCAACGGACCAAAAAAACTCATGGATCGGATTGTTCATCAGATTAGAGTCACAGATCGGATAATTTTTCAGAACAGCAAATAATTGAATTTACAAAAACCTGTGAAAATTCCACCACCATATAATCCCCACTGTAATATCAACAATCTCACCACTGTAATATACATCTCCCCCACTGTAATATCCACGTCATCTCCCCCACTGTAATATTGGCTGAGTATGGCTGGGTATGGCTGAGCATGGCTGGGTATCACCGAATATGGCTGGGTATTACTGAGTATTGAAGAGTATGGCAGAGTATTGCCAGGGTATAGCCGAGTATGGCTGGGTTATTGCAGAGTATTGGCAGGGTATTGGCAGGGAATGGCAGAGTATTGGCAGGGTATGGCAGAGTATTGGCAGGGTAGGGCAGAGTATTGGTAGGGTATGGCAGAGTATGGCTGGGTTATTGCAGAGTATTGGCAGGGTATGGCCGAGTATTGGCAGGGTATGGCCGAGTATTGGCAGGGTATGGCAGAGTATTTGCAGGGTATGGCAGAGTATGGCTGGGTATGGCAGGGTATGGAGGGATGGCTGTGACTGCAGCTGTCACAGAGCAGCGCTGTGGGCACTACAGATCCAGCCCACAGCGCTGCTGCCATCCGATCTCTCCCCTCCACTGTACAGATCAGTACACAGAGGGGAGAGAGGAATGGGCGATCATGACGCCGGTTTGTTTACAAGTGATCACTCCATCATTTGACAGAGTGATCACATTGTAAACGGCCGACAGGTGCTCCAAGATGGCCGCCGCTCCGGAGCTAGGCCGAAGCGGCGGCCTTTCCTAATAATAATAATAAGCATATATTGGTTTGCACCAAAATAGCGTTTACAAACTATGGTGTATGTATACTGGAATATATATATTTTTTCATACTAGTAATGGTGGCAACGTATAGTGGGACTGCGATAGTTTGGCAGGAAATCTGACACCAACTGACACTTTTGACACATGGGAATCAGTGACACTAATACAGTGATCAGTGCTGAAAATATACACTTTTACTGTACTAATGATACTGGCTGGGAAGGGGTTAAACAACCAGGGCCATCAAAGGTTTAAATGTTTGCCAAACCCATGTGTACTGTGAGGTGTTTTCACTAAGAGGCATTCCGGTTTTTATTCCCTGCTTTGCAGGGAAACAAAACTGGTACATCACCGCTAACAGGACAGAGCTCTGTATTGTTTACATTGACAGAGCTCTGGCCTGTCTTCCTCCTTGACGATCGGCGGGTGCCGGCGGTCCATCATTGGCCAGTACCCCCTGATCGGCTTGTGCTGCAACTAATTAAGTGTAGAGTGAACCTGTGCTTTCCCCATGCAGGAAAGACAGTGCTGCTGGGGAGGGGGCTTTATTGGGATTATAAAGGTTCAGCTTTTTTTTTCTCCAAAAACAAACTTGTCATACTTACCAGCTCTGTGCAATGACACAGAGCAGCCCCAATCTTCCTCTTATAGAGTCTCTGGTTGGCGCTCCTGTCCTCTCCCCCCAACAGGTGCCCACCTGGGTTCGAGGTGGGGGTAAGGCTGACTTTACAACCACTTTAAAGCTTCCAACTGGGCAGTTGTAACAGTGTAAACCCAGCCTTACCTACCTTAATCCTTGGTCCTGCTGTCTTTCTTCCCACCGCTTCCAGTTGTGTCATTGTGTCCCCAAATCTTATCTTCTTGCCTGTCTCCATGAAGGAACATATATAGAATGTACAGAAAGAGAGCGCAACCGGGGAGAAAAGGGATTATTGCGGTGCCAGATTCAAAAGAAGAATAGAAAGAGAACCATAGATAATATTATCACAATTTTTAATAAATATCACACAGGATAAAAAAGTATAACAATACAATAGACAATATAAATCCAACATAGACAATGACACAATTACATACTAAAGCATACAGTATATATATTTTCTATCCAGTTATCAGACAGCCTTAGATATAAAGCATGTTGGGCACAGATGGTATTGGCCTTTAGATTCTATCTGATCAATCTTTCCCTACATGTTTCGCCATACCGATGGCTTCCTCAGGGGTGAATAGAAAACAAATCCAAGGAGGATACTATCCTGCCTTGCACAGAAGGAAAATTACGGTAGGTCATATTGCCATCATGCATTGTTTTAAATGTTTTGATACATTAGACATCTTTTTTTATATTGCTTGAGGCAGTGCCATTATAATGCTCACGTATCCTAGTGCGCAGACACCTTGTAGTGCATCCTACATACATAACCTGCAGAGGCTGCAATCAATTACATATATCACATATTTTGTACTGCAATTAAAATCCTTAATAGAAAATGTTTTGTCATTTTGATATGAAGTAATGGACTTGAGGTTATTATTGTGTTTACTGTAGTATCTATAGGTGTTCAGACCACAGCTGTATGAACCTGTGGTACTAAACAAGGTTTTGGGAGGTAAGGCTGACCTGTATAAGCTGGGGGACAGTGAATTGCCAAGGATCGCCAGATCACAATCTCAATTTAAAACACGTAGATATTTATTAATTATTTGTTTGAATTCTTTGGAGAAGGTAGTTACAAATGTTACAGGGCGATCACCATTGCCTCTCATATATTTAGTCTTGGATTTACTTCTATTGGAGATCAAATTGTCTCTATTCTTATTGGAGGCAATGGCAATAGTGGCAATCTAGATGCCACTGTTGGTAGCCACTATTTCTAAGACGTTTAGAAATATGACATTTGTTATCCAGGGTGGATCAGTTTCTCCTGGCCCTAATAAATTCTCCAACTGGGATTGAGCGAATAGTGTGGGAGGGGTAACAGCTGTTAGCCAGGAGCAGGGAATTTCCTGCACTTGGTTTGCAGAAAGTCCTGGTATCAATAATCCCTGTTTCCTGGCTGCCTGTAAGTGTGGTGTCTAAATCATTTATGGCGTCCTTACTGTGCTCATATGTAAATTCAAGGTTGAGAGTAAACAGAGCAGCATCTGTGTGATTCTAGATCATGATCAGGTCATCTATATACCTCCCATACCAAAAGATGTGGAAGGCATATAGATTGCGACTTGAAAAAAGAAAGCACTCCTCCCACCAACCCATATAGAGGTTGGACAACGATGGGGAAAATGTAGCCCCCATCGAAGCCCCACAGCACTGCAGATAGTATATCCTATCGAAAATGAAATAATTGTGTTCCAGCGAAAATGCCACTGCTAAAGAAATTAACTCTCTTAATGGGGGTTTGTTTGTGCTATATTTTGATAGATGGAATTGAGTGCATTAAGTGCCAGAGAGTGTGGGATGCTGGAATATAACACCCTGACATCCAGAGTGACCCAGGAAAAAGAGTCCTACCAGTGAATGTCACTAATGTGTTTCAGCACTGAAGCTGTATCTTTAATATATCCTGGTAATCCCATCACTAAAGGTTGTAGAAATTGATCCACCCACTTCCCTAGTCTCTCAAAAAGCGACCCTATAACTGCCACAATGGGGCAGCCCTTAGGTGGAATATCCTCCTTATGGATTTGGGGTAGGTGGTGGAATGCTGGATTGGGCTGTCCACCAAAAGATGTTCGGCTACTTTGTTTAAGACTCCCAGTTCTCATCCCATATCCAGCAGATTTTTTAGCTTAAAAGCTGGAGTGGGGTCGGAGCCAAGTGTGCTGTAAGTAAGGGGATCCCTGAGCTGCCTCAGAGCTTCAGATTTGTAATCTTTTTCATTGAGTACCATTACCGCTCCCCTTTATCCACCCCCGTGTTATAATATCTTTGTCTGAATTTGGGAGTGTTGAGAAATGTTTTTTTTAAAAAGATGTTACGGATAAATTTGTTTAACCACTTGCTTACTGGGCACTTAAACCCCCCTCCTGCCCAGACCAATTTTCAGCTTTCAGCGCTGATGCATTTTGAATAACAATTGCGCGGTCATACAACACTGTACCCAAATGAAATTTTTATCATTTATTTCCCCACAAATAGAGCTTTCTTTTGGTGGTATTTAGTTACAGCTGGGAGTTTTATTTTTTGCTAAACAAATGCAAAAAAAATAAAAAATCCTGTTTAATAGTTTGTTATAAAATTTTGCAAACAGGTCATTTTTGTCCTTCATTGAAATGCGCTGATGAGGTGGCACTGGTGGGCACTGATAGGCAGCACTGGTGGGCACTGATAGGCACAGTTAAGTCGGCACTAATAGGCACAGATAAGGTGGCACCGATAGGCACAGATAAGGCAGTACTGATGGGCACAGATAAGGCGGCACTGATGGGCAAAGATGGGCACAGATAAGATGGCACGGATGGGTGGCACTGATGGGTGGTACGGATGGGTGGAACTAAGGGGCAGTGATAGGTACCACTGATAGATGGGACTGATGGGCACTGATAGGTGGCACTGATAGGTGGCACTGCTGGGCACTGATGGGCGGCACTGATGGGCACTGGTAGATGGCACTGATGGGCACGGATATGTGGCACTGGGGTGCAGCACTGTTGTTGAGGCAGATTGTGGGCACTGATAGGTGGCACTGTGGGTACTGATGGGTGGCACTGTGGGTACTGATGGGTGGCACTGTGGGCACTGATGGGTGGCACTGATGGGGGCGCTTTTTTATTAAATAGGTGGCACTGTCAGGGGGCAGGTGGGCACTGATACGCTGGCCGTGATCGGGACTGATGTCCCGATCACGGCCGCCAGTGATCGACTTTTTTTTTTCTCCTCGCGCTGTCAGCGCGAGGAGGAAAAATAGCCGATTACCGGCTCTGTTGTCTCACATGATCAGCTGTCATTGGCTGACAGCTGATCACGTGGTAAGGGGTCGGGATCGACCCCTTGCTCCGATCTGTGATCAGGCGAGTCTCATAGACTCGCTGATCACAGAGCCCGCCGCGCGTGCCCCTCAGGGGGCGCGCAGGCCACTCACGCACAGGACGACATCAATAGACATAGTCCCGGCAAAGCAGGTCCGCGCTGTAGCTGTCATCACAGATGTGACAGATCAACATGAAGAGACTGGGTAGTCAACGCTTTCACCATCTGAAGGTTCTGCCTGTGAGTTCAGTCGCTCTGGAGAGCTAAAACTCACATGTCAGTGCATGATAGCGCTTTGAGTTTCTCAAAGATATTAGTACATGCAATATCCGATGGTGGGACTATTGGATCCTTTGTATAGACTTGTGAAATTTTCAATGATCTGTCTGATCTTGCATTCCTGTCAGGTTTTTTTTGTCAAACAGTCCATACCTGCAGATACAGGTGTCACTCCAGTAGCCATGTTATAAAAGTGTTGAATGAAAAAAGTATCCCTGTACCTTGTGGTAACCATGTATTGGGGGTACATGGGCAGTAACAGGAAAATCCATTGGTTAAGTTTGAAGAGAGACAGCGCACAGAGGGGGGAACTCCCAGTCCAATATGCAAGATCCTCTTTGAGGTGCTCAGTGTGTCCTTACACACTACAGCAGAAACAAGTAAAAGGATTAAGCCAGCAACTCTGTAGTCCATATAGTCTATTCCCAGGCAAAAAAAATTAATAAATACGTTTTCTCATGCTGTTGGGCTGTGCCGGCACTGCAAGGGTTAACTGCTAATTTTGGTCTAGGGGAGGAGACTGCACTCCAGCAGTCTTGAATTGCTGACTGTTCCTGAAGACATCAAGCCCAGATTAGGCTCCATTGACCAGGAACAGCCCACTTGTTTTCCGGTGAAATGAAGGATCAGGTAAGTATAAGCTTTCCTCACACCCCTGGAGAAAATGAGCAGTTGCAAAGAGTAAATAAGTTGTTCAGGTAAAATGTTCCTCTTGTTTACCATTTAGGTAGGCACCCCAGCTACACTGGGCTGTCTTGATTTTTAAAAATATGGATCACTTAAGAGATATTTCACTTTAGGTTAAGTATGGTTGCTTGATCCCAAGCTTGTATGGAATAAATTATAAAGTAGGGAATTTGTTATCAATGATAATCTATGAGATGATACTAAGCCCCTGTACACACGGTCGGAGATTTCGACAACCAAATCCGTCAGATTTTGTCCGTCGGATTTTGTCCGTCGGATCTTGTCCGAAACTGTTGCATACACACGGTCGGACTAAGTTGTCGAAAAATACGATCATTCAGAACGTGATGACGTAATTTCGTTACGATGGGACTACGTTCAGGCTAGTAGACAATAGCTTTGATGTAGGAATTTGATCTGAGCATGCGTGGCACTTGGTCCGATCAAAATTCTCTACACATGATCGGAGTATGTCTGATCGAACCAGTTGGTCAGGAAATATTTCCAACATGTTGGAAAATTGGGTCCGACGGATATTCAGACGGAATCAGTCTGATGCATATCACACACAGTCGGATTATCCGACGACACGGTCCGATAGGACACATTCCGACGGATTCTCCGACCGTGTGTACAAGGGCTAAGACAAATTAATTTACGAACAGTTGTAATGTCAGAAAGTATTTCACCCATTGAATTTGAGCTAAGTACTGAAATTTTTCTTTTGACCTTCCTTGTCTGTTGATGAAGGCCTTCATCTTTCTTTTTGTAATTCTCTAGCACTTCACTAGAAATATAATAGTTTAGTAATACAGTGGTGTGAAAAAGTGTTTGCCCCCTTCCTCATTTCCTGTTCCTTTGCATGTTTGTCACACTTAAGTGTTTCGGAACATCAAACCAATTTAAACAATAGTCAAGGACAACACAAGTAAACACAAAATGCAATTTGTAAATGAAGGTGTTTATTATTAAAGGTGAAAAAAATCCAAACCATCATGGCCCTGTGTGAAAAAGTGATTGCCCCCCTTGTTAAAACATACTATAACTGTGGTTGTCCACACCTGAGTTCAATTTCTCTAGCCACACCCAGGCCTGATTATTGCCACACCTGTTCACAATCAAGGCATCACTTAAATAGGAGCTGCTTGACACAGTAAGGTCCACCAGAAGATCCTTAAAAGCTACACATCATGCCGAGACCCAAAGAAATTCAGGAACAATTGAGAAAGAAAGTAATTGAGATCTATCAGTCTGGAAAGGGTTATAAAGCCATTTCCAAAGCTTTCGGAATCCAGCGAACCACAGTGAGAGCCATTATCCACAAATCCACAAATGGCGAAGACGTGGAACAGTGGTGAACCTTCCCAGGAGTGGCCGGCCGCCCAAAATTACCCCAAGAGCGCAGCGATGACTCATCCAAGAGGTCACAAAAGACCCCACAACAACGTCCAAGAAACTACAGGCCTCACTTGCCTCAGTTAAGGTCAGCATTCATGCCTCCACCATCAGGAAAAGACTGGGCAAAAATGGCCTGCATGGCAGAGTTCCAAGGAGAAAACCACTGCTGAGCAAAAAGAACATCAAAGCTCGTCTCAATTTCTCCACAACACATCTTGATGATCCCCAAGACTTTTGGGACAACATTCTGTGGACCGATGAGACAAAAGTGGAACTCTTTGGAAGGTGTGTGTCCAAGTATATCTGGCGTAGAAGGAACACTGCATTTCATAAAAAGAACATTATACCAACAGTAAAATATGGTGGTGGTAGTGTGATGGTCTGGGGCTGTTTTGCTGCTTCAGGACCTGGAAGACTTGCCGTGATAAAAGGAACTATGAATTCTGCTGTCTACCAAGAGATCCTGAAGGAGAATGTCCGACCATCTGTTCGTGTACTCAAGCTAAAACGAACTTGGGTTCTGCAGCAGGACAATGATCCTAAACACACCAGGAAGTCCACCACCGAATGGCTGAAGAAAAACAAAATGAAGACTTTGGAGTGGCCTAGCCAAAGTCCTGACCCGGATCCTATTGAGATGTTGTGGTATGACCTTAAAAAGGCCGTTCATGCTCGAAAACCCTCTAATGTAACTGAATTAGGACAATTCTGCAAAGATGAGTGGGCCAAAATTCCTCCAGGACGCTGTAAAAGCCTCATTGCACGTTATCGCAAACGCTTGGTTGCAGTTGTTGCTGCTAAGGGTGGCCCAACCAGTTATTAGGTTTAGGGGGCAATCACTTTTTCACACAGGGCCATGATGGTTTGGATTTTTTTTCACCTTTAATAATAAACACCTTCATTTACAAATTGCATTTTGTGTTTACTTGTGTTGTCCTTGACTATTGTTTAAATTGGTTTGATGTTCCGAAACACTTAAGTGTGACAAACATGCAAAGGAACAGGAAATGAGGAAGGGGGCAAACACTTTTTCACACCACTGTATATGCTGCAGTTTAATGCATTCTGTGCATTAAGGTGAAAAACCTTCTGTGCTGCAGCTCCTGCCAGACCCCTTTTTCTTACCTGAGCCCAATCGAAACCAGCTCTCCTCATTGGACAGATTGATAGCAGCAGGAGCCATTGTCAATCAAATCCAGTGACACGGGAGAGGGAGGCAGGGCCGAGTCCCGCTGTCTGTATCAATGGACTCAGCAGCGAGTCTTGGGAGTGAGCCCTCACGACGGCCCCCAGGAAAAGCAGCTTTCTGTGGGGGCATCCGATGAAGAGGAGGGCCAGGAATGCTGGCAGGGCACCCCAGAAAAAGAGGATTGGGGCTGCTCTGTGCAAAATTATTGCACAGAGCAGGTACGTATAAACATGTTTGTTATGTATATTTAAAAAAAACAAGGGTTTACAACCCCTTTAAGTAATTTGAGATGCAGTGGCATTACATTTTTAGCATACTGGATTGATTTTCGCAGAGATTACAGAAGGCCTGACACAACATGGGGTAAACTTCATGGAGAGAACTGAGAGACAAATGTTTTTGATAGCAAGTAAAACTTTACTGGATTGAAGCAACAAAGCTCTTAGATGGTGCCATTTGCATCTGTGGACACAGCACTGGAGTTAGTTTAGAGTCTGGGACCAAATTAGGTTAAAGACTTTCTGCATGGAACACGAGCAATAGCAAAAGAAGATGTGGATTCTTGCTGTAAACAATAGAATGAGGACTCATTGGTGCTAGCTTTAAGATGCCTATTGTGAGCAAAATCTGCCTAACGCCACATAATCCTCAGGATAGGCAGACTCTAGGGCACAAAGGTAATGATCCAAGCTGATCCTCTCAGTTTGTCTATTAGTCTTTTGACAGTAGGATAAGGAAAAATGAAATGATATATTCAGAGACTTACAGAGGCCCTTTATGAAAGGGGAGTTAAATTGGACCCTACAGGCAGCGACAATGTTCCGGCATGAAAAAAGGATACCAAAGGTGCTGATAGGTATGAAATGAGCCATTGAAAAGTGGTATACCAATACCCAAATAATCATACAGCCTTCGGAAAGAGGGAGGTCAGTAAAAAAGTCCATAGTGCCATGGTTCTCTGGTTCAAGTACATCAGTAGGAGACTTGGCATGGGCACAAATTGCACTTACATTTAAGAAGTCCTATATATCCTTTCAGAGATTTGGCAAACGATATAGGTGGGAAAGAAACAAAATTGCTTTGTGGACACTGGAATGTCCAGAGAGCTTGATGTTCTAAGTCCAACATAGGAATTTAGTTCTTAACTTCCGAGGCACTATAAGAATCTTAAATGTTAAATTATAGTGTAGCGCTATATAAAATGAATTTAAACCACTTAGTGATGTGACAATAATATGTAAGTATCAAGATTACATAACATACAAGAGTGCTTGCCCAAACTACCCAACAATTGCATGAATAATAAAAAATAGTGAAAAAATTATAATGAACCCAAAAAAATTAAAATGTGAAAACAGTCCAAAGAATTTGTTATTCAATTCAATTAAGTCCAATCCACACGTGAGAGGGAAAGAGCCATCCACCTTCGTCCTATGAAGACCACATGCAGGCACCCCGTGGCATATCCGTCACCAAATGAGATGTAGGCTTACCAGATAGAATGGATCCAAACGAATATACATTCGAAGGATCAATCAAAACTTCAGAATACTCTCATATAGAGTTGTCCAACGTAAAAAGGCTCTCCTGGAAATTCTCAATCAAATATTCAAACGATGGGAAAATCTTCCACTTTAAACCTCAACGCCCATTATAGAACTCATACAGGAAGAAAATGAGGGCCACAATAGTGTAAATCCGTTTTAAAAAATTTAATAGAATAAGTAATGAACTTACATGGATCCAAATGAATAAAGCGCTTTTATCATAAAAACAGAGCTGCAGTAGGAGTCCCGACGCGTTTCGTCCTCAAAAGACGTCATCTGGGGTTCGTCTTTTGAGGACGAAACGCGTCGGGACTCCTACTGCAGCTCTGTTTTTATGATAAAAGCGCTTTATTCATTTGGATCCATGTAAGTTCATTACTTATTCTATTAAATTTTTTAAAACGGATTTACACTATTGTGGCCCTCATTTTCTTCCTGTATGAGTTCTATAATGGGCGTTGAGGTTTAAAGTGGAAGATTTTCCCATCGTTTGAATATTTGATTGAGAATTTCCAGGAGAGCCTTTTTACGTTGGACAACTCTATATGAGAGTATTCTGAAGTTTTGATTGATCCTTCGAATGTATATTCGTTTGGATCCATTCTATCTGGTAAGCCTACATCTCATTTGGTGACGGATATGCCACGGGGTGCCTGCATGTGGTCTTCATAGGACGAAGGTGGATGGCTCTTTCCCTCTCACGTGTGGATTGGACTTAATTGAATTGAATAACAAATTCTTTGGACTGTTTTCACATTTTAATTTTTTTGGGTTCATTATAATTTTTTCACTATTTTTTATTATTCATGCAATTGTTGGGTAGTTTGGGCAAGCACTCTTGTATGTTATGTAATCTTGATACTTACATATTATTGTCACATCACTAAGTGGTTTAAATTCATTTTATATAGCGCTACACTATAATTTAACATTTGGAATTTTTTTCACTACTGTATATCCTCGTGATTGTGTTGGCAGCTTTTTTATGTGTAATTTTTGGGGTTAGCGCAGTGTTGATTGTCATTGACAGTTCTTTTGGATACACTATAAGAATCTTGCCTGGGGGAAAAGCAGATTCCTGCATAGTAAGGCCAAAATTCCAGTGGTCAAAATAATGAATTTCTTGCTTAGCAGAAGCTTCAGCATCTTGTGTGTCAAAGGAGTGTTTGAGTGTTTCATCACAAGAGTTGGCAGACCCAGGCTTGAAACTGGTCACAAAGAGGTCACTAGATGACACATAAAGCCCTGGGTTGTACTGGAGGCACAGAATGCAGAGGGCCTCTGGTTGCTCTGATTCCTAGCAGGACACATGGTAAGTACTGCAGCAGGGGGCTTGGCATAGTTTGGCTAAGTAAGCAATATGTTGCTTGAAAGCAAAGCCATGTGCTGCTTTACAATTTAAGGTAGCACCACTCAGGAGAACTATCTTTGCCATGGTGCCATAGTGGGGCCCAGATGAAAACTGAAAGTGCTGGCAGTTACGCTCAGGTGAGGAGACCCAGCATGGTATTCCAGGAGAGTATGTGTGACAATTCCACCAAATAATGAAAAGATAGCAGTGTGACTGGGAAATTCTAAGGAATAATAAATGTGGAATTAATTACCGTATATACTCGAGTATAGGCCGACCCGAATATAAGCCGAGGCCCCCAATTTACCCCCCAAAAAACTGGCAAACTTATTGACTCGTGTATAAGCCGAGGGTGAGACATGCCTGTCCATCCCTGTGTGTGTGTCCGTCCATCCCTGTGTGTCCGTCCATCCCTCTGTGTCCGTCCATCCCTGTGTGTCCGTCCATCCATCCCTGTGTGTGTGTGTGTCCATCCATCCATCCATCCCTGTGTGTGTGTGTCTCCATCCATCCATCCATCCATCCCTGTGTGTGTGTGTCTCCATCCATCCATCCCTGTGTGTGTGTGTCTCCATCCATGTGTGTGTGTGTGTGTGTGTGTCTCCATCCGTGTGTGTGTGTGTGTGTGTGTGTGTGTGTGTGTGTGTGTGTGTGTGTGTGTGTGTGTGTCCAGCCTACCTGTGTCCCGAGCCTTTGTCCCGAGCCTCCGTCCCGTGCCTTGCCTCCTTGCCTCCGTCCCGTGCCGTGCCTTGCCGCCGTGCCTTGCCTCCGTCCCGTGTCGTGCCTTGCCTTGCCTCCGTCCCGTCCCGTCCCGTGCCGTGCCGTGCCTTGCCTTGCCTCCGTCCCGTGCCCTCTTCGTCGGCGGCCATTGTAAAATTCAAAAGCCTCCGCCTTCGCCTGTGATAGGCGGAACACTGAATTTCCCAGCAGCCTGTGTTCCGCCTATCACGGACATCGTATCATCCTCGTCCGTAGTACGAGGATGATACGATGTCCGTGATAGGCGGAACACAGGCTGCTGGGAAATTCAGTGTTCCGCCTATCACAGGCGAAGGCGGAGCCGGAGGCGCGGCTTTTGAATGATAGAATGGCCGCTGTCTGTCTGCTCGACACGCTGATCGAGCGGGCAGACAGCGATAACTCGAGTATAAGCCGAGGGGGGCACTTTCAGCCTCAAAAAAGAGGCTGAAAATCTCGGCTTATACTCGAGTATATACGGTAAACCACATTTACCAAAAACACACCCATGTGCTATAGCTTTTCTGTCTAAAATTTTAAAAGTCTGCATCAAGGCTTAGAATTAGGGCTGCAACGATTAACCGATATAATCGATAATAAAAATCGTTAACAACGATTTTCATTATCGATTAATTGGTCTGATAATGGCACACACCTTCCTCCCTGCCTTTTAGTCCCACCTCCGTCCGAATGTTACAATCCCCAATGCAATCCCCTGTTTACAAGCCGGTGCCGCTATATACCTTTCTCATAGTGGCGCTTATGTGACTGGGCACGTCCACCTCTCTCCTCCTCTCTTCTCTGTTGACGTCAGCGTGGTATTCTCAGCCCCACCCACTTTGCTGCCTCGAGGGAAGAGAGGGAGAGAGAGGAGAGAAGCAGCAAACACGTGAGCGCCGACCTGCAATATAAGGTAGCGGCTTGCTTATTTAAATACAGTGAGTAAGTGAACTTGGCAAAGCATTCATTTTGGTAATTCTGTGAGGGAAAGTGCCCCATCATAAGTATTTCTGAGGGGCATAGTGCCCCATCATTGGTGCTTGGGGGGGTAGTGCCCCATCATAAGTGTTCTGGGGGGGAATAGTGCCCCATCATTGGTGTTCCTGGGGGGGAAATAGTGCCCCATCATTGTTGTTCCTGGGGGGTGGGGGAATAGTGCCCCATCAATTGTATTCCCAGGGGGGTTGAATAGTGCCCCATCATTGGAGTTCTTAGGGGGGAATAGTGCCCCATCATTGGTGTTCCTGGGGGGGGGGGGAATAGTGCCCCATCATTGGTATTTCTGGGGGGAGATAGTGCCCCATCACTGGTGTTCCTGGATGGGTGGGGGGAATAGTGCCCCATCATCGGTGTTCCCCCATGGGGGGGTAAATAGTGCCCCATCATTGGTGTTCCTTGGGGGTGTTATGACTAGTTAATACTGCAGTTGCAGGAACAGATTCACAGGACTCAATCACTGTGTTTAAAATGTCCGTTCATTCTTAAAATGTATTATTACATGTTGTTTTATACATAGATAAGAAAGGGGTGGTGTGTAGTTATTAAAAACTAACAAATCGAAATATATTATTAAAAGCTAACGAATAGAACAATTGAAACAATTAAAAGTAAAACATTGAGAAGGGAGGGGGGAGTAGAGAGTGTTTAGTAGGAGATGTGTCTGTGTGTTAGGCGAAGGTTATAGAACACATTTCAACATTGAGAATAAAATGGAGTCTCTTGTGCTTAAAGTAGTCCATTATGCTTTGCCTTTGCAGGGAATGAAAGAGGAAGTAAACTCATCAGGGTTTACTTCCTCTTTAAATGAACAATACAGTGAATGTCCATGTAATTTCCCTCCTTTTGTTTATTTGACACCATTCTTCTCCGCGTTATATTCAGGCGATTGCTGGTAACTCCTGTTACATTGGCGCAGAGAGACGGCATCCTGTTCAGCTCTCTCCTAACTTTCTCACAATAATGGGTTCATCAGGGCTGGTGGACCATTTGTGGGTAGAGTGGGTAGTCATACAGAGGAATAGCCTGATGAGCAAGTAAATAACAAATATGAGAAATAGGAACATCACAATGTAAGCGCCTAGTTTCTGTAACCATGTTGCTATGCCATATAAAAAGTCACCAAAACATCCTAAACCCTTAAAGGGGTTCCATCCCTCTTTAGCAATATCTCTGGCCTTATTCTGTAGTTCTCTTATCTTAGCAAGATGCCCTTTAATAATGTCCTCATTATCAGAAATGTATATACAACAGTCAGTGCGAAATAACTTACACATCCCACCTTGAGCTGCAGTGAGAAAATGTTGCGTTAATCTGTGCTACTACTACTACACTACTTTTTTAATCTGAGCCATTTCTTCACTTAATAAACCTATATCAGTGGTAGTAAGGTTAATAATCTCATCTACAGTTCTAGTGTAATTATTTATTCTTTTCATTGCTTTAATTCCCCATCCTGTCCAGGAAGGGAACCATGACCATGCCATGTCGCCTTCAGTGAACAGCTCTCTTCTGAACACTAAGGCCGCGTACACACGGGCGGACTGTTCGCCCAACTTAGTTTGTCAAACAATCCGACAAACAGTCCGCTCAAAATTTGCATGAGCGGACTTGACCACACACGATGAACGAACAGTCCGCTGAAACCGTGCGCGATGACGTGAATGGCACGTACGACGGGTCGAAAAATACGACGTCCAATACACTGCAATGCAACCTTCGCCGTGTAAATCCTTTCTGAGCATGCGCGACACTTAGTTTGTCGAACAAGCCTACACACGAGCGGACTGTCCGCTCAAACCAAGTTTCAGCGGACTGTCTTACAGGAATTCCGAAAAACTTTGTTCGTCAGACTGTCCGCTGAAACTGTCCGCTGAAGCCCACACACGAGCGGACTGTCCGCTGAAACACTGTTCAGCGGACAAAGTTGGGCGAACAGTCCGCCCGTGTGTACGCGGCCTAAAGAGTATTCCGGACTTTGATCTGGTCGCACTGTATCTTTGAGAACAGCCAAAGCAGGTGCTAACTTCCCAATAAAACATGTACCTGTAACATTAGTAGGAAGCCAGGCGTAAGCTTTATTTCCACATATATAATATAACCCTCTATGTATGGACGGTATGCCTGCGCCTAAAAAACTGGAAGCAATAACATGGAATCTCAGGTAACCTATATTTTCACATATTGGGAACTGTGAGCAATTTGTATTATAAAGGGTTCTATTTAGTTCTGGATCTGGAATATAATAATATTGACCATGGTTTCCTCCATAAACTGTAATCTTTGCTCCAGTGCAATCTGAACTGCCCAACCGTGTACATTTAGCGTTAAACGGGCATGTAATTTTTAAACAAATCTGTGGAGTGTCTATCTGTTTTGAAACCATCAAAGTTACTGATCTGTGCTCATTAGCTGTGGAGACTATGTATGAGCCATTTATTCTGGTTCTGTTTAGATCAGTGAATTTATGAGGCATTGCTATCATGGGTATTGCTGTTTGGGGATGTAAGTGAGAACACACCCAGCAGTCATTAGCGTTGCTATGGGTTGCATACAATTTTAACATTTGGATGAAAGGGTTATTTTTCCATGTGTTAGTTCTCGCAAACAACAAAAAGAAAAGGCACAACATCATATTTTTTTTCTAAGGATATCATCACTTCAGGATTTTCTTGCAGTGACTGGCGTGAATCCAGGTGGGCTTTCCTTCCAACTTGACAGCGGAACCGATTGTCAAAAGCACCAAATGTGGTCCGTCAAATTTTGGATCTAGCGGCTTTCTGACGTGTCGCTTGACCACCACCCAGTCACCTGGTTGGATTCTGTGAATACCTGAAACAGAATCTGGGTCGAGGATAGATTTATAAACACCTTCATGTATTTTATTCAAAGTTCTTTGCAAAATCTAAACATATTCTAACAGACTAGAGTGAGAAGCCTGCAACTGTTGGGGAAAATATAGCCCTGTTTTGGGTGGCCTTCCAAATAAAATCTCATAGGGGACAGCCCATGTGGTTGTTTAGGGGTAGTTCGTACAGAATATAGGGCTAATGGCAAAGCTTCCACCCATCCTTTTCCTGTATCTGCTTTAATTTTTGTACATCTGTTTTTCAAAATTCCATTAAGTCTCTCAAATTTACTACTACTTTGTGGATGATAAGGTGTGTGGAAAGCTTGCTGTATGTGAAGGGCTTCCATTGCCTCTTCCATTACTTCCCGAGTAAAATGGGTTCCTCTGTCACTCTCAATAGTTTCAGGAACTCCATATCTGCAAGCTATTTCATTCAAAATTTTCTTTGCTGTTGTTTTTGCATTTGCTTTAGCTACCGGCCAGCACCCTGGCCAACTTGAGAACATGTCAATACAAACTAAAGCGTACTCATAGGTGCCTATTCTGGGCATCTGAATGTAGTCTATTTGAATTCTTTGGAAAGGGAAATCTGGCTTAGGAGAATGCTTTTGGGGAACATGGACAGGCCTCCCTGCATTGTACAGAGCACAAGTGAGACATGAAGCACAAAACCTGGCTGCAAATGCACTAAATCCAGGTGCTATCCAATAGCAGTCAGTAAGTGCCACCATCGCGCCCTTAGCAAGATGACTGACGCCATGTGCCAGTTGTGCTAAAACTGGGTACAAACTCCTGGGTAGACAACACCTGTTGTCAGCGCTCCACAGGCCCTGCTGATTTTGGGTAGCATTACATTTGATCCACTTATCCTTCTCTTCATCAGGGGCCTGGTTCTGCAACTGAATTAGAGTTTCTACATCCCACTGCTCTTGATGAGGGGAATCTGTCCCCGCTACCTGGGCAACCCCTACAGTGGGTGTGACTCCAAATGCCATAAGGGCAGCATCCTTTGCCGCTTGGTCCACTAAAGCGTTTCCTCTGGCTGTCATGTAATTTCTCCTTGCATGCCCTTTTACCTTCAAGATGGCAACTTCTGCTGGTTTCTGAAAGGCCTCAAATAGCCGCTCTATGAGTTTTGCATGCCTCACTGGCTTCCTTGCACTAGTAAGGAAATTCCGTGCTTTCCAAATAGGCCCAAAATCGTGAGCGATTCCAAACGCATATCTGCTGTCAGTGTAAATGTTTCCACTTTGATTCTCTAGGAGTTGACATGCTTTGACTTTGAGTTTGAAAGGGTTTCTAGTGGTAGCCTCATATAAAGAAGCCATAAGTTCTGATGCATTTGGAATCCAGTCCCTACAATATCCCACTAACCCCAGGAAGGCACGTAGTTGCCATACATTTCTTGGCTTTTCAAATTTTTGTAGAGTTTTAACTCTGTCTGGGGTTAGGTGACGGATTACATGTGCAATGCAGTGACCCAGGAAGATCACTTTCTCTTGGCAGTATTGTAGCTTATCTTTGCTAACTTTCTTGTTACTGTTATAGAGGAACATGAGAAGGCTTACTGTTTCTCTGCTACAAATGTCCTTTGTATCGGAACAAATAAGCAAATCGTCTATGTACTGAAGCAACACTGTGTTTGGGTGTGGGGGGGACCATTGGTCCAATACTTGCTTTAACACAGTATTATATTCAGAGGGGCTACTCACACAGCCTTTGGGCAGTCTGTTCCATGCTAACTTTTGGGCATCATTGGTAAAAGAAAAAAGGTGTCAGCAATCTGGGTGACGGGGCACTGAAAAGAAAGCATTTGCAAGATCAATCACTGTAATTGCAATTGGGAACAGGGGTGTATTGACTTGGGACTTAATTGGTACAACAACCCCTGCTGCTTTCACTTGAGTGATTTGATTTTTTATCCCCTCAATCTGAGCAATACTCAGTGGGTACTGTTTAATCTGTGGGAGATGGGCTCCTGGTTTAATTTTTATCATGACTGGGGTGCAATCCAGCAGACCTACATCATATTTGCTGTTGGCACATTATTCAGCAGGAATCACTTTCAATTCTGGTGGAAATGGCGGAGTGGAGTCTTGGATTAAAAATACTCCACAGGCAGTATTTAAAACTTCTCCTGACAGACTACTGACCACTTGGACTCCTGTAGGAGTGTAGTCTATGTTTGCTAAAATTTGGTTCAAAATGTCAGCTGCCAAAAGATTGGTAGGAACTGTGTCTGAAACTAACACTTTAGTGACAATTTCTGTTTGCTGTCCTAGCCTGAGTTTAAGTGGCTTGGACTCAACCAAATGAGTAGATGTCCCAGTTAGGTCAACACCAGAGATAACATTTGTAGATAATAATCCTGGAGGTAAGTCCTCTATATTAAAAACACTTCGGCTTGCACCATTATCTAGTAAACAGGTTAATTCTGTTTCTCCTCCAGGATAGGGGAGTTCTAGTAAAAATACTTTTACTTTGGCCTCGGGACCATTGTCTCCCCTATTTAACATGATTTATACTGGCATGCCATTTTCTTCTGTCTGATCCACTGCTTTTGGCAGAGAACTGGGATCAGCACGAGGTGCCTCTAAGCTCTTTTTTAGTGTACGGTCAGGAAGATAGCAGAATTTGTCCTTCCCCATTACAATTGTAGCATATAATTGGTCCCCGATTACCATGATTTCTGAAATTGCCTTTGCCTCTTCCTCTTCCTCTTCCTCTCTGCTTCTCCACGTACATAACCTTGGGTTTGCTGTCTTTTTGGTTAATCCTGTTTTCTATGGATAACAAGATAGGCAGGACATCTCGAGTAAACATATTGCCTGCCTCAGGCCTTGCTGTGAACAACTTTTCTTTCAACTGGGGTATTAAACCATCAAGAAACCTTTGTTTCACCAGTTGTGTAGATGGACTTTCAGCTTCTCCCGCCTTCTCTTCCTCTATTTTAATGCCTGCTTCCTCAGCCATATCACTTAACCTCCTCAATAAGCCCCTGATGCCTCCTCTTTCCCTTGCTTAGCATTCATAAATTCAGCATGTCTGGTTTGTCCATATATTTGGGGCAATTTTTCCTTAATTTCTCACAATCCTCCCGTCCATTAACCATCTTACCTAGATTTTTTATGTCTACACCACATTCTTTAAGTATATAGCCAGACATGTTGCTTCCCACTGCTTTAATAAGAAGCTGATGAATGTCAGCAGCAGAAGCCTCATATGCTTCCTGTGCAGCGCTAAGTTTGTTTGCAAACCCAATTTGATTCTTTCTAGGATCTCCCAATCCCTCTAATATGGATCTCATATCTTGGGGACTAAAAAGTACATGCCATTTAATTTGAGACTTACTGTCAACAGCATTACCTTCAACTAAAAACTAAAACTAATTGGGTTCCAACAGGATAAACTGCAACAGATTGCTCTGTGACTGGGGCAGAAGGGGCGGCATCTCCCTTCTTTCTCTCTTCATCTTGCTGTCACAATTTGGAAACTATGGTTTACTCCGGAAGTTCAGACTCTAGAGAGATCTAGTTTTGCATATGTGCCTTTGGATTTATGCCAATCATCTGTTTCTAGGATACGAGGCAAATCCCTCTTTGTAGGTTGATATGGGGCTGTTAAACCTCTGCTCTCTACTATATTTCCTAGCTCATCTTTTGTGTGTTCCATGTAATCTAATTATTTTGCTTTTGTGCGTGGACCCCTTAAAGCCAAACTGGCAGCCACATAAGGTGGGGGGGGGGGGTCCTCCTCTATAGAGTACCCTGGCCAAACGTAGTAAATTTGGGCAGTACTTTTATTAAACATCTCCATCAAGCCAGTTTGATGGAGACATTCTGTCTCCCATGTGCAAGCTATTCTCCATGTTCCTTCACTGCACAGTAGTGGGCCATAATCGTGCAGAAAAGTTTGCCATACTTGCAAATCAAAAGTCCCTTCAGATTTTAAAGGTTTAGCTATTCCCTTTGTCCATTCTACCCATTTATCTAGGGGCTCAGTATAGGCGGAACCGTACCTTCGGTTCATATATTCTCTAGTGCTCATCTTGCGCTGGGCATTTTCTGAAGGTCTCTCTCCCTTCATTCCCTTAATTAATTTAATGCCCATAATGACTGGCCAGTCTTCTCTACTTGTGCCTATACCCTCTTGCCTCTAAAACAAATAGTACAGCAAATCTGCAGATTTACAAGAAAAGTCTCCACTTATCTACGTGGATAGAAGGGGTTTTATTGACAATAGACAAAACACTCATTAAGAGACCCTCCTCATCTCTTCTCTTCTCTGTGAGTTTTATCTGACCCTACCATGCGCCTCTGACCCAGGTCGCCCACAAGGAGTCAACGCAGGGAACTGCAGAGGAATCTCCCTATCCACACACAGTCCAACCCGTGAAGGGGGACACAAACACATTCACATTATAAATATTGAACAAAGCCGCGCTTATGTAATACAAAAGATAGGTTGCAGCCCCCCAGCCAAGAAATCCCCATGAGGGGTTTTCACAAGTAATTAATAATCTGTAAAAATGGGGTATCTGGCGCTACCTGATATTGGAAAAATGGACCCCGGTATTTCTAACGATCCAGGTGTCCCATCAATTTAGTAAATTTGTTGTAGTACAGTGACCTTTCCTCTGGTATCTGTGTCAATTTTGGGTATTATAATTACCGTATCCCTAAAGTATAAAGACAATAAATTGTGATAGAAGGATATAGATGCTCATAAAAAGTGCTTTGTGCAAAAATAAGTGCAAGATAATAGTATAATACTCAATGCGATTTATGTTTAAAATCGCATAAGTACTATTATGTGTTGAATTTTCTCCAAATCACTATTAAACGACATACGGTAAATTTATCAAGTTGTAAGGTGCAAATATGTGAAAAATAGATAAATATCAATTGTAACTGTAAAGCCTCATACACACGGTCGGACTTGTACAAACTTTTTCGTGGACTTTTGTACAAAGGGCTTGGTCCACAAGTTTGTATTGCATACACACGGTCGGACTTTTTGACAACAAACACGAACGTGGTGACGTCACAACGTACGGACGCCACTTCAAAAGAGGACGTTCAATGACTCCAGCGCCACCTTTGGTCAACTTCTGTATTGTAGTCTGATCGTTTGCATAGGTTCTGAGCATGCGTGTTTGTACCTTGTACAAAAGTCCGATGCTTTTGCGTACACATGGTCGGACTTTGCTCCATCGGACTTTTGTTGCCAGAAAGTTTGTCCGTTCGCACAGCCAACAAAAGTCCAATGAAAACAGAAAAAGTTTGTCCGATGGAGCGTACACACAGTCGGATGTTGCTCCAAAACAGCTAATTTGCATGTTTGTTGTCAAAAAGTCCGACCGTGTGTACGGGCCTTTAGATATGTAAACATATAGTCTAATCCTCATGTATATGATGGTGCAAAGCCACAAGGTGAAACAGAAAGATCAAACCCTGTATAAATATATGTATGTGAAATATATGTCAAAATTTCTATATATCATAAACAGAAAATATAAAAAAAAAATCACTCAATCAATGGTTTCTTTGAGAACTGACAGATAGGATACATAGGAAAGACAGAAATATAGCAAGTTTAAAGACAGCTTACCTAGCCGGCATTTAGATGTCTGCGTTCCCGATGATCTCGATCAAAGCGCGGTTCCTTCTGGTAACTCTGCCAACCTCCTGATATCTGACTCGCCAAATTGTTATCACTAATTTATGATTGGGACTCTAAAATAAAGTTAATACTGCAGCTGCAGGAACAGATTCACAGGACTCAATCACTGTGTTTAAAATGTCCGTTCAGTGCCAAAATGTATTATTACATGTTATTTTATACATAGATAAGAAAGGGGTGGTGTGAGATGTTATTAAAAACTAACAAATAGAAATATATTATTAAAAGCTAGCGAATAGAACAATTGCAAAAGTAAAACATTGAGAAGGGAGGGAGGAGTAGGGAGTGTTTAGAAGGAGATGTGTCTGTGTGTTAGGTGAAGGTTACAGAACATATTTCAACAGTGAGAACAAAATGGAGTCTCTTGTGCTTAAATGAACAGTACAGTGAATGTCCATGTCAGGGGATAGTGCCCCATCATTGGTGTTCCTGGGAGAGGATGGTGCCCCATAATTGGTGTTCCTGGAGGGGGGGAACAGTCCTCCATCATATACATTTCTGGGGGGGTGCCCTGTCATTGGGGTCCTGGGGGTGGAAAATAGTGCCCCATCATAGGTGTTCTGGAGGGTAGTGCCCCATCATTGGTGTTCCTGGGAGGAACAATACCCCTTCATTGGTGTCAGTTTGAGGAATACACAGACCTCTCCCACCCACACTCCGGTCCGGAGCTGCCACCTCTCCTTCCCACACTCCAGTCCGGTTCCTCCAGCCCAATTTGGTCCGGTCCCTTACCCCAGCCCACTCCCCCCTTATGGGCCTGGTCCCTTGTCCAACCAAACTCCCTTTCTATCGCAACGCTCTCTGGTCTGGTTTCTCTCCCACATTCCTCTCTTCCAAACTCCCTTCCAACCTACTCCCTCTAACGCCTGGTCTCCAAACTAGCTAACTTCCACCCCCCACCCTCTAGTACAGTCCCCTATCCCATACAGGGCCAGCTCCGCCACTGCATTGTCAGTAATGAATGAGGAATTTACTTTAGTAGTTACATTGTGATGCAGTTTGAGTGTAACACTCAGTTTTTTCATTATTATTTGAAATAAACAAAAAAATTGCATATTATTATTTTTTAAATGATTTTATCCAATTCATTGATTGATCAAAATAATAATCGGCCAACTAATCAATTATACAATAATTGTTAGTTGCAGCCCTACTTAGAATCCTTGTGGTATTTTTTTAAGATTAATATTCAACTAAAATTAAAAGCCGGGTAAAGATGCCATTTGTCTGGTGTGCTTCATCTCTTCCATATCACTCTGGTCAAACCCATCCTGGTCTAAATAATTAACACTGGCCACATTTTGTATAAATATTTCATTAGCAAGCTTAGTAAACATTTTAAAATTTAGCCCTGATGCAGCATTAAGTAAAACCTGATTTTTTTAAGAATAGTATTAAAATGTAAATCTAAAGGATTCTGGTAGGATGGAGCTCTTTTTAGAAGTTATTTACAGCTGCAGTTCTTACCAATTATCAAACAAACTCCAGACTCTCTTCACTTTTTTATATCACATACATATTGTAAAGATATTATATCTGTTCATATAAATCTAAATATTTTCTTATAAGTTTCACTCATATAACCACTCCATTACTCTTTTCTCCCCTATCTTCTGTGGTAGTGGCAGAAAACAGCAGTGATTGTCACTTAACCACTTGACCACTGGGCACTTAAACACCCTTAATAACCAGACCAATTTTCAGCTTTCGGTGCTCTCACATTTTGAATGACAATTACTCAGTCATGCAATATTGTACCCATATGAAATTTTTGTCCTTCTTTCACACAAATAGAGCTTTCTTTTGGTGGTATTTAATCACCTCTCGTTTTTTATTTTTGTGCTATAAAAGAAAAAAGACCGAAAATTCTGTAAAAAAATGAACTTTTCTTTGTTTCTGTTATAAAATTTAGCAGATTAGTAATTTTTTCTTCATAAATTTTGGCCAAAATTTATACTACTACATATCTTTGGTAAAAATAAGTACAAATTGGTGGATATTATTTGGTCTTTGTGAAAGTTATAGAGTCTACAAGCTATGGTGCCAATATCTGAAAATTGATCACACCTGAAGTACTGACGGCCTATTTCAATTCTTGAGACCCTAACATGCCATAAAATTACAAATACCCCCCAAATGACCCCTTTTTGGAAAGAAGACATTCCAAGGTATTTAGTAAGAGGCATGATGAGTTTTTTGAAGTTGTCATTTTTTCCCACAATTCTTTGCAAAATCAAGATTTTTTTTCCTTTTTTTTCCCACAAAATTGTCATATTATCAGTTTATTTCTCACACACAGCATATGCATACCACAAATTACACCCCAAAACACATTCTGCTATTACTCCCGAGTACGGCGATACCACATGTGTGAGATTTTTACACAGCGTGGCCACATACAGAGGCCCAACATGCAGGGAGCGCCATCAGGCGTTCTGGAGCACCCAGGACAATTCTGACATTTCTCTCCTACATGTAAAAATCATCATTTATTTGCTAGAAAATTACATAGAACCCCAAAACATTATATATATTTTTTTTAGCAAAGACCCTAGAGAATACAATGGTGGTCGTTGCAAATTTTTATCTCACACGGTATTTGCGCAGCAATTTTTCGAACGCGTTTTTTTGGGGGGAAAAACAGTTTTGTGCTTTAAAAAAAAAAACAGTAAAGTTAGACCAATTTTTGCATAAAGTGAAAGATGAAGTTATGCTGAGTAAATAGATATCGAACATGTCACTCTTCAAAATTGCACATGCCCATGGAATGGTGCCAAACGTCGCTACTTTAAAATCCCCATAGGCCATGCTTTAAATTTTTTTTACTGGTTACATGTTTTGAGTTACAGAGGAGGTCTAGGGCTATAATTATTGCTCTCGCTCTAACGTTCACGGCGATACCTCATGTGTGGTTTGAACACCGTATTCATATGTGGGCGGGGCTTACGTATGCGTTCGCTTCTGCATGCGAGCACATGGGGACAGGGGCGCTTTACATTTTTTATTTTTTTTATTGTTCATTTAACTTTATTTATTTTAGTTTGACATTTTTTTCCACAAAAATAAATTTTTGATCACTTTTATTCCTATTACAAGGAATGTAAACATCCCTTGTAATAGGAATATGGGATGACAGGTCCTCTTTACAGTGAGATCTGGGGGTCAATAAGACCCCACATCTCACCTCTAGGCTGGAAAGCCTGAAATAAAAATAAAAAATAAAATAAAAAGATTCCAGCACTGATCGTATTGGCGAGTTGGTAGAAGCGCCGGAGGGCGGTGAGGGCCGTCTATGGCTGGGTATTGCAGGGTATCGCCGAGTATGGCTGGGTATCTCCGAGTATGGCTGGGTATTTCCGTGTATGGCTGGGTATTGCAGGGTATCTCCAAGTATGGCTGGGTATGAAAATTTATGGCAAGGTATTGCAGAGTATTGGTGGGGTATTGCAGAGTATTGGCGGGTATTGCAGAGTATTGGCTAGTATTGCAGAGTATTGTCAGGTATTGGAGAGTATTGGCGGGTATTGCAGTGTATTGCAGAGTATTGGGGGGTATTGCAGAGTATTGGCGGGTATTGCAGAGTATTGGCGGGTATTGCAGAGTATTGGGGGGTATTGCAGAGTATTGGTGGGTATTGGCGGATATTGGAGAGTATTGGCGGGTATTGAAGAGTATTGGCAGGTATTGGAGAGTATTGGCGGGTATTGCAGAGTATTGGGGGGTATTGCAGAGTATTGGGGGGTATTGCAGAGTATTGGCGGGTATTGCAGAGTATTGGCGGGTATTGCACAGTATTGGCGGGTATTGCAGAGTATTGGGGGGTATTGCAGAGTATTAGCTGGTATTACAGAGTATTGCCAGGGTATGGAGGGGTTAAAATCGGTGAGCAGAGATTTGGGCACTGCAGATGCAGCCCACAGCGCTGCTGACACCGATCTCTTTCCCCTCCGCTGTATCGATCGGTACAGAGAGGGAGAGGGAGGAACCGGCGTCATAACATGACGCCGGTTTGTTTACAAGTGATCACTCCGTCATTTGACGGAGCGATCACGTGGTAAACAGCTGCGATAAGCGGTCACGGATGCTTAATTAATGGCCTCTCAGAGTTAAACAACCGCCCTGAAGCCGTTAATCAGCTATGGGCGGTTGTTAAGTGGTTAAAGAGGAAGTAAACCCTGATGAGTTTACTTCCTCTTTCATTCCCTGCAAAGGTAAAGCATAATGGACTACTATGCATCGCATAGTAGCCCATTATGTGTCACTTACCTGACACAGGAGTCAGTGAAGTCACCGCTGTCCCCTGTAGTCCGGTGCATCCATATTCTCGGTGGGTCCCTGCGGTCATTCGGCGAAGCCATCACTCCCGCGCATGCGCACGGGAGCCACCACGCGCGGCATATTCGCCGTTGACGATGCCGCGCTCAGTGCGCCTGCGCACCGCTGTCTTTCGGTAAATATCTCCTAAACCGTGTAGGTTTAGGAGATATTTCTTGGACCTACAGGTAAGCCTTAATCTAGGCTTACCTGTAGGTTAAAGTGTGTTGTAAGGGTTTACACCCACTTTAATGTAGGTGGATGTTACTGGGAGGAAATCTAAAGAGATGACGCCACCATCAGTAAGGAACATTAGCTACATTGGACATGTAATTATATCACTGCTGTGGTGTGAGAAATTACAGAGGTCCCACACATTTAGGACAGTCCAAAACAGAAGAATACATTAGCCAGTATAAGGACAAAATCTGTCCAAGGATTGCTACTGTACATACATGCAGAGGAGCAGAATTGTTTAGAAAATAAAATAGCTCAGTCTGGACCGACTCTGCTAGAATAGATGAGTACCGGTATTAAAAATTTAATTGGTGTTCTGCTTTAAAAAAACACACACTATTTAGAGTTCCTTAGCATGCCTAAAGCCCCATACACACTATCAGATTTTCTGCTGCTTTTTTTCCTTCAGATTTACCAAAACCATATAATATGAGGTCAAACCTTTGTATGCAATCAGGCAGGCCCTTGCACTACATGGTTTTGGTAAATCTGAACACAAAAATCAGCAGAAAATCTGATAGTGTGTATGAGGCTTAAATGTTCATCTCAGGATTATAAGGAGCTTGTTGCTATGTAAAATGATTAAAAATTCATCACAATATTTACTGAGCGCCTCTAAGAATGTTGAGGAAATGTCTATTATATATACAGTGCTTTGAAAAAATATTCATGCCCCTTGAAATGTTCCACATTTTGTCATGTTATAACAAAAAACGTAAATGTATTTTATTCGGATTTTATGTGATAGACCACACAAAGTGGCACATAATTGTGAAGTGGAAGGAAAATTATAAATGTTTTTAATTTTTTTTTACAAATATCTGAAAAGTGTGGCGTGCATTTGTATTCAGCCTACTTTACTCTAATACCCCTAACTAAGATCTAGTGGAGACAATTGCCTTCAGAGGTCAATTAGTAAATAAAGTTAAAGTCCACCTGTGTGTAGTTTAATCTCAGTATAAATACAGCTGTTCTGGGAAGCCCTCAGAGGTTTGTTAGAGAACCTTAGTTCAGGAACCTTAGGAACACACCAGTCAGGTCAGGGATACAATTGTGGAGAAGTTTAAAGCAGGGTTAGGTTATAAAAAAATATCCCAAGCTTAGAACATCCCATGTTCAATCCATCATCCGAAAATGGAAAGCATTATTCAGAGAAGTGGCCAAAAGGCCCAGGGTAACTCTGAATCCACAGCTCAGGTAGGAGAATCTGTTCACAGGACAACTAAAGCAGCGTACACACGTAGCGGTATGTCTGACGTACTTAGTCTGGCGGACTTCCCGCCAGACTGTCCGTCGGACTTTCCGAACGGGCTACTTGCCCACACACGGCACTTTTTGAGCGGACTAATACGGCGTACTAAGTCCGCCGTACTATCCGCCCTACTTTTGAAATGAACGGACTCGCCCACACACGCGGAGGAAAGTCCGCTCATTTCGAGCGTGTCTCCAGGTAGGCGGGGCCCGCGAAGGGTATGGACTTAAAGGGGAACCCCAACACCGAAAAAAATCGGCGTGGGGGTCCCCCCCAAGTCCACAACAGACCCTTGTCCGAGCACGCTACCCGGCCGGCCAGGAAAGGGGGGCGAGCGAGCGCCCTCCCTCCTGAGCCGTACCAGGCCGCGTGCCCTCAACATGGGGGGTGCCTTGGGGAAGGGGGGGCCGCGAGTCTTCCGTCTTCGGGGGTCTTCTCGCCGGACTCCTCCGCTATCTTCTTGTAGCTCTTTTGCTAGCGGAGGAGTCCGGCTTTCTTCCTTGCCGCCGGCCTCTTCTTCCGACTTCGGGGGTCTTGTCCCCCTCTTCAGTTCTTCTGCCGTCCCTGGCATTGCGGCCGGAGAGATCGTCGAGTCAACATCTCCTGGAGAAGAAGAAGAAGAAGAAGAACGGAAGGCGGCGGCGGCGACAGAAGACCGGGCCACCGCCTGTAAAAGAGCTAGAAGAAGGCGCGGTGGCCCGGCAGAAGAACCGAAGAGGGGGACAAGACCCCCGAAGTCGGAAGAAGAGGCCGGCGGCGAGGAAGAAAGCCGGACTCCTCCGCTAGCAAAAGAGCTACAAGAAGATAGTCCGGCGAGAAGACCCCCGAAGACGGAAGACCCCCGGAGCTGTGCAATAATGTATTTTATCTCGTGTGTTGTGTTTTTTTTGTACTTTTATTTTACAGGTGAATGGGTAGGGGTACATTGTACCCCATACTCATTCACATAGGGTGGGGGGCCGGTATCCGGGGGCCCCCTTATTAAAGGGGCTCCCAGATTCCGATAAGCCCCCCGCCCGCAGACCCCGACAACCAACGGCCAGGGTTGTCGGGAAGAGGCCCTTGTCCTCATCAACATGGGGACAAGGTGCTGTGGGGAAGGGGGGGCCGCGCGGCCCCCCCTTCCCCAAGGCACCCCCCATGTTGAGGGCACGCGGCCTGGTACGGCTCAGGAGGGGGGGGCTTTGCTCGCCCCCCTTTCCTGGCCGGCCGGGTAGCGTGCTCGGACAAGGGTCTGTTGTGGACTTGGGGGGACCCCCACGCCGATTTTTTTCGGCGTTGGGGTTCCCCTTTAAGTCCATACCAGGCGGCGGGGCCAGCGACGTCTCTTTCGCGGGCCCCGCATACCTGGAGACCCGCTCGAAATGAGCGGACTTTTCTCCGGGCGGGAAAAGTCCGCTCATTTCAAAAGTACGGCGGACTGGCGCACACACGGCCGGATTGTTCACTGAAATGCGAGTCCGGCGGGAAGATTGGAGTGCAACACGGCATTCTAAGTCCGCCATACTTTCGGGTCAAAAAAGTATGCCGGCGGCTACACACGGGGGGATTGTTTGGCGGACTTGAGTTTGCCGGACTTTTCCACCGGATTGTTTGATCGTGTGTACGCGGCATAATGGTCATGCACTCTATAAATTTGACCTTTATGGAAGAGTGCCAAGAAGAAAGCCATTGCTGAAAGAAAGCCATAAGAAATTCAGTTTGCAGTTTACTTTTTGACCTAAAAGCAAAACGCTATGTGCGGCGGAAAACTAACACTTCACATCACCCTGAACACACCATCCCCACCGTTAAACATGGTGGTGACAGCATTATGTCTTGGGGATGCTTTTTTTCAGCAGGGACAGGGAAACTGGTCAGAGTTGATGGGAAGATGGATGGAGCCAAATACCGAGCAATATTAGAAGAAAACCTGTTAGAGTCTGGGGTGGAGGTTCAGCTTCCAGCAGGACAACAACCCTAAACATACAGCCAGAGCTACAATGGAATGATTAGATCAAAGCATATTCATGTGTTAGAATGGCCCAGACAAAGTACAGACCTAAATCCAATTGAGAATATGCGGCAAGACTTGAAAATTGCCAAAATTTACTGACAAAACTTGAGCAAAGAAGATGTGAAAAGCTGGTAAAGACATACCCAAAAAGACTTGCAGCTGTAATTGCAGCAAAAGAAGGCTCCACAAAGTATTGACTTAGGGGGGTGAATACAAATGTACACCACACTTTTCAGATATTTATTTGTAAAAAATTTGTAAAACCATTTATCATTTTCCTTCCACTTTACAAATATGTGCCACTTTGTGTTGGTCTATCATATAAAATACATTTACATTTTTGGCTATAACATGACAAAATTTGGAAAATTTCAAGGGGTATGGATAATTTTTTCAAGGCACTGTAGCTGCTCTTCATGGTAAACCAGTAATGGTAATTCAGTAAACCATTGTTTTTCTTCAGGGGAAGATATAGAAATATTTTCCTCCTGATAGCAGCAGCCTCAGCCATTTTTTGTTGTTGTGATGTTACTGTACTACTGGAAGTGTATTCTGGGGAGCTAATGCGACACACCATAGTCAATGTAATGGGTGTTGCTCCACTGTGTATGGCTTGTAGTGTGCTACCTTTCTCACTTTGCTTAGACAAAACAGGGCCTGCATTTACACGAAAAGAAAAAAAAAATTGTGAGTAAATGAAATTGACTTATTCAATAAACAGTGCATTCTATGAGGTGCAAAATACACTACCCCTAAACACCTGCAAAGATGCAGACTTACAAACAGTTTGTTTAAATAATAGGTTAAATCAGAGTATTGTGTACCTTATGGGGTTGGTGGTCATTATGGATTGTTAGGAGTGTTGCAAGAACTATAAAAGACCTGGGGCGCCTTTGGGAACCCCAAGTAGGGAAATAATGTGACATGCATACCACGGTGCGGGAGTGGGTGTGGCTGAATACCTGTGAACAGTGAAAAGGCTTAAAGGGGTATGATTAAATAAAACAAAAAACCTTACCTTACTAAAAAATAACAGAGATCTAACACTTTGTGAAAAAATTTGTTCCTGATCGGATTTTTCCTTTATCAACTTTACCTATAAATGTCAGTACCCAATTATATAATGTACATTTAGGAAAGAATCCAGGCCTTTCTTAAAGCAATCTACTGAGCTGGCCAGAACCAACTCTGAAGGGAGTCTCTTCCACATTTTCACAGCTCTTACTGTGAAGAAACCTTTCCATATTTTGAGATGAAATCTCTTTTCCTCTAGGCGTAAAGAGTGCCCCCTTGTCTTCTGTGTTGACCATAAAGTAAGTAACTCAACACCAAGTTCACTTTAGGGACCCCTTATATATTTGTACATGTATATCATATTCCTTAATCTCCTCTTTTTGTTAAGATACAGAATATCTGGAGTCCGGAAATATAAAGCTTCTGGAAGACTCCTGCAGAGTTCCGCCTTATATTGAATCGTTTGCGTCTAAGAAATACAGTTTAGTAATATTTTGTAAACCACTTAGGTATTAAGCAATACTGCACTGAAATGTGCTGCCAAGTGATGTCTGGACAAATTTGGCTATACATTTTATGGGAAAGAGCTATCATAACAAAAAGTCCCATTTGGATGACCCCTCTTGTGTAACTATAAGATTGATGAACTTTGACAATATAATCTAGAGGTCAAGATGACCATATGTAATGTAGAAATAATTAGTTAAGGATGACATGTGCTTTGGTATCATACCATACATAGACAAACATTCTGCAATTTCTGTATAAAAGCTGAAGTTATATTTGTATCGGGACCACACCCTATTGAGCTGTTGGTCCGGTGTACGCTGTATTTGTTATCCGTATGTATCATTACTATTCTCAAGTAAACGTGTACTTGCAAAGAATGCTATTGGATCATGGGTGTCTTTAATTTCAAAGGCAGACTTAACATTCTCAAGAGAGAATAAATTCCGTTCCTCTAATCTTTCCTCATAGCTGAGTTCCTCCATGCCTCTTATCAGTTTGGTTGCCCTTCTCTGCACTCTCTCCAGTTCCCTGATATGCTTTTTGAGAACTGGTGCCCAAAACTGAACTGCATATTCCAGATGAGGTCTTACTGATTTGTACAGGGGCAAAATGATATCTCTCTCTCTGAAGTTCATAACTCTCTTAATACAAGAAGGTTTTTTGCCCACTTTGGAAACCACAGCTTGGCATTGCATGCTATAATTGAGCCTATAATCTACCAAAACCCCCAGATGCTTCTCCACTTGGGATTCTCCTAGTTGTACTCCCCCTAGTATGTATGATGCATGCATATCCTTAGCCCTGAAGAGCATAACTTTAGATTTATCTACACTAAACCTTATCTACCAGTCGCCCAGTTAAACATTGAGGTCGCCTTGTAAATTGGAGACATCCTGTAAGGACGTTATTCCACTGCATATCTTGGTGTCATCTGCAAAGACTGAAATTGTACTTTTAATCCCAGACCCTATATCATTCATAAAGATTTTAAAAAGTAAGGGTCCCAGCACTGAACTTTGGGGTACACCACTGATAACATTAGACCATTCAGAGTAAGAATCATTAACCAATACTCTCTGAATTCTGTCTTTTAGACAGTTTTCTATCCATCTACAAACTGATGTTTCCAAGCCTATAGACTTTACCTTACACATGAGCCATGTGTGCGGAACTGTATTGAACGCTTTTGCAAAATCCAAGTATACCACGTCCACCGCCACCCCTCTGTCCAAGGTTTTACTTACCTGCTCAAAAAGAAATCAGATTTGTTGGACAACTTCTGTCTTTCAGGAATCCATGCTGTCTGTTGCTTAAAATATTTTTTCCAGCAGGAACTCATCTATATGGTCTTTTATTAAACTCTCCAGTATCTTCCCCACTATAGAAGTTAAACTAACATATCTATAATTACTTGGTAAAGACTTTGTTCCCTTTTTAAATATAGGAACCACATTGCCCCTACACCAATCCAGTGGTACTATTCCTGTCATTAATGAGTCCCTAAAATTTTGATACAATGGCTTTGAAATTGCAGAGCTCAATTCTTTTAGGATCTGTGGGTGGATGCCATCTGGACCAGGTGCTTTATCCACCTTTATTCTATCGAAATATTGCTGGACCGTATCGCTTTTGAGCCATTGTGGATAATTTTGGGGTGTCCACTCAAAATCCTTCAGCCACATCACACGCTCCATCAATTTGGTCCTCATTCACACTTGCTTTGAGATCACTTCTCACATAAAGACAGACACCGCTACCTTTCCTTTTTACCCTGTCTCTCTGAAAGAGTGCATAGCCAGGAATATTAATAGCCCAGTCATGTGAGGAGTGAAGCAATGATTCAGCGATGACTGACTTGTATCGGTTCCTAGTAAAGCTTGTAGGAGAAGGTTTCATTCCCTGTTCCTCTGTCTGGACATGTCTGGACAGTGCTGATTGGCCCTGTGCTGATCACATAACTCCCAAGAAGAAAAATAAAACTTTATAGCAATACACACCAAACTGAGCATATGCAGCCCATCCCCTGGCTCTGTAAATATCTTTTTTGGAGACAGTGAAAGAAGAGGAGGATCAGAGAGACATAAACAAACAGTCTTTATACACAATACAGAGGATTAACCCCTTAGGCTTCATGTACATGGGACATTTTAAAACCTCTCCTGAACAATGGAACTTGACAGCTAGTAACCTAAGGTTTAAAACGTCGGTTGTGTTGCGTTTGCGCTTAGAAGCATTTTATGTATTGCAAATGGTCAGAAATATATCTTATTTAAAAACGCTATAAATGAAACGTGGCTACACACGAGTTACCGTATTTACATGCGTTTACAATCTTTTACAGGCATTTGGCTTTTTAAATGCCTCTGAACATCTGTCCTGAATGCATTTTTTTGCTTTCCAAAAAATGCTTCTAACCTCAACTGCCTGGAAACGACTATAAATGACTCAATTTGCATGTTCTGATAACATAGAGGAGAGTTCAGGGGCAGCTAAAAAAAAAGCCCAACTGCTCCTGAATGTTCCCAGCAGCAGTGTACATGAGGCCTTAGGTTCCACAGAGAGTATAACAAGCATATATACTGCATATACACATTGATTTTACTGCTGTGGGTTTAGTAACACTTTAATTTATTTTGTAGTTAACATCATTGTAGGATAAGTAGCACTTTCTTATTTGAGTACATATATACATACCCACAAAGATACATGCACACTCAGATATATACAGTTGTGCTCATAAGTTTACAAACCCTGGCAGAATGTATGATTTCTTGGCCATTTTTCAGAGAATATAAATGATAACACAAAAACGTTTCTTTCATTAATGGTTAGTGTTTGGCTGAATCAATTTATTATCAATCAACTGTGTTTACTTTTTTTAAATCATAATGAGAAATCAGAAACTACCAAAATGACCCTGATCAAAAGTTTACACACCCTGGTGATTTTGGCCCGATAACATGCACACAAGTTGATACAAAGAGGTTTGAATGGCTATTAAAGGTAACCATCCTCACCTTTGATCTGTTTGCTTGTAATTAGTGTATGTGTATAAAAGTTCAATCAATTTCTGGACTCCTGAGAAACCCTTGCATCTTTTATCCAGTGCTGCACTGACGTTTCTGGATTCTGAATCATGGGGAAAGCAAAAGAATTGTCAAAGGATCTGCTGGAAAAGGTAGTTGAACTGTATAAAACAGGAAAGGGATATTAAAAGATATTCAAGGAAATGAAAATGCCAATCAGCAGTGTTCAAACTTTAATCAAGAAAAAATGGAAAATGAAGGGTTCTGTTGAAACCAAACCACGGTTAGGTAGACCAACTATAATTTCAGCCACAAGTGCCAGGAAAGTTGTTCAGGATGCAAAGAAAAACCCACAAATAACTTCAGATGAAATACAGGACTCTCTGAAAACATGTGGTGTGGATGTTTCAAGATGCACAATAAGGAGGCACTTGAAAGATAGGCTGCATGGTCGAGTCGCCAGAAGAAAGCCATTACTACGCAAATGCCACAAAGTATCCCACTTAAAATACGCACAACAGCACAGAGACAAGTCTCAAACCTTCTGGCGCAAAGTCATTTGGAGTGATAAGACCAAAATTTAGCTTTTTGGCCACAACCATAAACGCTACATTTGGAGAGTAGTCAACAAGGCCTATGATGAAAGGCAGTGGTATATTTAGGTTTTGTGCAGCCCTAAGCTTGACTAAACTCATGCACCGCTAATTTAACCACTTGCTTACTGGGCACCTAAACCTCCTCCTGCCCAGACCAATTTTCAGCTTTCAGCGCTGATGCACTTTGAATGACAATTGCGCGGTCATACAACACTGTACCCAAATGAAATTCTTACCATTTTTTTTTCCACAAATAGAGCTTTATTTTGGTGGTATTTAATTACAGCTGGGAGTTTTATTTTTTGCTAAACAAACAAAAAAGATGCAAAAAAAATAAAAAATCATGTTTAATAGTTTGTTATAAAATTTTGCAAACAGGTAATTTTTCTCCCTCATTGAAGTGCGCTGATGAGGCGGCACTGATAGGCTGCACTGGTGGGCACTGATAGGCTGCACTGGTGGGCACTGATAGGCATAGTTAAGGCGGCACTAATAGGCACAGATAAGGTGGCACCGATAGGCACAGATAAGGCAGTACTGATGGGCACAGATAAGGCGGCACTGATGGGCAAAGATGGGCACAGATAAGATGGTACGGATGGGTGGCATGGATGGGTGGCACAGATGGGTGGCACTAAGGGGCACTGATAGGTACCACTGATAGATGGGACTGATGGGCACTGATAGGTGGCACTGATAGGTGGACTTGCTGGGCACTAATGGGCAGCACTGATGGGCACTGGTAGATGACACTGATGGGCACGGATATGTGGCACTGGGGTGCAGCACCGTTGTTGAGGCAGATTGTGGGCACTGATGTGTGGCACTGTGGGCACTGATGTGTGGCAATATGGGCACTGCTGGGTGGCACTATGGGCACTGATGGGTGGCACTGACGGGGGGCACTTATTTATTCCTGAGGTGGCACTGGCAGGTGGGCACTGGTAAGCTGGCCGTGATCAGGACTGATGTCCCGATCATGGCCGCCGGTGATCGGCTCTTTTTTTTCTCGGCGCGAGGAGGAAAAATAGCCGATTACCGGCTCCATTGTATCACATGATCAGCTGTCATTGGCTGACAGCTGATCACGTGGTAAGGGGTCGGGATCGACCCCTTGCTCGGATCCGTGATCAGGCGAGTCTCATAGACTCGCCAATCACAGAGCGTGCCGCGCGCGCCCCTCAGGGGGCGCGCAGGCCGCTCGTGCACGGGACTACGTCAATAGACGTAGTCCCGGCAAAGGAGGTCCGAGCTGTAGCCGTCATTTGGCTATAGCGTGGATCTCTAGTGGTTAAATATGACCCACCTCACCCTATCATCTGTATACCACACCCCTTACTCTTTAGATTCCACCTTTTGTAACATGCATTGTGAGCCTTAATCTGGACAAATTCTATACAATCTGATTGTACAATCTCCTTTTGAGCTACCATCAAATGTGTAGTACAAGGGTCTGCCTGATTCACAGAGTGAATGTATGTTTATCTATATCCTTATATTACATGGTTTTGGTAAATCCAAGAGATTTCCAATCTAATTTTTTTTTTTGTGTTGGATCAGCTTTAAGGAGATTGTACTGTCTAATTGCATAATATATTGTCATCTGAAAGGAAAGGAGGGATGGATAGGTAGATTTATAGATGGAGGAATGAATGGAAGGAGGGAAGGGTGGCTGGGGGACAGATCTGTGGGGTGTGAGTAGCTGTCATGCACTGACCTGGTTTTCTCTAGACTGACTTCTTCCAGAAGAGGAGATCTGATTGGTCAGTACTGTCACATGGACAGCACTTGCCAATTACATTCCATCTAGCCCGTCCTGTCAGAATGTGGGCGGCCCCCTCAGCACTGGTGACACACACCACAGGACATCCGGCCGAGTGAGCGTGTGTCACCCCTCTGGTTGGTGTCACCTGTGTGTGTGGTCCGCACCTCCACATCAAAAGTGTAGCGCAAATCGGCGGGGACTATTTTTGTGCAGGACCTGGGAGGAGGCTGCTTTTTTATGCGGGGGAGTTGGCTTTTTTTGCCACCCCCTGCAATGTGCCGCCCTAGGCCTGGCCTTGTTGGTCTAGGCCAAGATACAGCATTGATGAAAGGTACACCTTTCCTACTGTGAAACACAGAGGTGGATCGCTGATGTTTTGGAGATGTGTGAGCTACAAAGGCAAAGGAAATTTGGTTAAAATTGATGGCAAGATGAATGCAGTATTTTATCAAAAAATACTGTAGGAACATTTGCATTCATCAGCCAGGAAGATGCACATGGGATGATAAAGTCTGGCCAGAAATCTTTCTCTGAAAAATGGCCAAGAAATCATAAATTCTGCCAGGGTATATAAACTTATGAGCACAACTGTACACATACATACACACTCAGATACATGCATGCACAGACACACAAACTTAGATATACAGTATATACATATGGTCAGTTATACACACGCACACATACATATTTACACACTCAGGTAAACTAGATATACACACTGAGATATATAAATACACTTAAATACACACATACAATCACAAATACATTCACGCAACATACTATCACATAAATACATACTTAATTAGTCTGGTAATGAGCAGCCAACTTCCCTCCACCCATCTCTGTCCTGCTGTTCCCTCACTCACTGTGCTTGCAGCCTTCATCTTTCCACCTAGATACACTTGCAGCTCCTCTCTATTAAATCAGTCTACCAGTGTGATCAGCCCTGGAAGGGCACTAGTAGCTACAAGCAAAGCATCAGAAACAGCGGCCAGGAGCTTCTGTATCCCTCCTCAGACAGAAACAAGTTACTAAGTCACTAGGATTGTTTGCATCCAGGCAATTACAAATATTTGAAGACCATGCCGTGGATGCTCAATTCTGACTATGCTTTTGTGGGGGTAACACAAACATTATAATACATAGTTACATATTAGGTGAGGTTGAAAAAAGACACAAGTCCATCAAGTCCAACCTATGTGTGTGATTATATGTCAGTATAACATGTCTTGTTTAATCTTGCATTGTATTACCAGAATCTTAAATAATACTGTAATCGGAAAGCATTCTTGGATTTGATAGTCTCATAATTCAGAAACTCTCAGTGTAAATTTACCCAAAATGATATTCAATCTGCTTAACTCACCATTTATTTTTTGTTGGCAAAGAAAGTCATTAGGGATTATAGGAACAAAACTTACAATGGAAAAAGAAAATCCACTACTCTTCTAACAAGAACCATGCACAAGAATCTCAATTCCTTGAATAGGCATTGTTCCTCCCAATTTAGATGAATGCTTCACTTATGATGAATCTTAAAGTGGTTGTAAAGCCTCAAGGTTTCTCCCCTTACCTGCTTGCCGACCAGCCGCCGCAGTTGTACTGCGGCAGGTTGGCACGGCTGCATGAATTGCCATCATTGTACATAAGCCGCTTTAAGAAGCGATAGGGGCCACCCGCGATCGCTCCTCAGAAAGCCAGAATGGGGATATGTCAATGTAAACAGACAGATCCCAGTTCCGACAGGGGAGTAGAGAGAGATCTACTGTTCCTAGTGATCAGGAACAGTGATCTTTCTTCTCCTCTAGTCAGTACACTGCCTCCATAGTTAGAAACACCTCCCTAGGGGACACTTGACCCCTTGATCGCCCCCTAATGTTAACCCCTTCCCTGCCACTGATATTTATACAGTAATTAGTGGCTATTTTTAGCTTTGATCACTGTATAAATGTCACTGGTCCCAAAAAAGTGTCAAAAGTGTCCGATATGTCTGCCGCAATGTTGCTATCCTGCTAAAAATCACAGATTGCCACCATTACTAGTAAAAAATAAATAATAAAAATGCCATAAATATATCCCCTATTTTGTAGAAGCTATAACTTTTGCGCAAACAAATCAATATACGCTTATTGCGTTGTTTTTTTAACCAAAAATATGTAGAAGAATACATATTGGCCTAAACTGATAACGACATTAATTTTGTTCTTTTTGGATATTCATTATAGCAAAAAGTTAAAATATTGTTTTTATTTTTTCAAAATTGTCACTGAGTTTTTGTTTATATCGCACAAAAAAAATCGCAGATGTGATCAAATCAAAATAAAGCTTTATTTGTGGGGAAAAAGGGACATAAATTTAGTTTGGGTACAACGACGCTCGACCACGCAATTGTCAGTTAAAACAACACAGTGTTGTATTGTAAAAAATGGCCTGGTCATTAGGGGGGCAAATCTTTCCGGTCCTTAAGTGGTTAAAGTGGATGTAAACCTGATTCATGAAATTTGAGATGGGCACATCTGTAGTGTTTTCTTATCTCTCTTTCTTATCTCTCTCCAAAGAGTCCTGTGGTTTTCTCCTGCTTTGTAGCTCTGTCATCAGCCTGATAACTTCTGACAAATTCTTCCACACAGGAGATAAAAGCAGCCTGATATTTGTGTTGTGGGAGGTTGCTATAAATAGATTAACAGAAAGCTTGCCTTCTCACAGCACAGCTCAGCACATTCCTTCCTTCCTTTGCCAATGTGGAGTGGGGGTGTGTCCCTTTCCTCCAATCTGCTGTCTTGGCTTGTTTCCTTGCTCTGGTCCGCAATAGATTATTTTGTCCTTAAACTCTGGCTACTCCCTCAGCCAGTCCATCTCAAGAATACACGATTCATCATATCCACAACTCAAAGATTTCTTCTGGAAAACTTTGATCCTGAAGAAATATCCTGGAACCCCATAACTGATGTGTTGGCTCCTCACATTGTAACAATAAGCAATTTCTGCTTTCTGTTGAAACCAGGACCTCAAGAGGTGAAAGCTGATGGACCTGTTGACTCTAGAACACCCAGAGCATAATTTGGTATCTAGTGATTTCCAGGGTGCCCTGTGAGTGTCTGTGACATTTGTTTCTCAAAGTAGTTCATTTGTCTAGCCTACTATGCTCCTTCTCATCACTCAGGTATGCTCCCGCAATCACTCATATTATTCTTTTCTCAGTGAAAAAGGACCCATGCCTGTGACATTGGGACTCAATCACTACACTAATTTAACCCTATGTTATTAACAATGCACATCTGCAGAAATCCAGACATTTTAGAAACAAAGGTATTCTAGCCTGATATTTAGGAGACTTGAGTATGAATCATTTTCATGGTTTAAATGACATACTGATAAACAAGAGCTCTCCCAAATGAAATCACAAACTATATACTGTAGTCTTAAAAGACTATACAGTAAAACCTAAAACTAAAGCCTGCTGTCAGCTGACACACAGAGCCAGTCCAGGCTCTGGTAGGATCCTGACCTTATCAGGATACACCCAGATGCCTGACCGGCAGCTGTCTCGCCCTCTCAGCATGCTGCTGTGGGCCTGAGCCAGCCAGCCTACTCCTCCACAGCCTGGTGCTCTTGTGAGAGCTGGAGTGGCAGAGTAGAGAGCAGTGATTGGCAGTCACTGCTTCCCAGATAGCAAGCAGTTGTGCTGCAAGTTTTAAAATGACTTGCTAAGCTATTGCTAGACTTGCAAGGCTTCACAAGTTTGTTGCACAATTGCAGCAAGTCTGCATTGCATGACTCCAAATCAATTTTCTTTGCAAACAAGTCTCCTTCAAGTTCTGGTTCAGTTATGTTGTGCAATAGTCCTCCCACCACAAGGGGTCACTGTGACTGAATTTTCATGCTGTAGACTTGCAGAGCTCTTGCTGTAGACTCACCACTTCAACTTTGCTCTTACTAGAGACTTGCCACGAAAATTTGCTACAAATTGGAAAAGTGTCAACTAGAATTTGTGCTCCAAGTTTTCTGCAACTGTACAACTTGCCAGTTAAAGTGTGCAGCAAGTTAACAGACTTACAATTCAACACTGCTATCAATTTTATGCCAAGTTATCCTTGCAATCTGGGGTGCTCAGTGAGGACTGAGAACTAAGAGATCAGCTGTAATATGATTCTCAATCTTAGAGCTATTGGTAGCAGGGGTGAATGAATGAATTAATGAAATACTTGTATAGCGCACAATGCGAACTGAATCGCCTCTAGGCGCTGTGGCGAGCTTTGATCATCTGCTAAAAGAGGAAGGTCTTGAGTTTTTTCCTACAAGCCAGGTGATTTTCTTCCAGGCGGATGTTAATTGGCATTAATGAGCATTCCATAGCCGAGGCCCTTGGACAGTGAATCTCCGATCCCCCTTGGATTTATACCGGGCTTTGGGCACGAGGAGGAGGTTTTTGTTGGCTGATCGAAGACTGCGGTTTGGTGTGTAATGATTTATTTTCTCCATTAGGTATTGCGGAGCTTCTCTATGCACGCATTCGTGGGTGAGGCAAAGGGTCTTGAACGTGATCCGATTTTTTACGGTTAGCCAATGTAAGCTCCTCAGCGAAGGAGAGATGGATTCCCAGGTTTTTTTTCCTGTTATCAGCCTTGCCGCCGTGTTTTGGATCAGTTGTAATCGCGCAAGTTGATATTGCGGTAATCCTATGTAAAGCGAATTTGCGTAGTCCAGTCATGAATTAATGATTGTTCCATCTACCACTGCTTTGTCATTCTTTGGGATAAAAGGGATGAGTCTGCGAAGCATGCACAGCAGATGGTGAGATCCACTGACTGACTGAGGGTGGACTGACAACTCATGGTGCCCCCGGGCAATAGGAGATTATGGGGCCCCCAGGCAATCAGAGATTATGGGGCCACACGGTATACACACACACACGCGCAGTATACAATCATCATTAGTATGCACATACATGTACACACAGTATACACAGACATGTTTCTATTGGCTGAGAAGGTACTGGAGAGGTGGGGCAGCTATAATCTCAGGATCTTTAGACCAGAAGGATGTCGGTAAGGGACATTTCAGAGAAAGATGTAACAAAAAACACAGATTTTTACATACTGTCCCTGGTTTTACTGAGGCTGGCAACCCTGATGGGGCCCCCCCAGTGGCCCGGGGCCCTTGGGTAGTGCCCGAGTGGCCGAATGGTCAGTCCGCCCCTGATTGGTGGACAGCTTCATACTGGTGAGTTTATAGTTGGTAAGGTTGAGAAAAGACACTGGTCCATCCAGTTCAACCTGCATGTGTGTTTGTGTGTGTTTATGTCAACACCATTTTCCATATTCCTGTACATTGTGTTCACTAAGAAACACATCTAAAAGTTTTTATAATTTATACATACTCTCCATTGGCACACACCAACTATGGAAGAGAGTTTCACATCCTTACCATTCTAACAGTAAATACCCCTCTCCCAAAATGTGTGCCTGTAGTTCTACTTTAATGATGGAGTGCTGTTGTCCATTGCATTGGTAAAATGTTTTCAGCTATGGGCGAGAGTGGACTGACTTGGAATGGCATTTCTTATGTTCATACCATCAGCATTCTCTAGTTTTGATAACTCTGTTGATGAATACTCTTAATTAAGAATAGTTAATATTTATAAAATTTTATGTGACGCTCAATGTATTATAAGACTGACAGGTTTTATTGCAGTTTCTAATTTAGCTTGGCACATAGTCACAGCACTTTATTTTAACAAATTTTAGCCAAATCAGATATTGTTTAATGTCAAAATCATGCTGTCTGTGAAATTCAAGATTTTTTTTTTCTTCTTAATTCAATACCTGATGTTTATCCTGTAATGCTCTGGACTGCATGTCAACCACCAATTCAAACAGATATCGAGCAAATGTGTTCTCCAAGATAGAAAACAGGTGATTGTAATAATCTGCTGTCAACACTTCATCAAATAGATCAGAAAATCTTTTTCTCTCAAGTCAGAAATAGAACTGAACAAATACAAACAGGTTTGTCACCTTCTCAGTTAAATGTAATGGAAAAGCATTGGCCTGGAGGTGACACACACAAAATATGTTATTGAAAATGTAATGCACAGGTATGTTTGCTAAAGATTAGCTAAATTAAATAAGTAACCCATATTTATTTATTTATTTTTGCGCAATTACATTGTACATAATGTGAGGACATTTCAACTCAGATCTGTAAAGAAAATTGAGGAATATAATTTTTTATTATGCTCAGTGTAAAACAATTACACTTTGACTCCCTACCGAGCAAACATCATCCTCCACAATTACATTGTAATTACATATAACATTTAAATGTTTCAGTGTCAAAAATGGAAATATGTAACAATTTTTGAGGCATGAAGATAGAATATCTCTGAAAAACTGATAACTCATGTCATTGGGCATGTAGTTGCCATAAATCCCTTGTGTAAATAGAAATGGAAAACCTCTGAAGGTTTCCCCTTTACTGGAGAGCTATAGGAGCATGTGATGGGGCTTTGTTTCACATGGTGATGGTCCTTGGAAATCTGAGTTTTTTGGGCATAGGCACCAAACTTTTTGGGATTTATAACACCTGTTTTTTGGATTCATTCTATCCGGCTGCCCTGTTTGGTACATTAGGGGCACATGTTTTATTATGCCTGCCAGGATCAGCTCCCCCCTCTGGGACATTATGGGACACATACCTGCCATTTGATGCTTATTGGAATAGTGATACAATATCCCTGATGAAGATTGTATTGATAATTGCTATCGAAACGCATTGGATTAACTGCTTGCTTGTTTGCCACCACCAGTTGGTTTGGGGGTTCCTGGATTATATAGCGGATAGTATCACTTTCTTTAATGGTTTTAACGTTTAGAATTGTGGAGTAGCTGTTTTTGTGAATTTTTCTATGAATTATATGTATATTAATTTGTACAATAAATAGATTTTTAATACATTGATTTTTTTGTTGCCTTAAAAATCCCACCATCAGAGGTTTTCCATTTCTGAAGATAGAATATCTCCTAGCCCTGATAGGCTTTTTTGTTAGTTACTTGATCTTTTTTGGAATCGGTTTAGAGTAAATAAAATATGTATTTACATCCTTAAGGCCGGGTTCACACCGCTGCGATGCGGGAACGCCGCGAATCCGTGGCGTTTTCCCGCATCGCATTACTCCCGCCGGCAGTTCACACTGCCCTATGTGGACGGCTGGGAGTGTCAATGATATGTTAATAACACCCCCAGATCCGTCCGCATATCGCAGTGCGATCTGCCGACTCGCACAGGAATCGGATCGCATGGAGTGAACCCCCATGCGATCCGATTCTGTTGCGGACCAAAAAAAGGGTCCCGTGCGAGTTTGCTGCGGGAGCGATGCAAATTCAGCCATACTATCTGTATGGCTGTACTCGCATCGCTACGGAGATCGGATGTGATTTGCGGTGCGAATCACATCCGGATCTCCCCCCCCCCCGCAGCAGTGTGAACCCAGCCTAAAAGAGAATCTAGTGAACCAAAATTTGAATCTGATATTGAGCAGCAGAATTGGTGTCACTGGCATGAAACTTGCACCACAAACATGATTAACCTATATTGAGGTAATTCAAAAAAGGAGTTACAACATTTTCCAGGCATTATGACCCCCTTTAAAATGGCTTGCTCCTAATTCAATAAGTCTAGGTTCACATCTGTTTGCCTGCACGTGATGTGTTTTTCAGGCACGTTTTATAATGCGTTAATCCCGCATTTTTTATGCAGTTTTCCTGCATTTTATGTTTAAGAAAATAATAATTCTCTTTAAACCCACTGTAAACACACTGTATATAGCTGGTTGCTAAGGAGGGGGCCGGGACACCAGCCGCCACATCCTTAACAACCAATGAGTCATCAGCTGCCAAAAAAAATGCAGAAAAAACGCTGTGCGGTTCCCACCCCCAGGTCCATACCAGGCCCTTCAGTTCTAGTATGGATTCAGAGGGGATACAAAATTTTGAAAACCATTTCTCATTTTCCTTTCACTTCACATTTAGTCATAAGATAGGTACATTCCTACCAGATAGAGGAACCAGGTTGGTAGGGCTAGCAGGATCAAAAGGTATTTGTGGGACTCTGCATGGGGGCTAACATCTGTAGCAGATGCACTTAGAATTAAAGGAGAATTATGGTTGAAGCTTTTTTGACTATACTTCTCCTATGGATCACAGGAGTACAGTTTGTTCTGCACTCCCGTGACCCATTATTAGCCGACAAAAGGGAAAAGCAGTTGAGATCCACTCAGATGCCCGGACCAGCAGTTAGCTCACCCTCTCAGGGAGCCGCTGGGAGACTGAGCCAGCTGCTACTTCCCCCCAGTACAACCCAGCCCTCCAGTGAGTGTTGGAGGGGCAGAGCAGAGAGACATCCAGCCTCAGGCTCTCTGAAGACTGAGAACTGAGCAATCAGTGGTCTTTGTTAAGCCTCATACACACGATAGGACTTTGTACAAACTTTCCCTTGGATTTTTGTACAAAGGGTGTCGGCCCTGAACTTGTATTGCATACACACAGCAGGACTTTTTCAGCCAACTTTCACAAAATCACGTGGTTTTTCTGCTCTTTACCGCCACCTTTGGTCAACTTCTGTAATGTTGTCTGATCTTTTGCATTGGTTCTGAGCATCCCTGTTTGTACTTTGTACAAAAGTCCTATGGTTTTCTGTACACACGATCAGACTTTGCTCCATCGGACTTTTGTTGCCAGAAAGTTTGTCCGTTCGTACAGCCAACAAAAGTCCGATGAAAACCAAAAAAGTTTGTCCGACGGAGCGTACACACGGTCAGACGTTGCTCCAAAACAGCTAATTTGCATGTTTGTTGTCAAAAAGTCTGATCGTGTGTATGGGCCTTTAGATGTGAGGTTGTTGGCGGAAAGTCCGACCATGTGTATGCTCCATCAAACATTTGTTGTCGGACTTTCCGCCAACAAATGTTGGCTAGCAGGTTCTCAAATTTTCCGCCAACAAATGTTTGTTGTCGGACTTTCCGATTGTGTGTACACAGGTCCGTCTGACAAAAGTCCATGCATGCTCGGAATCAAGTACGTGTCAGTGATATAACTAGCGTTCGTAATGGAGATAACACGTACGTCTTGTACGTCACTACATTCATAATTGTTGGCCAACATTTGTGTGACCATGTGTATGCAAGACAAGTTGGAGCCAACATCCTTCTAACAAAAATCCACAGTTTTGTTGTCGGAAAGTCCGATCGTGTGCACGGGGCATTAGAGTCGGTGGGGTCAGATCAGCATGGATCAAAGCTGCATATACCTAGATGAGTACGCTTGTATTTCTTTTTTTAGTTCTCGCATTTCTCTTTTAAAATGGAGTTAAATCGTTTGTTACCTGAAAAATAAAAAAGATCCTGTTCTTCTAAAGCATGTTATACAGCACAGTGCTTATGCTGTGTAATTGGGCCCTCTTTATCACCTGAAATACCTGGCTGATACTGCCTGGTTCTGCCCTCCCCACTGTAAACTGACCACAGTTTATCATGGATGCTGAGCCCTGAGCCCGTGGTCAGTTTACGTGCCTCCATCATCCACAGCTGTCCTGTCCTCCTCTGTCCTCTCCTCCTTCCTATCCCCCTTCCCCTCCCTGCTTGTGTGCTCTGTGTCAAGTGCCCCCCCTTCCTGCTCCTGAAATTACTTTTAATATCTTATACAATCCTCTTTGTTACATAATGATATGTGCTCCTGTCTCTGTTTTCCCTGATTTCAGATCGCCGACGTGACCAGCCGCCTCTTTCCACCTCTCCTCATCCCGACTGATGTCTTGGCCCCTCTAGCTGCAGCTGTCAGGCAGGGAGAGAAGAGAGCCAGCCAGTCACATGAGCGCTGAGAGGCACTCTAAAATCAGGTATAGCCAGAAAACACAGACAGGAGCACATATCATTAGGAAACAAAGAGGATTATATAAAGTTATCAGAGTAGGTTAACAACCAATTTAAATGTAAAAATCCTCACCACATGCACAGGAGCCAGTCATCCCGGCATACAGGGACCATGCTATCAATGTAAGCATACACAGCTCAGTTTATGTGCCAGAGAATTCTGCGAGCAGGCAGAAAGATGTTTTATATTGGAAAAGAGACTTTGCATGCAAAAAAGCCTGCCTGCTCACAGTTTGTGTTTTATTTTTTTATTTTTTATGCCTAAAAAATTCCTTCCCTCTGCAAGAACTACCCGCCCATCCCAGGAAACAAACAACTAAGGCATCATGTACACTGCTGCTGGTAAGCAGACATTTAGGAGCAGCTGGGCATTTTTTCAGCAGCCCCTGAACTGTCCTCTATGTTATCTTATCAGTACATGTACACAGGATCGTTTATAGTTGTGTCTAGGCAGTTGAGTTTAAAACCCTTTTTAGGAATGCAAAAAAATGGGTTCAGACGGATGTTCAGAGGCATTTGAAACACCAGATGCCTGTAGCAGCTTGTAAGTGCTGCTAAACACGGTAACTCGCATTTAGCAGTGTTTCTTTTTTTTTTTACAAACACTTCTAGACGCAAATGCGGCTAAATGCAGGCATGTAAACATAGCTAAACTGACGTTTTTAGATGCCGGGTTCTAGCTGTCAAGTTAAACCGTTCAGGGGAGGTTAAACAATGTCCCATGTACATGAAGCCTAAAGCTTGATACATGTAAAAAAAACATTTGCACAAAGCTGTGAGACTTTTTGCTTGTCAGGTTTAATGAGCTTTTGGGATTGTACAGTCTAAAAAAACAGCTGCCCTGATATTAAAGTCTGGTCAATGACGATGTAAAGGAAAACGCAAATTCAGTTAAAGAAGTTAACTATAAAGACAATACAGGAAGGAAAGGATGAGCTGTTGTAGGGATTGACAAATCCCATGGGAATATGTCATTAACTCCATTCCTTAGAAGAGTGGTTTAGAGTCCTGAAGATGCTGATCAGTGTGCAAAAAACCCTCATGCAGAATCATAGAAAATGGTTGAATGGAAAGTTTTTTTCCTATTGCATTAATGGGGTCCAATAGAGTCTTGAATATACTCCCCCATCCACACACACAATGTTTTTTCAGTTTTGGGTGGGTGTATTTTTAAAGGAGAAATTAGTAACAATTTTAATTACAGGGAGCCTTTAAAAATTGTATTGTGACACAGTGTGTGAACCCTAGTGTTTAGCAAGAGTCTGATGTGTTTATCATCTTTTACCCAGTGCTGAATTTTAAGTAGAAGTAGAAACAAACAGCTAATTTACAGATAAAATAAATAAGTGTAAACTCACTTGCTTGACAGTTTTTTTTATGCAGATAGTTTTCTAACTTAGACATCACTTTCAGCAGTGGTGGAAGTATAGGGGTCGCTGACCATGGCGACAGGCGCCTTGCTGTAGGGGGCCTTTGGGGGCCCCCTGTATACTTCGATAGGAGGAGGAGCGGCAAGGGTGTCTAAGACCGAGCTCCCTGATCCTCACCCGAACTGTAATCAGCACTGTGCAGGGAGCTCATCACACTGATTTGACCTAAAGTGAAAGCACAGTGTACGCTGTGTTCTTTTTCTCCCCCTAAAGTGCAGTCCCCCACAGGAAGAGCTAAGGTAAAGGACTGCTGTGTATATATACTGTATGTGTGTATTTATAGATGTATGTGTGTATATATAGATACAGTATATGTGTGTGTGTGTATTATGTGTGTGTGTTTACATGTATGTATGCCCATTTTATGTATGCGCTTTTAATCCTGACCCCCTATATGTGTACAATCAGAACCAAGTTTTTTTTTTTGCTTGTTCATAGTACCAGCAAAAAAATGCTGTTCCTCTGAAAAGCGATCCATACTCAGGTCATTTTTCAGAGGCATTTGAGAGCTAGTAAAGAGGCAATATTTTGCCTCCTGATCACCTGTTTAAATGCATCATTACTATGCTGCAACTGCATGCAATTCACACAGTTGAAGGATGGTTGCAGTGCAGCCCCATTCACCTAGGGGTATACTTCAAGGGTGCCCTGACTTGAAAATGATTAGAGGAACCGATCTCTCCATTTTGAAAAATTGGTTCCTTTATATGCAGCCACCCACTTGCGACCGCGCCCCGTTGTTCCGCAACCAGGCTCAGAGGAAAGGGCCCTATCCCGGGGTCAGGGGGAGCCCTTCATGGTATCTTGCATCAGGGCCCTGAAGGTTTTAGGTACGCCACTGACTTTCAGACATCACAACCACAATTATATATTTCTCAAGTTAAAGTGTATCTATGGACAAACGTTAAAATTATTCTACTTTGTATGTCCATTATTTCTAGCCTAACCCTAATAATGTGAGTGGTCCTGAAATTTGTAAACTTACCTTGTGATGATCCCCACACATTTGCTTACCTTGAATTCTGTCATCATCAATCACTATACCCTGTTGATAGGCATCACTGTGTCATGGGGCTACTTCCTTGGCTAGTCCTGCCAAAGACAGCTCTAAGCCAAGAAATCATGTAATACATTAATTAGGGGGCGGTATTACCCAATAACCTCTATAGTTCCATATTTTAATCATAATTTATTTAGGAGTGTCTGCTGGACAAATAATTTAATTTGTTTTTAAAAGCTCTGAATAGATTCTCCCTCTCTTGTATTCTTTTGCATTAATTTTGTGTCCCTCAAAACTAATTGCTGAAATTAAATTTAAAAGCTTCAACATATTTTAGAAGAAGAAAGTAAATGATTTAGCTTTATAGGGCACTATAGAGAATAATTTGATTTGCATTTCAGTGCGACAGCAGATGGAGGAGACATTGCCTAAGATTTAAAGTGATACTAAAGTCTTGTTTTTTTCCACTAAAAGTAACAAACATGTTATACTTGCCTGCTCTGTGCAGCTGGTTTTACAAAGAGAAGCCTGGATCCTCCTCTTCTTGGGTTCCTCTTCGGCTCTCCTGGGCCCTCCCTCCTGTTGCCCCCAGAGCAAGCAGCTTTCTATGGCAATGGCAAACAAATTAAACATTAAAGGGCACCCCCTGTATAACCCCCGCTTCTAACAGCCATACCTCAGTTTTTTTGCTAGTGTTCTTTTTTTTAAATCAGATTTTATTAATGTAATTTCTCAACACAAAAAACAAAATCGCTCCGTTCACAAAACAAACAACCTGCAAACAAAACAGCAACCCTTATCCGTTGTACACACAGTCGGAGATTCCGTCGGAATCTTTCCTATTGGACCGTTTTGTCGGATATTCCGACTGTGTGTGGTCTGCATCGGACTGTTTCCATCGGAATATCCGACGGACCAACTTTTCCAACTTGCAGGTAAAATTTTCAGACAAAATGCTCCGATCGGACATACTCCAATCATGTGCAGCCTACTCCGACGGACAAAGTGCCACGCATGCTCAGATCAAATTCCTAAACCAAAGCTATTGGCTACTAGCCTGAACGTAGTCCCGTCGTAATGAAATAACGTCATCACGTTATGTACAATCGGATTTTCCGACAACTTGGTCCGACCGTGTGTATGCAACATCACTTCCGGACCTCTTCCAGAATTAATCCGTCGGAATAACTCCGACGGATTTGGTTGTCGAAATCTACGACCGAGTGTACAAGGGCTTAGGGCTGGTTTATATTACAAAAATGCACTCCAGGTCTGTTCTGGATGCGTTCCTGCATGCACATTTTTTAAGTTTTGTTTGGCGTGTTCTGGGGTATTTTTGATGCGCTTCCAGGTGCATTCCATATGCTTTTTTTTCTTATTTTTACCTGTTTTTTTTTCCACTGGACTGGGGTCCAGTGCATTTTGCATGCATTTTGTACGCGCTCCAGTGCATTCTGGTGCATTTTTATGCGTTTTACCGCATTCCAGTACAGTCCAGTGCAAAAATGCAGCATGTTCTACTTTTGTCTGAAACTGGAAAGCCCTGGAACTGACCACACTGGTGGAAACTATGCCATTGGAAACCATATAACCTACTTTCTATGCATTTTTGATGCTGAAAAAAACCACACTGGACTGCATGTGTTGTGAACTGGCCCATAGGTAGATAAATGTACACACAACACATCACATTGTAACTCAAAACATAAGCTTTTCAACAAGAAACACCTCTTAGTTCTTAGAACTTCCTAATTGAAGGTTCTACCATTTACAATCCCATGGCCTGGTTATTTGGCGTATTCAGTGCCCTTCTCCCATTTCATGTTAGCGACTCCATATCAAGTGGAATCTTTTTAATAGTGCCTCTCTGTTCCTATGTCATTTTTTCAAATGCTAGTATTTTATTAAAGAGGAGGGCCAGTTTAAAAAAAAAAAAATTAAAAGTCAGCAGCTGCAAACACTGTAGCTGCTGACTTTTAATAAGCAGACTTACCTGTCCAGGGCGCCCGCGATGTCGGCCGCCCGAGGCTGACCCGTCCTTCGGCTCTCGGGCCCGGGCGCCACCATTGTGGCTAAGGGAAACAGGCAGTGGAGCCTTGCGGCTTCACTGCCCGTTTCCTACTGCACATGCACGAGTCGCGCAGTGCTTTGTGAATGGGGCGCGCTGTGTTCTGGGACACACAGTTCCCAGAACACAGCGCGACCCATGACCCAGAAGACACCGCACGGAGGAGAGAAGACAGAAGATCTCCGCGGAGGAGGAAGAGGCAGATTAGGACGATGTACCTAGCAACAGGCATTTCTGGTAAGTTAAAAAAAAAATATTTTTCATTTTTTTTTCAGATTTTTTTTCAGATTTTTTATGTATTTTTTTTTTTTCAGGGTGGCCCTCCACTTTAAGTTCTAAAATTGTGTGACATATAGTGGGAGGGGAATATTAGCTATCCATCGCAGTATTAATATTCTAAGTGTGATGGAGAGAGACCTCTGCACTGCAGTGAGCATAGAATTATCTAAACCAGTACTATCAATGTAGCCAAAAATACAAGTAAGTTGGGACTTACGAATGCCCATATTGTATATGTATACCTTATTTATTTTAGTTTTGAACATCTCCACAATAGATGCATGAGGTCACCTGGTTCTGTGCCATATTTACTACATTTTGCAGAATCCCTCCGTCCAATAGAATACAAGAATGCTAGAGTTCTGCACTTTCAGTGTAGCATAAAAATTGTATTAGTCTTTGTGAAGAGGAAGGAGAAACAGAGGGAAGACACTATATCCTCTGTGTTCTCTGTTGGTATTCCGCGGTGTCCGTTGGTGTGCCTGTTGGGGGCCCTGGATGAAGAATCGTTGACGCCCTCGGTTCATACGGCCATTATTAGGCTGCTATACGTAGCCAGGAAATTAATAGCGCGATTGTGGATAACACACAGGGTTCCCACCAGGCAGCAATGGACGGAACAGGTGAACCAGATGCTGATCAGGGAAAAGATAACATACCAACACAGAAATGCTCCGCACAAATTTAATGCCATGTGGGGGGGATGGCTTGAGGTTCCGGGACTAGCTCCCCACCAACTTATACAGGACAGACTTTTACAGGGTTGACTGAAGGTCCAAGGACATGTGCATGGAGGTATATAAACACTTGTGATCCCGGTAAGGGGCTAATTCTATGTCTCTCCCTCACCCGGTATTTGTAGGGGGTGTAGGGAGACACCAGTGGGACTGGGTGGAGGGATGCTGGACGCAGTGCATTATTCTGGTACTTATGTGGTTGTCTCCTGGTGCGGTGTGGTCTCTGAGAGAATGTTACTTTTGTTTTTATTCTTGGTTCCTTTTTCTTACTTTTTTTTTTAGTTTCATTGACATTTTCCATGTCTCAGCGGTCTACAAACCAAGCTTATTTGTACTTTGTGTTTCCTGTATACCTTTGGATGTAAAAACCAATGCTGCTGTACGACTGTACTTTACTCCTATGTTTGGTTTGTACCATATGTGTTTTGCAATAAAAACTTATTTGATTTAAAAAAAAAAAAAGAAACAGAGGGAAGATTATCCACTTAAGGACCACCTCACACCGATATACGTCGGCAGAATGGCATGGCTGGGCACAATCACGTACAGGTACGTGATTGTTTAAGTGCCCAGCCGTGGGTCGGGAGTGCACCGCTGCTCCGTGACCGTGGCCGCAGGACCAGCGGACCCGATCGCCGCTGGTGTTCCACGATCGGGTCACGGAGCTGAAGAACGAGGAGAGGTCTGTGTAAACAAACCTCTCCCCGTGCTTCCCTGTGTGGCTGTCACCGATCGTCTCTTCCCTTTTATAGGGAAGAACGATCAGTGACGTCACATGCCAGGCCTACAATAAAAAAAAACACATAACATCATACATAACACTACACTGCCCCCCAGTGGTTAACTCCTTCACTGCCAGTGTCATTTACACAGGAATCAGTGCATTTAAATAGCACTGATTTCTGTATAAATGACAATGGTCCCAAAAATGTCCGATGTGTCCGCCATAATGTTGCAGTCACAATAAAAAGCGCTGATTGCCGCCATTACTAGTAAAAAATAAATTAATAAAAATACTGTAAAACGATCCCCTATTTTGTAAACGCTATAACTTTTGCGCAAACCAATCAATAATCACTAATTGCGATTTTTTTTTTACAAAAAGTATGTAGAAGAATACGTATCGGCCTAAACTGAGGAAAAAAAAAGTATTTTTTATATATTTTTGGGGGATATTTATTATAGCAAAAAGTAAAAAATATTGAATTTTTTTCAAAATTGTCGCTATATTTTTGTTTATAGCGCAAAAAATAAAAACCACAGAGGTGATCAAATACCACCAAAAGAAAGCTCTATTTGTGGAAAAAAAGGACACCAATTTTGTTTTGGAGCCACGTCGCATGACCGAGCAATTGTCAGTTAAAGCAACGCAGTGCCGAATCGCAAAAAGGGCCTGGTCCTTTGGCTGCAAATTGGACAGGGCTTAAGTAGTTAAGAAGCACTTTGTCCCATATTTCCTTTGAAATATCACCCAAAGCCTCTTCCCATTTACCTTTCTAAGTGGATCATTACCTAAATATGTATTTAATAAAGGGGTGTATAAAGATGATATCATGCCTTTATTGTTATTCAAATGAATTACTGTGTCTATGATCCCAGTTTCATCATCCATTGGGTCAGATGCAATAAATTGAACCTGGGTCACATGGTGGAGTTGTAAATATTGATAAAAATCATTCTTATGAAGATTAAACTCCTCCTATAAGTGCTGAAATGTTTGTAATCAATTCCCTGGATATAATTGTGTAATTGTTAAACCTGTCATCTTCCACCCACGAAAATCTTTCATAAATTCAGGAAGTACTTCACTCCCATGCTTTCCCCTTAAGACAAATGGTAGGATATTTAGGAATAAGCATAGTCTGTATTCGAGTTTTTAAAGCTGATATAAAAATTGCATCTATTTAAAAAATATGTACAATTGAGGTGGAAAGATCTTGTAGCTGAGATGCCAAAAAGAGCTGAGGATTCGGCAATGAAAGACCTCTCAGATCTTTAAGGTATTGGAGTTTTAATAAGGCTACTCTAGAAGAACTCTGGTTCTTCTTCTAAATTAATTTCCAAAATGTAGCTGAGAATTGAGTAAATATCTTTAATGGGATCCATATGAGGGAGTTATTTAGTTTAAACAACAATTGGGGCTTTCAAAATGTTTTTATCAGATTGATCCTGCCTATGACAGATAAACCGGAAAATTGTATACTTACTTTTCCGTAATTTTCCTTTCCTGACGCATCTTCATGGCAGCATACACTCTGGGTTGTGACTCCGCCCCCACAACCTGATAGGACCACATAGCTATAAGATGAAGATACGCCCCCTGCCCCAGTATTCTCTGTATATATGAATCACCTTTGTGGGTGGGATATTGTATGCTGCCATGAAGATGCGTCAGGAAAGGAAAATTACGGAAAAGTAAGTATACAATTTTCCGGTTTCCTGTCGCATCATGGCAGCATACACTCTGGGGATTAACTCGCAGACTGGGTGGGAGATGCAAAGGTAAATGTTTATTAGCAAGGAATAGAAGAGTTGGCTTGAATAATGGACTTTCCAAATTCTACTGTTGATACCCGAGCTGAGTCCACCTTGTAGTGAAAGATAAAGGTGTTCCTGGAGGACCAAGTGGCCGCTCTGCAGATGGTTTCCGCTGAGACCCTACAATACGCTGCCCAGGAGGTGGCCACTGCTCTGGTGGAATGAGCCCTCAGGTCTTCAGGAATTTGAAGCTCACTCAGCAAGTAGGCCTTTTTAATGGTCTTCACCAACCAAGGAGGCAATGGTTCGGGCCGATTCTGCTTGAACTCTCCTAAGGCCGTAGGGAATGATGAAGAGGTTCTCCGATCTTCTAAAGGATTCGGACACGGAAAGATATTTTATGATGTTGCCCCTTACATCCAGAGGATGAGGGTCACCCTGGTCTGTGTTAAGAGCTGGGAAGTTGATTTCCTGGTTGAAGTGAAAAGAGGATGCCACCTTTGGGATAAAGCGATCCGAGGGTCTTAGAACTACCCTGTCCGGATGGATGATCAGATACGGCTCCTTAATCAGTAATGCTTGCATGTCTGAAACTCTCTTCGCTGATGTGATTGCGACCAGGAAGGCGACTTTTAGTGTCAGGTGCCAGAGGGAGATGTTTTCCAGCGGAAAAAAGGGTTCTTTGGATAGTACCTCTAAGAAGACCAATAGGTCCCATGTTGGAAAGGAGGGCTTCCTAGGTGGTCTTAGTTTAAGACAGGCCTTCTGAAATTGCATAACAAGGGGATCGTGAGCCCATTTAACCCCTGTCAGGGCGGATAGAGCTGACACCTGAACTTTCAGAGTACTAGAGCTAAGACCTTTGTCTAAGCCTGTTTGCAGGAACTCTAGGATCAGAGGAGCCGAAAGGGAGGACAGATCCCGGCCAAGGTCCTGAGAGAAGGTAACAAACTTCTCCCAGACCCTGCGGTAGGTGCAGTTGGTGGTAGGTTTTCTGGCCTGGAGCAGGGTATCAACTACCTTCTGGGAGCAGCCCTGACCCAGATACCTCTCAGCCTCTGACCTAGATACCTCTGACCTCTCAGCCTCCAAGCCATCAAGTGCAGCCTCCCCAGATCTGGATGTAGTAGCTAGCCCTGGGAGAGCAATTCGGCTGACAGGGGAAGAGCAAGAGGGTCTGCCGTGCTCAGTTGTAGGAGGGTGGTGAACCATGGCCCCCTGGGCCAAAAAGGAATCACTGCTATCACCAATGCTGTTGATCTCTTGAGCCTTAAGAGAAATCTCGCTATCAGGGGAGTCGGAGGGAAGATATACCCGAGATGGAAATTCCAGGGATGCTGGAGGCAATCTGTCCCCTCCGCTGAGTGAAAAGGAAACCTCGACAGGAACCTTCGGCACTTGGAGTTTGCCGAAGTCGCAGCAAGGTCTATGTCTGGTTGACCCCAGGTCTGGCAGATGAGGGAGAAGGCCTGAGGGCTCAGGGACCACTCGTTGTTGGAGGCGAAATCCCTGCTGTGCGTGTCGGCTAAGATGTTCTCGAGTCCCGGGATGTAAGTCGCCCTCAGGTCTTACAGGTTCAACTGTGCCCATTCCATCACAGGGAGAACTTCTTGCATCATGGAGGGACTCCTGGTCCCCCCCTGTCTGTTTATGTAGGCGAAAGCAACCTTGTTGTCCATCCTTAAGAGGACCTGCTTCCCCCTTAAAAGGGAGCTGAAGGCCAGGAGAGCCTGGAGGGCCGCCCTCATCTCCAGCGCGTTCTTTACCGAGTCCCGTACTTCGAAAGGCCAATGGCCCTGCTCTGCATGGGACTGGTAGTGGGCTCCCCAACCTTCTAGACTGGCATCCGTGGTCACTACCTCCTGAGGAGGGATGACTATGTGTTTGCAATTGTTTAAGTTGTGGGGACGAGTCCACCAACGCAATGAACGCCTGACTGTCTCCAAGATCCGGATCGTCTGGGTCATGGATGAACCGTCCCACTCATGTAGGAAGGAGTTCTGCAGAGGTCTGGTGTGCCACTGAGCCCAACGGACCATAGGACTGGTCGCTGATAGGGAGCCTAGAAGGCTGAGGCATACTCTGGCCGACAGGGATCTTGCTAAAATGGCTTTCTTCACCTTCCGGACCAACAGGGAAGACTTCTCCGGAGGCAGCTGCACTGTATTCAACTGGGTATCTAGTTGGGCTCCTAAGAAGATCATTCTCTGGGTGGGCCGAGGCTGGCTCTTCCCCCAGTTTATCAGCCATCCCAGATTCTGCAGAGTGGAGACGAGGATCTACCGATGTTTTAACAGCTACTCCCGGCTGTCTGAGAGGAGTATCGTCCAGATAATGGTGGACTCGCAGCCCCCTCTCTGCAGGCCTGCATACGCCTCCTGCTGCTAGGTAAGCTCTTTTGAGATCAGTATCGATCTTCCTATCCAGGACGTCCTTGAATGACATGGCGTCCTCGATAGGGAGCGTAACGTGCCTGGCCAGGCGCATGAGGGATGCATCCACCACTGGCGGGGACACAAGAGATTTAATGTTAGCCTCCTTTAGAGGATATAGTTTGACAAGCCGATTGTTGAGACTTGCTTTCTTCTCGGGTCTCTGCCACTCGTCTCTAATAAGTTCCTCCAACTCATCAATGAAGGGGAAGGCTTCGGGTTCTCTCTTCAGGTTCGGGAAATATTTTCTCCTTTTGGGTTGGGCCTCCTGGGGTTCCTCCCAGCTAATGGCCTCCTTCACTGACCTCACAAAAGGCTCTATTAGGGAGAAGTCAAAGCCTCTAGTTCTTCCTCATCTGAAGGAGAATCATGCTCTTTGGAAGTACTTGGGGGAGCCGGCGAAGCACCCCGTGGAGATAACTCCGTGTCCGGAGTGACACGTGGGGCAGAAGACTCCGTGAGCTCTCTGTGTTCTTGCCTTTTTTCTCTGGTGGCTTCTTCAAAGCTCCTGCGGCATGCCAACCTGTCTGGAAGGGCTATGGCCCTGCATACCCAGCAGGTATTTTCAGAAGGATGGGAGTGGCGTGCTGGTGAATGGCGCCTCTGGTCAGGGGATCTTCTTCGGCAGGAATGGCTGCGCCTTGAATGAGACTCTTCCTGCGACTCCCTTTCCCTGAGCGACTTCCTCTGCCCGAATGGCTCCGCCTATGGCCAGAGCGGCTTCTTCTATGTGAGGAATCTCTGCGAGATGATCTTGCGGACCTGATGGGGCTAACCATTTAGGTAGCGTTAGTGCGTCCTGCTCTCTTTTAAGATCTTCTCTACTTACCAGACTCCTCCCCTCTTACCTATTATGCTGGTGGTGATCTGCTGGAGCAGTGGTCTCCTTGGATAGGGAACAGAGGAAGCCTGAAGACACAGGTAACACAAAAAGGGTAAGGGAGATAAAGCCACAACAGAAACAAGAGGGGAATAGAGAGTAGAAAAAAATACAGGGGAGATACTTACCAAACAGAGAGGCAACACTGGGCAGAAAAACCAAAAATGCAGCAGTCAGGAAATTCAGCTGAGCAAAAAAAAACAGGCAAAAAAGGCATCTGCATTAAAAAAAGGCATCTTCCCCTTTTAAAATTGGAGCCAGGGTCACGTCCCGCCCGCACATGCTCAGTAGTGCCGTGCGGCCGCCGGCGCCATCTTGGAAAAGGGAAAAGACATAGATAGACATACACAGGCTGCCCAAAGTGCACAGTGAGCATGTGCAAAGCGGCAGAGTGACCAGGAAGAGTGCAAGAGTGAGAGTAAAATATGGCAGAAAGGCAACACTGAGGTAAAGGTACCAGACAACTTAGGCCGCGTACACACGGGCGGACTGTTGGCTCAACTTTGTCCGCTGAACAGTGTTTCAGCGGACAGTCCGCTCGTGTGTGGGGCTTCAGCGGACAGTTTCAGCGGCCCCCCCTTCCCCAAGGCACCCCCCATGTTGAGGGCACGCGGCCTGGTACGGCTCAGGAGGGGGGGCGCGCTCGCTCGCCCCCCCTTTCCTGGCCGGCCGGGTAGCGTGCTCGGACAAGGGTCTGTTGTGGACTTTGGGGGGACCCCACGCCGATTTTTTTTCGGCGTTGGGGTTCCCCTTTAAGTCCATTCCAGGCGGCGGAGCCCCCGCCTACCTTGACACGCGCTCGAAATGAGCGGACTGTTGCCTCGTGTGTGGGCGAGTCCGCTCATTTCAAAAGTTGCGCGGACTTAGTACGACGAACAAAGTTTGCCGTATTTGTCCGCTCAAAAAGTGCCGTGTGTGGGCGTGTTCGTTCATTCAAAAGTTTGAGCGGACTGTTTGACGAACTTAGTTTCGGCAGACAGTCCCCGCGTGTGTACGCCGCCTTAAGGTGACAAGAGATACTGAAGGCAGAGAGTATGCTGTTAAGTTGCAGACAGAGTGACACCAGGGAGGAAGAGGAAACCGGAGACCACCGCAAGTACTAAGCCTGTTTAAGGCTTAAAGACCAATCTTTTTGTTATATGTCTTCAGCCTGTTTAAGGCTTACTTCCAATAGCTATAGAGGCAATGCTCTGTTTGCAGAGAAAAAGTATTCATACCCCTGAGATCACCAGAGTGGGATTCCTTCCATTTAGCTTCCTTTAGAGGCTGTACCGGTAAGGACTTCCACCCAGGAGAGGCTAGAACCTGGCTGGGGCGAAGCGGTAAGAGGGTGATGATCAGTGCAGTCCCAACAGGTGAGGAAAAATACGAGAATACCGGGGCAGGGGGCGTATCTTCATCTTATAGCTATGTGGTCCTATCAGGTTGTGGGGGCGGAGTCACAACCCAGAGTGTATGCTGCCATGATGCGACAGGAAACAAAGTTTACACCAGGTTCAGGATGTTGGTCTTAATATCTGAGGCAAATGAGACAAATTATATATATTTAAATATTTTGAATAATAAAGGGAATTATATGAATGGCCAAATAAGTAAATTGCTGTACCTACGTTAAATCAGATAAAGAACCTTGCATTTTTTCCTGGAAGTAGGTCCAGGGGTAGAAGTGTACATCAAATTAATTCAGAAGACTTATAACACATAAAAGAGATGATTTTTTTTTCTGACAAAAATAATGTGTCATTGGCATACAATGGCACTTTCTCCTCCCTTGGGCCCCTCTTAAGTCAACAATTGCAAGAGGCTCTATTGCCAAAGCAAACAACAAGGGAGACAGTGGGCAACCCTGTCTAGCCTTTCTATGCAGTGCAGCAGGAGAGGAATCTGATTAATTCTTATTATAGTACTTGGTTTTGCATAAAAGAGTGTCTCCCTCTTGAGAAAAAACACATTTATTCCAAATTGCATCAGTGGCCACAAATAATCCCACTCCACACTATCAAAAGCCTTGGCTATATCGAGAGCCAACAAGGCTCTATGCCAGCAGTGGCGGCCCGTCCATTAGGCCCATCACGCCCCCTCTAGCCTCATCACCCCCTATATGAATAATGGATAGATTCATGCATAGCATGAATCTATCCATGGCCATCCCCTATTCAGGCTTCCAGCCCCTTTAAGGATGCCGGATGCCTGAAATTTTTTGAAGCGCCTGATTAGAGCTTAATGCCGCATACACACGACTTTCCAGAAGACTAGGTCCGACGGTCTTCCCGACTGACTTTCGGCAGAGTTCTGACAGACTTTCCGAACGAATGGACTTGGCCACACACAAACAGACTAAGTCCGTTCCTTTTGAACATGATGGCTTAAGATGGGACTAAAAAAGAAAGTTCAATAGCCAATAGCTTCCCTTGCATTGTATTTGGTCCGTTGGACCAGCATGCAGACTAACGGTTTTGCCGATAGGAAATGAATCCGTCGGACAGATTTGAAACATGTTCTATTTCTAGGTCCATCCCATATTTTTTATCAAAAAGCCTGCACACAATTGGATTGTCTGACGGACTGATTCCATTGGACCTAGTCTGCCAGAAAATCCGTTTGTGTGTACGCGGCATTAGGCTCTGATAGGCTTGAAAATAGGGTGGCTTGTGGCGCAGAGCATTGCACCATGAGCGCACCCAAGTGTTACAACAGCAAATAAATGTTTGCTGTTGTAACACTGATCCTCAATCTGGCCAATCAGAAGCGGGTGTGAGAACCGTTTTCTGATTGGACGAAAAGAGAAGACTCCCAATTGGCCGCCAAGAAGGAGGGAGGAAACAGAACCCACCACTTCTGTGGAGACCCCTGGAGAGCAGGGGAACAGGAGGCCGCGATGAGCATGGAAAGCTGCAATGGGGTAAGTGCAACCGACCGTCCCACCGACCGACCCATGGTGGGGTGTCGGTTCCATGGCATACTGTTTGCCGCCCCCCCCAAATAAAAAATTCCACCGACCACCACTGATTGCCAGGGTTATTCTTGGGGACTTGCATATTAAGAAAGGTCTCCCTAATATTATGAGCATGGGCATGAAACAAGTTTGACCTGGGCACACAGCAGTGGAGATGACTAATCTCAAAGCCAAGTTGTTAAAGTGGAAGTAAATCCATGGATAAAAAAAAAAAAACGCATGCCGGGAATGCTAACTGCACATTGGCTGTGCTCTCAGCCAAACTATCAAACCATCCAATGGCTGGTGTCATAACGAATCACATGTGTAGCACCATAGCAGTTGAATATTAAACAGAGGCAAAGATGGCAGCTTCCTTGGCTGAAAACGATAGGGGAGTTTACTTCCACTTTAACAGCGAAAATACAAAGCCTAAAAAAGAAACAAATGCAGCCTAAGAATTGTTAAGCTGCAAGAAACCTAAGGACTCCTTAGGTCCTTCCCCATTTCCTCTAAGCATTAAGATAGATAGATAGATAGATAGATTTTTTTTTCAAAAAAAACCTCTAATATATATTACTATTAGAGCTGCAAAATTGATCGTCAAGAATCGTTATCGCTATCTTGACTAAAGTGTTTCACAATTTTTTCTATGCAAAGAATTCTCTCTGCTCTTCTGCCACAGCCTTCAGTTCAATTAGTATTTATAACATTTACAAATTACAATGTTCTGCATTCTTACCTTAAAGTATCTGCAACTATTTTTTTGTATATGTATAAATATATATATATATATATATATATATATATATATATATATACCGTATATACAGTGGTGTGAAAAAGTGTTTGCCCCTTCCTCATTTCCTGTTCCTTTGCATGTTTGTCACACTTAAGTGTTTCGGAACATCAAACCAATTTAAACAATAGTCAAGGACAACACAAGTAAACACAAAATGCAATTTGTAAATGAAGGTGTTTATTATTAAAGGTGAAAAAAAATCCAAACCATCATGGCCATGTGTGAAAAAGTGATTGCCCCCTAAACCTAATAACTGGTTGGGCCACCCTTAGCAGCAACAACTGCAACCAAGCGTTTGCGATAACGTGCAATGAGGCTTTTACAGCGTCCTGGAGGAATTTTGGCCCACTCATCTTTGCAGAATTGTCCTAATTCAGTTACATTAGAGGGTTTTCGAGCATGAACGGCCTTTTTAAGGTCATACCACAACATCTCAATAGGATTCAGGTCAGGACTTTGGCTAGGCCACTCCAAAGTCTTCATTTTGTTTTTCTTCAGCCATTCGGTGGTGGACTTGCTGGTTTGTTTAGGATCATTGTCCTGCTGCAGAACCCAAGTTCGTTTCAGCTTGAGTACACGAACAGATGGTCGGACATTCTCCTTCAGGATCTCTTGGTAGACAGCAGAATTCATAGTTCCTTTTATCACGGCAAGTCTTCCAGGTCCTGAAGCAGCAAAACAGCCCCAGACCATCACACTACCACCACCATATTTTACTGTTGGTATAATGTTCTTTTTATGAAATGCAGTGTTCCTTCTACGCCAGATATACTTGGACACACACCTTCCAAAGAGTTCCACTTTTGTCTCATCGGTCCACAGAATGTTGTCCCAAAAGTCTTGGGGATCATCAAGATGTGTTGTGGAGAAATTGAGACGAGCTTTGATGTTCTTTTTGCTCAGCAGTGGTTTTCTCCTTGGAACTCTGCCATGCAGGCCATTTTTGCCCAGTCTTTTCCTGATGGTGGAGGCATGAACGCTGACCTTAACTGAGGCAAGTGAGGCCTGCAGTTCCTTGGACGTTGTTGTGGGGTCTTTTGTGACCTCTTGGATGAGTCGTCGCTGCGCTCTTGGGGTAATTTTGGGCGGCCGGCCACTCCTGGGAAGGTTCACCACTGTTCCATGTCTTCGCCATTTGTGGATAATGGCTCTCACTGTGGTTCGCTGGATTCCCAAAAGCTTTGGAAATGGCTTTATAACCCTTTCCAGACTGATAGATCTCAATTACTTTCTTTCTCAATTGTTCCTGAATTTCTTTGGGTCTCGGCATGATGTGTAGCTTTTAAGGATCTTCTGGTTGACCTTACTGTGTCAAGCAGCTCCTATTTAAGTGATGCCTTGATTGTGAACAGGTGTGGCAATAATCAGGCCTGGGTGTGGCTAGAGAAATTGAACTCAGGTGTGGACAACCACAGTTATAGTATGTTTTAACAAGGGGGGCAATCACTTTTTCACACAGGGCCATGATGGTTTGGATTTTTTTTCACCTTTAATAATAAACACCTTCATTTACAAATTGCATTTTGTGTTTACTTGTGTTGTCCTTGACTATTGTTTAAATTGGTTTGATGGTCCGAAACACTTAAGTGTGACAAACATGCAAAGGAACAGGAAATGAGGAAGGGGGCAAACACTTTTTCTGGGGTGAGCCATTGGGAGCTTGCAGGACAGTGTGTGGGGCACCAGGATTCTAAGCATTCCTTCCAAACTATCCATTATATTTTTAATATCCTTCCTGAGACCTGTCCCTAGCTTACCTTTCATACAAGTTAGAAAGCACACCTGAAAATACAGCTAAAAAAGCTTTACAGAGGGTCAAGTTCAGTCACTCAGCAGTATTGTTATTTACATTTTGCCAAAATGGGTTATTAAAAGGGAAGCAAAAATGAAATTGTAATATACAAAGAGATGGTGAGGCTGAGTTACTAAGCAAAATAAACACAAATGGATAAATCACAAGGAAATTATTGGATCTCATGTCCAGACGGGTAACGTGTATAAACAATGCATATGGTACAGTCCTGATGTTTCCCTAGGGTACAGCTCTAAACGCACACTGCTAAATATTTTTGAAAGTAAGCTGAAAGAAAAAAAAATGCAGCCGGCTCATTAAGCAATGAAATGCAAATGCTGCAGGCTTAAAGGCATGTTTAACAAAGCAGTACTTTATGCTGTCATAGACAAAAGTTAGCGTGTTGAGCATTAGAATCTGTGTTCTAAGCACTAGCAAATGAAATCTCCTACCAACATTTACATATTCTGTGCAATATACACATGCATATGGCTCAATGACGCTTTTTACAGTCTATTTTACTATAACCATTTGTACCTGATCCAAGTTTTATATTCATATGGCGCGTGCATCTAAAAAAGCTAAAAAATTAGGCATGCCATGGCTTAGCTGTCATATGTTTGGATGCTAGAGCATGCATTCTACTTGGTGTCCAGTGGGATGATCCCTAAAAAAAAAATGTAAAAGTCAGCAGCTACAAATACTGCAGCTGCTGACTTTTACTAATTGGACACTTACCTGTCCCAGAGTCCAGCGATGCGGGGGAACACCACTTTAATCAATTTCTCTTTCTCAAAAGTCAATCAGGGTGAAATTTTTTTTTATAGAAAATTAAATTACCTATAACCATAGGAGCTCAAAAGTCAATCAGGGTTTCTTTAGATCACTGATGATTTACCAAAGCCGCGCCCCCCCCCAATCCAACAGGGCTTTAAGAAAAAAAAAACATTAAAAAATAATACAATAATTAAAGGAGATTTATAGTCACAGCGTACGTGTTAATTTATATAATATCAGCATTGTAATAACCATACAAGCAATAGTTATTTTTTACAATCCAGTATTAGCATTACCTAAAATAGCTCTTTCTTTTCATGTTGCTGCCTGTCTCTTAGCCATCTCTTTCCACACCCACTTGGATTATTCTGCATGGTTTGTAGCTTCTCCAATGCTGTTTACTACATATCCCATGGTACCCTGCTCAAGCACAGATTGTATTAACAGGTACCACAGCTGTATACACATAGCTGCACAGCTTAGTTGCAAACTGGGTCACTTATACACATGTAACTTCTTGAATGTGTGTGTACAAATGAATACTGTGTTTGTCAGCTTGTTATAAATTTGTATAGGCTTCCACCTGCGGCTGTACACAAACACACCTGACAACCTTCCGCAGAAATTTGCTTTTCTTGTTGCTGCACGGCCATTTGTGGCCATGTGAAGGAGGCCTAAACACCTTTCCCACCTCCACAGACACAAACAAATAACACACATAACATACGTATTGCACTACATACATAGCAGAAATTAACTTTATGTGTGTTGGTGTAATGCAGTGCTACAATGCATTGTAACAATGCATAATAGTGCTTGATTTTGTTTATTAATTTAATTTTTTTGTATTTACATTCATCCAACTCTATGTGCACGTTGTAATTCGGTGTGTTGCAATAAAATGCATGCATGCATCATTTTATCGCAACACACACCAAAGCAGCGCATACATGGTCAGTAACACTTCCTGTTTTAGAGCATCTGCATTCTGGTTTAAATATAAAGCGGACAACTTTGAACAGCATCCTTGTCAGCCTGGGGGGAGTAGAGCGTTATGCCGCGTACACACGACAGGACTTTCTGGCAGAAGAGGTCTGATGGAATCATTCCGTGTGTATGGGCTTCATCTTACTTTTTTCTTCAAAAATTCAGACGGACCTAGAAATAGAACATGTTTCAAATCTGTCCGATGGAATAAATTTTTATCGGGAAAACCGTTCATCTGTATGCTGGTCCGACGGACCAAATACGACGCAAGGGCAGCTATTGGCTACTGGCTATTGAACTTCCTTTTCTAGTCCCTTCGAAAGCCATCACGTTCAAAACTAACGGACTTTGGTCCGTTCGCGTGTGGGCAAATCCGTTTGGTCGGAACTCCGTCGGGAAGACAGTCGGACCTTGTCTGCCGGAAAGTCCGGTCGTGTGTACGCAGCATTAGACTAGCAAGTTTAGATGGACTTGACGAACAATATGAAGCTGAACTCCAGGAGATGCTCTTAGGAGACACGTGGGCTGCCATTCATTCTGAATGGCACTCACACGCATTTCAGCCCGCAGCCACATTCGTGAAAAGGTGCGTGCCGTGCCCACACAAATGTGGCCCACAAAAATGTCTATTGTTGAACTTTCATCTACTCCATAGCCCAACAGATTGCTTATGCAAATGAGATTCGCACGTTTCATATATTATGGCTGTGCATACTGTATATTGCAACATATCATTATGATTGTACACATATACACCTGTATATTTGCACAAATACACTGCATATATAACCATGCATATATTAACACAGATGAATTCATGTACTTATGTGTACCTGCTAACATGCTAGCCATATACTTAGACCTAACAACAAACACAGTGCATCCGGAAAGTATTCACAGCTCTTCAGTTTTTCCACATTTTGTTATGTTATAGCCTTATTCCAAACTGGATTAAATTAATTATTTTCCTCAAAATTCTACAAACAATACCCCATAATGACAATATGAAAGACGTTTGTTTGAAATCTTTGCAAATTTATTAAAAATAAGAAACGTAAAAATCACATGTACATACAGTATCTCACAAAGTGAGTACAACCCTCACATTTTTGTAAATATTTTATTATATCTTTACATGTGACAATATTGAAGAAATTACAGTTTGCTACAATGTAAAGTAGTGAATGTACAGCTTGTATAACAGGGTAACTTTGCTGCCCCCTCAAAATAACTCAACACGCAGCCATTAATGCCTAAACCGCTTGCAACAAAAGTGAGTACACCCCTAAGTGAAAATGTCCAAATTGGACCCAAAGTGTCAATATTTTGTGTGGCCACCATTATTTTCCAGCACTGCCTTAACCCTCTTGGGCATGGAGTCCTCTTCCACTCCTTCATGACACATCACAAAGCCTGGTGGATGTTAGAGACCTTGCGCTCCTTTATCTTCCGTTCGAGGATGCCCCACAATAGGGTTTAGGTCTGGAGACATGTTTGGCCAGTTCATCACCTTTACCCTCAGCTTCTTTAGCAAGGCAGTGGTCATCGTGGAGGTGTGTTTGGGGTCATATCATGTTGGAATACTGCCCTGCGGCCCAGTCATGGAAGGGAGGGGATCATGCTCTGCTTCAGTATGTCACAGTACATGTTGGCATTCGGGGTTCCCTCAATAAACTGTAGCTCCCCAGTGCCGACAGCACTCTACCACACCATAACACTTTCACCACCATGCTTAACTGTAGGCAAAACACACTTGTCTTTGTATTTTTCACCTGGTTGCCTCCACACACACTTGAAACCATCTGAACCAAATAAGTTTATCTTGGTCTCATCAGACCACATGTCCTTCGTCTGCTTGTCTTCAGCAAACTGTGGGCTTTCTTGCGTATCATCCTTAGAAGAGGCTTCCTTCTTGAATGACAGACATGCAGACCAATTTATGCAGTGTGTGGCGTATGGTCTGAGCACTGACAGGCTGACCCCCCCCCCCCCCCCCCCACCCCTTCAACCTCTGCAGAAATTCTGGCAGCACTCTACATCTATTTACCAAAGATAACCTCTGGATATGACACTGAGCAAGTACACTCAACTTCTTTGGTTGACCATGGCGAGACCTGTTATGAGTGGAAACTGTTGTGGAAATGTTATAAAGATGTATTTTAATATGTATTGTCATACTGTCTCCCAGTGTTAGTACTCCTGCAGCCCTCTCTAAAGAGCTGACTGGGGCAGACTGATGCTGGTTGAGATCCGTTTGGTAGTGAAAAACTTCCTGAAGTTGGAGAGAAGTGTTTGCAGAGTGGGGATATGTCCCCCGGAGGAAGGGCCCCTGTGTGATGCATAGAACGATCGTCTGGGGGGATGTGTTCGCTCTGCAAAGACATTATCGGTTTAGCGGATGTGCGCTCGTGTCACCCCTGTTTGCCTGATCAACGTATTTGGGGTGCCATGGCATACACCTGCAGATAATCTCCCATCAGCAGAAATGGTAGTATAGTCCGGATATTCGTTGTTCTCGGAACAGTGCAGAATAAGGACCCATGAAAAACTGTAAAACAGGAGCCTTTGGGTGCGTTATGGTCAGACAGCATCCATGATTTAACCCAGCCATGCAGCTTCCATTGTCTAGCTGAGGATAGCTTAGAGAGACAGGGGGCGGGAAATCATACATGTTGCCCATGCCCAGACATGCCCATAAGACTACCCTAGTCATTGTTCATTAAAAAAGTGTGGGAACTCCCACCCAAGATCCACTACCCCACCAAAAAAAAATAAAAAATGATACGCTCATATGCACGAAAGCTTCAAAAAATTTTCATCCAATTTTCGTATTGTGTGTATGAAGCTTAACTGTTAGTACATAAAAAAAAACAATCCTCAATGAACATAAATACAGTCATTCAGCATTTATTCAATTGTGCGTCCATGCAAATGTGAACATCATGTCCTGATCTTTATTGGGTTATTTTATTTTGTATATAGAGTGTTTATGTGGTGAATTTACACTTTTCATTGAACAGAGTTTGGATAACACAGGGTTAAACGGAAAGGTCATAAATTAACTGCACATTATCTGGCAGGAATACTTGGGGAGATAGTGATGTGTTCCTGCTTAGGAGATGTATGATAGCTTGAGGGGCTGCAAACTCTGCAGGGCTCCAGCACACTATTTCTGCTATTCCAACTCTTCATATATTTCCACATAAACTTCCCTCCGGGCATTAAACTTTGCCAGGTATTGTGCTCAGCTTACCACCCCAAACTGATGTTCCTCCCTCAGCTCACCTCTCTCCCTGCATGTCCTGTGAGCAGAATAGCTGATCTACCCATCAGCTAGATCTAGACCTGATCTACTCGTCAGATAGCTGTAATTGACAGGTAGATCGAAGCGGAAGCTGTCATGGGGCCCCCTACTGGCAATGCCTGAATGGTCAGGTGTGCAGCACTTACTATTGCGAGCTGTGTCTGCGGCTGCTGGTGTAGCACCTGCCACACAGCTCACATACTTCAAAGTCTTGCAGGACGCGGCTGCTAACGGGAACTGAGTTCTTGTTGTGGAAAAAGTACAGGAACTCCGTTCCCATGTGTTCCCGCAGGACTTGAGCCCTGTGTATAACCCCTCCTGTTTGAGGGAATGCCTGTGCTTGATTGGTGGATTGTGAAACCATGAAGCTCTATTGTTTATATGAATAAAAAGTGTCTCCCAGGAGGAGATGAGGGCAGATGAAGGAGCTATGGAGCTAAGATGGTGATTATGTCTTTACTGGGGAAAAGGGGAGACATGGATTATTTAAAGATGCATTATACCATTAGACTGAATGTGTGCTTATTAGTGCAATAGAGGAAAATTTGTTTTTCCACGACAAACCTGTCATGTTAAACTGCTGTGGCATCTTGGCCACTGTGCTGCAGCTCTGTTTCAGGGTCTTGGCAGTCTTCTTTTGGCCTAACCCATCTTTATGTAGAGCAACAATTCTTTTTTTCAGATCCTCAGAGAGTTCTTTGCCATGAGATGCCATGTTGAACTTCCAGTGACCAGTATGAGAGAGTGAGAGTGATAACAGCAAATTTAACACACCTGCTCCCCATTCACACCTGAGACCTTGTAACACTAATGCGTCATATGACATCAGGGAGGGAAATTACTAATTGGGCCCAATTTGGACATTTTCACTTAGGGGTGTACTCACTTTTGTTGTCAGTGGTTTAAACATTAATGGCTGTGTGTTGAGGGGACAGCAAACTCACACTGTTATACACGCTGTACACTCACTACTTTACATAGTAGCAAAGTGTAATTTCTTCAGTGTTGTCACATAATGATTTAAAAAAAATATTTACAGAAATGTGAGGGTTGTACTCACTTTTGTGAGATACTGTAAGTTGAGCTCAGGTGCATCCTGTTTCCACTGATCATCCTTGAGATGTTTCTACAACTTGATTGGAGTCCACCTTTGGTAAGTTCAGTTGACTGAACATGATTTGGAAAGGCACACATCTGTCTATATAAGATTCCACAGTTAGCAGTGCATGTCAGAGCACAAATCAAGCCATAAAGTCCAAGGAATTGTATGTAGACCTCAGAGACAGGATTGTATAGAAGCACAGATCTAGGGAAGGGTACAGAAAGACGTCTGCAGCATTGAAAGTCCCAGTGAGCACAGTGGCCTCCATCATCCATAAATGGGAGAAGTTTGGAACCACCATGACTCTTCCGATGGAAAGATGAATGCATCAATGTACAAAGACATCCTTGATAAAAACCTGCTCCAGAGTGCTCTGGACCTCAGACTGGGGTGAAGGTTCATCTTCCAACAGGACAACAACCCTAAGCACACAGCCAAGATAACAAAGGGGTGGCTATGGGACAACTCTGTGAATGACCTTGAGTGGCCCAGCCAGAGCCCAGACTTGAACCCGATTGAACATCTCTAGAGAGATCTAAAAATGGCTGTGCACCGACGCTCCCCATCCAACCTGATGGAGCTGGATGGGTCCTGTAAAAAAGAATGGGAGATACTACCCACAAATAGGTATGCCAAGCTTGTAGCATCATAATAAAAAAGACTTGAGGCTGTATTTGGTGCCAAAGGTGCTTCAACAAAGTATTGAGCAAAGACTATGAATACTTATGTGCATGGGATTTGTTTCCTTTTTTATTTTTAATACATTACAATGGATTTCAAACAAACTTCTTTCAGGTTATCATTATGGGGTATTGTTTGTAGAATTTTGAGGAAAATAATGAATTTAATCCATTTTGTAATATGGCTGTAACATAACAAAATGTGAAAAAGTTGAAGCACTGCGAATACTTTCTGGATGAACTGTATATATAGTTGTGCTCATAAGTTTACATACCTTGGCAAAATGTATGATTTCTTGGCCATTTTCAGAGAATATGAACGATAACACAAAAAAAACTCTATTTCCTGTAAATTATTGGGCTGTCTTGCATGAACTGCACGCTTTCCCCAGAATAGCTCAATGATGTTGAGGTCAAGAGACTGAGATGGCCACTCTAAAACCTTTACTTTGTTCTGCTGTAGCCAATGACAGGTCGACTTGGCCATGTGTTTTGGATCATTGTCAACTTGGAGTACATCCCATGCACAGCTTCCTGGCTGATGAATGCAAATGTTCCTCCATACTGCATTCATTTTGCCATCAATTTTGACCATATTTCCTGTGTCTTTGTAGCTCACACATCCCCAAAACATCAGCCATTCACCTCCGTGTTTCACAGTAGGAATGGTGTACCTTTCATCATAGGCCTTCTTGACTGCTCTCCAAATGTAGCGTTTATGGTTGTGGCCAAAAAGTTACATTTTGGTCTCATCACTCCAAATGACTTTGGAGGCTTGTCTCTGTGCTGTTGTGCGTATTGTAAGTGGGATACTTTGTGGCATTTGCGTAGTAATGGCTTTCTTCTGGCGAATCGACCATGCAGCCCATCTTTGTTCAAGTGCCTCCTTAGTGTGCATTTTGAAACAGCCCCACCATGTGTTTTGAGAGAGTCCTGTATTGCACCTCAAGTTATTTGTGGGTTTTACTTTGCATCCCGAACAATTTTCCTGGCAGTTGTGGCTGAAATTTTAGTTGGTCTACCTGACCATGGTTTGGTTTCAACAGAACCCCTCATTTTGCACTTCTTGACTGGAGTTTGAACACTGCTGCATTATCAATTCCTTGGATATCTTTTTATATCCTTTTCCTGTTTTATACAATTCAACTACCTTTCCCCGCAGATCCTTTGACAATTCTTTTGCTTTCCCCATGACTTAGAATCGAGAAACATCAGTGCAGCACTGGATGAAAGGTGCAAGGCTCTGTTAGGAGTCCAGAAACTCATTGACCTTTTATACACACACACACTAATTACAAGCAAACAGATCACAGGTGAGGATGTTTACCGTTAATAGCCATTCAAACCCCTTTGTGTTAACTTGTGAAGCCACGTGGGAAGCGGCGTAACTAGTAGAGGTGGAGCCTGGCGGTGGAACCTGTTGCAACAAGTCAGATATACCTGATTTTATATCAATGTTTTAAATAAATGTGTGTTGATTATTAGCTGGGGTGGTGAGGTTCTGTTTTTAATCCCCTTGGTACTGCACTATCAGAAGCATTTCTGTTTTTATATGTCGCTAAGTTGAACCAGCTCACTGGGACATTATTCAATTTGCTGTGGAGCTTTATCCATCTAGAGGGACCATAAGGAGCTACCCGGCCACGGTGGAACATTCCCCATAGGAGAGGTGCACTGTGTGCATTAGTGTGTTTGGTCCAATGCCGGGTCTTGCAGTGAGGTGAGCGAGCATTGCACGCGGTGCTGGGAGCACTGTTGTTGGTGGAGCAGTGAAGCATGTGGAAATTCTTGTATTTCTTTTACTTGCTTTTTAGCAGAAGAATTGTCACTTTATTTGAATGTTGTTTTTTTTTTATTGAGCATTATTCACTTGCATTCATATATGGATGGTTTCCATTGAGCACTATTTATCTGTATCTATATATATATATATATATGTTTTTTCATTGATTATTAGAAATCTGCCTTATAGTGGGCACCCCTGGTGCTGGGCAGGCACAGGCATAAAATGCTTTAAAGAGGAAGTAAACCCTGATGGGTTTACTTCCTCTTTCATTCCCTGCAAAGGCAAAGCATAATGGACTACTATGCATAGCAGAGTAGTCCATTATGTGTCACTTACCTGACACAGGAGCCAGCGGTGTCACCGCTGTCCCCTGTAGTCCTGCGCATCCATCTTCTCGGTGGGGTTTCGCAGCTCCGCCGCTGTCATTCGGCGAAGCCGCGATGACTTCACTCCCGCGCATGTGCACGGGAGCTGACACGCATGACAACTTCGTCATTGACAATGCCACGCTCAGTGCGCCTGCGCGCCCGGTGCCTGTCTTCGGGCAAATATCTCCTAAACCGTATAGGTTTAGGAGATATTTCTTGGACCTACAGGTAAGCCTTAATCTAGGCTTACCTGTAGGTCAAAGTGGTTTGTAAGGGTTTACAACCACTTTAAGCATTGTATGTCTATGGCAGCCACCCTGGGTCTTTGTTTGCATCTCTCTCTCTCTCTCCATGTGCGCTTCCTCATTTCTCTGTTGCCAGACCATGGGGCTAAATCTGTGGCTGGCATTGCAATAGCGATGTTGACAGATTTTGCAAGGATCCATGCAGGCTAGGCATCGGGTGTTGACGTCACCCCTAGACTATACCCACCCTCCCATCCCCTTTTCAGGGCATTTCTCAAATGAATTTCTCTTCACAAAATATTAATTTCTAATCTTGGGTATGCCCCCTTATTTTGGTATACCATCCATCAGACCAGGGCACACTTCAGGTCCATTTGATGTTGTAAGTATTTTGGTAAGTCTATGTTGTTCATATCCGTATCCGCTATGGGGCTTCAACCATAAATATATGCTAGTGATGTCATGAAGCGATAAGTATAGTGGTGAGCAGGATAGGTGGTTGCTATGAAGAGCTTAAGAGAAAACACACTGAGCACAATACCAATATTTAATTTAAGTTCTAAATATTTGATTATTTAAAATGTTTTTTAGTGAGGTTAATGGGCCTGTTTGTGTCTACATATTGTAAAAGGATTATTTAAATCACCATTCATTGCTCTGAATTCTAGAAGTAGTTGTATAGTCCTTTGTAAACGCAGTCCCTGTGAGGATAACAGCCTCACTGTAGGAACAGGAAAGCAACAGTTTTACCCAGTGCGTCTGTTAGACCTCAGCCTTGAGGTAACAGGTAACAGGTAACAATCAGCAAAAAAGATTTCACATTTTTAGGTTTGTACAGTAACTTGTTTTTTTTGGGGGTTTTTTTTCGGAGTCATCGAGTTTGCCGTTTTTGTGTTTCAGTTGCTAATTACCATTTTGAGTGTTTAACTCTTGGATAGCTTTTTGCATTGTTAGAGCTGAAAATCCCATAACAATTATAAGCTTTATTTACCCGAGTGTTTTCACGACCCTAGGGATAATGTTACATCATCTGCTACTTATAATCAACATGATAGCAATGGAGATTGTTTTGTAAAAAGAAAAGTAGAAATACATGTTAGAAGCCTGATAGACAATGTGTTGTTATATGCGGTAATTTTGCTTTTTTGCTTTTTATTTTGATCTAGACAGTAATGACAACAGTGACAGTGATGTAAAAGCAAGTTATATTTTTTTAACATTTGTTTTTTTATTTTTCTAAACATTGTAGAATATTTAAAATGAAATATACATGTGTATAAAACAATATAATCAGAATATAACACAAAAGCCACTGTGATTCACATATAACAGGGGTTGTGTAGATAAAAATGAAATACACCCAATGAGAGATCTGCCTTGCAAGAAATTCGGTTTAATAATGCATAGCATTTTTAGATGTGCAGCATGTGACAACCACTCCGCCCCATGTAAAATTCATTGTGAAACCCAGCTGTAGAAACTTTCAGTGTGCTCTCTCTACAAGCTACTGCTGCCAAGTATGCACATTGACAGTGTTGGAAAAGGAAAGGCAGATGTACTGCACACGCACTCAGTTATTGAATATTTATTTCACAACATGCATACAAATAAGAAGCCAACAATTCATTTTACACAGTATTCATGAGTATGAATACGAGTACTAAACTCGTATTTTACTAAAGGCAAATCCACTTTGCACTACAAGTGTCACTGCTAAAGCACTTGGAAGTGCAGTTTCTGTAGATCTCAGGGGAAGATCTGAAATGAGGGGAAGCTCTGCTGATTTCTATCATCCAATCATGTACAAGCAAAAATGCTGTTTTTTATTTTCCTTGCATGTCCCCCTCAGATCTATAGCGACTGCACTTCCAAGTGCATTAGCAGTGGCACTTATACTGCAAAGTGGATTTGCCTTTAGTAAATAACCCCTATTGCATTTTTCTCCCATACATATGTAGTTTAAAGATGATATTAGAAGTATGCAAACACTATACATGACTGTTATGTATGTACCCTTCCTTATACATTCATGAAATTGTGGCCATATAGCAACACACATGAAAAATGCAACAGAGTGATCATAAGAAATCTATGTATATAGTACAGAAATTATATTCAGAAATATGTATAAAAGTAATCCAGAGCAAGAAATACAAATAAAGTTCACATGCTTTACAGACAAGGCTGAAGAAAATTAGGCCCCGCACTCCAACATTACTGGGTGCACTCTCACTCCTTTATCAGTGAGTATAAAATATAAAATTTCTATAGAACTAATGGAGATTGCCATAGCACATGTCTGCCTGGAGAAGATTTTTTCAAGTGGCTGTGTGCCACTGATCTTGCTTGCTCAGGGACAGGTGCGTTTAAGACTATGTAGTGGTGAAGAATATTTTAATGCAAGTTCTTTTCAATGTAACAGGCACCACAAACAAATAAAAGATGTAAAGATACATCTTTATTGGTTTAATTAAAAAAGGCCACAGACATGTACAGAAGAAAGTCCATACACACATCAGTTCAGTGAAACGGAACTAAAAATATCAGGTTTAAATATCAAACAAATTAGTATTTATCTACCACTCAATAGAATATTGCTGGCCTGCTGACCATTTTACATATAGGGGTTGATTTACCGAAAACAACCGACCAGAAGCTCTGCTGACTTCCATTTTTTTTCTTGCACGTAATTGGGTATTCTTTGCAAAGTGCGGCTTTGCCTCATTTACTAAGCTCTGGAGCAACTGCACATTGCAAAGTACACAGTCTATTTGCCTTTAGTAAATCAACCCCATGGAGTTTATGCAGTGACACAGAGGGTGGGGCTTAAAACCCAAACTTTGCACTTACAGTGCCTTGCAAAAGTATTCACCCCCCTTGGCATTTTTTGTGCTTTGTTGCCTCACGACCTGGAATTAACATGGATTGTTTGAGGATTTACCTCATTTAATTTACAGAACATGCCCACAACTTTGATTTTTTTTTAAATAAAACAAATGCTGCAGCTGCTGACTTTTAATAATCGGAAACTTACCTGTCCCAAGGTCCAGCGATTCGGAGGAAAGAAGCCCCGCTCATCTCCACCTCCATGGCATTGTCACTGTGGGCAGCCAGCTTACACCTGGGCACGCACTGCACATGCGCGAGCCGCACCGCACGCCATGACTGGCCGGCAATCATCTGGGACCTGTGACATGTCCCAGATGATTGCTGAGAGGGAGGGGGGAGAGGTGAACTTACTTCCAGCTCCGCAGAGCCTCGGGAGGAAGTGGTTTCTGCCCCCCCCCCAAAAAAAGGACATGCCAAATGTGACATGTCAGGGGGTCACCTTCTCTTAAAGCGGAAGTTCCATTTTTGGGTGGAACGCAGCTTTAAGTCTGACCACAGATTTTCTATTGGATTGAGGTCTGGGCTTTGACTAGGCTGTTCCAGCACATTTACATGTTTCCCCTTAAACCACTCAAGTGTTGCTTTAGCAGTGTGTTTGGGGTGATTGTCCTGCTGGAAGGTGAGCCTTCATCCTAGCCTCAAATCACACGCAGAGTGGTACAGGTTTTTCTCAAGAATATCCCTGTATTCAGCACCATCCATCTTTCCCTCAACTCTGACCAGTTTCCCAGTCATGACTGCTGAACTACATCCCTACAGCATGATGCCACCACCATGTTTCACTGTGGGAATGGTGTTCTTTTGGGCGATGTGATGTGTTGGGTTTGGGCAATGTGCCATTTAGTTTTTTGCTGAAAGTAATGGCTTTCTTCTGGCCACTCTGCCATAAAGCCCAACTCTATCGAGCGCGCAGCTTATTGTCGTCCTATGTACAGATACTCCCGTCTCTGTTGTGGAACTCTGCAGCTCCTCCAAGGTTACCTCAGGTCTCTGTGCTGCTTCTCTGATTAATGCCCTCCTTGCCCGGTGCATGAGTTTTGGTGTGCGTCTGTCTCTTGGCAGGTTTGTTGTTGTGCCATGTTCTTTCCATTTAGTTATGATAGATTTGATGGTGCTCCTAGGGATCATCAAAGATTTGGATATTTTTTTAGAACCTAACCCTGACTTGTACTTTTCAACAACATTGTTCCTTACTTGTTTGGAGAGTTCCTTGGTCTTTATGGCAGTGTTTGGTTAGTAGTGCCTCTTGCTTAGGTGTTTCAGCCTCTGGGGCCTTTCAAAAAGCTGTGTAAGGTAATTGGTTGCACCAGAGCTTTTTATTGGCTTCATAACAAAGGGGGTGAATACATACGCACATGCCAATTATCAGTTTTTTATTTCTGAAAAATAGTTTTATGTATATATTTTTCTAATTTTACTTCACCAGTTTAGACTATTGTGTTCTGATCCATCACATATAATTCAGATAAAAAAAAAACATTGAACTAAAGGCTGTAATGTAACAAAATAGGTAGAAAGCCAAGGAGGGTGAATACTTTTGCGAGGCACTGTATGTCCATGACAGTTGAGGTTTCTGTGCTGAGAGCGTGCTCACTGTACGCTCTCAGAAAAATGACAGAGCTGTCCCAATTTCTAGTTATGATCACAGTGCCGTGTAAATGGGAAGTACATCCTGCCTTAAAGCAAAAAAAAGTAAAGTCTGCTATAAAGAGGCTTTAGGGGGCAGGTGGGAAGGGTTTAATTTAGGGAGTTCAGAGTTCTCATATCAGATTTTTGTTTTTTTGATGGCTCTATTGGAGTCTTCTCTTTTCCCCGAATTAGTGGTATCCCATATTTGCCATAAAATCACTTAATAATGACACGATGGTTACACTATAAACTTTGGCTATAAAATAGCAATACAGACTGATAGAGGGACAGGGAATTTTAGTAAAATACAGACAACCCTAAGTCTCCTGCGAGTCGCGGGAATCTCCCGCATTTGGCTCTGGGCTCCCAGACACCCACGAGCGCCGGGCGATCTCCGGGCTGAGCCTGTCATTCAGCCACAGACAGAGCAGCCCGAGGGGCCGAATGGAGTATGGCCACTCATTACATGCTGAAGATCTCTTAATTGCAATCATCTGGCTGTCGCATGCACGACACTCTGCTACAGCCCGCATGCTGGGCTGAAGTTGTGTCTGTCCACACAAAGTTCATCACTCTGCACACAGCAGCACCAATCACTGTCCAGCCCAGAACCAGAACTCTCCCCAGGCCAGCTCAAATGCCCTTGTTTCAAGCCATGGCAGCTGCCATTAAGGTGACCTGCTAAAATCTATATGTAGAACAAGCTGGATTAGTGCCAGTAATGCTAGATTTGTGAAACTTCCTGTCTGAGTCAGTCTGTAATGTAGTATCCAGCAACTCTGATGAGAGCACAGATCAGTATAATTATTTTTTTGGGATATCTCTTTGTAGCTGCTAATATGTTACAAGAAATCTGTATTTTAAGCCAACTATGAAACAAACTTTAGCCCCAGAGGGACCCTCTTCCTCCGATAGTCTCTATTCCTCCTTCAGAGCCCCTTATTATTTGTATTACTTATATAGTGCTGTCAATTTACACAGAACTTTACATATACAGTCCCTGTCCTCTAGGAGCTTACAATCTAATGTCCCTAACTCCCATACTAGGTCCAATTTAGACAGAAGTCAATTAACCTTCTAGCATGTCTTTGGAGTATGTGAGGAACCTGGAGTACCTGGAAGAAACCCACACAGGTACAAGGGGAACATGCAAACTCCAAGCAGGTAGTGCCATAGTTGGGATTTTAGCCAATTGCCCCAGCACTGCTGGGCAGAAATTCTAACCACATATGGGGAAATCCATTCTATTTTTTTTTCTGTCCACCAGCTCAACAAAAAAAAAAAAAGCACAGTATACTCACCTTTACATTTACACTACAAAAAAAATGCTTTAGTTAGCCAACTTTAGTTAAATGCACCCACAGAGCTCCACCCTCCTAGTTGCCAGCCCTTCTTCATACCACCATTACATCAGTTCTTCTAAAAGTGGGTACAGACGGATTAAAATTCAACCAATTCAGCAGGGAGAGGCAAAATTTCAATCTTTGTGTGGCTCTTCCTCTTCTGTCGAATGGTCATGCTAGAAAACTTTCATTTGACCAGTGGCCTAAGCCAAATGGCTGCAGCCACTGATCAGTGTATTCTGACAGTGGGGATTCCCTACTGTCAGAATACAAAGGCACAGTGGAGAGGATTCCTCCATCCGCCTCACTTGTGTGGATGGGAAGAACCTGTTCATTTTTTATATTTTTCCTTCCACCCACCAGCTGAACAATAAGAGACTTATACCACAGGCGTCAGGGCATCTTTTCCTTCCAGTGACAACACCAATACGCAGGCATTTTTCCTCACACTGACCCCAATATATTACTGTGGGATAGAATGACTGCTGCTATTAAATTTATGTTAGATATGTTTTGATGAGTCGTGTTGTACGTGTACGTGTACGTTGTACGTGTACGTGTTTGTTTCCAATGATACATTGAATCAGTGTGATGTGTATCATAGGAGTCGGGACTTTGTTACAATGGCCACCGGGATATTCAAATCTGTAATAGAGCTCTGCATGAGCAGGCTCCATTTAATTGGCACTGATCAGGCTGCATTTCATGGGCACTGGTAAGGCTGCATTTAATTGGAGGGAGGGGGGGGGGTTCGGCCCTGGCGCAAAGCATCACCTCCCTGAAATGAGTTTGCCACCTCCCTAAAATACTTGAGTCATTATGGCTAAGCATTGCCAGTTTGGTTGTATGCTAATATAATGATGTTATTATATTATTTTCTAAATGGTTTGAATATGTAAAGCCAATAAATGTGTGGCGGCAAATGATGTGTTTTGTGTCCTGTATCTTATATTTAGGTTTTTATTTGGAGTTATTTTGGGGTCATTTGGCAGAGTGAAACCCCATGGCATGTAGGTGAGGCGTAGTGACATCACCTGTGTTCCCTGGAAGTATCAGAATCTTTTTTTTTTTTTTTTTTTTATGCATTTTTGGACATTTATTATACAGCTTCTCCTGCACAGTTAATGCTGAGCTGACATTTTATCCAACACTTGTAATTGGATCCCTAATAAATAGTTTTAATGGGTAATGGTATGGGCTTTAGACCACATAGAGTATTTTTATAAATATATATTCTTTAATGCTAATACTAAGATTAGATAAGATTTGATTATTTTGTTAATTATTGTTGGGAGAATTCTGAGCTTTTTATTTCTTTCTTCCACTCGACTAAAAAGAAGAAACATCTATTATGTTTATTATAATACCTATTGCATATCTGAAAAAGTGTAGTATTTAAAAACAGATCTAAACCTTCAACAACAAAAAAAAGGATTGTATTGCAGTTTACCATACCAATTATTCAATCCGGAAGGCTGAATTATTTTAAACTTTTCCCCTCTGTTTTCACCTGGTAACCTGACCAGTAACACATGTCCTGTCTTAGGGTGCCTCCATTCTGTGAAGGTTTTTATGGACCTGACTATCAAATTGAAGTGCACCAGCTAACATTTTTTAAGCAGTTGCATTTTTCCCCCTTTTGGGATAAAGGTTTTCCTGCTTTTGGGTTTATATATATTTACTGTTATGTACTGTGTGCTGTGTGTATATATATATATATATATATATATATATATATATATTTTTTTTTTTTCAATTATAAGCGCACAATTTTTTTACAAGTAGCAATATTTTAACAGGTTGAGCACTTTAATTTACACTATTACTGCCACTTTTATGGCCCATTCACACGTATGCCTTCTGTAATACGTGATAAACTGTGTGTTTTATTACATGTTACTGTAATGTTCAAAACACACTGTGTTTGGAAGTCATTCATTTTGACAAGACATTATAACAGTAGTGGGCAATGCACATGCCATGTGTTGTGGTGCACTGTGTTAAAAAAAATTATCAAATGTGATAAGGTGTGCTGCCAGCCTTCTCTAAATGAATGTGCAGTGTGCAACAAATAAAAGTAAACCATGTGTTTCATTTTTATTTCTGTTGTGCACTACAAGACAGTTTTCTTAGCGCCTTTAGTATGTGCAAGTGGCACTCTTAATTCGTTTAAGATGCACTGCTTGTTAAGTACTGACTACTTGATACCTTAGACTTTACTCCACACAAAAATTACAACTTTGGCAAAACAAAAAAAAATGGTATCACAAGCCAACAAAAACAGTAATGAATTTGAGGTTAACTCACTGTGGCTTTATTTAAGTTAAAATATATATGAATGCTTTAGAACATTTTAGTAGTGATGCTTTTGGGGAGAGGAAAAACAGCATCATTTTTAGCATCAGGTTTTAGTTACAAGGAGGTGTCACAGACCCTTCAAACCAGTGCTGGTAATAATAATTATAAAATAATATAAAGAGTAAACAAATAATACAAACTGCAATTGCAAACAAGGGATTCTAGATAGAAGGGTAAGATGAATAGAAGGTGGTCTACTTTATGAATTTAACTAGTGGAATGTTGTTGCAAAGTGATCTGTCACCTACACACACAGCAGTAAATATTTGTGTTACACAGTATTTTTTTTCTTTTTATTGATTTTAAACATAATACAAGAAACAAATGCAATGCACTGGTAAAAGTATAGTACATCGGTATTGACATAGATAAACCATCATAAGTTCTGATACGGTAAACAACGCTGTGCATTCCTTGATGGAGGCGACCCTCTGTTGCAAACCTGTGTGGACCTCCTTGGGCAGTGGTACGTGAGATATCTACCAAGGTGGGAGAAGGAGCCGGCTCCCAATCCAGACACCCCATGCGGGATCAATACTGTGTCTGGAAGGTGAAGCAGTCCCCTGGCAGGTAAAGTGTGAGTTCACTATTGAGCTAAGACAATCAACTAATATACCATTTTATGAGAGTATCGGCAGCACAACATAATTACATACAAGTATTGGAGGGGTTAACTTTCTGACATGACGTCTAGATTCAGAGAGAGGTGGGGGGACCTATTCGCCTAGTGGTAGTAGGTTGGTTTCTTTGATCCATGTTGACCATGGGCTCCACAATCGGAGAGCATGGTTCCTCTTACTATTTCTAAGTGCAATCGTTTGTTCATATATGTAGTGTAAATGGGTTGTTCTCTTTACTTCTCCCAGGGTTGGTGGGGTGGGGTTTTTCCACCGTCTAGTTATGCACAGTCTGGCGGCCAGCAAGATGTGAGATATGGTATGTCTCAGTGGTCTTGGACACTGGTCTAATTCCAGGCACAGTAGTGCCAGGCGGGGTTGTGGAGTCATTTTAGTGTGGGATACTGTAGACAATAGATGGAACATTGATTCCCAGAAGGGTGTCAAGTTAGGGCAGCTCCAGAAAGTGTGGAGCATTTCCCCTTTTTCACCAGCATTGAGCGTCTAGCTTTCCTGAGAATTTTGATACCCTTGCTTGGGTCAAGTACCACCGTTGAAATTTTATTTATTTTTTTAACAATCAGGAGTGCTTTATTGAACTTTATCATAATACAAAATCCGCATACAAGGCATACCGTTAACATTGTACAAAGGTCGTAATAGCAATCATAATGAACACTGAGGATGTGTGAGCCAAAGGATAGCCATTGCAGTGATATAGCCCACTCGGGAGGGAAGAGGGATGGAGGGAGGACAGCAGAAAGCAGTAGAGAAGAAAAAGAGAGGAGGAAAAAGGGAGAACGAGGAGGGAGAGGGAGGAAGGAGAAGCCAGGGGGGAAGGGAGGGAGCACATCAAAGGGAGCGAGAAAGTGTAGAAGGAGGAAGACACAGGGCACCATGCCACTCTCAGCCCGTTATCCAAGGGTAGGTCCAGTCCAGGGGGACCATACCTTGTCAAACTTCCAAGGACATCCCCTACTTATATAAGTCAGTTTGTACAGGGGTAACACAGCATTTATTTTATCCTCCCATGCGGACACCCTAGGTAGAACTGGGGATGTCCATCTCACCAGAATCTCCCTCCTAGCATAAAAACAGAGGATGGAGATAAGGATCTTACTATGGTGTGGTCTCTGGGCATCCTCCTGTATTCCCAGGAGAGCAAATTCCGGGGACCTAGGGACCGACAACTCCATACGAACATTCATATGTTCAAAAATCCCTTCCCAGAAGGTCGCCAGAGATGGGCACTCCCAGAACATGTGTAGAAATGTGCCGAGATACGTTCTACAACGGGGGCAGTACGGGTCCCTGTCCGCGTACATCCTGGACAGTCTGACTGAAGTAAGATACACTCTATGAAGAAATTTAATCTGCATCAGTTTGTCACCCGCTGCTATCATCACCCTGGGACCATGATGTAGACAGTTCTCCCAATCCTCCCGAGTGAGTGTCGGGATGTCACTATGCCACTCCTCCCACAACCTAGTCAACCTGGGAATATCCTTTGGTAATAGAGTGTTATATAATGCGGAGAGGGGCTTTCGTAAGTCACTATCAGACAAAAGATCCTCCACTGGGTCCAACTGGAGCAAGGGGGGAGCCGGAAATTGGGCCCTAGCTGCATGACGCAGTTGTATGTAGCGGAAATACATCCAACCTGGGAGATCATGTTTCCCAGTCAGCTGTGCAAATGTCAGTAGGGTGCTAGTAGGCATAATATCCTTAAGTGTCATTATCCCGTACCTAGCCCACACCCGGTGGCCCGGAACCATACGGAAGTGGTGTAAATTGGGGTTACCCCAGAGTGGCTGAGCGGGGGACCACCGTTCGTCACTTGAGAATCTACGCCTAGCCACAACCCACGCCTTCAGTGTAGTCTTTGTCGGGATAGGGAGATCAGAGTGAGCCCTCACCCCCCTATACACTAACCGTTGAAATATTTTGATGGCCAATTCCCATAGGTTAGAGCAGTTAGTGGCTTTGTAGGTGGAGTTAATTGCAGTGGTCCATTGTTCAGATGTGTAAATGTGTCCTAGTTCCGCTTCCCATTTAAGCATAGGAGCGGTTTTGGTGAATATGTTTTTCTGTTGAGGCAAGTTATAGAAAAGGGATATGCCTTTGTGTTTGCATGACGGGTTTGTAAGAAACATCCAAGCGGATTGGGGGAGTTTACATGACCAGGGAGGTGAAGAGTGTAGGTAATGTTTGGTCCGAAGGTATATATAGAGGTCTGAGTCAGGTAGGCGAAATTCCTATTGTAACTCAGGGAAGGGTTTGAGGTGGGTATTAGCGAAGAGGTCATTGATATGTAATAAACCCCTTTCCTGTCATTTTTTGAAGGATACTAGATCCATTTTGTTCTGTAGAACAAGCAGCTGGGTTTTTAGTGTGGCTCTGTTGGGATAATTTTGACTGAGGCGTAGGAATTTGTTCCAGACCTGGACTGTGGCAGTCATCGTAGGGGGGAGATGTGAGGCTGTTGTGGAAGGGCATGAATTAGAGAGGAGCCATATGGATAAGTTCTTACCAGGGGTGAGTGAGGCTTCTAATTATCCCCATAAAGTGTGTTGAGAGGGGGAAATCCATTCCCTTGTCTGTGTGAGTACTGAGGCCACGTAATAGTCCTGAAAATCAACATAGCCTGTTCCGCCAGCTAAGCGCAGTTTGATTAGATGTTTATGTGCGCTTCTAGCTTTTTTGCCTTGCCAAGTGAAGGAGGAAAGGATAGTTTGTAAAGACCTGAAATATTTGTTAGGTGTGGTAATTGGTAAAGTCCTGAAAAGGTAGAGTACCGGGGGGAGGTGAAGCATTTTAAAAGCTGCTAGGCGGCCCATCCATGACAGCTCAAAAGACGCCAGCCTTGCGGAGATCTTCTTGGAGCTTAATGCGAAAGGGGATGTAATTATGATAGAATAGGTCAGCGGTAGTCTTAGTTAATTGTACTCCCAGATATGTGATGCTCTTGTCCGCCCAAGACCCAGGTTCAAAATATAAGTTTGTAGTATGAGACTCCGCTAAACCAGGCTAGCGTCTTTTGAACTGCCGGGAGGGAGGTGGTGGGATTAGAGATCATGAGTATCACGTCATCTGTGAATAGACTAATTTTATGCTCTCGCTCTCCTATGGATATGCCTGTGATTTGTTCATTTGTATGGATGGACGTCTGGGACAAGATTAAAGTCTCCACACCAAATAACATGTCCTTGCTGGAGGGACTTAACTTTTTTCAGTAGGTTTTTGAGGAAGGACACCTGATGTTGGTTTGGTGCATACAGGGACACCAAAGTGTATAAAGTGTTGTTGATCTTGCAGAGTAAGATAATGTAATGTCCTTCAGTGTCCGTGTGGCACTGCTGGAGCTGGAAGTTAACTGTTTTACGTATCGCAATTAAGACCCCTCTTTGCTTCTTTGTATAGGATGATTTTAACAGATGGGGAAATAGCTTACGGTGGCACAAGGGGGGGTGAGTCTTGGGTAAAGTGTGTTCCTTGGACACAGAGTACATCGCTTTTGAGCGATAAGGCCGTTTTCCACGGGGATGAGCTTTTAGCTGGGTGGTTTAGGCCTTTTGCATTAAGGGACAGTACGGTGACTGACATGTTAGTGTTTGTCGGTGAGTAGGGTGTGTTGTTGCACTTACAGTTGGAAGAAGCAGTGTCCAATATCCACTAGAGGCTGTTGTACTGTGCTTGTAGAAGGATCTTCGGTGGGATTGTAGTGGTGAGGCCCGATGCGGGTTCGTCAAAGTCTTGGAGGTCCAATGTAGAGAGGTTTGTAGGTCTATTGGCAAGTCGTGCCGTGGCCGGTACCAAGGGAAATAAAAGAATATAAACGGGAAAAGAAACAAGTAAGGTCACAGCAAACAATGGCTGAGGGTAACCAATATGCAACAGGTCAGCAGTTAACAACCATGGGTGGAAGCTGACTAAACTGGGGGGGAAAGTTCAGGCTCGAAATGAAGGAAGCATGCGGCTGGACCGGATTATGCATGGTAGCTCAGAATGAGTATGGGCAAGAGTTGTCACTTCGCTGGTAGTTCCCCCGGTGGTGTCCTTGAGGTGAGGAGCTGAATCTACCTGAGGTGGAAGAGTTATTCTGCGGCGGGTCATGCAGTATGCCCCAGGAGTGTAGCAACTTCATTCCCCCTTCCAATGTGGATATTGTGTGCGGGATTCCGTTGTGTGTGACCATTATGGTGGCCGGGTGACGCCATCTGTAAATCAATTTATGATTCGTGAGGGCTTTAGTGACCGTTTTCAGTTGTCTCCTCAGTTGCAGAGTATATAGTGATAGGTCGGCAAACCGCTGGATATCTGTATAGGGTGCAGGTAGTGTGACGAGCGCCCTTGCTTTCTAAAGGATTTGCTCTTTTGCTTGATAAAAATTTATCCTCAGGAGCACATCCCTGGGGACCGAATCCGCTAGGTGGCTTGGTTTGGGGATCCTGTGTATGCGGTCTGTAGTCAGCTCAATAGCAGTTAGCTCAGGCAGCATGGAAGCAAATATGGTACTGGCATACTTGTGAAGGTCTGCAGGAGGCACTGTTTCCGGTATACCGCAAATTTTAATGTTGTTGCGGCGGGAACGGTCCTCGAGGTCCGCTATTTTTGATTTGATCCATTCAGTATCCTCTTTTTGGGCCATACATGTATCAACTAGGTCATTGACTGTCTCTGTACATTCTTCCATTTTGTCTTCTATGTACTGCACTCTGTCTCCCATATGTCTCATATCAGCTGTGAATTTGTGAATCAGGGACAATAGATTAGTCATGACGGATGACTGAAGGGACATCAGCATATCCTTCATTGTTGTATCCAGTACAGGCTGACCTGATGTGGGAAAAGCCGCTATGGAGGACTCTAGGGAGAATATGGCGTGTACATTATGCAGGTCAGTACTCACTGTGGTCCCGGCCTGGTAGGCTGCATCCAGGGGCATCTGCACTTTGGCTGGGCTCTGGGAGAGGGTGAGCGGAGATGAACCGGCCCAGGTTGAGGATGGACAATCTCTCTCCATTTCTCCCGGATCGCCGTCTGGAAGATCGGTGTAGGCCGATGATTGTCGCGCTCCGTCGGCGCCATCTTGCCTGTGCCCTCTGCGCTGGAAGGAGAGGGCCGTGAGCTTTTGCAGGTTAAATTCGTCCTTGCACTTGCGGGATGTCATGCCTGCTTGTTCCACGGGCTGTCCGGAGGATGATTGGGGTCTCGATGGGGCTAAAATGTGCCCGTTTAGCGATGGATGTCTGGCCGGCGTGAGGGAGCTTCAGGCTCAAGCTGCCATCTAGATCGCGTGCAAGCCACGCCCCGTTACACAGTATTTTAATACAATTTCCATATACAGTACAGTTGCTACTATCATGAGCAAGTAAAGAAAAATTGTTTTAGCTAATAAAGATGAAGTTTCGGTATGATTTTTATAAACTAGTTACATTGGTCCGGCTTGTAAGTATGCACTTCTCACCTGATCGATCCCTAGAGGAGCTACAAATTACTGTAGAAATTGCCACTATTAGGGTCCTTTCACACGGGGCGGATCAGTTCTGATCCGCCCCGTGGATGTCCGTTTGCTCAGCGGGGATCACTCCGCCGATCCCCGCTGAGCAGGGAGATGACAGGTCTGTCTCCGCACACTGCGCAGGGACGGACCTGTCACAGCGCCGCTCTCCCCTATGGGAGATCGGATGACGACGGACCGCAGTGCCCGTCGTCACCCGATCCGATCCGCAGACGGATGGAAAAATAGCTTTTTCCTCCGTCACACTTTTTCGGATCGGAGCGGGTCGGATGTCAGCGGACATGTCACCGCTGACATCCGACGCTCCATAGAGCTCTATGGAGCACCCGTTCAGGTCCGCCTGAAAAACTGACAGGCGGGCCTGAACGGGACGTTAGTGTGAAAGGGGCCTTACAGTGATTTCAATAGTCTTCCAGGTCCGTTATATCTCTGGGGTTTATTTACTTAAGACAAATAGACTGTACACTTTGCAAAGAGCTGTTGCTCCAGGTGTTAGTAAATAAGGCAAATCTTCACCTGTACTGTTAACCAAGGAGGCTTGGTTAACAGTACAGGAAGTGCTCAATGTAAATACACTCCACTGTGGACTCAGAAAACAATACTTAAGATGGCGCTGCCTAACCTCTGGGAACAAGTTTTTTAAAGTTTCTTTAAACAGTAATTAATATGCGATTTGGGCTGGATTACAGTGGCTATAGTTTGATAATTGCTTATTATAATGGACTAAATGAAAAGAAGCATCGGAGAGTTTACTTCCTCTTTAAAGTGAATAACTCAAGACCAAGTTCACTATATGGACCACTTATGTATTTGTACACGTTGGTCATTTCCCCCCTTAATCTCCTCTTCTCAAGAGAGAATAAATTCAGTTCCTCTAATCTTACCTCATAGCTGAGCTCCTCCATGCCTCCTATAAGTCTGGTTGCCCTTCTGTGCACAGGGTTCTCCAGTTCCCCAATATCCTTTTTGAGAACTGGTGCCCAAAGCTGAACTGCGTATTCCAGATGTGGTCTTAACCCCCCGATGGTATTCCCGAGTCTGGCTCGGGGTGGAATTTTTATACCAAAAGCGGTAACCCCAAGCCAGACTCGGGATCGCATCGCTGGATCCAGGAGGACGCTTACTTACCTTCTCCCTAGGATCCAGCGATGTCTCCGCGCTGTACGAGCGGCTCGTCCTCCGCTCGATGTATCACGGAGCCAATCTCCGTTCCCTGCGAGCGTTGCGACGCACGGGGACGGAGATCGGCACCAAATTCAAAAAGTGAAATACACAGTATACATACAGTATAATGTAATCTTACAGATTACATTGCTGTATATAATAATTTCACATCCCCTGTGTCCCTAGTGTCCTGCATGCAGTTTTATAATATAAAAAGTGTTCTTTCTGCCTGGAAACTGGAGATTGTCCATAGCAACCAAAACTGTCCCTTTACATCCAAAATTATCGTAGACCAGCTAGAAAACAGCGATAATAAATTAGAATCACTCGCAGAATTAAGCGATAGCGATTTGTGGGGAGATCCGTCATCAAATACTGAAAAGTAATGACAGTGACAATTCTGCAACTGAGCAAATTTCAGTGTTTTTGATTTGATTACATTATTGAATAATTTTTATTATTGTTATATTATTATTTGGTACAATTATTTATAATTATTTATTATATTATAATTTATGGTTTCATTTTTCAAACTTTATCATACCCGGGATGTCTGTTAGACTCTGGTTTGGACAGATTTAAGTGAGTTATTGCTAAGAATTACAGGACTACAATATAAAACACCAAATTTTCATGCAAAATAATTGTACCGCTTTTAGCACCTAAAATCCGAAATAATCGTACCATCAGGGAGGTTAATAATGCTTTGTACAGGGGCAAAATGATATCTCGCTTTTTTGGAGTCCATACCTCTCCTAATACAAGAAAGGACTTTGCTTGCTTTGGGAACCGCAGCTTGGCATTGCATGCTATTATTGAGCTTATGATCTACCAAAACCCCCAGATCCTTCTCTACTATGGATTCTCCCAGTTGTGCTCCCCCTAGTATATATGATGCATGTATATTCTTAGTCCCCAAGTGCATTACTTTACGTTTATCAACATTAAACCTCATTTGCCACTTAGTTGCCCAGTTAGAAAGTGCATTGAGGTCAGCTTGTAATAATAGAGAAACCAACCTACTTAGGTGACAGCTCCACCAGAAATTGTCCCAGGGTGTGCACTCACCTTATGGTATGACCTCCATTGCAAAAGGTCATGTTCCCAAAGATTATGAATGTCAACCATCCATAGGTTAACCATGGACCATAGGTTAACCATCGAAAATAAACGTCTCATCCTTGAAGCGCTGTGTGTACCAGAGGCTCAAACAAAAAAAATATATGTCATAGTGCTATAAATGATCTTATTGAAAAGCAAGTAAAATGTACAGACATCAAATAGGATGATAAAAGCATGAATGGCCACTGTGTATAAATACACCATGGATATTCTCAATGCTTTGTGGCTACATATTTATGATTGCACTTGTTAATCACAGATTATTCAGCTCTTTTGTGTGAACTTTGTCACAGATGATTTTGGACATTATTAATGATATTGTAATATGGTTGTTATATAGGTTATTTTTTAAAATTTTCATTTGCTGTTCACTGCACATTTTAAATATTTTATTTACTTTTTATATATTGATATTCTTAATGATTACACCTCTTAGCTCATGCTGCTCAATTTAAAAGTCTTGGCATTTTTATACACACATTGTGGCTGATGAGGACCTCTGTGTTCTGACATAAAGATGTGTATTGACCGTACCATTGGACTTACCAACATGCTATAGTAGAAATACTAAAACTGGTGCACTCCGAATCTGGTGCCACTGTTCATGGTAGCCAATCAGCTTGCTCAATTAAGCTTTGGCAATAAAACAAGGAAGCTCATTGGTTTCTATATATATATATATATATATATATATATATATATATATATATATATATTTACACTTTTTTGCTGTATTTCTCTTTTTTAACCAGGATAGGGTTTATTCATAATAATTTGTTGGATCGTTTTGTCCATTAAAATATTTGTCCATTTGTCTGCTCAGTCAGTGCTCAATTCAGGGGCTCGGGCTTGCCTCTAGCTGCCGCCCGCCAGCCTCTGTCCTCCACTTCTGTCTCAAAGCAGAAGAGAGATGTCGAAGGGTGGGTGGAGTGCGGCTGTATCACTCTGCCTGCGCCGCCGGGACCTGCAGCCGGAACTATAGTGCCTGCATCGAAAAATTTGGCTGGCTAGGAGAATGTCTGCTTACTCCACGGCTGCAGTCCCTATACAGAATCTTACTAAAGTTGCAAAGGGCCAAACAGAACAGCAGTAGCCTCCCTGGCAGTATTCCCGAGTCTGGCTTGGGGTGAGATTTCAGTACCATAAGCAGTATTCCAGAGCCAGACTCGGGATCCCATTGCAGGATTCATGTAGGGGTTTACTTACCTTGTCCCCTGGATCCAGCGATGTCTCCCCACTATGATCAGTGAGCCGCCGTGTCTCGCTCGATCTGTCACAGTGCCAAGCTCTGTTGCCTGCGAGCGTTGCAACGCATGGGGATGGAGTTTGGCGCCAAATTCAAAAAGTAAAAAACACAGTATAGATACAGTATACTGTAATCTTACAGATTACAGTACTGTTATCAAATAATTACACATCCCTTTTGTCCCTAGTGGTTTTTCCAGTGTCCTGCATGCAGTATATTATATTATTATTTGTTATAATTATTTATAGTATAATAATATATATATTCTATTATATTATAATTTATGATTTTGTTTTTCAAATTTTATTATACCTATTAGTCTATTAGACACTTGTTTGGATGGATTTAAGTGAATTATTTCTAAGAATTACAGGCCTACAATATAAAACGCCAAATTTCCATGCAAAATAATGGTACCGCTTAACCTAAAATCTGAAATAATCATACCGCCAGGGAGGTTAAGAAAGCGTAGCCCTTAATGTGTGTTGAAGCTGAAGCTAGTGTAAATGAGCCCTAAACGATAAGTTCACTTATAAAAAAATAATAAATGCAATTTTTTTTACAGGAAAAAAAATATGCATTTATTTTTTCTGGAGCCTGTAAAGCATTGCACCAGACATCAGCAGGTCTTCTGTAGCTCTGTCAATGTATCTGTGTGCCTGTACATCCTGTATGGGCAGAAAGATACAATTTGACAAGAAGAATTAATGAATTACCATGGCTCTCCACAGTGGCATGGTAGTATATTGAGAACCTCAAGCAGACAGCCACAAAGGATGTTGGGGCTTGTAGTTCATTCACACGCAGAGCTATGTGAATAATTGACGTGGCTGTTTGAGTCCCGCGCTGATTTCGAAAAGTGACAGCTAGTACGGGGAACTTCTCTACTGCAGTCAAAAGGAGTGCGGGGATCAGGCAGTGGCTGCAGGATTGGGAACATGTTAGAAACGGGTGGAACACTTGATATTGACTATGCATTTGCTTTACCTAATCCCAAGCATTCTTCTTATGACCAGTCTTTCTCCTCATTCAACTTCCTATGTACTGACCTCAGCCTGTTTTGGACTTTCTTTGTTTAGTCACCATTTGAAGTGGCCACTCTGTTTAGAATCTGGTGCATAACAACCCATGTACTGAGCTCACAAGTAAGCACATAAAGCTTTCCAGAAAAGTGGCTGCTACATGAGAAAGTGTAGCAATAGTTACCAATTTTGAAATGGCCAATCCTCACAGGTAGCAGATAACATAAATCCATATGACAAATTGAACAAAACAATGATAATGGTCTAATCATGGAAGCACAAGAAACTCTAAGGGCCGGTTCACAAAGCAGGCGAGGCGAGGCGACTCCGACTTGCCTCGCCGCGACCTGCCGCGGCCTCAGCGGCGACTTGCAAATGACTTCTGTATAGAAGTCAATGCAAGTCGCCCCGAGGTCGCCCAAAAGTAGTACAGGAACCTTTTTTCTGAGTCGGAGCGACTCGAGTCGCTCCTCTCAGAACGGTTCCATTGTACAGAACTGGGGCGACTTGCGAGAGCGAGGCGAGTCGTGTCGCCTCGCATCGCCCGCTGTGTGAACCGGCTCTAAAGCTTTTAGGTTTTGCTGGTTGCAATTTTGAATTGAATTGTGTAAAATTACCTCTGGAAAACTCAGAAAGGTAGTAGTTAAAATAAACTCTGATTCAACCTAGTGGGGTTGTCAGTATAGCATAGAAAAGATGCATACTGGGAGAGGTAGTAGTGCTGCACACCCCAAATAATACAATATGGGAAAATTCCCCCAGAGGGTTTTTTTAGAAGCAAAATTAGTAATTATCAATTATCAGTAAACTTTTTGTATCAGAACATAACTTTATATTGTAAGCTTTCACTAGCAGGATCCTCATAGTCCTCCTGTTTTGCATTGTGTTTTGAAATTATACTGACTCCCTTTATTTTGTAAAGCACTATTCAAACTGTTGCTATGTAAACCCTGAATAATAATAATAATTGTGTGCTCCTATTAACATTCAATGGATTTCCCCTATGTTGCACTGCATGCCTTTGGATCTCAGATCTTTATTTTACCTATATGGTTGTAATTTTCAAACTTCATTTCAACCTTTTTTTTTTAATAAGTCCCTATTTTAGTATACTTGCTTTATAAATTGGGTCTAATGATTATAGGGCTTATTTACATCTATGCATTGTGGGAACACATGTGCACTGACACATTGCATGGTTATAATTTTAAATCCCAATGCCCTAAAGCAATGCACATGCTTCGTAATGTACTGCAATACATATTCAATAATGGATTTGGGGTTTAATACCACTTCAAAAGGAACCTTGCTGGAGGCATTTTGCCAGGTAAATACCAATCACACTGAAGAGGGGTATATTGTTTATGTGGCATCCTGTGAGGGGTGTATTATTCGGGTGGGTACAGTAGGGAAAATAATTATTTGATCCCCTGCAGATTTTGTAAGTTTGCCCACTTACAAAGAACTGAAGGGTCTATAAATGTTGTCATAGGTGTATTTTAAATGAGAGACAGAATATCAACCAAAAATCAAGAAAAAAACACGATACAAAAGTTATAAGTTGAGTTGCAGTCTAGTAAGTTAAAAAAGTATTGGATCCCCTATCAACCAACAATAATTTTGGCTCCCACTGACTGGCTACAGTATGTCATTTAAGAAAGTGCTGCTAACGACAGCTCCTTATGTATATAAAGACATCTGTCCACAGAATCTTATTCTTCCATTCAAACCCATTATCATGGGCAAGACCAAAGAGCTGTCAAAGGACATCAGGAACAAGATTGTAGACCTGCACAAAGCTGGAATGGGCTACAATACCATCAGCAAGAAGCTTGGTGAGAAGGAGACAACTTTTGGAGTGTTTATTGACAAATGAAAGGAATACAAAATTACCATCAATCGCCCTCAGTTTAGAGCTCCATGCAAGATCTCGCCTCGTGGGGTAAGGATAATCATGAGAAAAGTGAGGGATCAGCCCAGAACTACATGGGAGGAGCTTGTGAATGATCTCAAGACAGTTGGGACCACAGTCACCATAAGAACGCCCCCATGGACTGAAATCACAAGGTCCCCCTCCTCAAGAAGTCACATGTACAGGCCCATCTGAAGTTTGCCAATGAACATCTAAATGATCCAGAGAATTGGAAGAAAGTGCTGTGGTCAGATGAGACCAAAATTTAGCTCTTTAACTCGACTCACCATGTTTAGAGGAAATAAAATGCTGACTATGACCCTATGAACACAATTCCTACAGTCAGTCACGGAGGTGAAAACATTATGTTTGGGGGGGCCAATGGATGGGGCCATGTATTGTAAAATCTTGGATTAGAACCTTCTTCCCTCAGCCAGAACACTGAAGATGGGTCATGGATGGGTCTTCCACTATGACAATAACCCAAAACATACCACCAAGGCAACAAGGAATGGCTCAAGAAGAAGCACATTAAGGTCATGCCTAGCTAGTCTCTAGACCTCAATCCTATAGAAAATGTATGGAGTGAGCTAAAACTTTGAGTGGCCAAGCGGCAGCCAAGAAACCTTAAAGATTTAGAGAAGATAAGTGGGAAAAAAAGTGTAAGTGGAAAAACTTAAAAAATCTGCAGGGAATCATATAATTTTTTTCCCTCTGTAGCTTCAGTGACATTCTGACAAAATGGCATTTTGTGTGAGGTATATGCTGAGTCTATTAAGTACTTTGACAGAGAAATAGACAGCACTACTGTAGAGACATTCTGTCAGGGGCATAAACATTAACAAAAAGTGTTCTTCCAGTGACATGCAGAACTTTTTGCCAGTGCCCCATGCTCTTCCCTGTGCTTGCATGGCTTTGCTCTAGCTACACAGGTTCCCTCACACCCTCCAGGGACATGCTGGTGGGTTAATATAAATTGGTCGTGGTATGTTTATGTAGAGGTGGGGACCATAGATTGTAAGCTCCTTGAGGGCAGGAATCAATGTAAATCCACAATATATACTGTATGTAAAGTGCTGTGTAAATTGTCGGTGCTATAAAAATACCTGTAATAATTACCGTATTTATCGGGGTATAACATGCACCGGCGTATAACACGCACCCCAAGTTTAGGAGGGCATTTTAAGGAAAAAAGTTTTAGGAGGGAAGTTTAAGGGAAAAAAAACTTACATTTAAATGCCCGTCAATGCAGCCTTATCAGTGTGCATCTGCAGCCTTGTCCATCATTGCAGAATGATCAGTGTAATTTTCAGCTTGCCCAGCGCTGTTTGCAGCCTTGCAGAGTGTCATTTGCAGCTTGCCAGTGTCATTTGCAGCTTGCCCAGCGCCGTTTGCAGCCTTGCCAGTGTCATTTGCAGCTTGCCCAGCGCCGTTTGCAGCCTTGCCAGTGTCATTTGCAGAGTGTCATTTGCAGCTTGCCCAGCGCCGTTTGCAGCCTTGCCCATGTTTAAATTGCCCGCCGCCGAGACAGACCGAGCGAGCGCCGCCAAAAAATACAGAGCACCGCCGAAAAAGACCGAGCCGACTGCTCGGCTCCGCTCACAGTCCCGCCCAGCATGGACTACGAGCGGAGCCGAGCAGTAGGCTCGGGCTTTTTCGGCGGCGCTCAGAATTTTTTGGTGGCGCTCGGTCTTGTTCGGCGGCGCTCTGTATTTTTCGGCTGGGCTCAGTATTTTAGACTCACAGACAGTGGGGATCGGCGTATAACACGCACCCACGACTTTCCCCCGATTTTAAGGGGGGAAAAGTGCGTGTTATACGCCGATAAATACGGTAAATAGATCTGTTACTTACATATATTTAGTCATCTGTTATCCCAAAACATTTCATGATGTTAGGAGAATTTTTTATTTTTTTTGCATTCTTTATTTATGAAATCTTTAATACATAACTGGACAACCGGAAGCGAATAAGAAAACAGCAAAGATCAATTGGACAAATAAACCAATCTGTGTACAAGTAATATTCAACATAATGCAAACCGTTGCAGAACTCTGTAGGGACTTATGCAAAAGTGCAATTATAAAATAATCATAAAGAAAAGCCAAATGCCAGTCGGGCAAAGTTATAACAAGCATGGAGTGAAAGCAATGGATGTGGGCAATGGTGAGCACAGGTGCTTAGGCCATTCATTTCAATGGGCAGGCCGTATACAGTGCTCCCAAACTACCCCAAAGATGCTGCTTGCAGGACTTCTTTTCCTAACGTTTCACCAGCGCACCACCCCAGTGTGAAAAGTCACAGTGAAATGAATGGGAGGCGGTTTTCAGGCGCTTTACATGCGCTATTTCTAGTGCTAAAACGCCTGAAAACCGCCTCATTGTGAAAGGGGTCTAAAAGTTGGTGAGTCTGAGAGTGCTGCAGGTTTGGGATATTCAATGGGGACCAGATGTACTGAGTGGAGTAATACTATCACATATAGGGGGTTATTTACTAAAGGGAAATCCACTTTGCACTGCAAGTGCACTTGGAAGTAAAGTCACTGTAGATCTGAGGAGGACATGCAAGGAAAATACAAAACAGCATTTTAGCTTGCACGATTGGATGATAAAATCAGCAGAGCTTCCACTCATTTTAGATCTACCCCTTAGATTTAGAGCGACTGCACTTCCAAGTGCACTTGCAGTGCAAAGTGGATTTGCCTTTTGTAAATACCACCCATAGTGTGCCATGGCCAAATGTAGTTGCTAACTGTGCTGTTATTTACATAAAAGGCTTGCAGGGAATTAAATTATTGTAATATGATTTTCTATACAAACAGCACTAACTTGACAATACAGAGGTAAAAAAGGCATTACTGCCAATAATATCTTCAAATGTACTGAGTTGGACTGAGGCGCTTCTGAACTACCAGAAAAAAACACTGAGTGCTTTTTGGGTGCTTATCAGGTGCTTTTGAAGAGCTTTTCATGCGATTTCCATTAATTTCAATGGAGAGGGGCGCTTTTGAGGTGCTTTTTTTTAGCTATCCAAACATGCTCCAAAGATGCTGCTTGAAGAAGTTTTTCAACCCCCCCCGCCAGCGCACTGCCCCAGTGCGAAAGCATCCAGTGATTTTAATGGGAAACAATTTTCTTGAGCTTTTCAGGCGTTTTTTTTTTTTAACACAAACGTGCTTAAAAAAAACCCTCAGTGTGAAAGGTGTCTTACTCTGATTCCAAGCAGGTAAATCCTCTCTGACTCTGTATATATCTCCTATGACCTAATATACATGTAATAGCCCTTTCACACTGGGGCCGCCCATGTTACGGCGCTTCTGAAGTGCTTTTCAGTCGCTTTGGAAGCGCTGGCCATTTATTTCAATGGGCAGGACATTTTGGGAGCGCTGTATACAGTGCCCCCAAACTGCCCAAAGATGCTGCTTGCAGGACTTTTCCTAACGTCCTGCAAGTGTGAAAAGTCACACTGAAATGAATAGGAAGCGGTTTTCCCTATCGCTAAAACGCCTGAAAACTGCCTCAGTGTGAAAGGGGTCTAAAGATAAAAACAGAAATAGAGCACACTGGATAGTGCAGATAAAAATACTTTAATGGCAAGAAATTAAAGTTACAGTGCTTTATTATGATATGCATTGATCAAGTAATTTATATGGGGCGGCACAGTGGTGTAGTGGTTAGCACTCTCACTAGCAGTAAAAAGGGTTGCTGGTTTGAATCCCAACCACGGCACTACCTGCCTGGAGTTTGCATGTTCTCCCTGTGCCTGTGTGGGTTTCCTCCAGGTACTCCAATTTCCTCCCACACTCCAAAGACATGCAGGTAGGTTAATTGGCTTCTGTCCAAAATTGGCCCTAGTATATGAATGGGGACCTTGGATTGTGGGCTCCTTGAGGGTAGGGACCAATGTGAGTGTGCAATGTACAGGGATAGGGACAATTGTAGACACTCACTCAGGTTGGACTGGATGGACTGGTGTCTTTATTCAACCTTACTAACTATGTAACTATATGTAAGTGCAATTTAAATTTCTCACTATTAAAGTGCTTTATTTACATTGTCCAGTGTGCTTTGTTTCTGTTTTTATTATTACTGCCAATTTGTGGACTATAGATGAGCAAATTTGTTAGAATACATTAATAACAAAATGGTAATCATGACAATATAAGAGCAATAAATGAGTAATCATGACAATATGGAGGCAACTGATGGATAATTGTGACATTCAAGGGCAACAAATGGGCAATTTATTAAAGAATGGAAAAAGTACTTATAGTTATTAAAGTAGTGTTCCACTCAAAAAAAAAAAAAAATCATGATTGTGCCCCAAAAAAAATAAAAAAATACATTTGGAAAATGTTTTTTTTTTACTCACCTCTAAATGGCTGTTGCTAGGGGGTCCCTCATAGTCTGCCTCCTTCAGTGCCTGGGCTCTTGACGTCACTTCCCCTCTGCGCAGGGAGGGCTCAGCTCTGCCCCCTCCCTCTTGTCAATCACCTGGGACACGTGACAGATCCCAGATGATTGCACGGCCAGTCATGGTGCGCGGCACTGCTCGCACATGCACAGAGGGCGCCCACAGTTACAATGCTGGCACCGCCAAATGGAGAGGGAGTCAAGCAGGGCTTCGATCCCCCGCATCGGTTGACCCTGGGACAGGTAAGTGTTAGATTATTAAAAGTCAGCAGCTGCAGTATTTGTAGCTGCTGACTTTTAATTTTTGTGTTTTATAATTGGAACACCACTCTAATAAGAGGAAACCAAATAAGACGGTAATAAAAAAGCAACACAATATGTGATATCCCATATGAATCATGTGTAGCAGGGAGTTGGCTATCTTACCTGCAGTATCAGAAGACACTCTGCAACATTGTTGCAGTGAGACTGTTTCTCTCTAGTGCCAGCTAAGACTCTTTGTCATCACATCCTGTCAGCAGAGTGATTACCATCAGGGAGCAAAGCATACAGGGAATTGTAGTCTCGGAACTCAAGTTTCACATTCAGATTAACCTGTATAGAACTGCAAGAGCCAGCATGCTCTGGAGAAAAAAGAACTAGAGACTCCATCTTGCTTATCTGAGGAGATTTATCAGACTACACAAGGCAAAATAGATTAGACCTAGGGGACCTAGACCGGGGAATGGTGCTGCCTCCCAGGTCAGTCCACCACGTGATTTCAGGCATCTACAGCCAGTCGGGACATCCAGCCTGAGAGAGGGGAATCCCAGGTGCATATCCAGACACACCTGTACTGATGGTGTGAAGCGTGTGAGGTGACCAGTGGGGTCACCAGAAGAGCCTGCCTGTTCCAGGATGTTCATTTGGGCCTTGACTGCAGGATTGGGTGAGAGGGCTTTTGCCTATTTGCAGGAAACAAGGACACTGCAGACAGATAGAGTTCTATGGATTGTATATACATTGTATACAGACACCATTGCTCTTAGTCACCTTGCTGACACCTGCACAGAACACAAGGTCATTCAGATACAGAGACACTGTATACAGACACCATTGTCCTTTCATCTTGCTGAGGAAGATCCTGCATGCTTTACTTGATAATCTGGGCCAGTTGTGTTCTTTGGCTCTGCTATTCAGGAGTTTAGGTGCACCAACGAGAGTGGCTAGCTGAAGACATAAAGCTTCATCCTTCTTCAAAGGGACTGAAGTTACTAGTACCATATGGGCACCCACACACACATACTCAGGGCTCTGTATATGTAGTAGGTGTGTGGGACAGTTTTCCTTGGGGCCTGATCCATTGAATGTTGATTTGAATACAGTGTTTGTAGTTAGGCCTGTGGTGTCAGAAGACAGAAGAGAGAGGCCTGACATAAAGAGGGTCAGGCTTCTGCTCTCCTCCTGCCTGGACTCATACAGCCACATTTGAGTAGAGGTAACCAATCCGATTTAGAGTGTCATATTGTGATTTATTTGCCAATAAAGCAGGACTTCAGTCTTTTTTCATCTTTCCAACTATTAAATCATCTGCCCTTGATGTATTAAGGTAACATTAATTACCTTATACAGCCCACTACCTGTTTCTTGTCTGGTAAAAAGCCAAAGCTTATGCCATCATGCACAGCTCTCTCTCTTGTGAGAGTTTGCCAGGAAGGAAGGGGGGATGAGTCATAAGAGGGCCAATGAGAGTTGTAGAGCTGGAGGCGTGCCTCTGTGTGTCTGTGTAAATCCAAGAAGTGAACAGGCAGCAGGTTCATCTACCCACTGTTAAAATGGTTTCAGCCAGACAGCCAGTGGAGGGAGATTTCTGCAGCATCTTTGGCAAGTACAGAATCACGGTATATATAAAATAATATGCAAAGTGGTTGGAGGGAAGCTTCGGAATGGCAAAGATGTTTTTATTACAAATTATGCGAGCAGACTGCAGTTTCTCTTTAAGTGTGCCTCTTTTTTGGGGGTTATTCTCAGGTTTGGAATACCCTGAATGCAACCTTAATATAATATTGAGCTATATTGCTCTTAATCTCAGTTATTGTTCTCCAGTTGATTACTTGAATATAGATACTGTTACTGTCTGTTACTGCAATATTTCTGTAGAAAAGTAAAAGACAGTTTCTGTGTTTTATCATAGCGTGTGTGTTTCTCATTGGTCATTGCACTTACTAGTAGAGCTTTACATGTAAACAAATAAAATCAAGTGTAACGATAATCAAACCTAAAGTGAACCTTTAACACCCACGCTTAGTGAAAACTCTTCTATAAGCTGCTGTATACATCACCATATGTGTTGCAATAATTAATTAATCCAGTGCACAGCACTTGTATAACAATATATAGTGCAATTATAATCAAAGTGCATTCAAAATAAAAGTGCAAATGTCCTTTTTACAAGTGCATTATTAAAATCAAGATCAAAGGTCCTTTATATCAAAGTGCTTGTTCAAAATAATGTGCATCCTAGTTCTCAGTGTCAGTGTTCAGTGAATCAATCGACCATAGTGCCTCTTTCACTCAGAAGAACTCACCAAAAACCATGACCTGCCGATTAAGGCTTCATGCACACGAGACGCAGATGCAAACGCTGCTGGACACATGTTGAAACCCGCGTTTAGAAACGCGCGGTTTGCCGCGATTTTTACCGCGATTTAGCGGCGTTTTACCGCGTTTGCGTCTAGAAGCTTTTAGTTAAGCTAACATCATAGACCCTTCCCAGCTCAAAAAAACTGTATTATTAACTATTTCAGCAATTTTGTGAGACCAGAGTGAGTAGCAGCAGCTGTGAGAGCTGCAGTGTACTTGTATTTAGCGTGTCACTTGCCACGGCACATGCCACAAGTTGTGGATTGTCCACTTGCCACGTCACTTGCCACGTCACTTGCCACGTCATCTGCCACAAGTTGTGGATTGTCTAACTGCCACGTCACCTGCCACAAGTTGTGGATTGTCCACTTGCCACGTGACTTGCCACATCACTTGCCACGTCACTTGCCACGTCACTTGCCACAAGTTGGGGATTGTCCACTTGCCACATCACCTGCCACGTCACCTGCCACAAGTTGTGGATTGTCCACTTGCCACGTCACTTGCCACATCACCTGCCACGTCACTTGCCACAAGATGTGGATTGTTCACTTTCCACGTCAGCTGCCATGCCACCTGCCACAAGCTGTGGATTGTCCACTTGCCACGTCACCAGCCACATCACCTGCCACAAGTTGTGGATTGTCCACTTGCCACGTCACTTGCCACATCACCTGCCACGTCACTTGCCACATCACCTGCCACAAGTTGTGGATTGTCTACTTGCCACGTCACTTGCCACATCACCTGCCACGTCACTTGCCACGTCACCTGCCACAAGTTGTGGATTGTCCACTTGCCACATCACCTGCTACGTCACCTGCCACAAGTTGTGGATTGTCCACTTGCCACGTCACTTGCCATGTCACCTGCCACAAGTTGGGGATTGTCCACATCACCTGCCACGTCACTTGCCACATCACCTGCCACAAGTTGTGGATTGTCCACTTGCCACGTCACTTGCCACATCACCTGCCACGTCACTTGCCACAAGATGTGGATTGTCCACTTTCCATGTCACCTGCCATGCCACCTGCCACAAGTTGTGGATTGTCCACTTGCCACGTCACCAGCCACATCACCTGCCACAAGTTGTGGATTTCCACTTGCCATGTGACTTGCCACATCACCTGCCACATCACTTGCCACGTCACCTGTCACAAGTTGTGGATTGTCCACTTGCCACATCACTTGCCACCTGCCATGTCACTTGCCACAAGCTGTGAATTGTCCACTTGCCATGTCACTTGCCACGTCACTTGCCACGTCACCTGCCACGTCACTTGCCACGTCACCTGCCACAAGTTTTGGATTGTCCACTTGCCACGTCACTTGCCACGTCAGCTGCCACGTCACTTGCCACAAGATGTGGATTGTCCACTTGTCACATCACCTGCCACATCACTTGCCACATCACCTGCCACGTCACCTGCCACAAGTTGTGGATTGTCCACTTGCCACGTCACTTGCCACATCACCTGCCACGTCACTTGCCACGAGATGTGGATTGTCCACTTTCCACGTCATCTGCCATGCCACCTGCCACAAGCTGTGGATTGTCCACTTGCCACGTCACCAGCCACATCACCTGCCACAAGTTGTGGATTGTCCACTTGCCACGTCACTTGCCACATCACCTGCCACGTCACTTGCCACATCACCTGCCACAAGTTGTGGATTGTCTACTTGCCACGTCACTTGCCACATCACCTGCCACGTCACTTGCCACAAGATGTGGATTGTCCACTTTCCACGTCACCTGCCACAAGTTGTGGATTGTCCACTTGCCACGTCACCAGCCACATCACCTGCCACAAGTTGTGGATTGTCCACTTGCCACACCACTTTCCACGTCACCTGCCACGTCACCTGCCACAAGATGTGGATTGTCCACTTGCCACGTCACCAGCCACATCACCTGCCACAAGTTGTGGATTGTCCACTTGCCACATCACTTTCCACGTCACCTGCCACGTCACCTGCCACGTCACCTGCCACAAGTTGTGGATTGTCCACTTGCCACGTCCCTTGCCACGTCCCCTGCCATGTCACCTGCCACAACTGGATTGTCCACTTGCCACATCACTTGCCACATCACCTGCCACAAGCTGTGGATTGTCCACTTGCCACGTCACCAGCCACATCACCTGCCACAAGTTGTGGATTGTCCACTTGCCACGTGACTTGCCACGTCACTTGCCACATCACCTGCCACAAGTTGTGGATTGTCTACTTGCCACGTCACTTGCCACATCACCTGCCACGTCACTTGCCACAAGATGTGGATTGACCACTTTCCACGTCACCTGCCATGCCACCTGCCACAAGTTGTGGATTGTCCACTTGCCACGTCACCAGCCACATCACCTGCCACAAGTTGTGGATTGTCCACTTGCCACACCACTTTCCACGTCACCTGCCACGTCACCTGCCACAAGATGTGGATTGTCCACTTGCCACGTCACCAGCCACATCACCTGTCACAAGTAGTGGATTGTCCACTTGCCACATCACTTTCCACGTCACCTGCCACGTCACCTGCCACAAGTTGTGGATTGTCCACTTGCCACGTCCCTTGCCACGTCCCCTGCCACGTCACCTGCCACAAGTGGATTGTCCACTTGCCACATCACTTGCCACATCACCTGCCACAAGTTGTGGATTGTCCACTTGCCACATCCCCTGCCACAAGTGGATTGTCCACTTGCCACGTCACTTGCCACGTCCCCTGCCACAAGTGGATTGTCCACTTGCCACGTCACTTGCCACGTCACCTGCCACAAGTTATGGATTGTCCACTTGCCACGTCACATGCCAGTCACCTGCCACAAGTTGTTGATTTTCCACTTGCCACGTCACCTGCCAGGTCACTTGCCGCGTCACCTGCCAGGTCACTTGCCACGTCACCTGCCATAAGTTGTGGATTGTCCACTTTCCACGTCACTTGCCACTTCACCTGCCACGTCACTTGCCACAAGTTGTGGATTGTCCACTTGCCACATCACTTGCCACCTGCCATGTCACTTGCCACAAGTTGTGGATTGTCCACTTGCCACGTCACTTGCCACCTGCCATGTCACTTGCCACAAGTTGTGGATTGTCCACTTGCAATTGCAATTGTTTAAAATATTTTTCTAATGGTTTTTCATCATTTGCAATCATTTTTGAGATTTTTAATGTAAAAAAAAAGGTCACCTTTAAAAACGCATATAAACGCAAACGCGGCTAAACGCGGTAGCGGCGTTTTGCCGCGTTTTACCGCGTTTTGCGTCTGAAACGTGGAAATTTTTGCTTCTGAACGCATTTTTTTGCTTCTGGAAAAACGAGATTAAACGCAACTGCATAAAAACGGAAAAAAACGAGACTGTATGCATGGACACATAGGATAACATTGAATGAGTTCAGGGGCAGTTGAAAAAACTGTCCAACTGCATCTGAACGCGCGTTTAACTGCGTCTCGTGTGCATGAGGCCTAAGAGTAAAATACACCTTATCACTTCAGGGATCAGACATCCAGTAGCTTATTCTAATCCTATGTTCCAATGTCTTCAGGGATATATGGACTAGGTAGAAACAAAAAAGCCCCGATAGTATAAAAACCTTGCTAATAAAAAAAAACTTTTCACACCACAAAACAGATAAACTATGTGCTTACATTAAAATGTGCATTCCAGGCACTTAGGCATTTATGCTTTAAGATGTAGCAGTCCCGGCTCCACTGTTATTTGTGCGAGCTTGGCCCCTTGCCCATTCAATCCGGGTGTATCTCACCACTTCTACGTTCCGGTGAAATTATGTCACTTCCTGTGGGCCTGGCTCAACATACATTTTGTCATATTGACATCCTTACCTGAGAAAGGATTTGTAATTCTGTTCATCCAGTTCTAAAATTGCTGAGATTTACACAGTATTTTTAAACAACATAGCAAGGTTAGTGACCTCACTTTTCTGTATGGTAATTGAGCATGATTAGGCTCTGTCCCCAGCCTGTATTTGAACAATAAAGCAACAGTCATTACTCTTCTTTATCTTTACATGTTTATTAGCAGGGCTTGATTTGCATCTTGCAGTGGTCCCCTCAAGGTGTATGTGCTGATGCGCAGGGTATTATAGGGGGCTAATATCAAAACACCTTCAGATACCTACACTATTTTCATTTAAGCGTTTATTTAATTATATTAAATGGTGTATAAATATGTTATACATACCTTACAGCTGAAGAATTCCTTGCAGATATGAGAAAAAATAAATAATGCAGTTATGCGTTTATTAAAAATGATAACATTTATTTTAAATGCAACTTGTTTTAGGACCTAGAATCAGTGTCTTCTAATCCCCTGTTGAAACACTGTGTGAGCAGAGTGAACTGTTGCATCTCCTTATTCATATGAGTTTCTGATTTAGTCATGGGCGTAGCATAAGGGGTTGCAGGGGTCACAATCGCAACCCCGCCCCTAGCTTCAGGGGTCCCCTGTAGTCTCCCTGTCATATTATCATATCCTCCACAAAATCCAGCTCCAATCTGCCCTAGGGTCCCACAGCCACACTCCAATACTGAGCTTCCACTTTGCCTTCCACAGTCCATTCCCCTCTGTTTTCATTGCCTGGGGAGAAGCTGTGAGCTTTTTCCCGAATGGAGAGGAACATGGGGTAAGAACAGCCCAGGATGGGGAAGTATCTGTGCTGTGTGCTGGGAACATGGAATGGTAACCGAGCTCAGCGAGTTAAGAGAAGAAGAGTGCCGTCCTGTAGCCACGATGGGACGGATATTACTGGTGATGCTCAGTGTCTTCTAGTCACCAGCTGGGATTCTTTGTACCCCCCACCCGGAGATGTCTGCTTACCCCACTTCCCTGACAACGGGGAAAATGTCACACACCTCCAGGAGGTGACCTTCCCCCAACACCTGCCAACACTGACAAAGAAACCTTCAGAAATTGCTGAGGGGCTGCAGGTGTAACGACATATTCGGCGACCCATCACAGTTTGCTACTGAAGTGACGTTTCGTCGCTGCCATCTTGCTACACCCCACACGTATTTATAACAGTAAAGTGAGTTTATATAGTGAAATACAGGACTTAGAACTCTGACTAGTTAGATGTTGAATTTTAAAAGCAGTGGCATCCCTGCTCATCTCACAGGTTTACTAATCTCATAGAAGTTCTCTGCTTTCAAAATTCAACATCTAAGCAGTCAAACGGAGTTCTAAGTACTGTATTTCACTATACAAACGCAGTTTACTGTTATAAATACGTGTAAAATGCAAAACATCGGTGGGTGTAACAACATGTCCACTTTCTTCATTCTCAGTGTATCCTTACTGTGGACGAGTGTGAGGTGTAGCAAGATGGAGGCGACAGGACATCACTTCCGTAGCAAACTGCGATGGGTCGCTGAATATGTCGTTACACAGGCTCCAGATTTTGTGCCACATGGCTTGCCCCCCCCCCCATAGCCCCCTGACTTCACCCTCTGCCCCGGATGCTATGGCTGGCTGCTGAGCTCCTTTGCCATTATGACACTCTATACTGCTCCTCCACTGCAGGGCTGAAATTACATTCCTTTAAAATACAGCCAGTCAGCCACGATCTTTGCAACTACACTACCGTTCTGACCAGAGAATTTCACAGGTCAGAATGGCGACATAAAAGCCAGATACATCCTGTTAAGGCTGACAGACTGTGTGTAAAGGAATGTGATTCCAGCCCTGTGTAGTGTGAGGGGGAAGGAGCTGTAAACAGTGCTGGGATGGGAAAGTAGATCTGCCAAGTGTCCTTGTCCTCTGATTCTCCAGGGGAGATCCCTGTCCTCTGATTCTCCAGCGGTAATCCCTGTCCTCTGATTTTTTCAGTGGTGATTCCTGATCTCTGATGTAAGGAGGAACTCTGGGAACTCAAAACTCTTAAGCCATTTTGAGTATCTTGGCATGCGGTGGGTGTATCTGCAAGCACGGAGGAAGTGGTGGGTGGTAGTGGGGGGGGGTTTCATGTCAACTTTTGCATCAGGCCCACAAGCTTCAAGCTACGCCTCTGGATTTAGTTATTAATTTATAGTGTTTAATTATACGAAACTATAGTATATTTACCACTCATGTAATTCTTCTATTATGGTAGTGTTGGATTTAATATATTATGTATCCCTTTAGTGGCCCATACAAAATTCTCCTTTCCATTTTCATCTGAACATCTTTTTACATGCAAGGTCAAAAAGTAGTGACTTTTTGTTCTAACTCAAAGGGAGTGTAGGTGTGAATCAAGCTATTTTTTGACAGATTGTAGAACATCATTCATCATGCCAGTATCCAAGCAACAATTGCATTGACCAAAGCAAAATAAGTGAAAGTGAAATAATGTTGCTGGAGAGGCTACTGCTCTATTGCAAGATTGCTCTCTTTGAGATTTTATTATGTGTATATCATATCTGTTGACTGAAAATATACAAATGCTAATGGAAATTGCACAGAGCGCAACTGTTCACAACTATTTTTCTACAGGCAAGCAAATATGGGAGAGAAACATTAATGTATAACCTTTTAGTCAATCATGTAAATTATCATCCAGTCTTACTTTTTAAAATTTTATATTTATCCAAAAAACTAGCATATTCTTAGATGAAAAAAAAATTGCCACCATTAGATGCAGCCAGAATGCCACATTGTATGCTACATTAAGACCCCTTTCATACTGAGGCAGTTTTCAGGTGTTTTAGCGCTAGAAAAAGCACCTGAAAACTGCCTCCCATTCATTACAATGAGTGCTTTCACAATCGTATGGTGCACTTGTGGGACGTTAGAAAAAGTCCTGCAAGCAGCATCTTTGGGGCGGCTTGGGAGCGCAATAAATAGTGCTCCCAAAACACCCCTGCCCATTGAAATTAATGGGCAGCACTTCCAAATGCCTTAAAAGTGCTTTGAAAGCGCTACAAAACTGGACTTTTTTTTTATTTTAATGTCACACTAAAACACTGCTAAAGCACGGCAAAAACTACCAGTGCTTTAGTGCGGTTTTAGCAGCGCTGCAGTGTGAAAGGGGTCTAAATGAAAATAGTTAATTTTGGTATCGTATGAGAAAACTTTTTGTATTTGTCCCTTTAGATAATTTCACATGAACTGTGGTGATCAGCTCCCAAAAACTGTGTACTAACGATCAGATTATCGTGTTATTGTTTTGAAAGCGCTATTTTTTGTCCGATTTTCCAAATGTATGTACTTAGGTATAACATTCTACCTTCATGAGTTGCATATATATGGCTACATAGAAACACCGTTATCTAACCGAATGAGATCTTGATACAGGGCAGAGCAGGTATAAGCTGTCCAAATAGACCAGTTATTTTCAAATTTGCCCTCCCGATTATAAAGAATGGCTGGCTGTCAATTGTTCCATGCTGTAGATTTCCTCAGTTTTAGTATACCACATCCGAAAGGATGGAGGTGTCATTGATTTCCAAAAGGCCGAAACACAGGCTCAGGTAGTGGAGAGCAAAATAGATCCCAAGAAATTCTTTAAATATGTAAACAGTGAAAAAGGGAGGAGACACCATATTGGCCCCATAAACAATGAGGAAGGACATCTGGTTACAAAGGATGTAGAGATGGCGAAGGTATTGAATTTTTTCTTCTCAGTCTTCACGAGGGAATCGGGGGGGGGGGGGGGCTTCAGTAACCAAAACTGCAGTGTTTATCCTCATGACTCATCACAGGAAGCACCTCCATGGTTAACAGAGGACAGAATTAAAATTAGACTTGGGAAACTTAACATTAATAAATCACTGGGACCAGATGGCTTGGTACTTAGGGAACGCAGTCAAGTAATTGCCAGACCATTACTCCTAATTTTTAATGACAGTCTACTGACCGTAATTGTACCAGCTGATTGGAGAAAAGCCAATGTCGCAACTATATTCAAGAAGGGCCCAAAATACACTCCTGGGAATTACAGACCAGTTAGCCTAACATCAATAGTATGCAAGCTCTTGATAAGGGACTATATACAAGATTTTAGTAATGAAAACTGTATCACTAGTAGTAATGAAGAATCATTCTTGCCAAATAAATCTATTAACCTTCTATGAGGAAGTGAGTTTCCATCTAGATAAAGGAAGGCCTATAGACATGGTGTATCTGGATTTTGCAAAAGCATTTGACACAGTTCCCCATAAACGTTTACTGTACAAAATAAGGTCTGTTGGCATGGACCATAGGGTGAGTACATGGATTGAAACCTGGCTACAAGGGCGAGTTCAGAGGGTGGTGATTAATGGGGAATACATGGAATTGTCGGGGGTGGGTAGTGGGATCCCACAGGGTTCTGTGCTGGGACCAATCTGTGCTGGGACCAATCCTATTTAATTCATAAATGACCTGGAGGATGGGGTAAAAGTTCAATCTCTGTATTTGCGGACGATACTAAGCTAAGCAGGGCAATAACTACTGTACAAAATTATGTCCGTTGGCATGGACCTTAGGATGAGTACATGGATTGAAAACTAGCTACAAGGGCGAGTTCAGAGGATGGTGATAAATGGGGAGTATTTGGAATGGTCAGGGGTGGGTAGTGGGGTCCCCCAGGGTTATGTGCTGGGGCCAATTTGTTCATAATCGACCTGGAGGATGGGGTAAACAGTTCAATCTCTGTATTTGTGGACGATACAAAGCTAAGCAGGCCAATAACTTCTCCACAGGATGTGGAAACCTTGCAAAAAGTTCTGAACAAATGAATGGGGTGGGCAACTCCATGGCAAATTAGGTTCAATGTAGAAAAATGTAAATGCATTTGGGTGGCAAAAATATGAATGCAGTCTATACACTGGGGGGAGAACCTTTGGGGAATCTAGGATGGAAAAGGACCTGGGGGTCCTTGTAGATGATAGGCTCAGCAATGGCATGCAATGCCAAGCTGCAGCTAAAAAAGCAAACAGAATTTTGGAATGCATTAAAAAGGGGATTAATTCCAGAGATAAAACAATAATTCTCCAGCTCTACAAGACTCTAGTCTGGTCTCATCTAGAGTATGCTATCCAGTTCTGGGCACCAGTCCTCAGGAAGGATGTACTGGAGATGGAGCGAGTACAAAGAAGGGCAACAAAGCTAATAAAGAGTCTGGAGGATATAAGTTATGAGAAAAGGTTTTCGAGCACTGAACTTATTCTCTCTGGAGAAGAAACGCTGGAGAAGAGATATGATTTCAATATACAAATACCGTACTGGTGACCCCACAATAGGGATAAAACTTTTTTGCAAAAGGGAGTTTAACAAAACTCGTGGCCACTCTACACTCACACTAAAATTAGAGAAAAGAGGTTTAACCTTAAACTACATAGAGGGTTCTTTACTGTAAGAGTGGCAAGGATGTGGAATTCCCTTCCACAGGCTTTGGTCTCAGCAAGGGGGGCATTGATAGTTTCAAGAAATTATTAGATAAGCACCTGAACGACCACAACATACAGGGATATAGAATGTAATACTAACATATAATCACACACATAGGTTTGACTTGATGGACTGTCTTTTTTCAAACTCACCTACTATGTAACTATGTAAAAAGAAGCTGCACAATTAGAGAGAATTTGTAATGTTTTAACGCTACTGTATTAATATGCAATTATAACAAATAGGATTATTTCCTAGATCCACTGAGGTAAAATGACAAATTGTTCTACATACGGTACTTCCTTCCAAAAAGGCTAAAGTAATGGACAGTCCCAAAAAATATGAAGTAGGGAACCCACACTAAGTAGGCATCACCAACAAGAACTGGGAACTTGAGGGAAATATTTGTGAAGAAGAGCAGGAACCCGGTACCAACTTTAAAGAAGCTTATACCTTTGTTCCTGAAATCTATTTGACAATGAATCTCGATGTGTAAGTAGTATTGCCATCCATTCATTTTTAACTCTGATTCCCAGTTGTGAATAAATGAGGGCACATAATCATCTAGGGGTTCAATCAATAGTTTGTAAACTGCCGAAAGCAGACGTGGGGCTAGTAACGAGTGCTGGCATAAAGACTCAAAAGGGGCGCGAGCCTCGCATACTGAGTGGGGGGAAAGTAGGGACCTAAAAAGGGTCCTAATTTGAAAAGGAGCTAGAGACCCTGCCTGAATCAATGCCGGGATCAATGCCTGAATCTGTTCGTGGTCTAGCCAGTCCTGATTTGTGTGCACAGATTGAGAAGTGCATAGTTCTCCCCTTGCTCGCCGGAAGAAATCGCCTAAGATGCCTATTCTTTATGCTTCCTGAAAAATCTGGGTTCCCTATAACTGCTAAAAAGGGTGACAGGGCAGACAAAATTCTAGGGAGGAAAAAGGTCCTACTCATTACACCAAGGGTGGGTTCTATCTTTAGATGGGATTTCAGAATCCACCATGTACTTGCAGGTGACCTCACCAGACCAGAGAGAGGCGTTGAGGTTCAGTCTTGTGCCTCCATAATCTATTGCTCAGGGCCTGACGGGGAGCCCCAGGTAATCATAGATGTGATGCTCTGTGATACTTTTCAATATCTGTCAGGCCAATACTACCTGCTGCCTTAGGGAGAGTCAGAAGGGAATAGCTTAAATGCAGACGATGCTTACCCCATTTGTAAGATCTCACGATTGCTTGTGGAACGTGAATCATAAGTATCTGTTTAAGATACATAAACTGGGGAAGGAAAGAATTTTTAAATGCATTACAGAGACCAAACCGAGTCAGCGTGAGAGATTTCTAGTTCTGAAGTTCCAGCCCTGTCTGTCGATTGTTGAAAGTTGACTTTGTATAGAGTAGAGGGGTCAGGCATCACTTTAATACCCAAATAGGTCACATAGGAACCTGCCCACTAAAAAGGATACTCCTCTTTTAATTTATATCTCAGGGCTAAGGATAGAGAAACATTAAAGTTGATGTAAACCCACCGCTCACCCAGTATAAACTAATGGCACAATAATCCAGAATCGGTGGGCGGGTCCTTGCCTGCATTTGGTGGGCGGAGTTGTGATGTTTAAAACATGTAAAACATAGGATTAGATGCGCCAAGAAAAATGAACAAACAAATATATACGTGCAACCAAAGATGCAAATAATTATGTGCAACATAAAGGGTGCCAAATAAACTGCAAAATAGCAAATGACAAATGAAATAATTAATTGCAAACAACTAGTGTGAATTAAAGTGGTTGTAAACCCTTACAAACCACTTTGACCTACAGGTAAGCCTAGATTAAGGCTTACCTGTAGGTCCAATAAATATCTCCTAAACCTATACGGTTTAGGAGATATTTGCATGAAGACAGGCACGCAGACGCACTGAGCGCGGCATTTCCAAGAACGAAGCTGCCGCGCGTGTCGGTTCCCGTGCGCATGCGCGGGAGTGACGTCATCACGGCTCCGCCGAATGACAGCGGCGGAGCTGCGAGACCCCACCGAAAAGATGGATGCGCCTGGCTACAGGGGACAGCGGTGACATCGCTGGCTCCTGTGTCAGGTAAGTGACACATAATGGGCTACTATGCGATGCATAGTAGTCCATTATGTTTTGCCTTTGCAGGGAATGAAAGAGGAAGTAAACCCATCAAGGTTTACTTCCTCTTTAATGAATAGAAGAAAAAAAGGCAGATATAATGGGGGTTATTTACAAAAGGCAAATCCACTTGGCTTGTGATAATGTCACGTCTACCCCAACACAGGTGGTCAGACACTATAGCTGGCTACTGTATCCTTCACCTATAGCAGCCCCCTTTCCCATAAGGCAAGCAGGCCTACTGGTACTCAGTTGCCACCAGGACTTATACTCAATACTATAGTGCCTGGCCACGACGCCAGGGCAGGTGTGAACTGAGCAAAACAAACAGATACTTGTGGTTAGCAGACAGATAGCGTGGTTCTATGACAGTCCAGGTAAAGGGCAGCCTGAGTTCAGGGAATAGTCCAAAATCCTGTCCAAAGTCACACACAGGTAAATCCAATCTAGCAGAGCAGGGCAGACAGACAGGGAGCTTGATCTGGAACAGCTCACGTATCACTCTCTATCACAAGCTTCCAAACGAGGGTTTAGCTGGCTTGGTTTCTGCCCAGAGACTGATCACATTAATCAGCCTGTAGGAGGACGGACAGACAAGGAGAGTGCCATAGCCAAAACCCCGGATGCTGCAATGAGGAGCAGGAGCACTAGATGCTCCTGATAGTCAATTACTCAAATTGTGTTGTAGCTGGCCTCTCCTTGTGCCACAAGGCCTACCTAGTCAATTTGAATCAGTTGAGGGATAAAAAGGCTGAAGCCTACTTGCCAAGATCTTAGCGAACAAGTTAATATCTATATTAAGCAGGGCTATAGGCAGATAACTGCTACACTGACCAGGATCCTTATCCGCTTTTGACATTTGTAATATGTGCTGATAATGCATCTAGGGGAAGCTATCAGCCAGGCGGCACCAAATTAAGTGCCCTTAAAAATAAGAGCAAACAAAAAATTGACTGTAGTAGCTCAAAGTGAGCCCATCGGGACCAAGGGCTTTACCCAACTTCTTCGAGGTGACAGCTGCAAGGAGTTCTTCCCCAAATATAGGGACCTCAAGGGCTTCGATCACCTCCGTGGGGAGAACTGGAAAGGCCAGAGATCCTGACATAAGACCTGATGTGAGCAGAACATGAAGGAGACTGAGCCTCTTGGAAATCTTGTAGGTTGTACAACTGGTAGAAGAAGTGACAAAAAGTCTCTGCTTTCTCTTTAGATATTGTAATTTTCCTACCAAAAGGAAACTGAATATGTAATATAAAAGATTTTGTTACGCAAAAGAGCACCCGGTTTATTTCTACATTCATATATACGTAGACATTTTATACCTCAGCAATTTACATTGACCAAAGTGACCTAAGATTTTTTTATGGACCTTTTTCCAACTGCTTGACTGAGTCAAAAGTTCTGAACTCAGTTGCAGATATTCCTTTTTAATTCTGTCTCCATGTTTAAAAAATATCCCTCTCACCACACATTAGTCTTATTAACTAGTTCGTTTTAATATCACTTAACAGGATGAGCTACAGATTAATGAAAAGTAACTGCTTGCTAAAGGTCAGAGCAAACTTGTAGGTGTGAAGTGTTTTTTCGAATGTATGAAATCAGTATCTAAGTGAAATGTCCTTCAAAAACGCAAGCAATTCAGGAACATGTTTGGATGTGTTGTGTTTGCTTGACTGGCCAGGGTGTTGGTGGACAAGATGTGGTTTGTCACAGTGTGACAAGAAATATATTCCCTAGGGCAATTAAAAATGCTTGGGCAGATGAAGGAGAAAGGCAGAGGTCAAAAGATTTTACGTTAAAGTGAACCTGCAGACAAAGGATTTACAATTTCTTAACATGCAGAAAATTTAAAGCAAATGCTCACTGACCTCTGTAGCTGCGGTGAGAGAAATGTATCCTCAAAGTATATAGCGGAGACACTAAAAAAGCAGCTTATCTCTCCTTGCATCTTCTGGCAGAAGAGACTTGGCAGCCTGTCAGCTTTCTAAAACAGCAGTTACTGTAAACTTTTCACAGACTGCAACCAGACTCTCTATGTTGTGGATAAATGAGTCAAATATGTTTTTATCATGTTTAACAAAGTAGAAGAACATAGATAATGACCAAATGTTCATTACAGGTTCATAGTGCAACGTAAATAACGTAACCAGTGCATGTTAAAATATAGTCCTGAGTAAAATACCATCATACAGATATCTTTCAAAATCAAGAGGCTGAAATCTTTATGTCTTGAAGTGAAACTTATTAGAGTTGGGGAATAAAACATTCAGTGTGGGGTGAGGAGACACAAAAGTAGAGGAAAAAAGAAAGAGGAGGAGGGAAGAGAAGAGAAAGCGAGAGAAGAAAGAAAGAAGGAAGGGGAGAAAGTTTTGATATAGAGTAGGAGGGGAGAGGGTCAGAACGGAATGTGAGCAAACCTTTGCGCAGCAAACATGTGTGATGAGATCAGGAAGTATTTCTGAGTTGGCCATCAGGTGTCAGCGTAGCTTTCAGAGAGCCTGAGGTAGAAAAGACAGTCCAGATGAGCTATAGGACCTTACATTTTTCATAGGTGTCATTGTCTAGGACTAGCATCTCTTCCATACACATGATGTCATGAGTGCTGCCCCAGACCTGGGGAGCTAGAGTTCATTGAGCAAATCATGAATGCCAACATATATTGTGACATACTGAAGCAGAGAATGATCCCCTCACTTTGTAGACGGTGCCACAGGGCAGTATTCCAACATGATAATGACCCCAAACACACCTCCAAGATGACCACTTCCTTGCTAAAAAAGCTGAGGGTAAAGGTGATGGACTGGCCAAGCATGTCTCCAGGCCAAAACCCTATTATAGTAGCTCATTATGTGTCGCGTACCTTAAACCGAAGTCTGCAATGTCACTGCTGTTCCCACTAGCAGCGATCGTCCATCTTCACCCTTCTTCCTTCCAGGGACGCGAACTCTGGCTCTGTTACTGCCTGGAGTCGTGTGACATCACTCCTGCGCATGCGCGCGGGAGCTGTCAGTCATGGCATGACCCCCTTTAGAAACGTCACAATCTGCCCTTTCTAAAGTGTGCATGCGCAGTATACATCGGCAAACAACTTTCTTGTAAATATCTCCTAAACCGTGGAGGTTTAGGAGATATTTCAAGCACCTACAGGTAAGCCTTAATATAGGCTTACCTGTAGGTAAAAGTGGTTGTACAGGGTGTACAACCACTTTAAAGCCAAGGGTGCACTTATTTTTTCCTCCAGCACTGTGAGTTTTTAATGGGTGTGTTCAACATAGACATGAAAAATTATAGTTGCGTGTTATCAGCTTAAAGGATAAGTTCACCTTTTTAAAGAATATTTTAAATGCACATCTTTTCGCATCAGCAGATCATGGGTGGCATGCAGGACTTCTGTAAACTTGCCAGTGTATCTTTCTACTTGTACCTCATATGGGCAGGCAGATACACACTGACAGGAAGAGACAATTAACTACCAGAGCGCTCAACTATGTGAATGAATGACGTGGCTGGGCGCAGGGAGGGGTTTTTCCTTTAAATAGCAAAATCGAGGGAGAAGATCCCCCGCTTAGTGTCACTCTAGCGGAGCAGGCGGCAGCTGCAGGAGGGGGAACTTGTTACATGTTCCACCCCAAGCCCAAGCAACGAATTCAAGTTTGAAATCATTCCACTTTACTTGAAATTGCACAATTTGAAAGCTGCATGCCAGTGTGACTTGGCTGACATCTGTTTGACTTCATGCACAGATGTCTATGCAAGTCTCAACTGAAATTGCCAAAAATAGCGCAGGAACTACTTTTTCAAATTAGTTTGGTACCGCAAAGTCGGCGTTGCACTGATTTTAACAGTTATATTGTCAACAGTAGGGTGTGACTTGTTATACCATTTTGGACCTGCCAAGACACACCGGTGTGAATGGGGGCTAAAAACGGGTGGAACATGTTCTCAAAGGTGAATTTATGCTTTAACCTCCCTGGCGGTATTCCCGAGTCTGGCTCGCGGTGGAATTTTAAGTACCATTAGCGGTAACCTCGGAATCAGATTGCAGGATACAGGGAAAGTTACTTACCTTGTCCCCTGGATCCTGCGATGTCTCCCCACTGTGTGTGCGAGCTGTCTCCTTGCTCAATTCACACATCGCCAAGTGCCGCCGAGCTCCGTTCTCTGCAACGTTATGACGCACGGGAGCGGAGATCGGTGCCAAATTCAAAAAAGTAAAAACACATTATTATTTGTTATAATTATTTATAGTTATTTATTATATTATAATTTATGATTTTGTGTTTCAAACTTTATCATACCCGGGATGTCTACTAGACTCTGGTTTGGACAGATTTAACCACTTAACAACCGCCCTATAGCCGAATGACCCGGCGCGATGATCGGTAAACGGCCGCTCATCGCGGCCGTTTACCACGTGATCGCTCCGTCAAATGACGGAGTGATCACTTGTAAACAAACCGGCGTCATGTTATGACGCCGGTTCCTCCCTCCCCCTCTCTGTACCAATCGGTACAGCGGAGGGGGAAGAGATCGGTGTCAGCAGCGCTGTGGGCTGCATCTGCAGTGCCCACATCGCTGCTCACCGAAAATTAACCCCATCATACCCTGCCATTACTCTGCAATACTCTGCTGCAATACTCTGCAAGACTCTGCTGCAATACTCTGCAATACTCTGCTGCAATACACTGCAATACTCTGCAATACTCTGCTGCAATACTCTGCAATACCCTGCAGCAACACTCTGCAATACCCTGCAGCAACACTCTGCAATACCCTGCAACAACACTCTGCAATACCCTGCAACAACACTCTGCAATACCCTGCAACAACACTCTGCAATGCTCTGCAACACCCGCCAATACCCTGCAACACTCTGCAATGCTCTGCAATACCCTGCAACACTCTGCTATGCTCTGCAACACCCTGCAACACTCTGCAATGCTCTGCAACACCCGCCAATACCCTGCAACACTCTGCAATGCTCTGCAACACCCTGCAACACTCTGCAATGCTCTGCAACACCTGCCAATACCCTGCAACACTTTGCAACACCCGCCAATACCCTGCAATACCCTGCAACGCCCTGCAATACCCTACAACGCCCTGCAATACTCTGCAATACCTTGCAACACCCTGCAACACTGCAATACCCTGCAACACTGTAATGCTCTGCAACACCCGCAAATACCCTGCAACACTCTGCAATACCCTGCAACACTGAAATGCTCTGCAACACCCGCCAATACCCTGCAACACTCTGCAATGCTCTGCAACACCCGCCAATACCCTGCAACACTCTGCAATGCTCTGCAACACCCACCAATACCCTGCAACACTCTGCAACACCCGCCAATACCCTGCAACACCCTGCAATACCCTGCAACGACCTGCAATACCCTGCAACGCCCTGCAATACCCTGCAACACCCTGCAACACTGCAATACCCTGCAACACAGCAATGCTCTGCAACACCTGCAAATATCCTGCAACACTCTGCAATACCCTGCAACACTCTGAAATGCTCTGCAACACCCGCCAATACCCTGCAACACTCTGCAATGCTCTGCAACACCCGCCAATACCCTGCAACACTCTGCAATGCTCTGCAACACCCGCCAATACCCTGCAATGCTCTGCAACGCAATACTCTGCAATGCCATACTCTGAGATATCCAGTCATACTCTGAGATACCCAGCCATACTCTGAGATACCCAGTCATACTCGGAGATACCCAGTCATACTCGGAGATACCCAGCCATACCTAGTCGGTGATACCCTGCAATACCCAGCCATAGACATCCCTCCCCCCCCCCCCCCCCCCCCCCCCACCGCCCTCCGGTGCTTCTACCGACTCGCGCCAATACGATCAAAGCCAGAATCTTTTTTTTTTTTTTTTTTTCAGGCTTCCCAGCTTAGAGGTGAGATGCGGGGTCTTATTGACCCCATATCTCACTGTAAAGAGGACCTGTCATGCCATATTCCTATTACAAGGGATGTTTACATTCCTTGTAATAGGAATAAAAGTGATCAAAAAATTTATTTTTGGGGAAAAAAATGTCAAACTAAAATAAATAAAGTAAAATGAACAATAAATATATATATATATATATATATATTTTAAAGCACCCCTGTCCCCATGTGCTCGCATGCAGAAGCGAACGCATACGTAAGTCCCACCCACATATGAAAACGGTGTTCAAACCACACATGTGAGGTATCGCTGCGAACGTTAGCACGAGAGCAATAATTCTAGCCCTAGAACTCCTCTGTAACACAAAACATATAACCAGTAAAATAATTTAAATCATCGCCTATGGGGATTTTTAAGTAGCGACGTTTGGCGCCATTCCATGAGCGTGTGCAATTTTGAAGAGTGACATGTTAGGTATCTATTTACTCAGCGTAACTTCATCTTTCACATTATGCAAAAATTGGGCTAACTTTACTGTGTTTTTTTTTTTTTAAGCACAAAACTGTTTTTTTTCCAAAAAAAAGCATTCGAAAAATGGTTGCGCAAATACCGTGTGAGATAAAAAGTTGCAACGACCACCATTGTATTCTCCAGGGTGTTTGCTAAAAAAACATATATAATGTTTTGGGATTCTATGTAATTTTCTAGCAAATAAATGATGATTTTTACATGTAGGAGAGAAATGTCAGAATTGTCCTGGGTGCTCCAGAACGCCTGATGGCGCTCCCTGCATGTTGGGCCTCTATATGTGGCCACACTGTGTAAAAGTCTCACACATGTGGTATTGCCGTACTCGGAAGTAATAGCAGAATGTGTTTTGGGGTGTAATTTGTGGTATGCATATGCTGTGTGTGAGAAATAAACTGATAATATGACAATTTTGTGAAAAAAAAAAGTAAAAAAAATCTTGATTTTGCAAAGAATTGTGGGAAAGAATGACAACTTCAAAAAACTCATCATGCCTCTTACTAAATACCTTGGAATGTCTTCTTTCCAAAAAGGGGTCATTTGGGGGGTATTTGTACTTTTCTGTCATGTTAGGGTCTCAAGAATTGAAATAGGCCGTCAGTACTTCAGATGTGATCAATTTTTAGATATTGGCACCATAGCTTGTGGACTCTATAACTTTCACAAAGACCAAATAATATCCACCAATTTGTACTTATTTTTACCAAAGATATGTAGTAGTATAAATTTTGGCCAAAATTTATGAAGAAAAAATTACTAATCTGCTAAATTTTATAACAGAAACAAAGAAAAATTCATTTTTTTACAGAATTTTCTGTATTTTTTCTTTTATAGCACAAAAAATAAAAAACCCAGCGGTTATTAAATACCACCAAAAGAAAGCTCCATTTGTGTGAAAAAAAGGACAATAATTTCATATAGGTCCAGTGTTGCATGACTGAGTAATTGTCATTCAAAATGTGAGAGCACCGAAAGCTGAAAATTGGTCTGGTTATTAAGGGTGTTTAAGTGCCCAGTGCTCAAGTGGTTAAGAGAGTTATTCCTAAGAATTGCAGGCCTACAATATAAAATTCAAATTTCCATGCAAAACATTGTACTGCTTTCAGCACCTAAAATCAGAAATAATCATACCGCCAGGGAGGTTAAGCACATTGTGTTTGTCAATTTTTGTGACTTACGGCAGCTTCACACTGACCTGGTGCGGTCATGCTGCGCTTTGGGTTGCGTGCGGGTTAGCGCATTTCCCATAGACTTCTATGGTGTCCCATGGATGCAGCATGCAGGATTTTTGGTGCACTTTCTGAAATGTCACCAAAACCTCAGGACCTCATAAAAGTCTATATCAAAGTATAGACGAAAACTGCAGGTTAGCTGTGCTTTAACAAAATCAGAGTGGGGCAGTGCGAAGTCACCCTAAGATGAGAATCAGATCACATTTCATGGTAAATTACTGCAGAAAACCAGTTAATTCCAAAGGATAAAGTGGTTCTGAGCCTAGGTTCACAGTGGTACAATTTGGCATGCTATTGTTAGCAATGGCACTGTCCGACTTTGCGACACCACACAGATTGCCAAAAGTAGTTCCTGTACTACACAGATTTCTGTCAAAATCGCCCCTGAAATCAGACTGCATTGCCGGGTTTAAATTGTGCATGTTCAGCTGAACTCGCACAATTTCTAACCTGCAGCAATGTGAACCTAGGCTTAAGGTTTGATTGTTTTTACTTTAAAACACAAAATAATAAACATTTGCAATGGTTTTGCAGAGCGCATGTGTCGCTGATGTCAGCGGCTTCATGCAGGGTGAATAGCTCCTAAACTATGCAGGTTTAGGAGATATGCGTTTTACCTACAGGTAAGCCTTATTTTGGCCTACCTGTAGGTAAAATTCACCAAGGGGGGATTACAACCACTTAAGGACCGCCTGCCGCAGGTTTACTTCGGTATTTTGAAGAGGAATATCGTTGTTATGGCAGCAGCTAGCTCCGGAGCCATCGGTAGCGGCGGAGGAGATCAGATCCTTCTCCTGGCTGGGTATGAGGGTAAAATGGCCCTCACCCGTCTCCATATCATTGCAGGGCGGTAGTGACTTCAAAAAGTCACTTCCGCCCATAGCTCTTAAAGGGCCTTTTTTTTTTTTTTCATTGCATTTTAGTGTAAATATGAGATCTGAGGTCTTTTTGACGGATTTTGGGATGTTTACATTCCTTGCAATAAGAATAAAAGTGACACTTTTTTTTTTTTTAAAAGAACAGTATAAAAGTAAAAAATAAAATGTAAAATAAATAAGAACATTTTTTTTTTTTAAACGCGCCCCGTCCCGCTGAGCTCACATGCAAAAGCGAACGCATACGTGAGCAGCTCCCATATATGAAAACTGTGTTCAAACCACACATGTGAGGTATAACCTCGACCGGTATAGCGAGAGCAATAATCACAATTTTGAAGCGTGACATGTTGGGTATCAATTTACTCGGCATAACGTTATCTTTCACAGTATAAAATAAATTTGGGTAACTTTACTGTTGTCTTATTTTTTTAATTCAAAAAAGTGTTTTTTTTTTTTTTTTCCAAAAAAAGTGCGCTTGTAAGACCGCTGCACAAATACATTGTGACAGAAAGTATTGCAATGACCGCCATTTTATTCTCTAGGGTGTTAGAAAAAAAATATTATATATATATATATATATATGTTTGGGGGTTCTAAGTAATTTTTTAGCAAAAAAAAGGTTTTTAATTTGTAAACAACAAATCTCAGAAAGAGGCTCGGTCCTTAAAGCATATGTAAACCCCCCTATCATTTTTAGCCAAGGAAGCTGCCATCTTTACCTCTATTTAATCTACAACTGCCATGATGCTGCACATGTGATCAGTTATGACACCAGCCATTGGATGGTTTGACAGCTTGGTTGAGAGCACAACCAATGTGAGTGTTACATTTCCGGCATGTGCCGGAAATTAGACTGTTTTATGGATGGGTTTATTTCCGCTTTAAGTGGTTAAGTAAGTATTGTGGGGGGCTGCGGAGGGAGCTGGACATTTTTCACCTTCAAGCATAGAATGCACGATGGTAGAAAACCTTCACCCTTTACAACCACTTTAAACTTATATATATATATATATATATATATATATCTCCCCCACCCCCCAATTCTCATACTCCTGTTTCCTACCTTCTCTTTTACATAACAATAATGGGGATTGCTACTGTAACCTGCTTTTTTTTTCTGTAATTCCCTAGACTGTATTTGCCTCCTTTTGACAGCTATCATCACACAAAACAACTGAAGAATTGACTTTTGAAGTTTTATACAACAACATTTAAACAACAAATAAACAATTACTCTGGTAATTAAGGGTGCAGTCTCACTGTGTTCATGAAGTGATTCAAAAAAGATGATCAGTAGTTTGTCATATTACAGTAAAAAAAAACCCTAACGGCTGATTAACAAATAAAACAAATTGTTATTGATTTATTGTTATGGGTACCAGTACAAAATGCTGTTTGCTTATTGTTCAACTTTCAATTATTAATGAGTAAGAATTGTTAATATTATCATTTTGATTACCTCAAAATGAAATTAAGTAGATAGAATGTATTACAATAAGTTGATTATATGATTAGATCTGTATTTTTTGTTGCTGAAGCTAATTATCCTCATACAGTCTGATCTGATGTCATGTCTGAAAAAACAAACAAAGGAAGAGGCGCCTTCTGAGTGCAGACAGTGTAGGCTTTATAATACAAATAATAAAACACTCACATTGAGGTGAAACCATGTCAGCATAAGGAAGATAATTCCTACAGCGGTGTGTCACTGTGCACGCTGGTTCCAGCAGCCTAAGCCACTCGTAGTCCCTGTAGGAGCCATCCACCAGCTCTGTGTATGGAGATGGATCCAGGGAAGAGGGCTGGAATGTGCGTGGCCTCCGATGACGTCAGATGCCACTGCAGACCACAGGTGTTCCAGCCCTCTTCCCTGGATCCATCTCCATGCACAGAGTCCGTGGACAGCTCCTACAGGGACTACGAGTGGTTCAGGCTGCCGGAACCAGTGTGCACAGTGACACACTGCTGCAGGACTTATCTTCCTCATACTGACATGGTTTCACCTCAATGTGAGCGTTTTATTATTTGTATTATAAAGTCTACACTGTCTGCACTCAGAAGGCGCCTCTTCCTTTGTTTTTTTCCAACATGTTTGAAGTGTGCTTCTGCTTCCCTCAAGAGGCCTGCCCTGAGCTGTGGAATGTCTGTTCTTCCTGCTGGAATTTAATATCCTCTCACCCAGTTCCTGTACTTTGTCCTTGAACCCCATGCCTGTAATTGTTCACACAGACTATGGCTTTTGCCATTATTGACTACCTTTTTTTATCTGATGTCATATCTGTAGAGCTTTCCACATTACAGTTACATTCTGTTCATATAATCTCCTTACAATATACTTTAGATTTTCTAATAACTGCATAGCGCAAAGACCTACCTCATTCTTAACCAGGTCCCTCCCACCCACAGTACATTTACTGGCTCCCTGCTAATGCTGGCTTGCATCTGGATTTTGTGAAAATAAGTGGAATTTTGAACTAAAGTGAAGAGTTAATAACCAGGAGTTGTGCTTTTGACTGCTTGTGGTTGCAAGAGTTTTTTTTCTCCTTATTTGATAAGCTTGATATCAATTTTTAAAACACTTTTTTTCCCTTCTTTTTTCTGACACTTTTGAAACAGAACTTTTTTTCCCCTCTCTGCTAATTAAGGGGAATGGCATATTGTTTACAGGTGTATATAAGGGTTTATACAACTCTCTTTGGAGATGGCTCCCATCTGGATTTTGTGAACATAAGTGAAATTTTTAACTAAAGTGGAGAGTTAATAACCAGGAGTTGAAAACAGGATTTAAGACAGGAGTCTTCTAACCTGTAGGTAACATCTTAAACTTCCTATAAGTAATTATATTGTAACTGGGAAATGAGTGCTAGCAGGGTTGCTCAGTGCACAGTGTGCCACATGTATGCAAAATTGATGCAACAGCTCCAGGATGGATAGAGCTGTGACAGATGTGAGCAGGTTGCCCTTCTGGAATTTTGCATTAGAGATCTGGAGGAACAAGTTGCAACGCTGGGCAGAAAGGACAACCTTGAAAGGGGTCCTCTGCTTGCTGAGCAGGTGGTCAGTAGGGTTGATGTGGAGGGAAGAGGGGCAAGTCAGGGTTATCAGGTAGGAAGATGGGTTTATGTAGTTAGAGGGAGTGGAAGGGGCTCACAGAAAAGTAAGGCCAGTCCTGTGTTTGTACATCAAAACTAATTTGCCAAGTTGAGTAAAGATGTGGAGGTGGCAAACACAGAGGTGGCAGGCCTGGATGTCACTGCTACCCCTAAAAGCCGGGAGAGCAGCCCATCTAGTAGGGGTGGTGAGGGGGGAGCCGGTAGGCCTAGACAGTTGGTGGTAATAGGGGATTCTATAATCAGAAGGACTGATAGAATTAATTGTCGCCAGGATCGCCTCAACTAAATGTTTTGCTGTCTCCCTAGTGCCAGGGTTCGACATGTGGTGGACCGGGTTGATAAATTACTGGGATGGGCTGGGCATGACCCAACTGTCTTGTCCATGTTGGAACCAATGACAGAATATATGGAAGGTGGAGGTTCCTTCAGAATCAATTTAAAGAACTTGGCTGCAAGTTTAAGGGAAGGACCTCCAAGGCGATATTCTCTGTGCCATGTGCAACACAAGAAAGGCAGGGGCAGATTAGAGAGCTGGATGCATGGCTTAAGATCTGGTGTAAGAAGGAAGGGTTTGGGTTTCTAGAGCACTGGGCTGACTTTTCATTGGGGTGCAACTTATATGCTAAAGATGGTTTGCACCTGAATGGAAGGGGGTCTGCTGTGCTGGGGGAGAGGTTTATTGGAAGGTTGGAGGAGTATTTAAACTAGGATTGAGGGGGGAGGGTGAACTAGAATTTAGTCGGGAAGACAGGTCAGACATTTATGAATGGTGGAATGGGGATAGATGGGGAGGGTTACGGCAGGTGACAAGAAAGTTCCCATGTTGCAAACAACCAGTGGAAATTATAGTGCCATTTGTACAACTAAAAAGGATATGCAAAGCACCAGAGCAAAATGTAATAATGCATTAAAGTGTTTGTTCACGAATGCCAGAAGTCTGTCAAGCAAAATGGGTGAGTTGGAAGCTCAGGTGCATGAGGAGAGCTATGATGTAATCGGTATAGCTGAAACTTGGCTTCATTCCTCACATAACTGGGCTATTAATATTTCTGGCTATGCATGTTTTTGGAGAGACAGGGTAAAAAGGAAAGGTGGTGGGGTTTGTCTCTATGTGAGAAGTGATCTCGAAGCGAGCGTGAATGAGAACTTAATTGATGGAGAGTGTGATGTGGCTGAAGCGTAGGCTGATGCGTAGTTCAAAGTTAATCATTGGAGTTTGTTATAGACCACCCAATGTCAATGAGGAGGTGGATACTCAGCTCCTTGCACAGATGGAAAGGGCTGTAAGGGCTGGGACAGTGATAATAATGGGGGATTTTAACTACCCAGAAATTGACCTGAGTAACAGCACTGCTGGACAGTTAAAGGACAAAAATATACAAACCTATTACAGGACAATTTTATGGTCCAGTTTATTGAGGCCCCAACTAGGAATTATTCTCCGTTGGACCTGATAATCTCAAAATAATCTCAAAAAATGCAGAGCTTATTATTATGTTCATATAAAGGAACATCTAGGTAGCAGTGATCATAACATGATTTCATTTGATGTTAGCTGTAAGCAAAAAACATATGGGAAAGATAAAAACACTTAACTTTAAGAGAGCTAATTTTCCAAGGATGAAGGCTGCTCTCCAGGACTTAGACTGGGAGAGCATATTGGCATCGATAAACAAACAACAGAAATTGGAATTCTTCAAAGACTGTTTGTGAACTCATTGCTAAGTATACTCCCATGGGCAATAAGTTTAAATAGCCAAAAATAAAACCTATGCGGCTCACGGCCAAAGTTAAAAAAGCTATAAGCAATAAGAAAACAGCTTTTAAAAAATATTATGAAGGAACACTATTGTCATTTAAATGTTACAAAGAATATAAAAGAATATGTAAAAAGGAAATCAAGGGCGCAAAAATTCAAAACAAACAACATATTGCAAAAGATAGTAGGGCAAACCCCCAAAAATTCTTCAAATATATTAATAGTAAAAAGGTCAGGTCTGAGCATGTAGGCCCTTTACTAAATAATTTAGAGTGGGGGACTGGGGACAAAGAAAAGGCAATTTTTTTAAATACATTCTTCAGTTCTGTGTATACAAAGGAGCATGGGGGAGCTCAAGTCCATAATGGAGATGGTATTGACACTATGGCTCAAAAATGATATGGTCCAGAAATATTTAGACGGAATAAAGGTGGATAAAGCACCTGCACCAGATGGCATCCACAGACAGATCCTAAAAGAATTGAGCCCTGTCACTTCAAAGCCATTGTTTCTAATTTATAGGGACTCATTATTGACAGGAATTGTACCACTGGATTGGTGTAGGGCCAATGTTGTGCCTATATTTAAAAAGGGAACGAAGTCCTTACCATGTAACTGGACCTGTTAACCCCCATAGACACTATCAGATTCTCTGCTGATTTTTCCCTTCAGGTTTACCAAAGCCATGTAGTGCAAGGGCCTGCTTGATTGCATACAAATTGAAACTCCTAATGTTTGACCTCATATTATATGGTTTTGGTAAATCTGAAGGAAAAAATCAGCAGAAAATCTGATAGTGTGTATGGGGCTTTAGTTTAACTTTAGTTGGGAAAATACTGGGGAGTTTAATAAAAGACCACATAGATGAGTTCTTGCTGTAAAAAAATATTTTAAGCAACATACAGCATGGATTCATGAAAGACAGAAGTTGTCAAAAAAATCTGATTTATTTTTACGAAGTGGTATGTAAAACCTTGGACAGAGGGGTGGCTGTGGACGTGGTATACTTGGATTTTGCCAAAGCGTTTGACACAGCTCCCCAGGCATGGCTAATGTGTAAGGTCTACAGGCTTGGAAATATCAGTTTGTAAATGGATAGAAAACTGGCTAAAATACAGAATTCAGAGAGTATTGGTTAATGATTGTTACTCTACATGGTCTAATGTTATCAGTGGTGTACCCCAAGGTTCCGTGTTGGGGCCCTTACTTTTTAACCACTTGACCACTGGGCACTTAAACACCCTTAATAACCAGACCAATTTTCAGCTTTCGGTGCTCTCACATTTTGAATGACAATTACTCAGTCATGCAACACTGGACCTATATGAAATTTTTGTCCTTTTTTTCACACAAATGGAGCTTTCTTTTGGTGGTATTTAATCACCGCTGGGTTTTTTATTTTTTGTGCTATAAAAGAAAAAATACAGAAAATTCTGTAAAAAAATGAATTTTTCTTCATTTCTGTTATAAAATTTAGCAGATTAGTAATTTTTTCTTCATAAATTTTGGCCAAAATTTATACCACTACATATCTTTGGTAAAAATAAGTACAAATTGGTGGATATTATTTGGTCTTTGTGAAAGTTATAGAGTCCACAAGCTATGGTGCCAATATCTGAAAATTGATCACACCTGAAGTACTGACGGCCTATTTCAATTCTTGAGAACCTAACATGCCAGAAAAGAACAAATACCCCCCAAATGACCCCTTTTTGGAAAGAAGACATTCCAAGGTATTTAGTAAGAGGCATGATGAGTTTTTTTGAAGTTGTCATTTTTTCCCACAATTCTTTGCAAAATCAAGATTTTTTTTACTTTTTTTTTTTTTTTTCACAAAATTGTCATATTATCAGTTTATTTCTCACACAGCATATGCATACCACAAATTACACCCCAAAACACATTCTGCTATTTCTCCCGTGTACGGCGATACCACATGTGTGAGACTTTTACACAGCGTGGCCACATACAGAGGCCTAACATGCAGGGAGCACCATCAGGCGTTCTGGAGCACCCAGGACAATTCTGACATTTCTCTCCTACATGTAAAAATCATCATTTATTTGCTAGAAAATTACATCGAATCCCAAAACATTATATATGTTTTTTTAGCAAACACCCTGGAGAATACAATGGTGGTCGTTGCAACTTTTTATCTCGCACGGTATTTGCGCAGCAATTTTTCGAATGCTTTTTTTTGGAAAAAAAACTGTTTTGTGCTTAAAAAAAAAAAAAACACAGTAAAGTTAGCCCAATTTTTGCATAATGTGAAAGATGAAGTTACACCGAGTAAATCGATACCTAACATGTCACTCTTCAAAATTGCACAGGCTCGTGGAATGGTGCCAAACGTCGCTACTTAAAAATCCCCATAGGCGACGATTTAATTTTTTTTTTACTGGTTATATGTTTTGAGTTACAGAGGAGGTCTAGGGCTAGAATTATTGCTCTCGCTCCAACGTACGCAGCGATACCTCACATGTGTGGTTTGAACACCGTTTTCATATGTGGGCGGGACTTACGTATGCGTTCGCTTCTGCATGCGAGCACATGGGGACAGGGGCGCTTTAAAAAAATAAATAAAATTTATTGTTCATTTTACTTTATTTATTTTAGTTTGACATTTTTTTCCCAAAAAATAAATTTTTTGATCACTTTTATTCCTATTACAAGGAATGTAAACATCCCTTGTAATAGGAATATGGCATGACAGGTCCTCTTTACAGTGAGATGTGGGGTCAATAAGACCCCGCATCTCACCTCTAAGCTGGGAAGCCTGAAAAAAAAAAAAAGATTCTGGATTTGATAGTATTGGCGAGTCGGTAGAAGCACCGGAGGGCGGCGGGAGGGGGGGGTGTCTATGGCTGGGTATTGCAGGGTATCACCGACTATGGCTGGGTATGGCTGGGTATATCAGAGTATGGCTGGGTATCGCAGAGTATGGCGTTGCAGAGTATGGCGTTGCAGAGTATGGCGTTGCAGAGTATGGCAGGATATTGGAGGGTGTTGCAGAGCATTGCAGAGTGTTGCACGGTATTGGCGGGTGTTGCAGAGCATTGCAGAGTGTTGCAGGGTATTGGTGGGTGTTGCAGAGCATTGCAGAGTGTTGCAGAGCATTGCAGAGTGTTGCAGGGTATTGGCGGGTGTTGCAGAGCGTTGCAGAGTGTTGCAGGGTATTGGCGGGCGTTGCAGAGTGTTGCAGGGTATTGGCGGGTGTTGCAGAGCATTGCAGATTGTTGCAGAGCGTTGCAGGGTATTGCAGAGCGTTGCAGGGTATTGCAGAGCGTTGCAGGGTATTGCAGAGCGTTGCAGACTATTGCAGAGCGTTGCAGACTATTGCAGAGCGTTGCAGGGTATTGCAGAGCGTTGCAGGGTATTGCAGAGCGTTGCAGACTATTGCAGAGCGTTGCAGGGTATTGCAGAGCGTTGCAGGGTATTGCAGAGCGTTGCAGGGTATTGCAGAGCGTTGCAGACTATTGCAGAGCGTTGCAGACTATTGCAGAGTGTTGCAGACTATTGCAGACTATTGCAGACTAATGGCAGGGTATTGCAGAGTTTTTGCAGGGAATTGAGGGGTTAATTTTCGGTGAGCAGCGATGTGGGCACTGCAGATGCAGCCCACATCGCTGCTGACACCGATCTCCTCCCCCTCCGCTGTTCCGATCGGTACAGAGAGGGGGAGGGAGGAACCGGCGTCATAACATGACGCCGGTTTGTTTACAAGTGATCACTCCGTCATTTGACGGAGCGATCACGTGGTAAACGGCCGCGACGAGCGGCCGTTTACCGTGATCCGTGATGCGCCGGGTCCTGTGGACCCGGCGGTCACGGATGCTCTCGAGTGCGCGCCCCAGGGGGCGCGCGAGAGCGGAATTCTGGGAGGACGTCATATGACGGCCTCCCACAGTTAAGAAACCGCCCTAAAGCCGTCATTCGGCTATAGGGCGGTTATTAAGTGGTTAATACCTTTATAAAATATATTGGGTCTGGGATTAAATTTACCATTTCAGTCTTTGCAGATGATGCCAAACTATGCAGTGAAATAACGTCCTTACAGGATGTCTCCAACTTGCAAGCCGACCTCAATGCACTATTTAATTGGGCGACTACGTGGCAGATAACGTTTAGTGTTGACAAATGTAAAGTTATGCACTTGGAGGCTAAGAATATGCATGCATCCTACATACTAGGGGGAGTACAACTGGGGGAATCCACAGTGGAGAAGGATCTGGGCATTTTGGTAGATCATAAGCTCAATAATAGCATGCAATGCCAAACTGCAGTTTCCAAATCGAGCAAAGTCCTTTCTTGTATTAAAAGAGGTATGGACTCCAGAGAGAGCAATATCATTTTGCACCTTTACAAATCATTAGTAAGACCTCATCTGGAATATACAGTTCAGTTTTGGGCACCAGTTCTCAAAAAGGATATTGGGGAACTGGAGAAAGTGCAGAGAAGGGCAACCAAACTGATAAGAGGCATGGAGGAGCTCAGCTATGAGGAAAGATTAGAGGAACTTAATTTATTCTCTCTTAAATGGAGATTAAGATAAAATATGCTCAATATGTACAAATATATAAGGGGCCCTCCCGCCATGCTCGGGTGCCCTCCGCCGCTTACTGAAGTGGCCGGCAGCAGAGTGAGGGGAAGATGAACCCACCTGTCTCCATACCATTGCAGGGAGGAAGCAATGTCAAAACGTCACTTCCGCCCATAGCTCTTAAAGAGGCTTTCTTTGTAATAAGAATAAAGGTGACACAATTTTTATTTTTTAAATGAACAGTGTAAAAATAAAAGGTAAAATAAATGAGAAACAAGAATTTTTTTTTAAATGAGCCTCGTTCCGCCGAGCTCACGTGCAGAAATGAATGCATACGTGAGTAGCGGCCGCAAACGAAACGGTGTTCAAACCACACATGTGAGGTATCGCTGCGATCGGGTTATTTTACAAGGTGAGGGTTTACATATACTTAAACCTAAATTAGAACTATCGACAAAACTTTTTATTTTTTCATTTTGGATAGAACAAGGGAGGATTATAACGCCTGTCAAATTTTTTTTCGCCTTCTGTGCGCCATTTCTGAGATTTCCCTTCACTTCCTGTCCCATAGCCAAAACAGGCAGTGAGAGGAATTTCCTGAAAATTAATGCAATCTCTTGGAGACCCCCACTTCACAAGAACTAGTGTCCCCATTGGAAGGTTTCCCCTCTATTACTTTTCTGAGGACAGCCCAAAATTTGGGATTTTCTTTACTTTCACTTTCAGCACAAATAGAGAGGATGAACAGGGGCACAGACAGAAATAAAAACTGACGGGGTTCTAATCCCTCTCCACTCTATCCTAAACTAATAAAAAAATGTTTTGCCTTTAGTTATACTTTAAAGAAAAACTGAATCTGGAATTACGAACCTGTGCTCCAATGGTCTTGATGTCCTTGAGTGACATCCCTTCTTCTGTGGGGATGATTTCATTCATGTGTTGGAGTCATTCATCCCAGCTCCATAGCAGGTTTTTAAACTGCCCTGTGCATGTGCAGAAGATTGGGCACAGGCAGGCTAGTTTATTTTATTTTCATAAATGCCTGTCTGTCATTATTTTTTTCTGATTTTAGTTACGCTTTTAGGTGAAGTTTTGCTTTTCCCATATTCTTCTGAAGCTGTAGGCCCATCTCATATAATTAGAGCTTTGGTTTTTGTTTTAATACATTCTTAGCAAGATTGGTAATGTCTTCGAGGTGCTGTTGAGACAGTAATATGTAACCATATTTACTTATTATATTTCAACTGTATATTTGTTACTTTCCTGAGCTAGGATCTTTGAGTGGAAAGATAATGTATGTATTTATTTTTATTTTCCCCAGGTCTTGGACCTATCCATTCGCCAATTTCCTAGTGGCTTTACCGTTACGTTTTGGGCAACAATATCTTAATCTTCAATCAGCCTTGGAAAACACAACAGTCATCTGAAGTATTGCAAAAGAACTCCAATTCATACCTCTCTTGTTATACCTCACAGCAATGTGGTCATTACAGTTGCTTCTCTGCTTGATGCTGTTGATAACCTTTACTCACGGTGAGAATTTAATATTAAATAATCTCTCCAGTTTTCATAGATAACATCTATTGGTTTTTACATAAGAATAAAACTCTGCAAATAACTTAAAGTGAAAGTAATTTACAATAATAGTCTAGGCTGTGGTTGTTTATTAACCACTTGCTTACTGGGCACTTAAACCCCCCTCAGTCCCAGACCAATTTTCAGCTTTCAGCGCTGATGCACTTTGAATGACAATTGCGCGGGCATACAACACTGTACCCAAATGAAATTTTTATCATTTTTTTCCCGCAAATAGAGCTTTCTTTTGGTGGTATTTAATTACAGCTCGGAGTTTTATTTTTTGCTAAACAAACCAAAAAAGATGCAAAAAAAAAAAATCATGTTTTAATAGTTTGTTATAAAATTTTGCAAACGGGTCATTTTTCTCCTTCATTGAAGTGCGCTGATTAGGCGGCACTGATAGGCTGCACTGGTGGGCACTGATGGGCTGCATTGGTGGGCACTGATGGGCTGCATTGGTGGGCACTGATAGGCTGCACTGGTGGGCACTGATAGGCATACTTAAGGCGGCACTAATAGGCACAGATAAGGCGGCACCGATGGGCACAGATAAGGCGGCACTGATGGGCAAAGATGGGCACAGATAAGATGGCACGGATGGGTGGCACGGGTGGGTGGCACGGATGGGCACTGATAGGTACCACTGATAGATGGGACTGATGGGCACTGATAGGTGGCACTGATAGGTGGCTCTGATAGGTGGCACTGCTGGGCACTGATGGGCGGCACTGCTGGGCACTGATGGGCGGCACTGCTGGGCACTGATGGGCGGCACTGGGGTGCAGCACCTTTGAGGCAGATTGTGGGCACTGTGGGTGGCACTGCTGGGTGGCACTGTGGGCAGTGCTGGGTGGCACTGTGGGCACTGCTGGGTGGCACTATGGGCACTGCTGGGTGGCACTGACGGGGGGCACTTACTTTTAATAAGTGGGGCACTGCAGGGGGCAGGTGGGCACTGGCAGGGGGCAGGTGGTCGCTAGCAGGGCTGGCCATGATCGGGACTGATGTCCCGATCACGGCCGCCGGGGATCGGCTTTTTTTTTTCTCCTCGCGCTGTCAGCGTGAGGAGGAATAATAGCCGATTACCGGCTCCGTTATATCACATGATCAGCTGTCATTGGCTGACAGCTGATTACGTGATAAGGGGTCGGGATCGACCCCTTGCACGGATCGGTGATCAGGCAAGTCTCATGGACTCGCCGATCACAGAGCGCGCCACGCGTGCCCCTCAGGGGGCGCGCAGGCCGCTCGTACACGGGACTACGTCAATAGACGTAGTCCCGGAAAAGGAGATCCGCGCTGTAGCCGTCAATTGACTATAGCGCGGATCTCAAGTGGTTAAACTTAAAGTGATGGTAAACCCTTTTTTGTACGAATGCTTGGTACATAAATCGACGGAAGCCAACATGGCCAAAACAATAGCACATATATAGACACATTACAGTAACCGTGTAGCATAAAGCAAACTACCCACAAGAGGTAGAGCCATCACATAGTATATATGTATGTATAAAAAGAGACAAAGGAAAGGGGGAGAGACAGAGAGGGAGGGTAGAGGAGAAAAAAAAAAGGGGGAGGGAAAGGGGAAGATGAAGGGCGAGTATATCAAGTACACGTTTCACCATCTGCCAACCATCTACCCCAGACCTTTTCGTATTTAGGTGAACACCCCCTATGCACATAAATCAGCTTCTTATATGGAAGAGTATAATTTACCTCTTTTTTCCAACACTGGATTGTGGGGGGCAGGGCCTGCATCCACCTTCTAGCCACCGCTTTCCTTGCCAGGAATAGGGTCTCATGCAAAAAGGTGCGAAGAGATTTATCAGCTTCTAAGCTAGGCATCAGACCGAGCAGGCACATTTTGGGGTCTAGGGTAGCAGGTGAACCCATCTGGTCGTGCAGGAATCGTATCACTTGCATCCAGTATGCTTGAATAGTTGGACAGGTCCATAGAAGGTGATAAAGGGAGCCCGGGGTATGACCACATTGACGGCATCCCGGATTGTACATGGGCTTGAAACGTGCTATCTTCTGGGGAGTTAGATATGTCCTGTGTATGATATACAGCTGCGTGAGGCGATCTGACAGCCGGGGGATACATATTTCACATCCCCCAGAATGTCATCCCAATCCTCATCCGCAATAAGCCCAATGTCCACCTCCCATCTGGTCTTAGCAGCATAGGCCAAGGCCATGACACCAGGAAGACGGATAGCAGAGTACAAGGTAGAGATTAATTTAGCTGGCTCAGTACCCGTAACTGTATCTACCATAGAGGGGACTGCCAAGGATGGGTTAGAGCTAATAAATTGGGTTTGTATGGCATGGCGGAGCTGCAGGTATCTAAAAAGGGAGGGAAAATTCATCCTTGAGCATTTGAAACGTTTTTATTCCCATATTAGTCATGACCTGATAAATATATAAGATCCCGTGGCGTATCCACACTGCAGGATCTGGAATGGACAGCAGTTCAGGTAGGGGCATGTTGAACCAGAGAGGCGTGTGGGAGTGGACCCGTGGGATCCCAAGTTTTTTCAGTGCCACCCCCCACACCATCCAGTGATGTGTCAGCATGTCTGCGTTATGGCGGGGGGAGCAACCCGTCAAGGAGGCCCTGAGGACTGCCTGAAGGGGGGTGTGGGCTGGATTGTCAGGATGCCCACAGATTAGTGCCTGATATCGTAGTAGTTCTCTTTTATCAAAATAATAAAAATGGGATAATTGGGAGGCAAGGTAGTACTCCTGAAAGTCTGGAAGAGCAGCTCCTCCTAGCGTCGCCGGTTTTTTCAGGAGCTTCCAGGATAATTTATGTCTGCTGTGCCCCCATATAAATGAGTTAAGAACAGACTCAATCGTTTTGAATTTTTTTTGTGGTATATATAGGGGGGCATGCCACACTAGATAGAGTATCTTTGGTAAAAGTATCATTTTAACCAAATGAATGCGTCCCATAACCCCCAGTGGTAGTCTGCTCAATTCTGTGTCTTAGTCTTGATCAGTGTACATAGGGGTTCAATGTTAAGGAGTGTGTAGTCTGTGAGCGATCTGGTCACCTGCACCCCAAGGTACTTAATCGAGGAGACCCTTGGGAGGCTCAGAGGTGGAGACGTGAACGGAGGTGGGAAATGGTCAATGGGAAGGATCTGAGATTTGGACCAGTTAATACGCAAACCTGAATGGCCACCGATACATTCTATAGAATGAAGGGCAGCGTACAGGGAAGGACCCGAGTCTGCCAGGTACAGAACGGTATCATCCTCATACATCCCGATCTTCTCTTCCAGGTTACCAATCTTAAGGCCGCGGATATTAGCATGTGCCCGAATCATGATGGCCAACGGCTCCACAGCCAGTGTATACAACATAGGGGAGAGAGGACAGCCCTGTCGGGTCCCCCTCTCAAGGGGAAATTGGTCCGATAACCAACCATTCACAAACACCCTGGCCTTGGGGGATTGGTATAGGAGTTGAACCCAACGAATAAAATTGGGGCCAAATCCAAATCTCGAAAGGCACTCCCATAAGTAGTTCCACTCCACAGAGTCGAAGGCCTTAGCGGCGTCCAGAGTCACCACGACCCTCGACCCGATGTCATCGTGGGATCCCTGAATATTCATAAATAGATGACGAATGTTCATTGCTGTATTTTTCCCTGGCATAAAGCCTGTCTGATCTGGGTGGACTAGGGACAGAATGACCTGGTTGAGGCGGGAGGCTAGGATCTTAGCTAATATCTTAATATCAACTTGGAGCAGGGAGATAGGTCTATACGATTCTGGGTATTTAGGGTCCTTGCCAGGCTTGGGGATTACTACAATTTGGGCCTCTCTCATAGAGGGGGGTAGGGTACCTGTATCAAACATAAATTTGTATAAGTCATAAAGTTTAGGGATAAGGATATCAGAGTAAGTGGCGTAGAATGCAAGTGGTAAGCTGTCTAATCCTGGGGCCATGGACGCTGCCAGGCAGGAGATAGCCACAGAGATATCTTCTATAGTAATAGGGGCTTCTAACAGTTCAAGCTGTTCATCAGCCAGTCTGGGAAATGCAACTCCCGCCAGGTAGTCCCTGGTGTCTTGGGGAGAGTGGGTGACCCGGGAGGTGTAAAGTGCACGGTAGAACTTCCAAAATTCCTCCGCCACTAGTTGCGGATCGGTGATATCGTTCCCCGCGGATCTAACAACGACACTACCACAGGGGGACGCGCGTCCAGATGGGCCACGTATGCAAGTAGTTTGCCTGATCGCTCACCTTACTCAAACACCCTCTGTCTACAAAAGAAGATGCGCTGCTTAGCTTTCTCAATGTGCCACTGGGAAACCTGTCGCGTCTGTACCCTAAGATTATTGGCTGTGCTGGGCGAAGGGTCCCGATGGAACGCCTCCTCCAGCACCTGTAGATGTTCCGCAGCCTTTTGCAGAATAAGTTTAGATGACCTTTTGACTCTATTGATGCGCGTGGAAAGGAGGGAGCGGGCATGCAGTTTAAACATCTCCCAGACCATGTCATAAGCAGCTGAGTGCCCGTTAGCCTTGAAGTAATATTGTAGTTCAGTGGGAATGTCTTCCTGGTCCCTCAGGGCCGTCAGCCAAAACGGGTTGAGCCGCCAAGGAGGAGCAGGTGAGACGCTCAGGAGCTGGGTCGCAATCCAGTGTGGAGTGTGATCCGAAAGTATTCTCGGAGCAAAACCCACATCCCCTAGTTTCGGTGTTAGGGACCTTGAAATTAAAATAAAATCTATACGCGACATAGTGTTGTGACTGGCCGAGAAGCATGAGAAGGCTTTAGCGTGTGGGTGTCTGTGGCGCCAAGTATCGACAATAGCAAAGTCGGTCAGCATGCGGTATAGCCTAGTGTGGGCTAGCGAGTCAGAGGGAGGGTCAGGTGCACCCATACGGTCCAGGGCAGGTGTGAGAGTCATATTAAAGTCTCCCATCCATACCGCCGGTATGGAGGGATATTGAGTCATAAAGGCAAGACCCTCACTAATGACAAGTGAATTGTACAGGGGGGACATAGCAAGCTAGTATCAGGATAGGGGATCCATTAATGGTGGCATGTATAAACACATATCTGCCCTGCTGGTCCGTCTGGAGTGACATTAAATCAAATGGGACCCTTTTTGCAACCAGGACCGAAACCCCTCTGGAATACGAGGTGTGAGCGGCATGATAGGCCCAGCCTATCCAAGGCTTTTTCAAAGAGGATTGTAAGTGACCCGTAACATGAGTCTCAACCAGTGCGATGACATCAGCACGCTGAGATTTAAGGAATGTCAGAACGGCGGTGCGCTTAATCTTATTGCGCATGCCCCTGACATTCCACGTCAGGAATTTTAGGGAGCTCATGGCGGATATAGGGCGTGCGTAATAAACCGCAGTTGGACTGGGACCAGCCGAGCAGACATGGACAGAGCCATTGGTGGAAACCTCTGTATCAGCCAATATCGATAGTGCACATGTGACAACAACATAGTACCTATAGCATAACAAAACATTTGTAGATAGGTTGGCATAGAAAAACAAATACCCACAACATTTCCCATCCCTCCCAGTCCACTGCCTCCCCAACTCGGCACGGAATCTATTAACCTTCTATGAGGAAGTGAGTTTCAATCTAGATAAAGGAAGGCCTATAGACATGGTGTATCTGGATTTTGAAAAAGCATTTGACACAGTTCCCCATAAACGTTTACTGTACAAAATAAGGTCTGTTGGCATGGACCATAGGGTGAGTGCATGGATTGAAACCTGGCTACAAGGGTGAGTTCTGAGGGTGGTGATAAATGGGGAATACATGGAATGGTCGGGGGTGGGTAGTGGGGTCCCACAGGGTTCTGTGCTGGGACCAATCTGTGCTGGGACCAATCCTATTTTATTCATGAAGGACCTGGAGGATGGGGTAAACAGTTCAATCTCTGTATTTGCAGATGATACTAAGCTAAGCAGGGCAATAACTTCTCCGCAGGATGCGCAAACCTTGCACGAAGATCTGAACAAATGAATGGGGTGGGATTTGCCAGCTACATGCATTTGTGTGGCAAAAATATACAATCTATACACTAGGGGGAGAACCTCTGGGGGCATGTAGGATGGAAAAGGACCTGGGGGTCCTAGTACTTATTTCACTGAACTTATTCTCTCTTGAGAAGAGACACTTGAGAGGGGATATGTATCAATTTACAAATACCATACTGGTGACCCCACAACAGGGATAAAACTTTTTTTGCGAAAGGGAGTTTAACAAGACACGTGGCCACTCATTAAAGTTAGAGGAAAAGTGGTTTAACCATAAACTACGTAGAGGGTTCTTTACTGTAAGAGCGGTCAGGATGTCTGGGATTCCCTTCTACAGGCGGTATTCTCATCGAGGGGCATCAATAGTTTCAAAAAACTATTAGATAAGCAACGACCGCAACATACAGGGATATACAAGGTAATACTGACTTATAATCACACACATAGATTGCACTTGATGGACTTGTGTCTTTTTTGAGTCTCACCTACTATGTAACTACAGGCATACCCCACTTTTAAGTACACAATAGGGTTTATTTACTAAAGCTGAGTGCAAAATCAGGCTCACTTCTGCATAGAAACCTATGAGCTTCTAACCCCAGCTTGTTCAATTGAACTGTGGTAATAAAACCTGGAAGCTCATTGGTTTCTATACAGAAGTGAACCTGATTTTGCACGTTCTAGCTTTAGTAAATAAACCCCATTGTGTACTTAAACGTGGGTTATTCCAGTATATAACTATGTAGCATGCTAACTAAATCAGGAAGTTCATGGAAAGTGAAAAGGGTTTAAACTTCTCCAGAAACAAGATGCAAAGCAAGGTTGTCCAAAAAAATCAGGCAGGGCACTGTCCAGAATCTCAGGTGGCATAGTGAGAAGAAATACAGCCAGATGCCACAGAAGTTCCAGGTTCAGTTCCAGATCATGATACTGATAACTCCCAAAAGCCCCTGACAGTACTGCAGTAATAATTTATAAGTAATTTGTTATATGAATTAACCTCTTCTGGAACGCCCCAGGCAGATATAGTGTGGCAGTACCTGTATGTGATTTCGTGCACTGGGTCTGGGGTGCGCGCCGCTGGCGACCCGCTCCCTTTATGATTGGACACTGGGGGAGCCAATCAGCGGGTCTGGTGGACCCGATGTCTGCCGGCACCCCGCGATCATTCTCAGGAGCGGCAGAACAGCAGTCTGCCTGTGTAAACAAAGCAGACCGCCGTTCTGTGAGAGGTTAGATTTTGTATTTCTGCTAAGCAGGAACACGGATCTCTGTCTTCCCCCAGTCAAAGCATCCCCCACATAGTTGGAAAGCACTCCCTAGGAGCACATTTAACCCTTTGATCATCCCTGGTGTTAACAGCTTCCCTGCCAGTGTCATTAGTACAGTGACAGTGATTTTTTTTTAGCACTGATCACTGTATAAGGCCGCGTACACACGGGCGGACTGTATGGCCTACTTAGTCCGTCGAAACACATTTCAGCGGACAGTCCGCTCGTGTGTGGGCTTCAGCTGACTTTTTCAGCGTGCAGTCTGGCGTACTAAGTATTTCGGATTTTTCGAAATTCTGTCCGTCATACTTTGGTTTCAGCGGACAATCCGCTCGTCAGTAGGCTAGTTCGACAGACTAAGAATGGCGCATGCTCAGAAAGGATTTACACGGCGGAAGGTTGCATTGCTGTGTATTGGACTTCCTATTTCTAGTCCCGTCGTACGTGCTGTACACGTCATCGCGCAAGCTTTTGATGGACTGTTTGGGTATCCGTGTGTGGTCAAGTCCGTTCATTCGAAAGTATGACGGACTGCCCGTCGGATTGTATGACGGACTAAGTAGGCCATACAGTCCGCCCGTGTGTACACGGCCTTAGTGTCACTGGTTCCCAAAAAGTGTCACTTACTGTCAGATGTGTCCCCCGTAATATCCTGATAAAAATCACTGATTTCCACCATTACTATTAATAAAAAAAAAAAATTCCATATTTATATCCAATAGTTTTTAGACGCTATACCTTTTGCACAAACAAATCAATATATGTTTATTGGGATTTTTTTACCAGAACATAGCAGAGCAGAGCAGAGTGCATATTGGCCTAAGTGAATGAATACATTTGAACTTTTACATTTTTTTCTTTATTAAATATAGTTTTTTTTCCTAAATTGTCAGTCTTCTTTTGCTTATAGTGCAAAAAATAAAAAACACAGATGTGATTAAATACCACCAAAATAACTCTATTTGTGAGAAAAAAGGAAATCAATTTTATTTGGGTATAGCGCTGCATGACCGTGCAATTGTCATTAAAGGCCTGTACACACAATATGAAAATCGGATGGAAAAATTCATACGACGAGCTGTCTGCTGATTTTCGGATCGTTAGTACTGTGCTTTCAACAGCCGATTTCACTTTTTCGTCAGACAAAAGCTGGATATGCAGACTATAACATTTTTGTCGGATGTGAACTCAATGTCCGATTTTCATTTCATTAGTAAAAAAATCGTAAGAGCAAAACTACACATGCTCAGAAACGAAAGAATGCATACAAAATTATTCAACACATTACATCACTTCTGACGTATTCTGTAATATACGAAAATGTTCGTTTTGTGAGTAACCTCTTCACTTTCGACATGAGACTACAAAAAACGTACTTAAAAAAACTACAAAAAAACGGACGTTCGGTAGTCAAAGTATTGCAAAAGATGGCCTGGTCATAAAGAGGGGTAAACATTCCAATGCTGAAGTGGTTAAAGAATAAAAAACAAAGAAATAAAAACACATTCCACACATAAATTAAAAATGCGCAGATATTGTTAATGCATGTTACTGTGGGGCAATCAATACACTAACAGCCTATTCATACCAGAAAGAACATATTTAGCATATGCACTGTGTTGCAATAATACGTGTGTGCATACATACTGTGTATACACTGAGCAAAATTATAAACGCAACACTTTTGTGTTTGCCCCTATTTATCATGAGCTGAACTCAAAGATCTACAACTTTTTCTATGTACACAAAAGTCCTATTTCTTTCAAATATTGTTCACAAATCTGTCTAAATCTGTGTTAGGCCGCGTACACACGGGCGGACTGTTCGCCCAACTTTGTTCGTCAAACAATCCGACAAACAGTCCGCTCAAAATTTGCATGAACGGACTTGACCACACACGATGAACGAACAGTCCGCTGAAAGCGTGCGCGATGACGTGAACGGCACGTACGAGAAATTCGACGTCCAATACACTGCAATGCAACCTTCGCCGTGTAAATCCTTTCTGAGCATGCGCGAAACTTAGTTTGTCGAACAAGCCTACACACGAGTGGACTGTCCACTGAAACCAAGTTTCAGCGGACTGTCTTACGGAAATTCCGAAAAACTTTGTTCGACAGACTGTCCGCTGAAACTGTCCGCTGAAGCCCACACACGAGCGGACTGTCCGCTGAAACACTGTTCAGCGGACAAAGTTGGGCGAACAGTCCGCCCGTGTGTACGCGGCCTTAGTGAGCACTTCTCCTTTGCCGAGATAATCCACCCACCTCACAGGTGTGGCATATTAAGATGCTGATTAAACAACATGATGATTGCACAGGTGTGCCTTAGGCTGGCCACAATAAAAGGCCACTCTAAAATGTGCAGTTTTATCACACAGCACAATGCCACAGATGTTGCAAGTTTTGAGGGAACATGCAGTTGGCATGCTGATTGCAGTGCAGGAATGTCCACCAGAGCTGTTGCCTTTGAGTTGAATGTTCATTTCTCTACCAAAAGCAGTCTCCAAAGGCGTTTCAGAGAATTTGGCAGTACATCAAACCGGCATCACAACAGCAGACCACATGTAACCACATCAGCCCAGGACCGCGACATCCAGCATCTTCACCTCTAAGATCGTCTGAGACAAGCCACCTGGACAACTGCTGCTGGAACAATCAGTTTGCATAACCGAAGAATTTCTGCACAAACTGGCAGAAACCGTCGTCCTCATCGGGGTCTTGACCTGACTGCAGTTTGTCGTTGTAACAGACTTGAGTAGGCAAATTCTTACATTTGATTGTGTCTGGCACTTTGGAGAGGTGTTCTCTTCAGGGATGAATCCTGGATTTCTCTGTACAAGGCAGATGGCAGACAGCGTGTATGGTGTCATGTGGGTGAAACGGTTTGCTGATGTCAACGTTGTAGATTGAGTGGCCTATGGTAGCGGCAGGGTTATGGTATGGGCAGGCATGTGCTATGGACAACGAATACAGATGGCATTTTGAATGCACAGAGATACTGTGACGAGATCCTGAGGCCCATTGTTGTGCCATTCATCCACAATGTTACCTCATGTTGCAGCATGATAATGCACGGCACCATGTTGCAAGGATCTGTACAGAGTTCCTGGAAGCTAAAAACATCCCATTTCTTGCATGGCCAGCATACTCCCCGGACATGTCACCCATTGATGAGCATGTTTGGGATGCTCTGGATTGGCGTATATGACAGCAAATATACAGCAACTTCACACAGCCATTGAAGAGGAATGGGTCAACATTCCACAGGCCACAATCAACAACCTTGATCAACTCTATGCAAAGGAGATGTGCTGCACTGCGTGAGACAAATTGTGGTCACATCAGATACTGACTGGTTACAGTAAAACTGCACATTTTAGAGTGGCCTTTTATTGTGACCAGCCTAAGGCACACCTGTGCAATAATCATGCTGTCTAATCAGCATCTTGATATACCACACCTGTTAGATGGATGGAATTATCTCAGCAAAGGAGAAGTGCTCACTAACACAGATTTTGACAGATTTGTGAACAATAATTGAGAGAAATATACCTTTTGTGTACATATAAAAAGTCATAAATCTATGAGTTCAGCTCATGATAAATAGGGGCAAACACAAAAGTGTTACGTTTATAATTTTGCTCAGTGTGTGTGTGTACATAACCCCTTGCCGCCCAGCGTACGCAGATGTGCGTACTCAGCTTTCAGGGGTTATATCAGGATGATGCCCGCAGCTGCAGGCATCATCCCGGTACTGTTTTTAGAGCCAGCGATCGGCTTTCCAGCTATAACAACCGATACGGCTAAAAGCCACTCGGCTGTTATGCCAAAGGAGCGGGATGGGACATCCCCCGCCTCCCGTCGCCGCTCTTATATTCATATAAAAGTAAAAGAGAAGGCCTTCAAAAAATACAAGGTTGAGGGAGCATCATCAGCATTCAAACGTTATAAAGAATGAAACAAAAAATGTAAGGGTGCAATTAGGGCGGCTAAGATAGAACACGAAAAAAAAACATAGCAGAGGAGAGCAAAAAAATTCCAAGAAATTATTTAATTATGTAAACAGTAAAAAAGGGAGGAGAGGCCATATTGGCCCTGTAAAAAATGGGGAAGGACATCTGGTTACAAAGGATTGGGAGATGACAAAGGTATTAAATGTATTCTTCCCCTCAGTCTTCACGAGTCTATATTCTCGTGACACATCACAGGAAGCACCCTCATGGCTAACAGAGGACAGAATTAGAATTAGATTTGGGAAACTTAACATTAAGAAATCACCGGGACCTGATTGCTTGCAGTGTACTCAAGGGAACTCAATCAAGTAATTGCCAGACCATCGTTCTTAATTTCCTAATTTTTACTGACTGTCTACTGACTGGAATGGTACCAGCTGATTGGAGAAAAGCCAATGTAGCACCAATATTTTAAAAAGGCCCAAAATACACCCCTGGGAATTACAGACCAGTTAGCCTAACATCAAGAGTATGCAAGCTCTTGGAGGGGATGATAAGGGACTATATACAAGATTTTAGTAATGAAAACGGTATCACTAGCAGTGATGAAGAATCATTCTTGCCAAACAAATCTATTAACCTCCTATGAGGAAGTGAGTTTCCATCTAGATAAAGGAAGGCCTATAGACATGGTGTATCTGGATTTTGCAAAAGCATTTGACACAATTCCCTATAAACGTTTACTGTACAAAATAAGGTTTGTTGGCATGGACCATAGTTACATTGTTACATGGATTGAAACATGGCTACAAGGGAGAGTTTAGAGTGTGGCTGACTGCAATGGTACCAGCGGATTGGAGAAAAGCCAATGTAGCAACAATATTTAAAAAGGGCCCAAAATACATCCCTGGGAATTACAGACCAGTTATCCTAACATCAATATTATGCAAGCTCTTGGTAATAAGTAGCAATGAAAAAGGTATCATTAGCAGTAATCAGCATGGATTCACGATAAATCGTTCTTGTCAAACCAATCTATTAACCTTACATATAGTTACATAGTTAATAAGGTTGAATAAAGACACCAGTCCATCCTGAGTGAGTGTATATAATTGTCCCTATCCCTGTACATTGCACACTCACATTGGTCCCTACCCTCAAGGAGCCCATTCATATACTAGGGATAATTTTGGACAGAATCCAATTAACCTACCTGCATGTCTTTGGAGTGTGGGAGGAAACCCACGTGGGCACAGGGAGAACATGCAAACTCCAGGCAGGTAGTGCTTTGTTTGGGATTTAAACCAGTGACCCTTCTTGCTGCTAGGTGAGAGTGCTAACCACTACACCACTGTGCCACCCAGATGAGGAGGTAAGTTGCCTTCTATGAGGAGGTAAGTTGCCATCTAGATAAAGGAAGGCCCGTATTTTCCATGAAGGGATAAACATTGTTTATCCTGAAAGATGTTGGGCTATACGCAAGAAATCCCTATTGACTGACCACAACCTGTCTCTGGCAGCACAGGGCATACTTGCCTTTTGTTGGGTTTGACAAATATGTTTTGATGTACCACCAATGTTTCTAATTCTGTACTGTGTGTTTTACATTATATAAACAAGTTTTTGTATTAATAAAAGTGGCATTATATTGCCTTTTACTATAAAATTATCTTTACGACCATTTCTGCCTAAAAAGTCCAAGGGGGCTGCTCCAATCCTGTACTACGGTGTAGGTGTACAAACCTTTTGTATGTTTAGGATGTTGGTAGTCCAGACACAAATATATCCCATTTCATCTTTCCCAAACCACATAGCGGGTTCTTTACTGTAAGAGTGGCAAGGATGTGGAATTCCCTTCCACAGGCAGGGGTCTCAGTGGGGAGCATCGATAGTTTCAAAAAACCATTAGATAAGCACCTGAATGACCACAACATACAGGGATATACAATGTAATACTGACATATCACACACATAGGTTGGACTTGATGAACTTGTGCCTTTTTTCAACCTCACCTACTATGTAACTATGTAACACGAGAGCAACAATTCTAGCACTAGACCTTCTCTGTAACTATAAACATGTAACCTGTAAAAAATGTTAAATCGTCGCCTATGGAGATTTTTAAGTACTGAAGTTTGGTGCCATTCCACCAGTGTGCGCATTTTAAAAAAATTGGGCTAACTTTACTGTTTTGTTGTTTTTTAATTCATGAAATAGTTTTTTTTCCCCCCAAAAATTTAAATTTTTACATGTAGGAGAGGCGTGCCAGAATCGGCCCAGTATGGAAGTGGAAGTATGGAAGTATCACCAAAAAAGAAAGCTCTATCTGTCTTAAAAAAAAAAAATAATAATATAAAATTGATGTGCGTACAGTGTTGCATGAATAAGTAATTGTCATTCAAAGTTTGTCAGTGTTAAAAAAGGGCTGAACTGGTAGGGGGTGAAACCGTCCAGTCTTGAAGTGGTTTAAAACATGACACTTGTACAGCATCAGTTGTCATGGTAAATCTAATAGCAGGATCCTAATAAGTTCCTCATAAAATGTGATGAGGGTTCAAATGTTGCCCCACCATAATGTGAAGACATCATCATTGAAGCACCACCAACATAGTAAATATATTTTGTTCTTCGGTATTAACCACTTACGGACTGCCGCACGCCAATATACGTCCTAAATTGAAGAGGAATATCATTGTTATGGCGGCAGCTAGCTACCATAACCCTGGTATCCTCTTCTTTGGCCGGTGGTTCACTTTCCGGTAATAGTGAATTTAGCAAAGGTGGGAGAGGGGCCCCCGCTCCCGCCGTGCTCCGGAGCAGTCGTCAGAGGTGGAGGAGATCGGATCCTTTCTCATGCTGGGTATGAAGATGAGTGAGGGGAAGATGGCCCCCTACCGATATCCATACCCAAAAAACGCGACCGTCCCACATACGCATACATGAGTAGCACCTGCATTTGAAAACTGTGTTTAAACCACACATGTGAAGTATTGCCTCGATCGGTAGAGCGAGAGCAATAATTTTAGCCCTAGACTTCCTCTGTAACTCAAAACTTGCAACCTGTAGAATTTTTTAAACGTCTATGGAGATTTTTAAGGGTAAAATTTTATCACCATTCCACGAGCGAGCGGGCGCAATTTTGAAGCCTGAGATGTTGGGTATCAATTTACTAAAAAAATGTATAGCTTTACTGTTGTCTTATTTTTTAATTCAAAAAAGTGTATTTTTTCCCAAAAAAGTGCGCTTGTAAGACCGCTGCGCAAATACAGTGTGACAGAAAGTATTAGTTCTCTAGGATTTTAGAAAAAAAAATTATAATGTTTGGGGTTCTAAGTAATTTTCTAGTAAAAAGAACTGTTTATAACTTTTAAACAAATCTCAAAAAGAGGCTCGGTCCTTAAGTGGTTAAAGAAAATCATTCCCAGACCAAACCAATTCTTTCCTCAGTGTACGTTTTACTCGTGATCTTTTAAAAAAAGACTAGAAAAACGTAATGTAAATAAATCACCAATCACCATAAATCCCGATAGCACTTAAAGAACTTAGGCATGTTATAGCCAAACCATGATTCCTATTTTTTAAACTAAGAATTTGAGAGTCTGGACCCCACCCCAGACCTATCATGGGAAGACAAACTGACTATTTCAGTACAATTTGAACAGTTACCATAAGATATTCATAAACAAGTTAAAATTTAACAATAGTTTATTATTACATAAACAACATCAGGGTAATTACATAAAATTCACATGGCGTGGTATTTCTACTAGTTTCGAATTTAACCGCTTCATCAGGAAATACATCTGAAAAACATACATATGTATAAATAAAAATTTCACAATAAAGCATGAAAAAGCATAAATTGGATGGTAAAAAAGATATGGTGGGGAAAGGGAAGAAATATAACATAACAGGTCAAGGCTGCTTACCCACACTCCAGCAAGAAACAGGGCCACAAAGGTACCCGGTAAAAGTCTCCTGCGGCGACTGGGGGAGAACGTATATAGAAGACCAGCAGGTCAGTGTCTAAACAAAACAATGAGACACATTTAAATGCCAAGTGAAAATGATAAAATGAATGTGATAAGTGCCAGAATAAAACCCATATGGGTGATTGAAATTAGAGTGAAGGTGAATAGAAACAAAACATGAACCAAACTACGTTTAGTGCCCCATAACGATGCAGTGAGTGGAAATGCACACACAGTGAAAAAGAGTGCAGGGATCAAGCCGTGAACGAACCTAGATACCCCAACATGAAAAATGAGTGACAAAAACACACCATGTGAGAGAAGCCCATAAAGTGGGCGAGAAGATAGTAGGGAAAAAGGTGAATAAGAAGTACAGTGATCGAACACGATCACTGCAGAATAGAAGGAACAAGAGAAAGGGGAAAAGAAAGAGGGGGGAGAGAAAAGGGGAGGGGAGGGAAAGGCGGGGGAGGGAGGGGAAAAAAAAGAGGAAGCAAGGCCAAGGAAGGGAAGCAGGGAAGGGAATGGAACGGAAAGAAAAATTGAGGGGGGAAAGGGAAAAAGGGGGGAGGGAAAAGAGAAAGGAAGGGGAGGGGGGAGGGGAAAGGCAAAAAAGTGAAGGAGAGGAAAGAAGGGGGGGGGGGAGAACGGACCCAGTGAAAGGACCTAGATATATAAATGACAACAACCAGAGGAGGAGGATTGGAAGGAAGGAGACAAGTTTAGGTAAACACCAGTAACCTGGCATATACAAGCCAGGGTTGTCAAGTGTACAAAAACAGTAAAAATATAAGAAACCCAAAGTACCTAATGGCAATGGATGTGTCCATATATGGAGCCCGGAGGAAAAGAAAATAAATGTTATCCCCTTGTAGTTAATGCACCAATTGGATCCCTTTATGAGCTCCGCAATGCAGTCCAAACTATGCAAATACATAAGGCCATAGTAATAAAAAGCCTACAGGGGCAAGATAAACATAAGGTTAAATAAATATAAGGTTGAGTACAACGGTGGATCAATAAAGTCTTAATTAGCAATAGGCATAAGGGTATTAAAGGCTTACTGGCCGCAATATAGATAAACAGGGATCCTCCGGGTCACCATTAGCCTGCTGGTGAGCGGCATACAGCCGCTCATATATAGCCCTCCCCACCCCATGACGCCATAGGAATGCCAATGATGTTGGCGCACAACGTCAGGGGGTAAAGGGTCCCGCAGTGCATGCGCATATAGATCGTGCGTGCGCCTGCGCACAGGGTCTAACGCCCTTGGGAGCCTGTGGCTAGGACCTGTACAAGTAGGGGATGGAACACCCATATACGGGCGGTCCTATCCCACCAGGAAGCCTACCAATTGCCACACAGCGACAACCCAGGAAACCAGAGGCCACCGAATACTGCCGGGGGGGAACAGTCACAGTACATGGTACAATTGAATAAAGTGAAAAATGACACAATTATAGAAAAAAGAGAGAAAAAAGACTGCAATTACAGATGAGTAAAAAATACTAACTATATAATATGTATTGCAATAAGGAGAATTCAATTACTTCCTCAGCAGCATAATCTCGTACAAGGACAGACATGACAATTGGATGAGAGAATATCTCTAGATAAAACAGCAATCAATCAATGGTAAAAAAAAAAATCAAAGGCAACAGTTGATTGAACAACAACAGAAGAATCATACCGTAAAATGTTCAGAATAATGAATACATAATACAACTTATGGCAAGACAATGGGGAGCTCCAGACAGAGGGAAATGGGCAGCGTTCATAGGAAGGGTTTAAAGGAGTTTGTTCATTAAGGTCTTTCCTTTGTAGCAAAATGTTGTCACAGTCTCCTCCCCTTACATCAGGCGGTATCACTTCTAGTGTCAAAAATTTCACAGCTTGGAGATCAAATTTATGGTTAAACCCTATATGTTGACCAATAGTAGTAAGTTTACCATTGGTTGAATGATAAACGTGATCCCCGACCCTCTGCCTGAACTCCCTAATCGTCTTGCCAACATAAAATGCTCCACAAGCACACAACATCAAGTATATAATACCAGTAGTGCCACAGTTGGCTGACGTATAGGGGGTAAAGATCTCACCATTGAGAATCTTAAAAGAGGACCCTGTGAGTATCCAGGGGCAAAGGGAGCATTGTCCACATGGAGCGGTACCTCTATGAAGGCTTGGGGTGTCAGTTCGATAGTGGCTACTAGTTAAACGGTCCCTAAGGGATTTAGCCCTATGGAATACTAGTTCAGGGGAACTGCGTATGTAATGTTTAATAATGCCAATGCTTGGCCAGTATGTTCCTTAATTGGCCATGGTGTGCTGAGTATTGGGTAATGATTTTAACTGTGTTGGTGCTGGAAACACGTGTAGTGGGGTAAAGTAAAGAGGATCTTGTGCAACCGAGAGCTTTATTAAAAGCTCTTCTCAAGTTGGTCTTAGAGTACCCCCTCATCAGGAATTGTTGTCGTAGAGTAGCTGACTGTATATAAAAATCTTCCTCTCGTGAGCAGTTCCAGCACAGTCGCAAGTACTGCGCATAAGGGATACTGCGGACGAGAGGTTTAGGGTGGGCACTAGAGGCGTGCAACAGAGTGTTGCCAGCTGTGGATTTGCGATAAAGATTAGTTCCCAATATGCCATCGGAATTCTTGATAATCAAAAGATCCAAAAATGGGATCTGTGTATTATCAGAGGTTACTGTAAAGCTCAGATTCATTTGATTACAATTGATAGCCTCAATAAATTGATTTAATAAAGTCTATGAGCCTGTCCAGACCACGAACAATGATAACTCTTAACGGTCATCATAAAAGACGAATCTTTCCCACGCGCCAAGGAATATTTGCATATGATGGAGCACATGATGTGCCTATGGCACCGCCTTGTGTTTGCAAATAGTGTTGATATCCTCAAAAATGAAAAAAAAAATCCTTGTAAGGATAAAAGCTAAGAGTTTTAGCATGAATTCATTTAATGGCCAGGATGTGTGTTCTTGTTCCATCAGAAACAATCTAGCCGTCGCGACTCCCTTCTTGTGGGGGATGCTCGAGTATAGAGACTCAACATCAATAGCCACGAGAAGGGAGTCACAAGGGACTTGAATCCCCTCAATGTGTCTAAGGAGATCATTTGTCATGGATAAGTGATGGTAGGCTCGATACGTGGGGTAATTAAAAGCTATCCACAAATTTACTGGCATTGTCAGTGAGTGACCCAGTGCCGGAGACAATGGGTCTTCCCGGTAGCTGGGTAAAATTTTCATGCGTCTTCGGAAATGTAGGAGGCAGGAGTACGTGGATGTTTAGGAACCAGAAAATTAAAAGTGTCCTTATCAATCAGGCCTTGCCAGAAGGCCTCAGTACAAAGTCACAAGTACAAGTCAAATTCATTCACAAAACCCATAATGCTTGTAGGTGGAATGGGTTGATACCAGACAGAGTTGTCTAATACATTATGGCACATAGTCTGATATTGGGTGTGTGACACGATCACTATATTGCCTCCTTTGTCAGATGGCTTAATGATAATGTCATGACGTTTCTGCAGATGTTTCAAGGCTCTTTGCTGATTATCAGTTAAGTTGGGTACAAATTCCTGCCAGTTTCTGTTCTTTAAATCTATAATGGACTGGTGAAGAAAGGCCTATAAGGCTGGGCATGTCATAAGATCAGGGAAATTGCTTGATGTAGGTTTAAAATTGTTAACGGGCTTGGAAGATGTAGACATAGGGAGAGACATTGATTGAAGTATCAGGAGGATCAGTCATCGACTCAGATTGTAAATTCGGTGTGTCCGTCGCACTTTCATCATATAGGAGCATTAGATCATACAATGGGCAGCACAGTGGTGTAGTGGTTAGCACTCTCAGCCTAGCAGTAAGCAGGAGCGCTGGTTCGAATCCCAACCACAACACTACCTGCCTGGAGCTTGCATGTTCTCCCTGTGCCTGCGTGGGTTTCCTCTGGGTACTCCAGTTTCCTCCCACACTCCAAAGACATGCAGGTAGGTTAATTGGCTTCTGTCCAAAATTGGCCCTAGTATATGAATGGGAACCTTGGATTGTGGGCTCCTTGAGTGTGGGGACTGATGTGAGTGTGCAATGTACAGGGATAGGGACAATTGTAGACACTCACTCAGGTTGAACTGGATGGACTTGTGTCTTTATTCAACCTTACAAACTATGAATGCCTGAAATTCCTCCATCGTGAAATGTTTTGTACATTCCATGAGTTCGCGTTCTAAATTGAAATTCTGACAATTTTTGTCAAATAAAAATTGAAGTGTCCCCAGAACCTTGGGAATAACATTGTGTAAAGTGGAGGAGCCAGCTCCGCCATCCGTCTGTGCAGGTGACAGAAAGCGATCCCCCGGCACATGTGTCGATTTCTGTTTAGAAGATGTCCTTTTGCCTTTACTAGGTGCTGCAGGGGAAGTAACCCCACTGTACGAAATCGCTTATGTGTAGATTTCAAAGTAGATAGACCCATGGTGCGGGGACCTGTGGAGTGGGAAATAGATGATGAAAGTGATGAATCAGACTCAGTTGGTAATTTTTAAAGACGGGTACTGATTGAATGATACCAGCTGATTGATGAAAAACAAACATGTTCCAGTATTCAAAAAAAGACAGAGGAATATACCTGGAATATAACTACAGATTAGTCAGCCTAACATCAAAAGTATGTAAACTATTGGAGGGGATGATATGGGACCATACCCAAGAATTTGCTGATAGAAAATAGGATCATGAGTAGTAACCAACATAGGTTTATAAAAAATCGTTAACGTTAACCTACTAGCCAACCTGTTAACATTGAGGAGATAATGTGGATAGTGGAAGGCCTTTGAATGTAGTGAGGTTGATTTACTAAAACTCGAGAATGTGAAATCTGGTGCAACTTTGCATAGAAACCAATCAGCTCCCAGTTGTTTTTAGTCAAGGCTTAATTAAACGAGCTGAAGTTAGAAGCTGATTGGCTACCATGCACAGCTACACCAGATTGTGCACTGTCCTATTGTGGTAAATAAACCCCAGTTTATCTAGATTTCAATAAGACATGGGATACAGTACCCCACAAACGATTAATCTACAAATTAAAGTGGTTCTAAAGCCTGCAAATCCCCCTGTCCCCCCGTATACAGTAATTGCCTGATCCGATCCAGTGATGTGCACGAGAGCAGCGGCTCTTGCTGCTGTCTTGTCCTCCCCGGGCAGATTGGTAGCAGCTGGAGCCATTGACTGCTCTGTGGATAGGAAACTGGTTGTAGGAGTGTATTCAAAGGGAGTTGATTAACCAATTCAGCTCTGGAAGGTTTTACCCCCTTCCAGACCAGGCCATTTTTTGTGATACAGCACTGCTTTGCTTTAACTGACAATTGCAACACTGTACCTAAACAAAAATTTCTTTTTTTTCCACACAAATATTTCTTGCTTTTGGTGGTTTTTGATCACCTCTACATTTTAACTTTTTGCGCTATAAACCAAAAACTGAAAAAAATATATTTTTTAACTTCCTGCTATAAAACACATGTAATAAAAAAGTAAAAAAACAAACTTCTTCATCAATTTAGGCTAATATGCATTCTGCTACATGTTTTTGGTCAAAAAATCCCAATAAACGTATATTAATTGGTTTGCGCAAAAGGTATAGCGTCTACAAACTATGGGATAGATTTATGGACTTTAAAAAAAATATATATATTGTTTTTAGTAGTAATGGTGGCGATCAGCCATTTTTTGTGGGGTTACAACACTGCAGCGGACAAATTTGACACTAGGTGACACTTTTTTGGGACCAGTGACTCCAATACAGTATATGTGCTAAAAAATGCACTGTCACTGTATAAATCACACTGGCAGGGAAGGGGTTAACATCAAGGGGGACCAAAGGGTTAAGTGTGCTCTTAGGGAGTGCTTTCTAACTGTGTGGGGGATACTGTGACGAGTAAAACAGATCTGTGTTTCTGCTTAGCAGAAACACAAGATCTTAATTTTCCTCCCTCACAGAAAGGCCTTGTTTACATAGGCAGACTGCCATTCTGCCTCTCCTGTGAATAATCCTGTGAATGATCGTTGTGTCCAATCACAGCGGGAGTCCAATCCAGCAGTGCGCGTGTCCTAGAGCCAACAACAGCAATCACGTACATGTACGTGATTTTGTGCTTAAGGGCTGCCCTGCCACAGTATATGTATGTGGGGCAGTCCTTAAGTGGTTAACCTCCCTGGCGGTATGATTCAGTCTGGAATTAGGTGCTGAAAGCGGTACAATTATTTTGCATGGAAATCTGGCGTTTTATTTTGTAGTCCTGTAATTCTTAGGCCGCGTACACACGGGCGGACTGTTCGTCCAACTTTGTCCGCTTAACAGTGTTTCAGCGGACAGTCCGCTCGTGTGTGGGCTTCAGCGGACAGTCTGACGAACAAAGTTTTTCGGAATTTCCGTAAGACTGTCCGCTGAAACTTGGTTTGAGCGGACAGTCCGCTCGTGTGTAGGCTTGTTCGGCAAACTAAGTCTCGCGCATGCTCAGAAAGAATTTACACGGCGAAGGTTGCATTGCAGTGTATCGGACGCCGAATTTCTCGTCCCGTCGTACGTGACGTTCACGTCATCGCGCAAGTTTTCAGCGGACTGTTCGTTCGTCGTGTGTGGTCAAGTCCGTTCATGCTAATTTTGAACGGACTGTTTGTAAAACTGTTTGGCCGCGTACACACGCGCGGACTGTTTGCCCAACCTTGTTCGTCAAACAGTTTCGGCAAACAGTCCGCTCAAAATTTGCATGAGCGGACTTGCCCACACACGAGCGGACTGTTTGACGAACAAGGTTGGGCAAACAGTTCGCTCAACTTTTGAAATGAACGGACTCGCCCACGTAAGAAGAAGGCAAATCCGCCCATTTCGAGCGCGTGTGCAGGTAGGCGGGGCCCGCGAAGGAGACGTCGCGGGCTCCGCCGCCTGGAATGGGCTTAAAGGGGAACCCCAACGCCGAAAAAAATCGGCGTGGGGGTTCCCCCCAAGTCCACACCAGACCCTTGTCCGAGCACGCTACCCGGCCGGCCAGGAAAGGGGGGGCGAGCGAGCGCGCCCCCCCTCCTGAGCCGTACCAGGCCGCGTGCCCTCAACATGGGGGGGTGCCTTGGGGAAGGGGGGGCCGCGCGGCCCCCCCACCCCAAAGCACCTTGTCCCCATGTTGATGAGGACAAGGGCCTCTTCCCGACAACCCTGGCCGTTGGTTGTCGGGGTCTGCGGGCGGGGGGCTTATCGGAATCCAGGAGCCCCCTTTAAGAAGGGGGCCCCCGGATACCGGCCCCCCACCCTATGTGAATGAGTATGGGGTACAATGTACCCCTACCCATTCACCTGTGAAATAAAGTACAAATAAAAACACAACACAGGGGAAAAAAATATTTTATTGCACAGCCGGGGGTCTTCCGTCTTCGGGGGTCTTCTCGCCGGACTCCTCCGCTATGTGTGTGTAGCTCTTTTGCTAGCGGAGGAGTCCGGCTTTCTTCCTCCCCGCCGCCGGCCTCTTCTCCCGACTTCGGGGGTCTTGTCCCCCTCTTCGGTTCTTCTGCCGGGCCACCGCGCCTGGTCCGGTGGCCCGGTCTTCTGTCGCCGTCTTCCGTTCTTCTGTCGCCGCCTTCGGTTCTTCTGCCGGGCCACCGCGCCTTCTTGTAGCTCTTTTACAGGCGGTGGCCCGGTCTTCTGTCGCCGATGTCGTCGCCGCCGCCGCCGACTTCCGTTCTTGTTCTTCTTGTTCTTCTTGTTCTTCTCCAGGAGATGTTGACACGTCGCTCCCTCCGGCCGGAATGCCAGAGCCGCGCTGTGCGGTCACTTATATAGTGACAATGGGGCGGGGTCACATGGTATATGTCACATGGGTTGGTCACATGGTGACCCCGCCCCCTTACGATGTCATAGTCCCCATGTGACATCAACCCATGTGACCAACCCATGTGACATATACCATGTGACCCCGCCCCATTGTCACTATATAAGTGGCAGCAGAGCGCGTCCCTGGCATTCCGGCCGGAGAGCTCGTCGAGTCAACATCTCCAGGAGAAGAAGAAGAACAAGAAGAAGAACGGAAGGCGGCGGCGGCGGCGGCGACGACGACATCGGCGACAGAAGACCGGGCCACCGCCTGTAAAAGAGCTACAAGAAGGCGCGGTGGCCTGGCAGAAGAACCGAAGGCGGCGACAGAAGAACGGAAGACGGCGACAGAAGACCGGGCCACCGGACCAGGCGCGGTGGCCCGGCAGAAGAACCGAAGAGGGGGACAAGACCCCCGAAGTCGGGAGAAGAGGCCGGCGGCGGGGAGGAAGAAAGCCGGACTCCTCCGCTAGCAAAAGAGCTACACACACATAGCGGAGGAGTCCGGCGAGAAGACCCCCGAAGACGGAAGACCCCCGGCTGTGCAATAAAATATTTTTTTCCCCTGTGTTGTGTTTTTATTTGTACTTTATTTCACAGGTGAATGGGTAGGGGTACATTGTACCCCATACTCATTCACATAGGGTGGGGGGCCGGTATCCGGGGGCCCCCTTCTTAAAGGGGGCTCCCGGATTCCGATAAGCCCCCCGCCCGCAGACCCCGACAACCAACGGCCAGGGTTGTCGGGAAGAGGCCCTTGTCCTCATCAACATGGGGACAAGGTGCTTTGGGGTGGGGGGGCCGCGCGGCCCCCCCTTCCCCAAGGCACCCCCCCATGTTGAGGGCACGCGGCCTGGTACGGCTCAGGAGGGGGGGCGCGCTCGCTCGCCCCCCCTTTCCTGGCCGGCCGGGTAGCGTGCTCGGACAAGGGTCTGGTGTGGACTTGGGGGGAACCCCCACGCCGATTTTTTTCGGCGTTGGGGTTCCCCTTTAAGCCCATTCCAGGCGGCGGAGCCCGCGACGTCTCCTTCGCGGGCCCCGCCTACCTGTACACGCGCTCGAAATGGGCGGACTTTCCGAGCGGGAACAGTCCGCTCATTTCGAAAGTACAGCGGACAGGCCCACACACGGGCGGACTGTTCGCTCAAACACAGTTTCAGCGGACAGTTTTTCGGAATTTCCGAAAGACTTTGTCCGTCCAACTGTCCGCTGAAACTGTCCGCTGAAAGCCCACACACGAGCGGACTGTCCGCCCAAACACTGTTCAGCGGACAAGGTTGGGCGAACAGTCCGCCCGTGTGTACGCGGCCTTTGACGAACCTAGTTGGGCGGACAGTCCGCCCGTGTGTACGCGGCCTTAGGAATAACTCTCTTAAATCTGTTCAAACCAGAGTCTAGCAGACATCCCGGGTATGATAAAATTTATAATATAATAAAGAATAATAAAAATTATTCAATAATGTAATCAAATCCTAAAACACTGAAAAAGGGACACTTTTTGGTTGCTATGGACAATCTCCAAATTCCAGGCAGAAAAAACTGTATTTATAATATAAAAGTGCATGCAGGGCACTGCACAGACCACTAGGGACAAAGGGGGTGTGTAATTTTTTAATACAGTACTGTAATCTGTAAGATTACAGTGCTGTGTGTGTTTTGTGTCTTTTTACTTTTTTGAATTTGCCGCTGATCTCCACTCCCATGTGCCGTAACGTCGCAGGGAACGGAGCCCGGCGGCATTTGGGCACTGTGAATCGAGCAGAGGACAGCTCAATCACACAGCGCGGAGGACATCGCTGGATCCAGGGGACAAGGTAAGTAAATCTCACTGTGTCCTCCCCTGCATCCAGCGATGCGATCCCGAGTCTGGCTCGGGGTTACCGCTCCTGCTAGTAAATTCCCAACCCGAGCCAGACTCGGGATTACCGCTAGGGAGGTTAATGGTATATTTTCTGAATGGTCTGGAGTTGGGAGCTGGGTGCACAAGGGCTCTGTTCTGGGACCAATTATGTTTAATGGATCTAAACGATATAGAGTTTGGAGTTTATAATTCAATCTCAGTGAATGCTGAGGATACAAAGCTAAGCAGGGCAATAACTTCGCAACAGGATATAGCAACTTTCTAAGAAGTCCTGATTAAAACAGGGAGGTGGGCAGCTATATGCCAGATGAGGTTTAAAAGTAAGGTAATGCAATTATTAGCTAAAAATATGTATGCAACTTACATGCTAGGGGGAGAACCTCTGGGGAAATAAAGGAAAGAAAAGGATCTGGTGGTTTTAGTAGATCACAGACTCTGCAATAGCATACAGTGCCAAGCTCCAGCAAGAAAGGACTGCAGACAATGAGCATGCATTAAAAAGGTATTTACTCATGAGATGAAATTCTACCACTTTACAAAACATTCATTTGGCCGCATCTTGAGTATGCTGTCCAGTTCAGGTCACCAATCCTCAGAAAGGATGTGCTTGAACTACAGAGAGTCCATAGAATGTGAACAAAGCCAATAAGGGGTCTGGAGGACCTCGGTTACAAGGAACAACTACAAGTATTAATTGTATTCTCCCTGAAAAATAAGCATTTAAGAGGAGATATGATAGCAATATAGAGATCCTTGAATGGTAACTCTAGAAGTGGGAGGAAACGTTTTAATCATATTTCTCTAAAAAACACACATGGCCACACAATATAAGTTGGATAAGAAATGGTTCAATCTTAAACTGGGTAAGAGATTCTTTACTGTTAGAGCAGTGAGGATGTAGAATTCATTCTCAACAAGTTTAAAAAACATTTAGATATGATTCTTAGTGAAAATAGTGTGTAATGTGGAAAACGGTAGTCACAACCACACACACTCTCGGGTTGAACTTGATGGGTCTGTGCCTTTTATTCAACCTTGCCAACTATGTAACTAAAATCAATAGAGATATATAGGCTGGAAATATGTCATTAGTAAAGTAGCCTGCATAACCTCTAGATATGCCTTTAGCTTTTGTATAAAAAAATCACTAGGATCTTTCAAGTATGCTTTTGTGTCTTGTCTAATGGAGACAAGTGTCACTGAGTTTATGGCCCTAAATCAACAAAAACGTTTTGATTCTTGGGGTCGAAGCATCGTGGCTCCTACCTGTACTTATGATGTTCCCACTGTACATTAAAAGCTGAAAATTGTGTTTATCCTACTACAAGTAAAACATATTTCATTGTGTAGTATACGCTTTGGATTTCCCCTCCCAGATGGTACAATATTCGTGGGTGAAAATACCCAAAAACCAAAACAATTTTGATGTGCCAGGCGCCTCTAACTGAGCCCAAACATTTCACAAAAGTCTTTTCAAAATCTGAGATTTATGGTATCCTAGTGCCTGGATGATGTAGACAAAACTTAAAGGGGTCGTTTTTTAAATCTCTAGAAGAGAAAAATATAGTGGATAGATAACCTGTCTAACAAGGATCTTGCAAGGATTTTGATTTATACTTGTTTATCTGATGTAGGGTTGCCACCCGTCTGGGATTTACCCAGACAGTATGGGTTTTGAATCACGTGTCCAGGATTCAGTTAGCCTCACCCCCCGGACACAGTGTTCTGACCCAGCTGATGAGTCTCCTATTATGTCTCTGTAATGGGTTTCCCATGCAGGTGTCTCCCTCCCCTGCCTGCACTGTCCGGCGCTCTGGCCGAGTCTCTGGCGCTGTTTACGTTTTGCAGTGCGGTGCTGTGTGACACATTGCAGGGCGGCTGTGAGGGAGGAGAAACGTGTCAGTGTCTACTCCGTGCAGACAAACAACCCTGAGCTCTTTCCCTGCAAGCCGAGCATGTGACCTGTCTGGACACAGAGCCTGCTGTGCGAGCAGGGGACACCGACCGCTGGGTAAGTGCAGAGCTGAGGGCCCTTTCTTTCCTCCCATTAAGTTTGTACTTACTCTCCAGTGTGGGACTTGTCATGCTGATTTTTCCAGGGACATGGCTGCTGATTGAAGATTGCAGTCTAGATCCCCCTGCAGTCCCATCCTGGCATAATTAGTACATTGTCCTCTGCTCACTCAGTAGCCTTTATCTGATATCTTCTCTCTTCTCTATTTGTGGGGTGCCTGAGGATTGCTATGATTTTTCTTCTGTTTTTTTTTGGTAATTAAAAGATGCTTAAAAGTGTTGTAGAATGCGCATTGCTGCTTTGTGAACAGTTTGGATGGGGTTGGGTTCAGTAGAGCTGATTCAGGTTTTTGGATGGAGGTACGCTGCCCTGCTGACACCGCCCCCTGTCTTGCTGACACTGTCCGCTGCCCTGTTGACACCGTCCCCTGTCCGCTGCCCTGCTGACACCGTCCCCTGTCCTGACACCATCCACTGCCCTGTTGACACTGTCCCCTGCCCTGCTGACACCATCCCCTACCCTGTTGACACCATCCCCTGCCCTGTTGACACCATCCCCTGCCCTGTTGACACCGTCCCCTGCCCTACTAACTGACAGTGTTCACTTTTAAGGTAGGCTAGGTTCATATTTTAACTGTGACATTTCTTTCATTGATCTAATCATATTTCATGGGCACACATAGGCTTTTGTTTTATTTAACCATGCCCCTTTATGGCCCTCCCTCGCCACTGTTAACACAGTTTGGCCACAGCCACTGTTCGCTGCAGCATGCTATGCGTGCCTTATTACTACTATCCTAGGGTAACTCAAACGTGTCCCAGGTCACTTACAATCCTATAATGTGTACTAGAAAAGAAATTGTCCTGCGCAACAAAATTGTTCGGGTTTGGCTTGAAGAAAATGGGGCAACCCTAATAAGATGCCCCTGGTGTTTTGCTTTGTTTAATTAAAAAATCTACAGAAGAGATAATGAATTGCAATGTATGTATTTCTCTTTCATTCATTGATGGACACAGCTCCATTAATCTTGACCGTAGGGTTATTATGCCACCTTCAGGAGAGGACTAGGCAGAACATGTTATACATCTGATAAACAACAGAACTGTACAGTTCCGCCCAGGAGGCAGTCCTTCTGGTAATAGCCTGCTTCCTGCAGCTCAGTTTTTTTCTGCCTAGTGAAGAAGGACCTAGGCTCCCATCGGTCCTGGGGATTTTTTCTGGATTTTTGCCTTTTACACAAGATTTTAAGATCCTGTGATCTTCTATCAACAGCCAGCTGGGTGACAGGCTGGATAATATAGATCCTTGTAGTCTCCCCAGCCTGGCCATCGAGCGTGTACAGACCCTAGACACGCGCTGGGTGGCCACGACATGCCCCTTAGGCTCCAGCGGTGGCCGGTGAGCGAAATGCTCCGGGGCACACATATGACCAGACTATGGATGTCTTTGTCATAGTGGGCCGTGGCCCGCAGCCACCCCGTACTGCTCGGGTGTGGGTCTGTGATGGGATGCCTCTAGCTCGTCCGGATGGTAAGTACAGCTCTTCCTGCCTCGGCAGGATAGAGCAGCTGGGCATTCCCTGGGAGGTCGATTAGGGGGTCCCTCTCCTCCCTTTTTTCTTTTTCCAAATATAAACTTTAGGAAGGGGGGGGGGGGTTAGTTCTGGTTGATTCTGGACAGCCCTGGTTTTGGCGCTTGCCGAACTAATGGCCTCAGCGCAAGGTCCTGAGGGAGGTATCCTCCGTCGAGAAGATGAACTGGTGCCACAGTGTCCAGGTCTTTGTAAATTGTTTGTGTTGTTGTCTCGCAGTGAGCACCAGGTCTTCCATTTTACTGACGTCTTCTACTTTCTTAATCCAGGACGCCACCGAAGGTGGGGTTTGGCTTTTCCACTGAAGGGGGATACAGGATTTAGCGGCGTTTGCCAGGTGGCATACGACCGATTTTTTGTATCGTTTAGTGGACATTGTGTTTACGTGTAGGAGGAAAAAGGCCGGGTCGTCTGGAATAACGTATTCCGTGAACTTCTGAATAATGGTCCTGACTGTAGACCAGAAATAGGATAGCTTCGAACAGGACCAAAATATATGTAACAAAGTGCCCCTTTCCCTCCGACATCTCCAGCAAAGCGCCGAGGTGTGCGGGTAGTAGGTATGTAAAGTTTGGGGGGTGAGATACCACCTTGTCAAGAGCTTGTAGTTAGTTTCCTGTACTTTCGTACAAATAGAGGATTTTAGGGCAAGTGTTATGATACGTTGAGTTTGGTTCGAAGTAAACGTACAGTTCAGCTCCCTCTCCCATTTTTTCAGAAAGGCCAGGTGCGCGTCATCTCGGGGGGCGACAAGAAGGTTATACATTGTGGACAACGTTTGCGGGAGTGTGCCCTTTTCGGAGCAGTAGCCTTCAAAGGTAGTCAGGGGTTCGGCAAACCCTTGTGGGGAGGGCAAAGAGGCAAGGAAGTGTCTTAGTTGGACGGCGGTCCAGAAAGGTAATTTGAAAGGGCCCGTGGTATTACTTAATACCTCTATGGAAGGCCATGAGTCACTAGTCCGGAAGTGTCGTGCCTGTGTGCAATTTAAAGCCGTCATAGCGTTCCTAATGTGGGGGTCTAGTCCCGGAGGGAATAGTGGGTTCCCTATAATAGGGTACAGCGGAGAATTGGGCTGGGATAGTCAGTGTGTAGTACAGGATTGTGATCCCACTCTAAGTGTTGTCCCTATCAGAGGGTGTGTTCTCACTCCCGTTGCGAGATGGGAATAGCACCAGACAGCCCCTTGCAGAGGAACTTGTATTTGGGCTTGCTCCAGCTGTGTCCACAGCTTCAGCTCCTGATGCCTCCACCAATCTATAATCCTACCAAGGTGTACAGCCTGGTAGTATTTCCTCACATCCGGGACAGCCAGTCCCCCATTAATCTTGGGTAGGGAAAGCAGGGTTCGGGATAATCTCGGTTTTCTATTAGCCCATGTAAATTTAGTGAATTGACTATGCACCTGTCTGAAAAAAGATGTGGGGATTGCAATTGGTAGTGCCTGCAGTAAGTATAGGAATTTGGGCAGAATGCACATCTTAATAAGATTGCACCTGCCAAACCAGGAATGTAGGCCTTTATTCCAGGAGTCAAGTAAGGCTCGAGTTCGGGTCAATAATGGAGGGAAGTTCATTTTAAAAGTGTGGTTTAAATTTGCTGGGACAGAGGTACCCAGATATGTCAAAGCTACGGACGCCCATTTAAAGTGGAAACTAGATCGTAGAGCCTGCAGTACTGTTCGCGGGATCTCAACGCTCATGGCCTCTGACTTATTATAGTTAATTTTGAGATTGGATATCTGCCCATACTCCTCAAATTCCCGTAAAAGGTTTGGAAGGGAGATTACCGGATTTGAAAGGGAAAACAACAAGTCATCTGCATAGGCAGAGACTTTGTACTGGATATCTCCTACCACCAGGCCCTGGATGTCTGGATTGTTCCGAACTTTACACAGAAAAGGTTCCAAGGAAAGAGCAATGAGCAAGGGGGAAAGTGGGCAGCCCTGCCTAGTCCCATTCCTGATAGGGAGGGGGTCTGAGAGAATCCCATTTACTTTGACCTGAGCTGTAGGAGTAGTGTAGATCTGAGCAATCCATCTGAGCATTGTTTCACCTAATCCTATATGGCGTAAAACCGTGAACATATATTCCCAATTAACCCTGTCGAAGGCTTTTTCGGCATCAGTGTTTAGAAAAATCGAGGGTGTACTAGTTTGGGTAGCTACATGTATTAAGTTTAGCACCTTAATCGTGCTATCCCTAGCTTCCCTGGTAGGGATGAAGCCCACCTGATCCAAGTGGACTAGAGGCTGTAAGTTACGGGCTATGCGGGTCGCTAAAATTTTGGTGAACAACTTAAGATCCGTGTTTAGGAGAGATATCGGTCTGTAGCTGCTGCAAGCTAAAGGGTCTTTGCCTTCTTTGGGGATGACCGTGATATGTGCCCGCATAGTATCGTTAGAGAAGGTCGCTGTGTTCCCTATATCATTAAAAAAGGATACCATCTGGGGGCAGAGGGAAGGGAAGAGTGTTCTATGATATTGGAGGGTAAAGCCATAAGGCCCAGGAGCTTTCCCCGGTTTGGTCAAGTTGAGTGCCAATTCCAGTTCTTCGGGGGTTATTGGGGCCTCCAATTCGGCTACAATTTCCGGGGACAATGTAGTTGTATGTGATTTGTTTACGCATTCTCAATGTCATGGAGGAAGTCCCCGAGGAGGTGTCCACAGTAGGGGCTAAGGGTACATTCCAGTCTCCCCCCAAGATCAGCTGACCCTCCTGAAAATTAATCAGTTTAGAGAGAGTGTTTTGCATAAAGAGATCCTGACCTTCGTTGGGGGCATATATGGTCGCTAGCGTCAGTTGCGTTTCTCCGATAATCCCTTTAAGAAAGACATACCGCCCTTCTGGATCCACGAGAGAATCGCAATGATTCCAGGGTATCCTGCTGGAGAGGAGAATGGAGGCTCCTCGGGATTTAGTCTTATTGGTAGAGTGGTATGTCAGGGGGAAGAATCTGTTTTTGAGGACTGGCAAGCGGTCCTCTTTGAAATGAGTTTCCTGGATGAAGGCTATATCTACCCGGTCTCGTTTCAAATCCTTCATAAGCATACGCCTTTTCTCTGGGGTGTTAAGACCCTTCGCGTTTAAAGAGTAAATCTGCAGGCTGTCCATCTTCAACCAGAAAGAAGAAGGGAAAAAAAAAAAAGGGGGGGGGGTTGTGAGTTAAGGGAAAGGGAGGGGATAACAACTAACCTCAAGCCAGATGCTTGAATTTGCACTTCTCAACCGATAGCAGTTGAGGAGCGTGCTGGCCTATGTGGGGTAGTGGCTGGAACGGGCTGCGGAGGAGTGCTCCCGACCTCCCACCCCCCCCCCCCCCGCCCACCGGAGCTTCGGGATCATTATACACAGAAGCCGCCTCGACTATGGACTCCCCCCGTCCACCCCCCCTTGCCCCCAACACGCAGGTAACAAGGAGAGAAAAAATATGAAAAATGGGGGGGAGGGGAGGAGGAGGCGAGGGCCGCCAGTTCAACACTCCGGGTCACCGTGCGCACCGCACTGTGAGGGCCTAGAGTCTCCTCACAGCAGTAAGGAGCTAAGTAGCAACCTCACTACAGCCCACTAACAATAGACTCATCCACAGCCGGCGTAGAAAAAGGTGGATCTCGATGAAACACAGAGATCGCCTACCGGCCCAAGTGGCCCCATTCGTTGGATTCGACTGCAGGCCCCCATACAAGTTTGGGGGTCTTAGCTATGTTAAATAACTTACCCAAGCAACCCCTCACCACCCAAAGCCTCCACTACATCACAGCTTTGGCCCAGGGTGGAATGCTCGCCCGAGCAGCCGCCCCATAACCGACCTTCTTTCAAGGGGTATGCTGCTGAGCGGCGACCCCCCGCAAACATTCGAGGAGCTACGTCGCCCTGTATTCGGCAGCGGGTCAGCGCATGACGTCAATCACTATATTAAGGAATAAAACGTATAACCAAAAGGCATATAAGCAACATGTAAATTATACAAACATATAAAGATATAACAGGAGGGGAGCAATTGTGGAACTAGTTTATCCCACCCCTGCCCCCCTCAGCCAGGTGTCCAATGTCGGGCGGTCCCCTCATAGGTGAGGAGGGGAGAGAAAAGCCTGCCTCACCCCATGGAACCGCAGCCTCTCTCCCCGAGCCCAGGGGAAGTGTCAGCTGTTTCATCTCTGGGTGTCATACAAGATTAAGCCCCACCCCCTCCCACGGTCCCCAGTACGAACCCTATAGGGACCCCAGATCCTCGACACCTCCGCATAAGTTCAGCAGCCGAATTTCAGTTGATGCATCGGTGCAACATGAGAGCATCTAGAGGAAGGGGGGGACGCGCACCAGGTGCGGTGGGAGAGAGAGATATCCCCCGTCTCGCGGTGCGAGGCAGCCAGGAGGGGGGGAGGGGGAGCAGTCATTATCTAGTCACAGCAATAGGCCGTCCATGAACCGTCAGCAGGTTTCGTTGAGCATTGACCTCCATTGCTCTCCCCCCCTCCCTAGCAGCCACCCCCCCCCCCCCACCCCAGCAAGTCAATGTCACCTGCATAGAGGAAATGACGAATGTCCAAAAACATAAACATAAAGGGCCCGGGGGGGACAAAATTCAGCCAGGGCAAGGGGAACACCTGTATGGTGGTTCTAGTCTCCCCCCTAAAGGGGAAGACCCTCACAACTCACGTGTCCCCTCTGGAGTAGCCACCCGTGACCGTCGGCGCTGCCTCTGAAGTCCCGGCCGAGTATTCCCCTGCAGGGACTGCGATCCAGATCGGCCTCCCGGCGGCGGAAGGAACATCAGCCAGTTTTGTACTCTGAGGGGTTCCATATCCAGAAAGGCGAACAGATCAGGTAAATCTCTTGGGGAGCGGAGGTAAAACGACCGTTGATCCCTCCGGAATGTGACCGATAACGGGTATCCCCAGCGGTAGGTGGCTCCCTTCCGACGGGCTGCATCCAGCACCGGGCGGAGCATGGCTCTCCTCTGTAGTGTGGCTCTAGACACATCCGGCAAAATCTTGATCGTCGCTCCATCAAAGTCCGTCTCACCCGCTTCCCACACTCTGCGGGCAATTAGTTCCTTATGGGAGTAGTGATGAAGACGGCAAACCACATCCCGTGGTCTGTTGACATCCTGCGGCTTCGGTCCCAACGCTCTATGAATTCGATCAAATTCCAGGGTCGGGGGGAGCGGGTCCCCCGGTAGCGCTCGGAAGATGGCAGTGGCGGTGGCCGCCAGGTCCTCTGGTCCGGTCGCCTCCGGGAGGCCGCGCAGGCAGAGGTTGTTCCGTCTGCTCCTGTCTTCCATCTCTTCCTGGTGTAATTGGAGCAGTATCGCGGCATCAATATGGGCATCCTGGAGGCGCTCCAGAGCACAGACCCTGCTCGTCAGGTCTGCCACAGACGACTCCTCCGCTGTCAGCCTAGTTCTTATTGAGCCCAGCTCCCCCCTCACCTCCTGCATGTCCTTGCGATGCTGTGTGTCTATACGGCTGATGAGGACCTCGATATTTGCTTTAGTGGGGAGGGCTTTAAGAAGTGCCCATATCTCGGCCGTTCCCCCGGGACCCGAGGAGCTCGTCAGCAGGCTTCCCGATCTCGAGTGCAAGGCAGGGGGGATATCTGACATAGAGTCCGAGTCAGCTGAGGCCGCCGGCGACATCGGTCGGCTCCTCAGTTCCGTGCCGTTCTCCCCACGTGAGTTCGCCATATTAGAGGCAGTGGAGGGGAGCCGGGATTGCCGCAAGTAGTGCTCGATAGAGCCTCCGGAGTCCCTCGGTCCCGCTGGTCTGGTCTTCCCCCCCGGTTCTCCTCTTCCTAGCGGACATGCCTCGAGCAAAAGGTAAAGTTCAGATCATAATAGGCTCCGATAGCTGGGAGAAGGCCGGGAGCTCGGAATACAAGCGTCCTCACCCAGCCATGCCCAGGCCACGCCCCCTCCTCCCTTTTTTCTATTCCTGTCCCTGTTTTCCCTCCCGCCCGTGGGGGATGCTGCATGACTGGGCTATTGAGCAGTGTGTGTACCTGAACCAGGGATCCTCCAGGGGGGATCTGATCCTTGATTGGGGGCTGCGCTGGCTGTCTGTGTCCCTGGGCTGTCTTTTGTCTCTCTGCTGGTGTCTGTGAGCTCTGCATGTGCTGCCGTCATAGCGCTGACTGCCGCCATCATCTGTGTACATTCTCTGTGTACAGTTGTTCGTCGGCCATTTTTATGTCTATTTTCTCTGTGAGAAGCATGGTCAGTGACCATTTTCTCGAAGTTCGGTGGCCATTTTCCCTGTGATTTTTCTCTATACAGGGTGCCTGGCAGCCATTTTCTTGTAGCCTCAGCGCATTTTTTTCTCCATAGCGCTGGTTCTTTGTCCTGGACACCTGGGAGCTGACACTAGACACAGGCATCTGTAACAGTATGGCGCAGCACTCGGTCAGGGTGGTGGGTCCTAAGGTGGGGGCCCCTCAGTCTGCAGCAGCTAGGAGGGTGGGATTGAGCACCTTGTCCTAAGTTCCCAAGGGTGGCAGACAGGGTGGGTCAGCATGGCATCATGGCGTTTCTTCACCAGACCTCCCTGCAATTGCAGCTGGCTCGTCTGCAAACAGTGCAGTGCCTTTGGATGCTTTGTCGGCGGCCCTTGATACGTTCTTTGCCAGGGTGGCCCTTGCCCCCCCCCCCCCGTCCTCTGGGGAGAGTTCTGACTCAGACTCGGGGGTCCCTGCTAGGATGTGTCAGAGGACACTGACCAGAACCAATTGGACAATGAGGATGATTCTGGGTCTGGGTCCGTGCAAGACAAAGCGCTAGTTGGAGCACTTATCACAGCTGTGCTTGATACCCTGAAAATACAGGATGCAGCAGGGTCCTCTGCTGTGTTAGCGGTCCCTTTGGCGTTCCGTAAACCAGCCCATACACTTAAGGTGTTTCCGTATTCGATAAGTAAATATACAAGGTATGGGGAAGCCCGCATTGGATCTTTTCGGTCCCAAAAAGAATGGCGGTGCGCTACCCCTTTGAGGAGAGCCCTCTAAAAAAATGGTCGGCTCGCCCAGTTGTAGACCCCCCCCCCCCAGCATCCAGGTTAAATAAAGTAACCATGATCCCGGTAGAAGGGACTTCTGCATTTAAGGACCCTACCGACAGAAAGGCAGAGGCAGTGGCCTGGTCCATGTTTACGGTAGTGGGGTCAGCAAGACGACCAGTACTGGCCACAGCATTGGTGTCACAGACACTTACTGAGTGGGCAAAACTATTGCACCATGAATTAGAGAAGCAGCAGTCTTCTCCTGTCTGCGTGGAACTAGCAGACCAGTTAGTGCACGGCCTTAAGTATGTCTGTGACGCGGCCCTGGATACGCTTCCCTTGCTCTCCAGAGCATCAGTATCAGCAGTGGTGCTGCGGTGCCTGATCTGGCTGAAATACTGGTCTATGGACCAGGCATCTAAAAAAGCCTTGACGGATTTACCCTTCCTTGGTGAGCGGCTATTTGGAGCCTCGCTAGATGACATTATTAAGAATGTCACAGGTGGGAAGAGCACAGTCTAGGAAGGGTAAGGAGCCACATTTTCCGCTCAAAAGAGGTTTTTTCATCCGCCCGGGACTTCAGCAAAATGCTCCCAGTCCGACAGGGTGACTACTGGGGGACAGAAACATCCCTGGACTCGCAAGACAGCGAGCAAAAGTGCTACCGCATGAAGGTTTACCCCCACTGGTCACACGGGTGGGGGGTCGCCTTCGGTAGTTTGCAGCCTGGTGGGCCTCTCAGCTGTCCAACTAATGGGTCTGCAAACTGATTTCATTGGGCTACAAGATAGAGTTCCTCTCTTGGCCACCAAACTGATTTTTCCCCTCCAGCATACCCTTACTCCCGGGAGGCCCTTTTTGGGGCAGTAAGGGACCTGCTCAGCCGCGGGGTGATAGTGCCTGCTCCAGAAACAGAAAGGTTTCAGGGATTCTATTCCAATCCATTTGTAGTCCCCAAAAAGCAAGGTGTACGTCCAATCTTGGACCTAAAAGCCCTCAATTGCTTTGTGAAAATACAGAGGTTCAGAATAGAATCAGTTCACTTCGTAGTCGCTGCACTCCATCAGGGGGACTCACTGGCGTCTCTGGATACCCAGGACCCGTACCTGCACATACCCATATGCCTCAGGCATCAGAGGTTTCTGCGATTTGCAGTAGGGGAAGACCACTACCAGTTTGTGGCTCTCCCCTTTGGCTTGGCTTCAGCACCCCCAGTTTTACCAAGGTATTGGCTCCAATTTTGGCATTGTTGCTACAATGTGAGATCACAACAACCTAGACAATCTCCTTCTGAGAGCAGCTCAGAATTAAGGGAGGATGTGGCAATCACCATGCAAACCCTGCAGGAATTTGCGTGGGTGTTGAACCCCAAAAAGTCAGTACTTGTGCCGACTCAACACCTGGAGTACCTAGGCTTACTGCTGCACTCTGTGGAAGCAAGAGTGTTTCTCCCTTCAGACAAACTGCAGACTCTCAGAGCCGCGGTGAAGCTGTTGATGAACCGCAGGTGGTCGTTGCTGCGCTTCTGCATGCGAGTCCTGGGCCTCAAGGTGGCCTCCTTCCAGGCGGTACTGTATGCCCAATTTCACACCAGAGTCTTGCAGAAGGAGATATTGGCAAAATGGGACAAATCTCTGTTATCCCTTGATCGGCAGATTCAGGTGAGCCAGTTAGTCAGGGACTCTCTTCTCTCGTGGCCGAGATCTCCGGCACTTCGGTCCGGGAAATCATTCCTACCTCTTCATTGGACAGTGATCACAATGGACGCCAGCCTGACCAGCTCGGGTGGAGTTCTGGGAGTACAATCGACTCAGGGCCTCTGGTCGAGGGAGGAATCCCACTTGCCGATCAATGTGCTCGAACTTTGAGCGATCAGGCTATGCCTCTCCACATGGTCGATGAGAATACATGGACGTCCGATCAGGATCCAGTCGGACAACGCCACGGCGGGGGAATATGTCAACCATCAAGGAGGAACAAGAAACTCGGCTGCAGCACAGGAGGTCGCTCACATCCTTCGGTGGGCAGAGCGACACGTACCGGCCCTGTCGGCCATATACAACCCTGAAGTAGAAAACTGTAAGGCTGACTATCTAAGTCGCCAGATGCTGGACCCAGGAGAGTGGTCACTGCATCAGGAGGTGTTCAGGCTTCTTTGCCTGTGGTGGGGCACACCAGATGTGGATCTCCTGGCCTTTTAGCTCAATCGATAGATGCAGAGGTACGTGTCCAGGACAAGAGATCTATGGGAGCAGTACCGGCTGATTTACGCCTTTCCTCCGCTAAAGCTGTTACCATGTCTGCTCCGCAGAGTGGAGGCTGAGGGGATTCCAGTGATAATGATTGCCCCAGATTGGCCTCGGCGTCCTTGGTACACCGACCTGGTACGCCTGGTGGTGGATGCTCCTTGACTATTACCGATATGAGAAGACCTTCTGTCACAAGGTCTGATACTCCATCCTGCTTTACCGTCGCTGGTTTTAATGGCATGGCTGTAGAAAGCCAGGTACTAAGGAACCGAGGTCTGTCTGACTCTGTGATTTCCACTATGTTGGGGGCACAAAATCTTCTTCTCAGAAGATATATATGATTGTACATGGAAGGCTTATATCTCCATGTGTGAGGAGATGGGGTGGCGCCCACGCACCTACTTGGTGTCCAGGGTCCTGCTGTTTCATACAGCGTGGGGTAGATATCAGCCTTGGCTGTCTTTTTCCAATGACCCCTAGCGTCTCACTCTTTACTGAGCACCTTTGTGCAAGGGGTCCGGCGTGTAGTCCCTCTGGTGCGTCCACCTCTGCCTCCGTGGGATCTGAACCTGGTGCTATCGGCGCTTCAGAAACCGTTGTTTGAGAACATCAGGGAAATTCCTTTGTTGACGTTCTCTCAGAAAGTGGTCTTTCTAGTGCCCATTACATCTGCCAGGAGGATTTCTGAACTGGCAGCCTTGTCTTGCAAGTTGCCCTATCTAGTTATCCACAAGGATAAGGTGGTATTGCGTCTGGAACATTCTTTTCTGCTGAAGGTGGTTTTGGCTTTTCATCTCAATGAAGACATTGGGGGTTATTTACTAAAGGAAAATCCACTTTGCACTGAAAGTGCACTTGAAAGTGCACTTTCAGTGCACTTGGAAGTAAAGTCGCTGTAGATCCGAGGGGGACATGCAAGGAAAATAAAAAACAGCATTTTAGATTGCACATGATTGGATGATAAAATCAACAGAGCTTCCCCTCATTTCAGATCTACCCCTTAGATTTAGAGCGACTGCACTTCCAAGTGTACTTTCAGTGCATTTTCAATTGCACTTGCAGTGCAAAGTGGATTTGCCTTTCGTAAATAACTCCCATTGTGTTACCATCTCTGTGTCCAAAATCGACACGCCCTAAGGAGGTGGCCCTCCATTCCCTGGACATGGTCCAGGCTCTAAGGGTATATCTGTCTGCCACAGCTCCCTTCCGGAAGTCAGACTCTCTTTTCGTTTTGGTAGCTGGTCCAAAAAAGGACTGGCGGTCTCGTTGTCCACCATTTCCAGGTGGATCAGACAGATGCCTTGAAGGGGCAGGTGTCCCCCTTTCCCAATCACACTTTTACAAAGTTCTACAAAGTTGATGTAAGAGCATCTTCTGATGCCTGCTTTGGCTGCAAAGTTTTGCAGGTGGCCATGTAATTTTGCAATTTTACACTCTTTCTTCTTTTTAAGAGAAAGTTACCTTTTAACTGTCAATGCACTCTGCTGCATATGTTGATCGCAAGTTCTGATGCGGTTGGTTCAGATGGTGATTCCCCCATTAGGGAGCACCTCTGGTTGTGGGTGAAGTTATGTTGCTGTTCCCACCCCTCGTTATGACACTGCTTGGGGACGTCCCTACGGTCAAGATTAATGGAGCTGTGTCCGTTAATGAAGGAAAGAGAAAATAGGATTTTTGTACTCACCGTAAAATCCCTTTCTCTGAAGTTCATTGATGGACACAGCACCCTCCCCTCCTATTGGTTTACATTATACTGCTTGTTAAAGTACTGAGCTGCAGGAAGTAGGCCGAGGGGTTATTACCAGAGGGGCCGCCCCACTGTACAGTTCTATTGTTTTTCACATGTATTACATGTTCTACCTAGTCCTCTCCTGAAGGTGGCGTAATAACCCTTCGGTCAAGATTAATGGAGCTGTGTCCGTCAATGAACTTCAGAGAAAAGGATTTTAGGGTGAGTACAAAAATCCTATTTTTCTGATACAGACTACAGCAGTGTAATTTTAGTGAGATACGTACAGGTTTGTTTATGAAGAAATCACTGTATTAATATCTCAAGCATTTGCAGTCACAACAAAAAAGCCCTGTAATTAGTGTAATATATTTTTACTTTCTATGATTGTCAGCTTTAATTGACCATAGTGTGGTATTTTCCTAAGGTGGTTGTGTGAATACTTGAGTCATTTGCACAAAAAAAAGCATAAATAGACTTATTACTGTCAAGGTTGGTTAAAGCGGTAGTAAACCCAGTTTCAAAAAACACTTACATTCCCGGCATTCCGGAAATGCTTACTTTCACATTGGTTATGCTCTCAACCAAACTTTCAAACCATCCAATGTTTGGTTTCATAACTGATTACATGTGCAGCATTATGGCAGTTGAAGAATCATTAGAGGCCAAGATGGCAGCTTCATTGACTGAAAACAATAGAAGGGTTTACTTCCACTTTAACATGGTAATGGGGTTGATTTACTAAAACTGGAGTGAAATCTGGTGCAGCTGTGCATGCAAACCAATCAACTTCCAGGTTTCTTCTTAAAACTTAATTGAACAAGCTGAAGTTAGAAGCTGATTGGATGCCATGTACAACTGCACTGGATTTTGCAGTGTACAGCTTTAGTACATCAACCTCAATGTTTGCTGTGTAGTGTTGATATATTTTCATTCATACTATTGTGTGTGTGTGGTACCTTGGTTATAATTGGTCTAATTATGCATTTCTTGTTTTGTATACATTTAAACTTCCTTTGTTATATTGTAATTTTCCTTGAACTTCATAGAAGGTGGGGACACCCAAAGTGGTCTTCTGTTGTATGTTCTCATGTACCATTTATCTGTGAAATAATTTCCTGAGCATTTAAGGAGTGCTGCCATTGTTCGTTTCTATAAAGTGGTGGAATGGAGTGTGGTAGTGATGGGGCATGGTAAAGATATAGTGTACCATTTACAACTCACCTTACTTGGTTTGTGTATGTACGGGCTTGATTTTCTAAATCTGGAGAGTGCAAAATCTGGTGCAGCTGTGCATGGTAGCCAATCAGCTTCTAACTTCAGCTTGTTCAATTATGCTTTGACTAAATAACATGGAAGCTGATTGGTTTCTATGCAGAGCTGCACCAGATTTTGCACTTCACAGTTTTAGTAAATCATCCCCACAGTGTGTTTACAGCATGCTGTGTGTGTCTATATATAGATAGATATATCTATCTATATATATATATCTATACGTATACACACGCTGTATATAACACTTTATTACATGCATTTTTCTCAGTAAGCAGTATCAGTTGAGAATGAGTTGGTTTAGTCAACTCATTTATAATGATAATTATAGACTTGAAGCTAATTAACAGTTGAGTTAATATAATACTATAAAGTCAATTTACATTTATAGAATGATAGTTGAAATAATACATATTCAGTTATAAAAAATGTATGCCGTCTTTTTGTACTGAGGTTTCTGCATTAATGTGTAACACAATTAAAACAGTTCATATTTTCATATTGCTTGTAGCAAATACAGAGCTTAGAATATATATAAATGGGATCTCCTGAACATAAAGAAAAATGAAGCCCAGTGTGATTTGGTTGGTAATTAACAGAACACTATGTGTTGTGATCCATCCTTTGCATGTTATTATTTTATAAAAAATGTTTTTAAAAATGAGGTGTGAGATGGTAAAAGGAAGGAGGACAGCATAAGGAATTAGCCGTCTCTGTACGCAAATGTTTTTGCTTCTCTGAAGGAATTTTATTTGCAGGGAGCTTCACGGAAAGTGTACAAGGCTAAATATAATTAAGGAAACTATTTGTCCTAATTAATCTTCATCCAAGGGTATGAGAGCAGTGTTAAAAAAAATTAAAACTGATGCTTTTTATGGTTAACTAAGCTTGCTCCAAGAACACAACTAGGTAACCCTTTGCTTACTAATAGCGACATACTAGAATACAAAAAACAGGTTATTTAAATGTAGTTGCAAAATGCTTGTACACCAGCTTTTAGCCTCAATTCACACTAATGTAATTTGCCAATTCTGTAGTTGTGCTGCAGTGCATAACAATAGAAATTACATTCATTTTTTTTTTATTTGTCCGTTTTATTGCATCATTCAGCAAAACATACAGTTCTAAATTCACCACAGAAATAAAGTACAAATATAAAACAGGATACTGTTTCAGAACATATTACCACACTTATCTCTAGTGGTAAAACAGACTTGAAAGTTGCAAGTATACATATATTCAGGAGTTATGTATTGCTTAAATTCCGTGAACCCTGCAAGAGGACAAATAATCGACCCCAAGCTCACCGCAAGTAGGTATAGCTTCCAATAACAAAAAAAAAGTAAACATGAAATCCAAATGCTGATTGGATGTATTTTACTTAAAGAAAACAAATAACAAACTTTTAAAGGGGTTCAAAAAAAGCCCAAAAGCAAGGAAAACCTCAGTGGTTCTAAGAGGGAGGTCCAAAAAAGAAAGAGCAAACAAAATGAATAAAATAACAGGGGTTGGTGACATTATCTTAATTGTACAGTACAGGACACAGGCTAATATATTCATAGACCCTAGGTTATAGCCTTTTACTTTTCAGGTGATTGGACACTGCCAAAACTGTGCTGGACATGCCCTCCTTGGTGTACCCCTATAACTCTACCACACTCCTTGAGACCTCAGGTTTTTGCTTTTGCTTTGTTTTTTATGCAGAAATCATTAGCTTCACTGATTTATTACTATACTTTGGATTCTTCTATGACCTCCTCATTGTTTTCTCATGCAACTATAGAAGCAGTGTATCCAGGTCAGTACAATCTTAGTCTAAACCAGTGGTCTCAAACTGGCGGCCCTCCAGCTGTTGCGAAACTACAAGTCCCATGAGGCATTGCAAGGCTGACAGTTACAAGCAGGCAGAGGCATGATGGGACTTATAGTTTCACAATAGCTGGAGGGCTGCCAGTTTGAGACCCTTGGTCTAAACCTTAGGCTGCTTTCACACTAGGGCGGGAGCGGCGTCGGCGGTAAAGTGCCGCTATTTTTAGCGGCGCTTTACCGTTGTTTTAGCGGCGGTCTGCGGGCGCTAGCGGGGTGGTTTTAACCCCCGCTAGCGGCCGAAAAAGGGTTAAACCCGCCCACAAAGCGCCGCTGCAGCGGCGCTTTGCCGACGGTATTGCCGCGGTGTCCCATTGATTTCAATGGGTAGGAGCGGTATAGGAGCGGTGAATACACCGCTCCTTCACCGCTCCAAAGATGCAGCTAGCAGGACTTTTTTCACCGTCCTGCCAGCGCATCGCTCCAGTGTGAAAGCCCTCCGGCTTTCACACTGGAGGGAAAGGGGCCGGTTTTTTTCAGGCGCTACACAGGCGCTATTTTTAGCGCTGTAACGCCTGAATACCGCCCCAGTGTGAAAGCAGCTTTAGGAGCCCCACACTGTCCCCATGCCATGGAACAGCCTGTAATTCTGCTTAGGCACTCACCTTAGAACTTAGTTCATCACATGTCGTTAGCCGCAGGGGGTTATACAAGTCTATAGTAGTGGTCTGTTCACATCAATGTAACATGGTGCACTGCAATTTTTGAAAAGATGTATATGCTTCTTTTAGTGCTATGTAGTGCATTTTTGTCCCCCTACACTTTAATGGGAGCATAGTATAAGTTATGTAAATGCATTTTTTTTGCACATTTGTTTTGCTATTTTGCTTGAAAGCAGTCTCTTCATAGCAATTATTATGTCAAAGCAGATATTACTAGTCAGTGGCAAAACCAAAAATGCATAAAGCAGGAACATGCATGAAAGACGCATGAAAAACTTGAGATTGTAGGCCACACACATGCACACCATCACTTACTCCAGATACAACCAAATATACCCAACCTAAAGTTTGGCAAATTATGCCTTCGGCACTTTATTGGTTTAACATATGAAAATAAAATAACATATTCTTTTTTTTATTGACCATCAAAACAGCATAACTTTAATGAAACCAAAATTTGTAACGGCTTCGTTTTCAGAACTCAAGCAGCATTACCTAATTTTAACATGGAAATAAAACGTCCCTCCTAGACATCCAGGTTGACCCAAACACATAATAGTGCTCACGACTGGGGAGGGAGGGAGGGAAGTCTTCAGCCGGTTCCCTATAAAGGCTTCCCACATTCCAGCATCCCATTGGCTAGCTGCTGTTCCTGGATTTAAAGGGGCAGTACCATTTTAATCCTGCTTTTAACACAAGGAATACCATTATTATTAACTCCATTTACACTATAATGAACGTGGTGGCCACAATCCTGAGTAAGTGGGCTCATATTGTGCCCCCTTTTCCATTGATTAAGCAGCAGCACTAGTGTGAACTTAGTGTCACCTTTACCATTTATTAACCCCTTCATGTCAAATGTGAAACAAATCTTAATGCCTGAAACCAGTTTTGCACCTTTAAAGGATAAGTTCACCTTTTGACAAAAAATAATAAATGCGCATTTATAACTTGGTACATGTTACACCCAGAATATGGGTGTAACATGTAACATGTTATGAAAGGTGAACTTATCCTTTAACAGATTGTTGTAAACTTCAGTGTGTTGTTGTTGTACAGTTTGTAAAACTGTACATATCATCACAACTATTTAGGGTATCCAGGTGACTTATACAATGTTTTTTTTTTCAGGACAAATTGGGCCTTCATTTGATGTTAAATGTTAATGGGTATCTTCTAATTTTTCATGTTATCAAAGAAAATCTAGCCCAAAATAGTAAAAATATTTTTTTTTTTAAATTTAGATATAAATTACTTGTAATTACCATGACCTACCACCAAAGGACAACCCAAAACAAATTTTCCTACTACCAACAATCGCAGCAATACCACATGTGTGTATGGTATTTGTTGTTTATACTTGCAGTAGGACCCAGGAACAATAGTGCACATTTTGCTTTTTTTTTATCCTAACTCAAACACAAACACTAAGGCCGCGTACACACGCGGGGACTGTTCGCTCAACTTTGTCCGTCAAACAGTTTCAGCGGACAGTCCGCTCAAAATTAGCATGGACGGACTTGCCCACACACGACGAACGAACAGTCCGCTGAAACCGTGCGCGATGACGTGAACGGCACGTACGACGGGACGAAAAATACGACGTCCTATACACTGCAATGCAAACTTCGGCGTGTAAATCCTTTCTGAGCATGCGCGGAACTTAGTTTGACGAACAAGCCTACACACGAGGGGACTGTTCGCTGAAACAGAGTTTCAGCGGACAGTTTTTCGGAATTTCCGAAAAACTTTGTTCAGCAGACTGTCCGCTGAAACTGTCCGCTGAAAGCCCACACACGAGCGGACTGTCCAGCGGACAAAGTTGAGCGAACAGTCCCCGCGTGTGTACGCGGCCTCAGACCAGCCATAGATGGACTTAAATGTGACTGGTTCAGCAGGAAAATTTAGATCAGTCTATGGGCAGGCTAGTTGTTCACCCATCGACTTCAGTATAAACCAGCCTGACTGTGTTGATGAGGGATGCAAGCATTTTATTTCCCTTCAACCTCTGATCATGACCTCTTACCTTTGAGAAAAGATACATTGTATGCATTTTATCTTTTTCTTCATTCAAGATGAGAAGAGTACAGGGGGGTGCTGTACAGCAACTTATCACTGTGTTAGCCAGTCATCTGATTAAGATCCAGTCCTCCTGGCTCCTGATTGCTAGTAGGAGATCCGGAGCTTTTGCCCCAGTACAAAAACAGGTACGCTCATATGCATCCCTACGGAGGAAGACCCTCTACAATGAGGCCATTTATGAGCACAGACTCAGCAAGAAGGGGATAAACAGGTAGACTGATATGCATCTTTTTACTTGCTTCCAAAAAGACCAATAAACTAAAAAATCATCAGGTATTTGCATTTGGCCAAAATATGTAAGCTCACCATCTGTGCAACCATGGTAGCAGTGTTTGCTAATTCATGTACAATTTTGAAAGATGTTACACATTGGGGGTTATTTACTAAAGGAAAGTCCACTTTGCACTGCAAGTGCACTTGGAAGTAAAGTCGCTGTAGATCCTAGGGAGACATGCAAGGAAAATAAAAAACAGCATTTTAGCTTGCACATGATTGGATGATAAAATCAGCAGAGCTTCCATGCATTTCAGAATTACCCCTTAGATTTAGAGCAACTGCACTTCCAAGTGCACTTTTAGTGCAATTTCAAGTGCACTTGCAGTGCAAGGTGGATTTGCCTTTCATAAATAACCCACATTACTACACAGCACTCTGGTACGCTTTGTAGCAGTGTACCAGAATACAGTGCTTCTGCATTGTATTCAGTGAAAAAATGCTGTAATGTGACTTTAGTGGCACTTCATGTAAAGCCTGGTACATACAGGCTGAATATCGGCTGGTTGAACAGAAAGCGGCCGAGATTTGGCCCATGTGTACAGCAGCCTTCCAACAGAAGACAGGCGAATGGATAATTTGGGATAATAATTTCCCTTCTAGATTAATAAAGTATTCCGAATCTGAATCTGGAAAAACAGCCAATCGGCATCCAATCAGCGCTTGCTTCCAGTGGCTGCTAGCTCTGACCAGTGTGTTGTCTTGAGTGGGGCAGCGCCTCTTTGTCAAAACACAATAGCACACCTGGGAGATCACTGCACTAACATCGAATAGTTAGTACATCAAGCTCCACAGTATGTCTCGTACAGCCCGCTGGGTTGAACGAAAAATAAAGTGTGTACCAGGCTTAAGTCTGGCTGCTGTCACAAGACAATACAGAGCTAGTTCAGTTCTGCCCTGCCTCTGCATACAGCAGACGATCGTTGAACTTGTGATCAGTTTCTGCTAATAATAGCAAACAGTAGATCACTATTATAAGCTATCCATTGCAGAATGGCTGCATGGGGGTGGAGCTGGATCAGGTCTACCCTGATCTGATCCTGATCCATCATTAAAAAAAATAATAATTAAATTGAAATGTCTACAATTTTAATAAATCAACTGAACCAGTTAAAAATATTCTGCCCATTTATTCCTAGGTCCTGACCTATATGATGTATAGCTTTACTAGGTGAGCATTAAAAGCCCAGGTAGTTGAGTGCAGTGATGTTCAGAATTGTAACTTTTGCAGACCCATGCAAATGTTGCCTTTATGCTAATTTCTGGCTATGCCAACTCAAATCCTATGTTAACTCCTTCCCTTTACATTTTACAGATTATTATATTCCTGGGTGCATCACAATGTCACTGAGGCTCTGTGACACGATCACACGTGCCTGCTATCCCCAGCTCTTGAAGGGGACATACAGGTTCGCCCATTTGCCCACCACTGCCATTGTGCCAACGTATATTGCGTACGGCAGTCGGCAAGTGGTTTTCATGGCAGAAGGTTTTTTATCTTAATGCATGCATTTATCTCTATGCATTAAGATAAAAAACCGTCTGTGTGCAGCAGCCTACCTCAGCTCACCTAATGCTTACCTGAGCCCCATCTCGATCCAGCGATGTTGAACGAGAGACTCGGCTGTCCGGGATTCTCCCTCCTGATTGGCTGAGAAACAGCAGCGGGCGCCATTGGCTCAATGAGGAGAGAGAGGGGGCGGGGCCGAGCTGTAGCTCCGTGTCTGAATGGACATACAGAACTGCGGCTTGGCTCGTGTGCCCCTTTAGCAAGCTGCTTGCTGTGGGGGCACTCAGCAGGAGGGAGGGGCCAGGAGAACAGGTGAGGGACCCGAGAAGAAGAGGATTCAGGCTGCTCTGTGCAAAACTATACAGGGCAGGCAAGTATGACATGTTTTTATTGCGTCTGCAAAGTGGACATTTAGGACCCTTCCACACCAAATGCAGTTGGATGCTTTTGGATGCATTTTGAACTACACTTCAACTGCATAGACAGCTCAAAATCAAGGTAATCCTATAGGCATAGTTCACATCAATACAGTGCAGTTCAGTGCAGTTAAAGAAAGTAAAGCATGCTGCATTTTTCTGCAATGCAAATGTGGGGAATACACTACAAACCACACCCCTTTCACACATCGGGAGCGTTTTTCAGATGTTATTCAGGCGTTTTAGCATTAAAAAAAGCACCTGTAAAGCGCTTGAAAGGAGCCTCACCTGCAATCCCAATGTGAAAGCCCAAGTGCTTAAAGAGCCCTTTCACACTGCCAGCACCCGAAAAACGCTTGTAAAGTGGCGCTTAAACTAGCAGCGCTTTACCAGCGTTTTTTAAGCTCTAGTGGCCAAATAAAGGGTTAAAAGAGCTCACAAAGCGCCGCTGCCAAAAGCGCTTTTCGGGTGTTTTGCAGGCGCTTCCCATTGATTTCAATGGGAAGGGGCGCTTTAGGAGCAGTATATTCGCTGCTCCAAAAGCGCTGCAGAGAAGCTGCTTGCAGGACTTTTTTGACACCCTGCCAGCTCAGCGCTTCAGTGTGAAAGCATTCAGGCTTTCACATTGGGATTGCAGTTGCGGCTTCTTTCAGGTGCTTTACAGGCGCTTTTTTTTAAGCTAAAGCGCCTGAAAAATGCCCCAGTGTGAAAGGGATCTCAGTGTGAAAGCACTTGGGCTTTCACATTAGGATTGCAGATGAGGCTTCTTTCAAGCGCTTTACAGGCCCTTTTTTTTTCAAATTAAAGCTCCTGAAAAATGCCTGAAAAACGCCCCAGCGTGAAAGGGGTCTTAAGCCAAGAAAGCCAAGCCCAAAAACATATAGAAAAATGTACTGCAAACGCAGTGCTAAATGCAGCTCAAAGCGCATTCAGGTGCACATCAAGCACACTTCAAATGCATGTAAACATGCAGTCAAAAATCACATGTAAGTGCAGTTTCTGGTGTGAATGGGCCTTTAAGCTGCTTTGATTATTTTTTCAGGTGTTCAAGGAATTGCTTCAAGTTACTTCAGAGGTGCATTGTACTGTTTTGCTTGTTATTGCATTGATTTGTATATTTAAGCTGCTCAGATGCAAATTATACCCAATGTACACAGTCTCATAGAGAGTGAAAAGAGGTAAGGAAATCACAAACAGGAAATATGATCTCTGGGATCAATTTGTATATTATGTAACAGAAAAATACAAGCTTATTTTTTACTTGTATATACTGTATATTTCTGAGATACTGTAAATACTCACCACAATTGCGTGAGCACTCCTCTATCAAAAACGTAATGAGTAAAATAAGAAAAAAGATGAGTGAGTGCCCTACTCATATGGAAGGATACAAAAATACAAATCGTATTTGCTTTAAGGCCCATTCACATTATCTTTTGACATGTGATTTTCACACGATTCTGCATGTCATCAAGTGAATATGCATGTTCGTCACCTGAAAAGAAGCTTCTGCTACATTTCAGGCAACAAGCTTAATGCAATTTGTGAAGGCATGGTTTGCCGTGATTGGCGCGCAATCCTTTCGACAACTACAGCAGAATCACAACGCATTTAGGGTGCCATTGAAGGATAATGCAGTGCGTTGTGCTGCAATTGGCACACAATTTGGGGGCAGCAATTCTGCCCGCGATCCCAAAATGCGAGATGTGAATGGGGCTTTATAAATGGCAGGACTAGAAACATTAAATATAACTGAAGTCCAAAATTGTTATTTTAATCATTAAGTACAAGACACAGGCAAAGTATTCATAAATCCTGGGTTAAAGGCCCATTCCTTCAGATGATTGAACACAGGCAAGCTTTTGAGGACACGTCTCCTGGGCACCCCCCATAACGCTACCAGACTCCTAATGTGATTGATCTCTTCTCCTTCACTGAAAAATCTCTTAGCTTAAAACACTTTTTTATTTTTCTTTAATACTTTATCTCTGCATTTTTTAAATCAACTTCTCTTTGGTAAACTTTGGGGGCTGTACCTGGACAACATGCTGGGGGGACAGCCTGTAATGTTGCTTCAGGTACTGGGTCCTGCAAGGGCACTCACCTTGGTGCTTAGTACAATGTGTGTAGTCAGGCCCCCTATTTTAGGCAGACAACAAGCAGCATATTTGATGAAAGCAGAATTTTCTGCCTCTATGTCACAGTGCCTCAATAACAGAAAGGCCTTAAAGCGGTTCTCCACCCTAAAGTGGAAGTTCCGCTCATCTGATCCCTCCCCCCCTCCGGTGCCACAATCGGCACCTTTCAGGGGGGAGGGGGGTGCAGTTACCTGGATAATCCAGGTATCTGCACCCACTTCCGGGACAAGACCGCCGCAGACGCCCCGCCCCCCCCCCCCCCCGTTGTGTTCTGGGAAACACACAATTCCCAGGACACAGCGGGGACCAGCAGAGACACGCAGCGCGACTCGCGCATGCGCAGTAGGGAACCGGTTAGTGAAGCCGCAAAGCTTCACTTCCCGATTCCCTGACAGTGGATGGCGGCGGGGGCAGCAGAGAGATGAGCGATCGCTCGTCATCTGCCGCCGACATCGCTGGACCCTGGGAAAGATAAGTGTGAATTTATTAAAAGTCAGCAGCTGCAATGTTTGTAGCTGCTGGCTTTTAATAATTTTTTTAAAGGTGCAGAACCGCTTTAACCTAACCACCTCAATACCAGACACTTTCACCCCATTCCTGCCCAGGCTAATTTTCAGCTTTTAGTGCTCTAACACTTTGAATGACAATTACTCATGCAACACTGTACCCAAATAAAATTTGTATTTTTTTTTCTTTTTTTTTTTTTTAGACAGAGCTTTCTTTTGGTGGTACTTAACCACGTGACCGCTGGAAGGCTTTATCCCCCTTTATGACCTGGCTATTTCTTGCTGTTCAGCACGGCGTTACTTTAACTGGCAATTGCGCGGTCATGCAACACTGTATGCAAATTCAATTTATATCATTTTTTTCACACAAATAAAACTTTTTTTTGGTGGTATTTATTAACCGCTGCCTTTTTTGTTTTTTATTATATAAACGAAAAAAAAAATTGAAAAACAAAACAAAACATTTTCTACAGTATTTTTAATAAAAAAAAATCACATTTCTAAAACTATGTCCATCCCCTTACTTTTACTGTGATGGCAAAAAGGCAAAACTGTGATGGCAAGAAGGCCTTTGACAGGGTGGACTGGATATGTATGCAGGCTGTTCTTACGCAAATAGGGATCCCTTCCCCTATGTGCTCCTGGATACAAACGCTTTTTTCCATACCATTGGCCACAGCACATATTAATACTGCTTTTACAATTTGCAATGGTACCTGACAGGGTTGTCCCCTGTCCCCATGAATGTTTGTACTTATTCTTGAAACCTCTTTCTGCAATGCATCCGCAGAAACCCTGACATTTCAAGGCCCAAGGTTATCATCATAAAGTTGCCTCCTATGTGGATGATTTACTCTCCTATGTAAGAAATCCAATGGTCTTGCTTCCATCCCTCCTACGAGAGTTGAGGACATCCGGAGGTGTATCAAACTTTAAGGTTCACCTCCAAAGGTCCACCTCCAAAAGTCAGAGGACTTAAACATCAATCTACTGGATGCTACACTGCAAGCCTTCTTTTCCTTTTCGATGGGTCACTCATGCCCTAAAATATCATTGCATTTACATCCCTGCGGATCTGTCTAAGCCCCTGTACACACGGTCGGAGATATCCACAACCAAATCCGTCGGATTTTGCCCGTCGGATTTTGTCCGTCGGATCTTGTCCGAAACTGTTGCATACACACGGTCGGACAAAGTTGGCGAAAAATCCGATCTTTCAGAACGTGATGACGTAATTTCGTTACGATGGGACTACATTCAGGCTAGTAGCCAATAGCTTTGATGTAGGAATTTGATCTGAGCATGCGTGGCACTTGGTCCGATCAAAATTCTCTACACATGATCGGAGTATGTCCAATCGGCCCAGTTGGTCGGGAAATATTTCCAACATGTTGGAAAATTGGGTCCGACGGATATTTCCGACGGAATCAGTCCGATGCATACCACACACAGTCGGATTATCCGACAACACGGTCCGATAGGACACATTCCGACGGATTCTCCGACCGTGTGTACAAGGGCTTAGACATTCAAACCTAATTTTCTCCCAATTCTGCAAACATTCTGGAGAGATTTGCTGTCATGGAACATGTTAGCCCTGTCCTGGTTTGGGCGCTGTAAAGTTTTAAAAATGAACGTAATACCCAGACTCCTATATTTGCTTCAAACTCTTCCGGTGCATATTCCCCAAGCTTATTTTTGCTTGGTCAAGGCCAAATGTATCCGTTTTGTTTGGCAGGGCAAATTTCCTTGCATTAGTAGGGACATGGCATGACAAGATCAAAAGACAGTGGAGTAGACTTATCAGACCCAGCCAGATATTACATGGCCTCTCATATAAGAGTCATTGCCTGGAACAAACACTATGCCTTTAAGTTTTGGCTCTCCCTGGAACAAGACAACTTCTGGTCCCCCTGACAGGATGAAAGGACTTCCCTGGTCTGGTCAAATCACTACTGTTTCTCTTCATAAGTACCCACTAATAGGACCTATGTTATGCAAAATCACCAGATATTTTACCTTGGTGGGCTGTCGCAGTTGCCCTTTGCCTTTTACACCCACATTCAGTCACCCAGATTTCCTCCCGGACAGTTGGACAAAACTTTTTAGGCTGTGACCAGTACAGAGTAGTGGTGGCTTATCTCACCTGTCCTTGTCATAGAAGGTTCGACAATGAACCGCAACAGTTCAAAGTTATATGGTTACATAGAACTATTGCAGTGTGGGAAGAGAACGCAAAAAATTTGACAACTGTGTCAAACCTTCCATGACAAGGAAAGGTGATATAAGTTACACCACTCTGTACTGGTCACAGCTGAAAAACTGTGGTACAAGTGGTCGGAAATTCTGATGGAAAAAGTCAGTCAGGTTGTATGAGGCATAACACTGTACTAATGACACTGGCTGGGAAGGGGTTAACATCTAGGGGCAATAAAGGGGTTAACTGTGTGCCTAAATCCAGTAAGTGTAATGTGTGCTGCTTTTACTTACAGAAATGCCTTTTTTTTTTAAACAGTCAGATCGCTGCTCTGTGTACGGTGTTTTGTGATTGGCTACAGTCGATCAGCAGGTCCACAGCCAAAGACATTGGCCGGGACCTGCTGAAAGAACCACACAATAACGATAACAGGCAGGATGACGTACATGTATGTGATCCAGCCTGCCTATGCAGCCCGCCCACAGTAAATGTTCTATGGGTGATGGGAACCAGTTAATCACCTCTGGGTTTTTTATTTTTTTGCTATATACAGTGGGTAAAATAAGTATTGAAGATGTCACTGTTTTTCTAAGTGAATATATTTCTAAAGGTGCTACTGTCTTGACATTTTCACCATATGTCAGTAACAACCCACGCAATCCATACATATTAACCACTTCAGCCCCGGACCAATTGTCAGCCTAAGGACCAGAGGTCTTTTTACAATTTTGCACTGCACTGCTTTAACTGGTAATTGCGCGGTCATGCAATGTTGTACCCAAACGAAATTTGGGTCCTTTTCTTCCCACAAATAGAGCTTTCTTTTTATGGTATTTGATTGCCTCTGCGATATTTATTTTTTACGATATAAAAGGAAAAAGACTGAAAAAAAATATATATTTTCTACTTTTTGTTATAAGAAAAATCGAATAAACTAAATTTTAGTCATACATTTAGGCCAAAATGTATTCAGCCACATGTCTTTAGTAAAAAAAAATGTCAATAAGCGTATATTTATTGGTTTGCGCCAAAATGGCGTCTACAAACTAGAGTACATTTTCTGGAATTTACACAGCTTTTAATTTATGACTGCCTATCTCATTTCTTGAGGTGCTAAAATGGCAGGGCAGTACAAACCCCCCCCAAATGACCCCATTTTGGAAAGTAGACACCGCAAGGAAATTGCAGAGGGGCATGTTGAGCCCATTGAGTTTTTTTTTGTCCCAAGTGATTGAATAATGAATTGCCTTCCACCCGCTGGAAGGCAAGCACGTACGGGTACGTGCTTGTGCCCGTACATGCCATTCTGCCGACGTAGAATTACATGCAGCGGTCCTTAAGTGGTTAAAGAAACCAAAATTAAGTTATGTGTAATGAAATGGAATGACACAGGGAAAAAGTATTGAACACATGAAGAAAGATGTGCAAAAAGGCATGGAAAGCTAGTACACCAGCTGAGATCTATTAATAATTAGAAAGCAATTATTAAGCAATCTTGCCCCTTTTCAGTGCAAATTAACTGCTTCCGGACCGCCTCACATATACATTTACTGTGGCAGGGTGGCCCGGGTGCGCAAAATGACATGCACGCGGTTTAGGAGGCGCAGTGTGCACGCGGTTTAGGAGGCGCATGCACGCTGCCGGTGCACCGCTTATGCTGTGATTGGACACAGTGGGAGCCAATCAGCAGGCCTGGTGGCCGTGACAGCCGCCTTGACCCATCGATTGTTTACAGGAGAGACAGAGCAACAGTGTGCCGATGTAAACAATGTACACTGCTGATCTGCCAGGGAGGAAAAGTGAGAGATCGTGTTTCAGCTAAGCTGATTCACGATCTCGTTTCCTCAAGTGAATCCACTCCCCCCCATGGTTAGAGACACCTCCCAGAGAACAGATTTAACCCCTTGATCACCCCTAGTGTTAACCCCTTCACTGCCAGTGTAATTTTTACAGTGATAAGTGCATTTTTTGTCACTGATCACTGTATTGGTGTCACTGGTCCCCAAAAAAGTGTCACTTAGTGCCAGATTTGTCCGCCGCAATGTCGCAGTCCCTCCAAAAATCGCAGATGTATGCCATTACTAGTAAAAAAGATAAATAAAAGTCCCTAAATCTATCCCGCAGTTTGTAGACGCTATAACTTTTGCGTAAACCAATCAATATACGCTTATTGGGATTTTTTTACCAAAAATATGTAGCAGAATACACATTGGCCTAAATTGATGAGGACTTTTTTTGGGGGGGATATGTATTATAGCAGAAAGTAAAAAATATAGTTTTTTTTTTCAAAATTGTCTGTCTTTTTTTGTTTATAGCACACACAATTAAAACCACAGGGTGATCAAATACCACCAAAAGAAAGCTCAATTTGTGGGGAAAAAAAAGAAAATCTATTTCATTTCATTTGGGCACAGCGTCGCATGACTGTGCAACTGTCAGTTAAAGCCACGCAGTGCCGTATCACAAAAAATGGCCTGGTCAGGAAGTGGGTAAAACCTTCCGGGGCTGAGGTGGTTAATATCAGCTTGTTCAGTTTTAATTGATGGCCTATAAAAAGATGTCTCATTACCAAGATGTCACACAACAAACATCTCATGATTGATAAAAGCAAAGAGCTCTCTTAAGATCTTTGCAACTTTATTGTTGCAAATCATACTGATGACATTGGTTACAAAAGGATTTCTAAACTTCTGAATGTACCAGTGAGCACTATTGGGGCCATAATCTGCAAGTGGAAAGAAATAGGACTTTTTGTACTCACCGTAAAATCCTTTTCTCTGTAGTTCACCGACTGACACAGCTCCTTTCTTAGACCATCGGGTTATTACGCCACCTTCTGGAGAGGACTAGGCAGAACATGTTAACATGTCATAACAAAACTAGAACTTTCTAGTTCCTCCCAAGGGGCAGTCCCTTAGATAACAACCCCCCAGCCTGCCTCCTGTAGCTTCAGATACGTGAACAAGCAGTATAACGTAAAAAATAGGAGGGGAGGGTGCTGTGTCAGTCGGTGAACTACAGAGAAAAGGATTTTACGCTGAGTATAAAAAATCCTATTTTCTGTTACGTTCACCGACTGACACAGCTCCTTTCTTAGACCATTGGGACGTCCCCAAGCAGTGCTAAAACGAGGGGTGGGAAACAGCATAAAAATTCACCCACAAAAAAAAGTGTGGGAACAGTAAAGAACTGTTTTCCCCACAAAAACTGCTCCTCAGTCTGGGAGTCACTACCTTACAAACCGCCTCAAAACTTGCGGTAACAAATGCAACAGTGCATTTACTAAAAGATACTGTGTTTTTTACCACAAACCCAGAATTTTTTTTAGTGCAATTGCAAATTACACAGCTGCCTTTGCGGCCAAAACAGACATCAGCCGATGCACCGACATCTACCTTGTAGAATTTTGTAAAAGTGTGAACAGACGACCAAGTCGCTGCTTTACACAATTGAGTGACAGACGCTTGATGTCGGAAGGCCCAAGACGTTCCAATTGCCCTGGTGGAGTGGGCCGTGACCGGAAAGGGGGGCACATGCCCCTTCAAGGCGTAGGCCTGTACTACAATTTGTCTGATCCACCTGGAAATGGTGGCCGACGAGACCGCCATGCCTTTATTTGGAACAGCCACCGAAACAAACAAGGAGTCTGACTTTCGAAAGGGAGCCGTAGCTGACAAATACACCCTCAGAGCCCAGACCACGTCCAGCTAATGGAGGGCTACCTCTTTAGGATGTGTTGGTTTAGGACACAGAGATGGTAACACAATGTCTTCATTGATGTGGAACGCTGAAACCACCTTTGGCAGAAAAGAAGGTTGCGGACGCAACACCACTTTATCCTTGTGGATAACCAGATAGGGCAACTTGCAAGACAAGGCCGCCACTTCCGAAACCCTCCTGGCCAATGTAATGGCCACTAGAAAGACCACTTTCTGAGAAAGAGTCAACGGAGGGATCTCTCTGATATTTTCAAATGGCGGTTTCTGAAGCGCCGATAACACCAAGTTCAGATCCCACGGGGGTAACGGTGGACACAGCGGAGGAACTACATATCGGACCCCTTGAACATAAGTGCTCACTAGAGAGTGAGACGCCAGGGGTCTCTGAAAAAAGACAGCCAAAGCTGATATTTTTCCTTTAATGGTTCTTAGAGGCAATTTCTGGTCTACTCCTTGCTGTAGAAACAGCAGGATCATGGATATAGAAAAGGAGCACGGACGCCATCCTTTCTCCTCACACATGGAGCTGTAGGTCTTCCAGGACCGATGATATATCTTCAGAGAAGATTTTCGTGCTCTCATCATAGTTGGAATCACCGAGTCCGAAAGACCCCGGTTCCTCAACACCTGGCTCTCAATAGCTATGCCGTTAAACCAGCGATGGTAAAGCAGGATGGAGAATCGGATCTTGAGACAGAAGGTCCTCTCGTAACGACAGTCGCTATGGGGCGTCTGTCATCAGGCACACTAGGTCTGCATACCAGGGATGCTGGGGCCAATCTGGGGCAATCAGTATTACTGGAATCCCCTTGGCTTCTACTCTGCGGAGCAGATGTGGTAACAGTTTCAGCGGAGGAAAGGCATAGATCAGCTGGTACTGATCCCATGGAGCCACCAGCACGTCTGACGTGTCTGCTCAAGGATCTCTTGTCCTGGACACGAATCTCTGCACCTTCCAATTGAGATGGGAGGCCAGAAGATCCATGTCTGGTGTACCCCATCGCAGGCACAGAAGCCTGAACACATCCGGATGCAATGCCCATTCTCCTGGGTCCAACATCTGGCGACTTAGGTAGTCCGCCTGCCAGTTCTCCACTCCCGGGATGTAAATGACCAATAGGGCTGGTACATGTCGCTCTGCCCACTGAAGGATGTGAGCGACCTCCCATGCGCGGCCAAGCTTCTTGTTGCTCCTTGGTGATTGACATTGAAAGTCTTATCGACCATGTGGAGAGGTATAGCCTGATCGCTCGCAGCTGGAGCACATTGATCAGCAACTTGGATTCCTCCTCCAACCAGAGGCCCTGGATCGACTGATCTCCCATTACTCCACCCCAGCCGGTTAGGCTGGCGTCCATTGTGATCACTGTCCAATGTAGCTGTAGGAACGACTTCCTGGACCGAAGTGCTGGGGACCTCAGCCACCAGAGCAGGGAGTCCCTGACTAACTGGCTCACCTGAATCTGCTGATCCAGGGATAACGGAGATTTGTCCCATTTCGTCAAGATCTCCTTCTGCAAGACTCTGGTGTAAAACTGGGCATAGACGCAATACCGGAAGTGACGTAAGACTGGCGGAAGATGTCAGGAAGTCATTTTTCTTATGTGCTGTTACCAATATTTTTTAATGTGAGAGTCTAACCTTTATTTTAAATAAATCGAATCTTCGTTTTTAAAAATACTACACTATTGGAGCCTTTTTCCCTTTACCCTGTATCTTGTATTGAGTGGCATACATTTGTGGAGGTCGCTGCCTGGTTCCTAATACAACTGCTACAGGGATGGACGGCCCCCTGGTGGTCGAATGTGGGTGCCCACATTTTTCAAGCTGCTAACTATAACAGTAGAAGACCCCCTGGTGGTAGATGATAAAACGGACAGAAGATTTATTGTACTTGATGTGCTGTTCAATCAAGGAGTGGGAGTGAGAGTTCTGAGAGCCCATATTTTTCTGTGCATTCGCTTTGCCTTCTGTTTCTCTGATGGGAACCAATTTTAGTGCCTTTGGTGTCGTCTAAACCATTAAGAGACTAATTTATATGGACATAATAATGGTGCTTGCTTTCTGATTTTTTCACTTATATTTATTTAGTTCTTTTAACAGCACTAATCACTTTACAGACCTATTATCATTTTATACACTTATCTGTTTGCGCAGGATCATTATGGATTTTATTTTTATTTTGGTATTATGTGAATACTATTAGATCCAGCTGCATTCTTTAGCACTTTAATTGCAATTTGCACGTGTATACATTTTTATTTATTATTTGCTGTTAGTGTGCGTTTATTTTATGCGTTTATTTTATGAGGATTTTCTATAGCACTTTATATGAGCACTTGTTTGCAATTTTTTAGTATATGAAATTTACTGTTATTTATTCACCAGATATGTAGTTTTCACCTTTAGGTAGTAGCGCAAAGTCTATTTCTATTTTTTGGACATACGGTACTGCCTCGAAGGAGGCCACCATGAGTCCCAGGACTCGCAGTTTTGTATAGTGAGTACTCCTGCGCTCATGTGGAATACTATCGTAAAAGTATGAGGTGCTGCAAACACCGTATGAGTCAAACACTACTCAATGTGAAAAAATGTCAAAATAGTTGGTGTTGAGCTCCTAATAAAAATATTTTTGAGAATACACTACTAATTATTACTAGAGTGAAAGAATTGTCAATGTAAACAGCAGCAGTGTATCGAATGACGTAACAAAATTCTCAATACATGGAAACAGTTACAATGTGTAATCAAATAAAATTCATCACAGTATAAAGTGCTGATGTGCTAATAATAAAATTTATCACAATATAAAGTGCTAAATATGCAAATAAGTAACTATATCCACCTAATCTGCACCCTGCACTTTGGACCCAGAATAGTGTCCAACTATTTCGTTTATATTATTTTGGACTTATATTTATTTCCTCATTTTGTACTTATATCCATTTATTCATTTTTTTATCCACATCTGATTTAAATAGTCATGTTTATTTGTGTGTGTGAGCCTCCTGCTTACTCACACTTGCATGTGGTTACTTGTTTGCACATTAAGCACTTTATATTGTGATGAATTTTATTTATTACCACATCAGCACTTTATACTGTGATGAATTTTATTTGATAACATATTGTACTGTTTCCATGTATTGAGAATTTTGTTACGTCATTGGATACACTACTGCTGTTTACATTGAGAATTCTTTCACTCTAGTAATAATTAGTAGTGTATTCTCAAAAATATTTTTATTAGGAGCGCAACACCAACTATTTTGACATTTCATCAGCAGTTTTACCATGGCTCTGAGAGTCTGCAGCTTGTCTGAAGGGAGAAAAACTCTCGCTTCCATGGAGTGCAGTAGCAAGCCTAGGTACTCCAAGCGCTGAGTCGGTACAATCACCGACTTTTTTAGGTTCAACAGCCACCCAAATTCCTGCAGGGTCTGCATGGTGATCGCCACATCCTCCTCTAATTCTGAGGCTGAAGATGCTCTCAGGAGGAGATCATCTAGGTAACCTATGATCGCGATCCCGCGTTGTCGCAGCAACGCCAAAACAGGAGCCAATACCTTGGTAAAGACTCGAGTGGCCGATGCCAAGCCAAAGGGGAGAGCCACAAACTGGTAGTGGGCTTCCCCAACTGCAAATCGCAGAAATTTCTGATGGCGAAGGCATATGGCTATGTGCAGGTATGCATTCTGAACCTCTGTACTTTTACAAAGTAATTGAGGGCTTTTAGATCCAAGATTGGAAGTACCCCTTCCTTTTTGGGGACTAAAAATAGATTGGACTATCACCCCGCGACTCAGCAGGTCCCTTACCGCCACCCATGAGGGCCTCCCGGCGAGCCGGGAGTATGGGTATGCTGGAGGTGAAGAATCTGTTTGGTGGCAAGAGAGGAGCTCTATCTTGTAGCCAGAGGAAATAAGATCACAGACCCATTGGTCGTACAGCCTAGAGGCCCACTGGGCTGCAAACTCCTGAAGGCGACCCCCCAACCGTGTTACGGTCGGGGGAAAACCTTCATGTGGTAGCACTTTTGCTTGCAGGCTTGTTAGGCTTGCGGTTCCAGGGACGTTTTTGTCCTTCAGAGGTCGTCCTGTTGGGCTGGGGACGTTTAGCCGAAGACGAAAAAGCTGCTTGTGAGCGGAAAATGAGGGCCCTTGCCTACGACGTGGCTCCTTAGCCTTCCTGGCCTGTGGGAGTAGAGTACTCTTACCACCAGTGGCATTTTTAATAATGTCATCCAACGAGGCTCCAAAGAGCCGCTCGCCAAGGAAGAGTAAATCCGTCAGGGCTTTTTTAGATGTCTGGTCAGCCGACCAGCATTTTAGCCAAATCAGGCGCTTCAGCACCACAGCTGACACTGAAGCCCAGGATAACAGAGGGAGAGTATCCAGGGCTGCGTCACAAATGTACTCAAGGCCTTGCACTAACTGGTCTGCTAGTTCCACCCAGACAGGAGAAGCCTGTTGCTCCCCCAATTCGCGATGCAAAAGTTGTGTCTGCGACACAAGTGCGGATGCCAGTACTGGTCTCATTGCTGACCCCACAATCGTAAACAAGGAACAAGCCACTGCTTCGGCCTTCCTGTCCATGGGATCCTTAGGGGCCCCCACTGCAGGACTCATCACCCTGACCGAGTTCTGCGCCATCCAGATAGGTGTGCCTGTGTCTTGTGTCAGCTCCCTTATGAGAGAAAAACGCTCTGTGCTGAGCCCCACTTCAGAGCGCTGAAGCTGAAAAAAGTGTTCAGGCTTCAACAAAATGGCCGAGCATCCAGTATAAAGGACATAATCACAGGGAAAATGGCCGCCAGACTCCAGTAAAATGGAGTCAGAGCATGCTACTCCCTGGTCACACCAAAAATGGCCGCTGAACACTGTATGCAATGAAGGACAGTGAAACAGGCAGAGAAATGGGAGTAAACAGCACTACAGTGATCAGCAGACACAGCCTCCAGACACCCAGGGGAGAGACCTACAGACATCCAGGGCACAGCTACGCAGCTCAGTCCCCACCCCAGGTGAGAGCCCCCCCGGGGAGCCCCTGTCTATGGCACAGACCGCTCAGCAGCCCATGCAGCATCCCCCACAGGGCAGGGGGAGGGAAGATAGGAACAAGGAGAGAAGAGAGGGAGGGGAGAGGGAGGTGAGGGAGAAGAGAGGGAGGTGAGAGGGAGGTGAGGGTCCATACCAGGTGACGGGGCCAGCGACGTGTCAATCTCGCCACCGAAGGCGCCGACATTGACTTCCTTTGCTAGTCCCGGCTACCTGGAGCCGCGCTCAAAATGAACGGACTTTTCTTCCTGCGTGGGAGAGTCCGTTCATTTCAAAAGTACGGCGGACTAGCACACACACGGCCGTGCAGTCCGGCGGACAAATTTTGATGCAAAACTACTTTCTATGTCCGCTGGACTTTTTGGTAAAAAAAAGTCTGCGGGAGCCCACACACGGGAGGATAGTCCGGTGGACTCGAGTCCGCCGGACTTTTCCACTGGATTGTTTGATCATGTGATGCCATAATACACACCATGTTTGGAGATCAAAAGGCACTGCACATCACCCCCAAAACACCAAACCAACAATGAAGTTTGGAGGTGGGAACATCATGGTTTGGGGCTGTTTACCAGCAAACTTCATGTCATTGAAGAAAGGATGAATATAAAAATGTACCAAGACATTCTTGTTAAAAATATGCCATCTACCAGGATGATGAAGATGAAACGAGGGTGGACATTTCAGCAAGACAGTGATCCCAAACACAAACCCAAGGAAACACTCAATTGTTTACTAGGAAAATAAAGCTGCTAGAACGGCCCAGCCAATTACCTGACTAGAATCCAAGAGAAAATGTAAATAACAAAAGATCAGAATTCATAGAAGAGGCCCACAGAACCTTCAAGATTTGAAGAGTGTGGAAGAATGGGCCAAAATTAAACCTGAGCAATGCATGCGACTAGAGTTTCTCCATACAGGAGGCATCTTGAAGCTGTAATTACCAACAAAGGAATTTGTACAAAGTATTAAATACATTTCAGTTAGTGTGTTCAATACTTTTTTTCCTGTGCCATTCTATTTTTTTACACATAACTTAATTTCTGAACTTATTTGTTTTGGTTTCTTTGTATGTATGGATTGCATATGTTGTTACCGACATGTGGTCAAAATTTCATGTCAATAGCACCTTTAGAAATATACATGCCTAGAAAAATGTTGAAGGTGTTTTACGTGCTGTATATGGCGAAAATGTAAAAAAATAACAAAAAATGTATTCTAATTAAATCTTTATTTAAGGAATGCGGTTTGTACAGAGTGACAAAATAACACACATGTCAATCTACGAAATTCAGTGATAGGCAATAAAAATAACTCTTCAAAGAAGTCTACATAGATTAGCGAGAAAACAGGCATGGTTCCATAACATAGTTATATTAAGTCAGGAGTCTGGGTCTAAAGGAATCCACAACAGTAAGTCTACCTGAACAGTAGAGGCAACCTCCAATCCTAAAATAGAGATAGTTTTATTGGGCCTATATAAACCAATGATTAAGAGCCTTAAGGAAAGAGAGAGACAACCTGAGAGTTAAAGTGAACTTTCCCTATTTGGGAGGAACCAAATCATTGTACTTTGGGGGACTAAACTTGAGCAATGTACCTCATATAATATGTAGCTCTCGGTCCTCATTTCGCAGGAGCAGTACCAGAGGATTACTGCAATCGAAAATAATTTTCTCTTTAACCACTTGCTTACTGGGCACTTAAACCCCCCTCCTGCCCAGACCAATTTTCAGCTTTCAGCGCTGATGCACTTTGAATGACAATTGCGCGGCCATACAACACTGTACCCAAATGAAATTTTTATAATTTTTTTATCACAAATAGAGCTTTCTTTTGATGGTATTTAATAACAGCTGGGAGTTTTATTTTTTGCTAAACAAACAAAAAAAGATGCAAAATAAAAAAAAATAAAAAATCATGTTTAATAGTTTGTTATAAAATTTAGCAAACAGGTCATTTTTCTCCTTCATTGAAATGCGCTGATGAGGCGGCGCTGGTGGGCACTGATAGGCTGCACTGTTGGGCACTGATAGGCACAGTTAAGGTGGCACTAATAGGCACAGATAAGGTGGCACTGATGGGCACAGATAAGGCAGCACTGATGGGCACAGATAAGGCGGCACTGATGGGCAAAGATGGGCACGGATGGGTGGCACATATGGGTGGCATGGATGGGCACTGATGGGTACCACTGATAGATCGGACTGATGGGCACTGATAGGTGGCACTGCTGGGCACTGATGGGCGGCACTGCTGGGCACTGATGGGCGGCACTGATGGGCACTGGTAGATGACACTGATGGGCACGGATATGGGGCACTGAGGTGCAGCACTGTTTTTGCGGCAGATTGTGGGCACTGATAGGTGGCACTGTGGGCACTGATAGGTGGCACTGTGGGCACTGACGTCAGTAGACGTAGTCCCGGCAAAGCAGGTCCGCGCTGTAGCCGTCATTCAGCTACAGCGCGGATCTCTAGAGGTTAATAGGAAAACAGAGTGGATGACACCTAATGTGTCAAAGGGGAAAATAAAGATAAGGAGTAAAGAAGGAATCGTAGAGGGTAGGTAAGTGGCGATAAAAGGGTTCTGGTAGGGTCGACAGCCCTATGCTTCAACTTCTTTTAAAACAGGTTATTCAAATGTAGGACTTGTATTCATCTGAGAATCGGAAAAGATTCCAGTGTGTCCAACGAGTGTTGTGCTCCTCTCCCCTAGGGCAGCTGTGAGATGCTCCATCCACTGTATGTTGCACACCATTGCAAACCATTGTGATACCACAAGTGGAGATTGTTGCTTCCACACACTGGGGACGCACGTCCTGGCTGCATTCAGCCTGTCAGTGCTTAGACCGTGCGCAGGATGAATGGGGTGTTAAGACATTTGGCCATTGCTACAATATCTATCATCCTGTTCGTGTGTCGTGCTTCCCTATTGCATATAAATCCAGCCTGGCCCAGGGGGATTAAACCTTGGAGAACGGATCCAAACGGAATCTTTCGGCCCAAATTTTTGTGAAGGTCACAATTAAGCAGAGCAATAGACTTGTAGCTCGCACAGCTCTTTCTCAGGCTTAGGGATAGCAGTGATGCTTGCTTGTAAAAGGTCCCGTGGCATATTATGGTTGCTAATATTGCATTGAAGGCGGTGATGAAGTGGGTTGCCAATTGAGCTTGGAATGTTTTGTAGTAGGCAATTGTAAAACCGTCGGGCTTGGCGTTTTTCCCCCCTTGGAGACCCCACTAGAGCAGGTTATAAAGAGCCTCATAAAAAGCATGGAAGGACTCTGCCATTTCCGTGGAATCATGAGTTCTGAGTCCTGTGGGGGCGGATAAGGCAGGGATGTAGGATATGTTTGGATGGCATGTGCTAACGTTCTGCTGCATTTATCTCCGTACTCATAAAAAGTTCTGCGCGCCTTCAATAGGCTGTTAGATTGGAATAAGGAGTGTTCCCTAATTTGTTCCCAAAGGCTAGTGACTTCTGCTTCAAGTATCCTGTCTGGATGTGTTTTATGGTGTTTTTTGCAGTCGTGGAGTTTTGCAAGCAACTCGAGCAGCGTTTTTGCTCTGGCCACCTTGAGACTGTGACCATGTTTAATGAGCATTCCTCTAATGTAGCAGTTATGTGCAGACCATATAGAGAGAGGGTCAGGGACCGAGTCTTTGTTGCTCTCAAAAAAGAGTTTGAATTCCTGCAGGATACCCGCCTTAACCTCAGGGTCCTGAATAAGGGATTTGTTAAGTCGCCATGTGGCTGGTCTTGGTGTCGGGTGTTGTAGGGCTATTTCTATGATTAAATGTTTTCATTTAAGAAAAATTGTGACAAAACATTGGAACTTCAAAAAAAGTCACCATGCATCTTATCAAATACCTTGGGTCTGTCTACTTTCCAAAAAGGGATCATTTGAGGGGTATTTGTACTGTCCTCCCATTTTAGGGCTTAAAGAAATGAGGCAGTCAGTACATCAGGACTGACCATTTTCAGATATACACTATATTACCAAAAATATTGGGATGCCTGCCTTTCATGCTTTCCAGAAGGACTTGTCACCTGCCCACACCGCCAAAAGTACCAATACCTGGTTTAATGATCATGGTATCACTGTGCTTGATTGGCCAGCAAACTCGCCTTACCTAAACCCCATAGAGAATCTGTGGGGTATTGTGAAGAGGAAGATGAGAGACACAAGACCCAAGAATGCCGACAAGCTTAAGGCTGCTATCAAAGTAAGGTCCATAAAGACATGGATGAGCGATTTCGGGGTGGAGAAACCTGATTGGCCTGTACAGAGTCCTGACCTTTGGGATGAATTAGAGCAGAGACTGTGAGCCAGGCCTTCTCATCCACATCAGTGCCTGACCTCACAATTGTGCTTCTGGAAGAATGGTTTAAACATTCCCATAGACACATTCCTAAACCTTGTGGATAGCCTGCCCAGAAAAGTTAAAGCTGTTATAGCTGCAAAGGATGGGCCAACTCAATATTGAACCCTACGGATATGATAATATATATATATATATATATATATATATATATATATATATATACATACACAACCCATAGCAAAAAGTATCACCACTCTTGGAAAATGTTCATTCAATTGTTTAATTGTGTAGAAAAAAACGAATCACAGCCATTCCTCAAAACTATTTTCATTTAACATTCCAACCTTCTGGCTTTAAAAACAGTTAAAGTAAAAAAGAAAAACTGTAGTGAGTTGCAACTGTTTTTTCAGATCAAGCAGAGACGTATGAGTGCTGCCAGCATTGCTGCAGAGGTTGAAGGGGTGGGGATCAGCCTGTCAGTGCTCAGACCGTGTGCCGCACACTGCATCAAATTGGTCTGCGTACCTGTTGTCCCAGAAGGAAGCCTCTTCTAAAAATGATGCACAAGAAGCCCTTAAACAGTTTTCTGAAAACAAGCAGACTAAGAACATGGCTTACTGAAACCATGTCCTGTGGTCAGAAGAGACCAAGATAACCGTATTTGATTCAGCTGGTGTCAAGCATGTGTGGCGGCTACCAGGTGAGGAGTACAAACACAAGTGTGTTGTGCCTACAGTCAAGCACGGTGGTGGGAGTGTCATGGTCTGGGGCTGCATGAGTGCTGCCAGCACTGGGGAGCTACAGTTCATTGAGGGAACCATGAGTGCCAACATGTACTGTGGCATACTGAAGCAGAGTATTACCATCCCTTTGGAGACTGGGCTGCAGGTCAGTATTCCAATATGATAATGACCCCAAACACACCTCCAAGATTAGCACCGCCTTGCTAAAGAAGCTGAGGGTAAAGGTGATGGACTGGCCAAGCATGTCTCCAGACCTTAACCCTACTGAACCTGTGTCGGGCATCCTCAAACGGAAGGTGGAGGAGCGTAAGGTCTCTAACATCCACCAGGTCTGTGATGTCGTCATGGAGGAGTGGAAGAGGACTCTAGTGGCAACCCGGGGAGCTCTGGTGCCCAGGAGGATTAAAGCAGTGCTGGAAAATAATGGTAGCCACACAAAATATTGACACTTTGGGCCCAGTTTGGACATTTTTACTTAGGGCTGTACTCACTTTTCTTGACAGCGGTTTAGACATTAACCACTTCACCCACTTCCTTCCCAGACCAATTTTCAGCTTTCAGCGCTGTCACATTTTGAATGACAATTGCGCGGTCATGTAACACTGCACTCAAATTATTATTATTTTTTTTTTTTCACACAAATAGAGCTTTTTTTTGGTGGTATTTAATCACCACTGAGGTTTTTATTTTTCACGCTACAAATTAAAAAAAAGAACAAAAATTTTCCAAAAAAATGCAAAATCATCCTCACACAGAGAGCTGTCACAGATCTGCAGATCGCTCGTGGCCACGCTGCGAGCACTCATTCTGAGGAACGTCCACTCAGAATGAGGAAAGGACCACCCGGCCGTTTTATGTGCAGTGGCTAAGTGGGAAGTAGTTAATGGAATTATTTTGAGGGGACAAAGTTACACTGTTATACAAGCTGTACACTCACTACTTTACATTGTAGCAAAGTGTCATTTCTTCAGTGTTGTCACATAAAAAGATATAATAAAATATTTCCAAAAATGTGACAGTATTACTGTTTTGTGAAATACTGACACCAGAGCAAGTGTCATTAGAGTATATCGTAATTCTGTAATGGTAATTATGCACAATGGTTGGCTGCTCTCATATCACTGTATGTCAGTTTCGCCAGCCATTATATCTGATCACAGCCACAGCAGTACAATGTCCCAAGAGCGGTGCTGCCAGTCAGTGTCCCTAATCACTGCTGCACCAGTCATATTGTCCATGCTCACTGCCACACCAGCTATAGTGTCCCTGATTACTGCCACACCATTCCCAGGGTCCCTGATCACGTGACCTAGGGGGGTATAAAAGGACCTTATCTACTTCCTGTTTCTTATGCTGCTACTTCCTGTTTTTTATGCTGCTATGGTAACAATTGCGTGACCTAGGGGGTATAAAAGGACCTTGTCTAAAATGGCCACCATAAAGCCTGAAGATGGAACACGCATGTCCCATCCGCTAACCTGGAAATGACGCCCAGAAGTGGCGCCGATCCCCGCCAGCGCTGGCGCCTAGCGTTTGCGCTCCACAACCACCGGAAACATCATATCCAGTGGTGTTTCTGGGCCTGGGACCATCCACATCATCTATCCCTCTGCCGGATTTACAGCCGATGGCCTCTCCTCTCTGATGGCGACTAGCGGATGAGGAAATTAATACAATGCCCATCTATGAACCACTTCTGTGAGTGTATTGATTTTTTAAATTTTATTAAAATTTACCATTTTACTGCACTTAGAAGGTGCTGTTCCTCTTCCATTTGTCTTTTTCAGGTTTGGTGTTGTGCTATGTTCCTTTCCATTTGGTTATGGTAGATTTGATGATGCTCCTAGAGATCATCAAAGATTTGTTTTTGTTTTTTATAACCAAATCCTGACTTGTACTTCTCAACAACATTGTCCTTTACTTGTTTGGAGAGTTCCTTGGTCTTCATGGCAGTGTTTGATTAGTGGTGCCACTTGCTTAGGTGTTGCAGCCTCTGGGGCCTTTCAAAAAGGTGTGTATATGTAATGACAGATCATGTGACACTTAGATTTCACACAGATGGACATAATTTCACTAATGATGTGACTTCTGAAGGTAATTGGTTGCACCAGAGCTTTTTATGGGCTTCATAACAAAGGGGGTGAATACATACGCACATGCCAATTATCAGTTTTTTATTTCTGAAAAATAGTTTTATGTATATATTATTCTAATTTTACTTCACCAACTTAGACTATTGTGTTCTGATCCATCACATATAATTCAGATTAAAAAAACATTGAACTAAAAGCAGTAATGTAACAAAATAGGTAAAAATCCAAGGGGAGTGAATACTTTTGCAAGGCACTGTATTGTCCCCAATCACTTCCACACCAGTCATATTGTCCCTAATCATTGCCACAACTGCTACAGTGTCTCTGATCACTGCCACACCAGTAACATTCTCCCTAATCACTGCCACCCCTGTTACAGTGTCTCTGATCACCGCCACACCAGTAATATTCTCCCTAATCACTGCCACCCCAGTTACAGTGTATCTGATCATTGCCACACACATCATATTGTCCCTGATCACAGCCACACCAGTTTGTGTCCCTGATCACCTCCACAGCAGTCAAACATATATATTCTGAAAGCAAAGGCCCTGGAGAATGAAATAATGGCTGCTTCAATTTTTTATATCACACAATATTTGCACAACAGTTTATCAAATTCAGATTTTCAGGAAAAATACACTTATGAATTTTAGTATGGTATACACACAAACACAATATAATACCCAATTTTTTTGTAAAATAAAATGTCCTCTTTTAAAATTGTGTATGCCCATGGAGCAGAGACAAACTACGGTACATTAAATTATTTATATAAATTCAATAAAGCAGTGCTATAAAAAATTAAAAAGAAGAAAGTGTTGTGAATATAGTCCAAAACAGACACACACAATGAATGCGTGTGAACTGCAACACACAGCAACCTATGTGTTTACAAAAAATACAAATAAAATAATTTTCAATCCATATAGTGCACCGTTAAACACCTCTCGAAAACAGTGCACCTCCACCACATAGAATGCGTGCTTACCAAAAGGCAAGCTCTAAGGAGCCTGTGGCTAAATACTCAGCCAGGGCCTCTGTCCGGAAGGGTGTTGAATATCCACAGGTATTGATTGGGAAGGATCTTGAGCTAAGCACCAAATAACCAGGGAGACTCGAACATCAAACCACCAAGGGAATAGGTCAAGATGTTGCCCAAAAATGTAAAGAGACTCACCAAAATGCTGATTAAAACGATCAAGAAAACAGCCGGCCAGCTTGCGCACACCCATCCACTGACTTACAGCGAGATGACGTCAGCACGTCAACCTCCCTACGCACGTTTTGTCACAATCTGATGCCATCTCGGTTCCCCACTATGGTGAGTCTCTTTAAATTTTTAGGCAATGCTTGACCTATTCCCTTGGCGGTTTGATGTTCGAGACTCCCTGGTCGTTGGGTGCTTAGTTCAAGATTCTTCCCAATCAATACCTGTGGATATTCAACACTCTTCCGGACAGAGGCCCTGGCTGAGTATTTAGACGCAGGCTCCTTAGAGCTTGCCTTTTGGTAAGCACACATTCTATGCGGTGGAGGTGTACTGTCTTCGAAAGGTGTTTATCACAAGAATCTATAATGGTGTGCACTATATGGATTGAAAATTATTTTATATATCATTTTTTGTAAACACATAGGTCGCTGTGTGTTGTTGTTCACACGTATTCATTGTGTGTGTCTTTTGGACTATATTCACAACACTTTTTTATTTTTTGTTTTATTGAATTTATAATTGTACATGTGTGTATCTCACGTTTTCAGCAGCAGCTTTATTTATTATTTTTTTATGATTGTTTTTTCCTTTTTTCTTTTTGCCATTTAGCGCTGTTTTTTCTATTTTTATTAAATTATTTATAGGCTACACTTTAAGAGCCTTTACAAGTTTCCAGTTGAGTTAAACAGGATAATTATTGCTCTCACTGTTTGCATTTGAGCATTGGACAGTGTCTTTTTAAGAAGAAATTTGATCAACTATTTTGCTATCGCAAGGGAGGAAAGACATCCCTTGTGACAACATAGCATGGGAACCTCCCTAGGGTTCATTTGTTTACATGTGGCTGTTACTACGCATGGATTATAAGATGGTCCATGTATACAATTTTTGTGGTTAACCAGCTGTTGCTTTTATCATGATGGTTTTTAATGAATTATTGTGCACAGTGAAATTGTATATTTTCATATAGACTTTTTTGTGTAGTGCCTAAAAAGTCCCAAAATCCTGATGGCAGTTGGACCAGAATGTTTGAACATGTATGGGCTTCCAATACCTGATGGGGTAAGTTGGAGGTTTGGGAAATTGAATTAAACACTTTCATTTGAAAGGGTGTTAGGAATTTATTGTAGGTTTTGTAAAATGTAGGTGTGAACCTGTGTGAGCTTTAGAGATGGACCTAATTGTGGCCAATAACTCCTTCTGCTTGAAGGGAGGGGAGTTTCGGCTGTATAGTCTGCAATCTGCTGTTCTAATTTCTCTTATAAGTCTATCTGAGTCTGGGTGGAAGGGTTGCAGAGGTCTAAATAATAGCCAGAAATGACTGGAAGATATGGAATTTACATTTCATTTACAGCGTTTTTGACTTTGGGGATAAATATTTGATAGGGTGAAGGTCTACTGGACTCATAATGCCATTGTTTAAGTTTATCTGTAAATTTCAATATAGACATAGCAAAGGGGCACATTTATTGGGGAATTATAAGACCTGGAATTTATGTAGGGTCCCTGTTTTGGATTGTTCCTTTTCATTCTGTTGATCTTAACTAAAACGTCCAATAGTGCAGCGCTAAACAAAAGTTATTAAATGTGATTGTCCATAAAAAACAAATGTGAGCAAAATCAAAAGACTTAAACGTGATTGTCCATAGAAAGGTGACTTAAATCTTCCACCAAGATTCAATGTGCATATATAAAGCACACCACACCCCGTGCTTTCAATCTGCTTACCAGAATAATATGAAAAAAGGCTTATAATCATGCGATGCCGGTGGTAAATAGTAAACTTGGATGGCACACTCCAAACTTGATAGATGGATTATAGGGTTAACCAGGTGCATCAGTATCAGATGGAACATCAAAACTCACACCAGGGTATGGATTTAAACAATCATCACCAAAATGAAAAAAAAAAAGGAGCAATAATAGTAAAGCCCGTAAGGGTAATACACCAAAAGGTTTATTGTAGTCTACTTACAGGACAACAGCAACATCAAGGCATATAAAAATCCACGGTTCACAATGTTCTTGTATCAGCCAGCCTGGCATGTTTCATCCTATGTAGATATCATCAGAGGCGCCTGGGGCAGGTGGTACAAAAGGTTTTACCCCCCTAAATAATGGGTTACTGTGCTGCAACTGCACATGCTATGCTATGGGGCAGTTGCAGCATGACCTTATTTACTTGAATGTGTCATGTTCGGCCCGACAGGGGGTACAATTCCTGCCACAGGCACTAAGCAAAACATTGCGGTCATGGCATATGTACATTAATGCTCGCTGCCTTCCCAACTAAAGGGGAAGCAGTTTAGGGTCAGTAAAAAGGTGGGTCAAACATAGGGTTTTACTGTCCATCCAATCACAAGTGTAAATGAGCCGTTACTCACAAGTCCCCTGTTTGCTCATAATTGGATTTCCAATATTCTTCAGTGGGAGTCTCAGTAAATATTTGTATTTATAATACAGAATATGTTACAAGTCACCATGTTGGACCTCTTTTTCACATCAACTTTCGCAAATTGTGAATTACTAGCCTTATCAAAGATTTACAATGGATTTTTTATTGAAGACCCACCATGCTTACATTCACCACATATTCAGTACCCTTTCAAAAGGATTTTAACTTTGCTGTCCATGCAACTACTACATCCATTGCAGATAAAATTATAACTTACCCTAATATAAAATTGCTGACAAAAGGCAGGCTTGCCCACATTATATTTTGCTACTATTTATAGATATGACACTTAAAATTATAGAATGAAATGATGAAATGTCACTAAAATTAAAATGTTTTATTTCCCCACAGCTTTTAGTCGTGCTCCAATTCCTATGGCAGTTGTTAGAAGGGAACTATCATGTGAGAGCTACCCAATAGAACTTCGTTGTCCAGGAACTGATGTTATCATGATTGAAAGTGCCAATTATGGGAGAACAGATGATAAAATTTGTGACTCAGACCCTGCTCAGATGGAGAATATTCGCTGTTATCTTCCAGATGCCTATAAGATTATGTCCCAGAGGTAAATATTTCATTTAATATCACAAATATGTATATTTTTATGTGCAGTATCTCGTTGAATGATTATGTTATTAAAAGTCAAATACATATTTAGAGTGTTAAAGGAATGTCTATCTCACATAAGGTCTTCTCTCTAGACTAGCTGGAGTTTTGACTGGATCACATCACATTAAGGATTTCTATCACCAAAAAGAAAAAGGATTATTGATTGCAGGGCCGGAGCTAGCCTGTCTGATGTGGAGGTGCAGCAAAACATGTCACTTGGCAGAGAATTTGAGGTCAGCAGAACAGTGTATTGGAGTCAATAGGGCAGTGTACAGGGGGTCAGCAGGACAGAGAATAGGATCAGCAGTGTGTAGGGCAATGTACAGAGGCCATTAATTTGTATGGCAATGTACAAAAACAAGAAAAAACTGTGAGCGTAGAGATATGTGTACCTCTATACATGGATCAGTGTCTGTAAAGAACACAGTCACAGTTCATTAGTCCATATGATAAACTGAACAATAGCAAATCCTAAAAGGAATGGTGGTGGGCAGACACTATCCTTAGAGAGAAGCCAGATCTGTAATAGGAAGACAAGGGAACAAGAAGGAAGCGTCACCTAAATGCAATAAGTTAAGTAGGATTTTAATGACACAATTAATGCACTTACAAGAAGGTGAATAAGATCAGGCTCATCTGTGCTATGGGCACAAGGTGCAGTCTGGTCGCTGGTCCATCCTATTCCATGGGTAGACAATCGTGGGAGACGAGATGTACAGTCTTTTCCTGCGGCCACCAGGAAGACAGTCAAGTCCGATATGGAATGCAGGTGGAACGCAGACAATGACATCACCGAAAGCGGAACCAGAGGAAGCAACATGGCAGGGTACAGAGGGTCAGTAAGGCAGTGTACAGGGGTCAGCAGGGTAGAAGACAGTAGTCATCAAAGAAGAAGATGGAGTCACTACTGACAGAGCACTCAGAGCTCCTCCTCACACATAGCTGAGATCATATTCCCTTACTGATACAGCCTCGATTTTCACAGTGTCTAGCTGGCTAAGGCAGAGTGCCCTGTGTGCAGTGCGGGCAGAACCAAGACAAGGTTAACTGGCTTCCAGGGTGAAGATGACAAACTGCACCCCCACCCCTCTGCCCCAATGCGTGAGCATCATGTCTCAGCAGAATCGCCCCCACCCCCCCTGGAGAAAAGAAAAAAAACACTAATCAGCATGTTTACCTCCAAAGCATAAATTCCCTCTGCAAGCCAATGTTAATTGTTTGAACTCCAATCCTGCCTTCTAGCTCAAATCACCACTAATACCCACCCCCCCTGGTACAAATCACCACCAATCCTCCTTCCTAGAACAAATCCACCCAATCCTGCCTTGTAGCACATATCCCCCTCAAATGACCCTTCCAAGCACAACCCCCCACCCCCCCCCCCCCAACCTTTCCCACTCCTCCATAAACCTCTCCAAGCTCAAATGATTGTTACCCCCCATTGTGTTCCCAGTACATTCCCCACTCGGAAACTTCAGGAGAAGTGAGAAGGAAAGAGCCTGAAGGACTTTCAGGTGGTGCTGTGCTCTCCCCCCTCCTGTGAGAACAGCTCCCCCCCCCATGCAGCAGATGACATAGGATCGCTTTTAGATCCGACTGTACACTGTTTGATTACCTGACCCCTATCACCTCCAAGTTCTTATCTCCTAGCAGCAGGAAATGTGGGTAGGGGGTCGATAAACAAACAGTATACAGTCTGATATGAGAGCAATCCTGTGTCATCTGCTGTATGTAAGAGCACTCTTCTGACAGGTAGGTTGAGGGCATGTCACATCCTGGACCTCCTTCTGGCTCTCTCCTCTCTGTCACTTCTCCTGTTCAGACTTCATTGCGACAGGCTGTTCCCCTTTGTTCTGGGACTCCCGGCCCCGAGTGCGGTGATGGGAAAGGAGCTCAGCGGGCCAGGCACAAAGTCCATGGGGGAGTCTGCTTAGGGGGCACAACTAAAATCTGGGGGGGTACAGCCCACTCCAGCATCCCTCGCGATCCAACCATGATTAGTTGGGTTTGAAATCATCAGGTTAATGAAAATTTGTAGTGACGGGAAGTATGGCGGTCACTTTTGCTGAGAATATTACTTCCTGTCATGGTAATACAATACAATTAAAAATTAGATTAGGAGTATGAAGGTTAGGATAAATGACTTCACTTTGACTTTCCTTACCTGCACGGTTGTTCCACATCAGTTTCTAAAAGTATTGAAGCCAAAAGACAGCTAGGCAGCTAGCAATTCCAGAAACAGCTCAGCAGTGGCAGATTACTTATTTCTGGAAGTACAGGTTTCCTTTACATTTTATTGCTTTCCCCCTTTTAGAGAGAATGAGCACCTTTGAGGATGCTTGTTTTACCTATACATGCACATGTATTGCCCTATAATTTCCCTGGCTTGAACAACTCAGGCAGCAAGAGAGTATTGTGACTTCAGGATTGGCTCTTCATTATTCCTCTATCAAATCAATACATAGCCCTCAATGTACCAGACTACGCCTAGGAACATTCATAGTAAATTCACCCAGTTGTTTGTCAAAGTAAAGTTCAATGGCATACGCTGGCCTTTCCATAGTTACATTCACCCTGTTTGCAATAGAATGAATGCACACCTGATAAATGTAATAGCCTGTGAACAGCTGTCAAATTCAATTGTACATACAATACATGTTGTAAGGGATCTTCCCGGGGTAGGGTGTGTTTGGACACAGTTCACAGCAGACTTGGAATATATGAAGCAGATCTTGGCGTTTATTCGTGGTACAAACAGTCCAGCAAACAAAACATACAGCAACACCGTGCTTTCTAAGTACAACAAAATAAACAAAAGACCTAGCCCGGCTGGGCGCTTACTAACAGGTTCTTCTCACCTATCTGACATTTATAAAGACAGCGTCTTTTCGTCTGGATATCGCAGGGTGGGTTTTAGCTCCAGCAGTGTCTGTGCTTGCAGCTTCCTTCAACATACAGGCTGTTCATTCCCTGGCTGGGAGCAATCACCTGCAGGCCTTGCAGAGCCTTTACCTTCCCAGGCTAATTAGGATCAAAGCTCACCTGATCCCAAACCCAGAACTGGATCGGGGGATGTGGAATGACAGGTCCCTCTACCAAACCTACCTGCCATTCCATATAAACCCAGGCCCGGCAAAATTAAATAACAACTCAGCAGCATATCGCTGCTGAGAAACTGATCCATCCTGGATTTACCATCTCACACTCTGTCGCAACCTAGGTGAGATGTACACCCCCTCGATCACTTCTCCAGTGACATGTCTACATATCCCCCCCCTCTTTTTCAGACCGGAGGGCTGAGCCTTTTGTCCCCACAGACAACTTACCCTCGACAATGCATCAGCATTTGCCTGTAATTTCCCTGGCCTGTGTTCCACAGTGAAATTAAAGTTTTGTAGGGACAGAAACCATCTAGTCACTCTTGCATTTCTCTCCTTGTTTAACTTCATCCATGTTAGGGGGGCATGGTCTGTCACCAACTTGAATTTCCTGCCTAGCAAGTAATACTTTAAAGCTTCTAGAGCCCACTTTACTGCCAAACATTCTCGCTCCACAATGGCATAATTTTTCTCGGCCGGGGTTAGTTTCCTACTCAAGTACGTCACTGGATGCTCCTCACCATTCACTACTTGTGAGAGTACTGCACCTAAGCCTGTGTTAGAGGCATCTGTCTGGACCAGAAATTCTCGCCTGAAATCGGGGGTGATTAACACAGGTGGTTGGCACAAGGCAGACTTAAGGCTTTGGAAAGCCTTCTCGGCCTCTGGGGTCCACGTGACCATTGCTGTCTTTCCGCCCTTTGTCAAGTCAGTTAGTGGAGCAGCAACTGAGGCAAAGTTCGGCACAAATCTACGGTAATACCCCGTAATACCCAGGAAAGCTCTAACCTGTTTCCTTGTCAGGGGTCTAGGCCAATTCTGTATTGCCTCAATCTTATTTAGCTGTGGCTTAATCAACCCTCTCCCAATAATGTAGCCCAGATATTTGGCCTCTTCTAGGGCTAGAGCACACTTCTCGGCATTTATGGTCAACCCCGCATCACTTATGGCATCCAACACGGCCTGTACCTTACAGAGGTGACTTTCCCAATCAGGGCTAAAAATGACCACATCATCGAGGTAGGCAGCTGAGTAATCACGATGTGGTCGCAGAATTAAGTCCATCAACCTCTGGAAGGTTGCAGGCGCTCCATGTAACCCGAATGGCATCACTACATACTGGAATAGTCCATCAGGGGTAGAGAATGCCGTTTTCTCTTTAGCCTCAGCAGACAGTGGAATCTGCCAGTAGCCCTTTGTGAGATCGAGGGTGGTTATGTACCTGGCGTTACCTAACTTCTCAATCAACTCATCTACCCTGGGCATAGGATACGCATCGAACTTGGAGATCTCATTCAACTTTCTGAAATCGTTACAGAACCTCCAAGTTCCATTGGGCTTTGGGATTAGCACAGTTGGGCTGGACCATTCACTCTGGGACACCTCAATTACCCCCAGATCAAGCATACGTTTTACCTCGGCAGATACGGCTTCCCTACGTGCCTCCGGTATCCTATAGGGCTTAAGGTTTACTCTGCTTCTAGGCTCAGTTTCAATGTGATGATGGATGAGGTGTGTACGCCCTGGGAGGTCAGAGAACTTGTTTTTGTTTTTCTGTAGAAATTCCTGAGCCTCCTGTTTCTGTGACACTGATAGAGTATCACCTACCTTGACTGGAGGGATTGGTTGTGACAAATTATTAACAGTATTTGTCGCCACCAAGGATTCCCTGTCTTTCCAGGGCTTGATCAAGTTTATGTGATAAACTTGGAAAGGCTTCCTTCTACCTGGTTGGTGCACCTTGTAGTTCACCTCACTGATCTTTTCAACAATTTCATAAGGACCTTGCCACTTCGCCAAGAATTTACTCTCAACAGTGGGGACTAGTATAAGGACCCTATCGCCTGGGTTGAATGTCCTGATTCTTGCGGACCGGTTGTAAATCCTACTTTGGGCCTCTTGAGCCCTCTGGAGGTGTTCCCTTACGAGGGGCATTACAGTGGCTATACGGTCCTGCATTTGTGCTACATGTTCAATAACACTCTTGTATGGGGTGGACTCATTCTCCCATGTCTCTTTTGCGATGTCCAGTAGACCCCTAGGGTGACGACCATAGACCAACTCGAATGGTGAGAACCCGGTGGACGCTTGGGGCACTTCCCTAATAGCAAACATGAGGTAGGGTAATAAATGATCCCAGTCACGACCATCTTTTTCCACCACTTTCTTCAACATATGTTTCAAAGTTTTATTAAATCTCTCCACCAATCCGTCCGTCTGGGGGTGGTATACAGAGGTACGGATGTGTGAGATTTTAAATAGTTTGCATAACTCCTTCATTACTTTCGACATAAATGGCGTACCTTGGTCAGTTAGGATTTCTTTGGGGATCCCAGTCCTAGAGAACATATAAAACAACTCACGTGCAATTGTTTTAGATGCAGTGTTTCTTAAGGGTACAGCCTCAGGATAGCGGGTCGCATAATCCATGACTACCAAAATATACTGGTGTCCTCTAGCTGACTTTACAATGGGACCCACTAAATCCATGGCAATACGCTCAAAAGGCACCTCTATAATAGGGAGCGAAACCAAAGGACTGCGAAAATGAGACACTGGGGCATTAACCTGACATGTGGGGCACGACTCACAGTATTTTTTAATGTCATCATATATGGCCGGCCAAAAAAATCTCTGGAGAACCCTCTCTCTCGTTTTGTCAGTCCCCAAGTGTCCCCCAAGAACATGGTTATGAGCCATGTCAAGCACCTGACGCCGGTACGGCTTAGGTACCAGAAGCTGTTCCACAATCTCATCCTTAATCTTATTGACTCTATAGAAAAGATCATTAGTCACCGAAAAATGTGGAAATCTTTTTTCAGCATCTGGTTCCTGAGGTACCCCATTCATAACAGCAACCTGCTCTCTCGCATTTTTGAGAGTGGGGTCCTGTAATTGTGCAGCCCCAAAATTATCCCTAGACACCTCTAAGTCTAGTATATTTTGCTCAGTGGGAGGATCCTCCTCCCCAACCAGGACCTGCAAAGGAAAACAATCATTTTCATCCTGCATACTTTTATCATTCACAGCGGACAAGGCAACCTCCTTAGAGGTATCCTCACTCCTTTTGGGGATTTCTCTTTTTTCCCAGAGAGCCCAGAATAACGGAAAATCGCGGCCCAATATTACATCATGCATGAGGTTTTTAACCACACCCACTTCATATTGTACGGTGCCTTGTTTAGTCCCGACTTTAGCCCGCACTATAGGGTACACTTTTGTATCACCATGTATGCACACAACACTCATATGCTTGTTAGGCTCTAAGTCCCCAGCCACCAGGCTAGCATGCACCAAGGTTACGAGGCTTCCCGAGTCCATTAACGCTTTAACAGGAAAGTCATTGATTGTGATGTTGCAGATTTGCGGTTCAGTCTCTAGTCCAGGAACTGCAGCACAAGATGGTTCCGCAAATAGCGACTGGCGCCGGCTAGCGTCACATTCCATGGGTTCAGAGGTAAGAGGGCAATGGGCAGACACGTGTCCCGCCTCATGGCATCTCCAACACTGGATAGGGGCTGGTCTCCTTGGCAAGGAGTCCTTTTCAGAGCCCCTTAGCCACCCGGGACCATCACCAGTCTTTTGTCCCTGAGACACCACTTGAGCCCTTTTCCCTCTATCAGCACCCCTCCACACTCCCCCAATAGATGGAAGTCTCTTACCAGCTGACGGCACAGGTCTGGCGCTCCGGGGAGGTGAAGATGCTGCAGGAACATCACGGAGGTAGTCCTCAGTCGCCTGGAACCTCTCCACAAGGTTGACAAGTTCGTTTGCATCCTTAGGATCACCTTGTCCCACCCAGCGTTGCAGGTCAGTAGGAAGTGCTCGGAGGTAGCGATCCATCACGATCTTCTCTAGGATTTGTGCAGGAGTAGAAGTGTCTGGCTCCAACCACTTTCTTGCCAAATGGATTAGGTCATACATCTGGGACCTCGCTGATTGGTCCAGACTGTAGCTCCAGTTGCGTACCCTCCGGGCACGGACCGCAGTAGTAACTCCTAGTCGGGCAAGTATCTCCGCTTTTAGCCGAGTATAGTCCTTGACCTCTTGCTCACTGAGGTCATAGTAGGCCTTTTGAGGTTCACCTGTTAAATAGGGCGCAATTACCTCTGCCCATTCAGCGGCTGGTAACTTCTCTCGCTCAGCCACGCGCTCAAATATTGTTAGAAAGGCCTCAACATCGTCCTCAGCAGTCATCTTTTGCAGCGCTTTCTGCACAGTCCTTCTCCCAAAAAAATTTTCTGGAGCGGCTCCCTCCACTGTGGGTGGATTAGCAACCACAGGCGCCTCTCGATTTGCTATCAGGTGCTCGAGAAGTTGTTGTTGTGCAGCCATCATCTGCTGTTGTGCAGCCATGGACTGTTCATGTCGTTTATTGGCCTCTGTCTGAGCCTGCTGTTGTTGCAAATTCACTTGCATAAACTGCTTCAGCATCTCCTCCATGTTGCTGGACTGTTCTTGGAGTTTAGATACAGCTTTCACCCAGGACATAAGCAGCTGTAGCCAAGTCTGTCCACACCGTTGCCCCTAGCAACCGTCTGTTGCCCGCATTCGAACACCAATTGTAAGGGATCTTCCCGGGGTAGGGTGTGTTTGGACACAGTTCACAGCAGACTTGGAATATATGAAGCAGATCTTGGCGTTTATTCGTGGTACAAACAGTCCAGCAAACAAAACATACAGCAACACCGTGCTTTCTAAGTACAACAAAATAAACAAAAGACCTAGCCCGGCTGGGCGCTTACTAACAGGTTCTTCTCACCTATCTGACATTTATAAAGACAGCGTCTTTTCGTCTGGATATCGCAGGGTGGGTTTTAGCTCCAGCAGTGTCTGTGCTTGCAGCTTCCTTCAACATACAGGCTGTTCATTCCCTGGCTGGGAGCAATCACCTGCAGGCCTTGCAGAGCCTTTACCTTCCCAGGCTAATTAGGATCAAAGCTCACCTGATCCCAAACCCAGAACTGGATCGGGGGATGTGGAATGACAGGTCCCTCTACCAAACCTACCTGCCATTCCATATAAACCCAGGCCCGGCAAAATTAAATAACAACTCAGCAGCATATCGCTGCTGAGAAACTGATCCATCCTGGATTTACCATCTCACACTCTGTCGCAACCTAGGTGAGATGTACACCCCCTCGATCACTTCTCCAGTGACATGTCTACAATGTATATAATATATTTTCGCCCTGCAGGCAAATCTGCTGGCAGTGACTCTTAATGGTGTGAAAACACCAGGAAAGGCACTAAAAAAAGTATACTGAAGTGAGGGCTTTTGAGGCTGCAATCATCCCAAATAGTATATAACAAATGGAAAGACAATCCTCTGAATACAGGAACTTAATATGCAGCAAGATGTTCAAGAAGCCATGTGCTGAAGATTACAAAACTATGGTTTATTCAAACGTGTAATAAAATATCATGCACTAAATATTGGCATTGTGCTTTTTTAAGGTCGAAGTACAAGTACTGATACTTTTCTTTAAGTACTTGCTGATACCGATTACCAAAACGCTTTTTGATGTCATGTGACAGTACCACTGATGGGCACTGATGAGGTGTGGACTGTCAGTAGTTTTTAATTTTTCTATTTTTTACAATATTTTACTTTTTATTATTTTTTTATAATTTGTATATTTTTTGTCATTATTTTTACAATGTTTTCTATTTTTTTTTGGGGGGGGTGGGGTTGACAGTGTCAGTGTTTTTATTTTTTTTGTATTTTTTATTAATTTTACAACTTTACAATTCAACCCTGTTGGGGGGGGGGGGGCTTTGGTTAGATACCAGACCCCTGACATCTACACTTTGAGACAGGGAAAGGGACTGGGGACAGTTATTCCCTAGTCCCTTTATCTGTAGCCTCAGCTGCACTAAAGATGAATGAAGAGAAGACAGAGGCTCCTCTCCATTCATAAACTGAAGCATTGTAAACACAGTTTACTCTGCTCAGTTATGAATGGACAGAGGCTGTGATTACTAAAAAAATGTAATAAAAAAAACTTAAAAAAAAGTTTAATTGGTAACTGGTTACAGACAGAGATGTTCTAGACCAGCCCTCAAAATTTTCACTCGCCTGCTCGCATGTTGTGAGTGGAAAATTATTGAAAGTGAGCGTGGGCTGCCTCGGAGGGGGAGGGTGTGTGCGAGTGCCGCCATCAGGCGGGGTTGAATGGGAGCCATTATCCCAGCGATTGCCCAGGGGAAGAGAAAGGAAGAGGAGAGCCTGCTGGATCATTGAAGAGTCACACACAGTCCTGCCTCCTGGCCCAGCTCCTATAATAGATTTTACATGTCCTGGCATTGGACCAGTGTTCTTTCTATCAAAGTACCCAGGCCAGGAGGCGAGACTGTGTATGACTGCGAGTGCCAGGAACACTGGGCAATTCAAATGAAAGCTGTTACAGCGACGTTCCTCACTCTGTAATGATCCGGCCGGCTCTCCTCTTCCTTTCTCTTCACCTGCACTGGTAAAGTGCCAAATTAATGGGCACAGGTGAGGCTGCATTGATGGGCACAGGTGAGGCTGCATTGATGGGCACTGGTGAGGCGGCTTGGATAGGCACTGGTGAGGCTGCATTGATGGGCACTGGTGAGATGGCATTGATGGGCACAGTGAAGCAGCATTGATGGGCACAGGTGAGGCTGAATTGTAGGCACTGGTGAAGTGGCATTGAAGGGCACTGGTGAGGCTGCATTGATGGGCACAGGTGAAGCAACATTGATGGGCACAGGTGAAGCGGCATTAATGGGCACATGTGAGGCTGCACTGATGGGCACAGATGAGGCTGCATTGATGAGGGCAGGTGAGGCTGCATTGATGAGCACTGGTGAAGTGGAATTAATGGGCACAGGTAAGGCTGCATTGATGGACACAAGTGAGTGATGGCACATGTGAAGCTGCATTGATGGGCACAGGTGAGGCGGCTGCATTGATGGGCACAGGTGGCGCTGCATTGATGGGCACAGGTGAGGCTGCACTGATTAGCACTGGTGAGGCTGCATTGATGGGCACTGATCAGGCTGCACTGATGGGCACTGGTGAGGCTGCACTGATGGGCACTGATAAAGTTGTTAATATATTTATTTTTGTAACTTAACTCTGCATAAAAGATTTAAGTGTAATTTCATGATATAATTTATGAGGGTGTGTTTAGGGGGGAATTAGGGACGGAGCATGGCAGGGGTTGGGTGGGGCAACTGGTGGTGAGTAACCCTTAAGGCCTGGCTAGTAGCTCAGGACTTGAAATTTTGAGCCCTGTTCAAAACAGTATACTGGAACCTATTGCCCATATAACATCTGATGACAACTGATTTTGAGGCAAAGTTTCGTTTTCTATCATAGAGTATCCAGTAGGTACAGGCAGTTGCCAAGTATGTATGAAGATGCTGCTGTCAAGTGGGTGCCACTGTATGGGACATACTGGGCCACTGGAGTCACCAAGACACAAGCCCGATATATATGAAAAAGTATTGACAATATTCTTTACTTAAAATAAATTAGGGGTGAGAAGGACTCACTCAGAACAGCTGTATCACCAGTAAACTGCACCGCCGTTCTCCATATCCTGGTCCTATAAAGTAACGTAATGTGTAGTAAAGTAGTAAATAGTCCTGCAATGAATGTGCACAGGAACTGGAAGTGATGCAGTCGTCAAACCGGATGTGACATCACAGCCTGATGGAAGAGCTCAGATGGAGCTCTACTGATACTGCCGGGAGGTCCCACTGTAGCTGGTTTGGAGGATATTAGAAGATATTTACAAAGCTAGTTTTAATTTTTCTTAATAACATGTTTTAGGCCAGTCCCCTTCCTCAGGTCATATAGGGAGACCAGGAGATGAAATCACCAGCAGGCCCACCCACAACATTTAACCCATTGTATAACAAAGGAAACAATACATAATAATAATATAAATAATATAGTAAAGAAAATAAATCACCCAACATTTAAAATCACAGAATATATGTCCTGAACAAACAAAAAAGCAAAAAAACTCATAAATACATAAATAAATAACCAGAAAAAAAATCGGAAAAAAACTACGGAGTTGTGTCTGTACTAAAAATAATTATTACATAATAGTGTCAGGTCACCTGAGGCCAGGTGACAGATGCACGCCATTGGGGTCAGGAGTGCACTGCTGAGGTAGTGGACCCTACGGCTGACTGATGCAGATGGAGCTCTCGGTGGTTCAGGAAAGCAGGCACTCTGGACCACCAACACGGATCACACTGGGAACTTGAGCATGAGATTTCCCAGGGAGCGGAATCCAAGAGCCAGTGGGTGTTCACCAGGGTGTTCACAACAGAAAGGTGAGCAAACAGACATGAAACTACTGCAGGGTCATGACAGTATCCCCCTCTTATGAGGTTTCTCCCTACCCCGTTTGGGCCCAGGCTTGGAGGGAAACCTCAGATGGAACCTCTTCAAAAGTCGAGGAGCTAAAACATCAGATGCAGTGATCAAGACCTCTTCTCAGGACCAAACCCTTTCCAATGCACGAGGTACTGAAGAATGCCTTTACAGAGCTGGGAATCCAGAATTGGACTAACCTCATACTCCTGATTATCCTTAGAAACCGGGACTGCAGTAGGGAGAGCACAAATTAACTTATTGAGGACTAAAGGCTTTAGAAGGGAAACAGGGGAGTTAGAGATTTTGAGGCTTTTAGGAATCTGAAGTTTTAAACAAACTGGATTCAGTTTAGAAGTTATAATGTACGGGCCAATGAATCTTGGGGCAAACTTCAGAGAAGGAACCCGAAGCCTGATGTTTCTGGTGGAAAGCCAGACCTTGTCCCCTGGTTAAAGAGAGGGAGGTATACACCTGTGACGGTCAGAAAAACCTTTGAATTTGCCAGCGGCTGCCCGGAGGGAATCATGAACGTCACCCCAAATAGAATTGAAAGATTCCTGGGCCGTAGCCAAAGCTGGAATGTCTGAATCACAGGTCATAGGAAGAGGGAGCGGAGAGTGTCTTCCATGAACTGTGAAAATTGGTGTCTTCTGAGAACTGGTGTTTACATGATTGTTGTGAGAGAATTCTGCCCACGGAAGTAGAGAGGAACAATTGTCATGATGAGCAGAGACTAAGGTGTGGAGAAAGGCCTCTAACTCCTGATTAACCCTCTCAGTCTGTCCATTGGATTAAGGGTGGTAAGAAGAGAAAAAATCCAAGAAAGTATTGAGGGATTTGCAAAAGGCTCTCCAAAAACGAGAAGTAAATTGAACACCCCTGTCGAAAACAATATGAGAAGGAACCTAATGGAGGCGGATGATTTCTTGAACAAAAATGGGAACCAAAGTAGGAGCAGAAGGGAGACCAGGAAGGGGAACAAAATTGAGCCATCTTGGAGAACCGATCTATTGCAACCCAAATTATCATATTATTCACAGACAGTGGAAGATCGGTGATAAAATCCATGGCAATGTGAGACCAGGGCTCCTTAGGAATGGGCAAGGGAATGAGAAGACCAGCAGGAGCTTGTGTGGAGGATTTAGACTGAGCACAGACATGACAAGTCTTAACGTAGTCCTTGACTATGTTACTGACATCCATGCTGATATGTCAGTGGACAATGAACGGTTGGTAAGGTGGATGAATTTGGCAGCGGCATTCATGATAGACTGAAGAGGGGATAGCTTGCGGAGAGGTAGGCCACTGAGGAGGCGGTTACAGTAGTCAAGGCGAGAAATAACAAGGGAGTGAATAAGTTGCTTAATGGTGTCAACCGTTACAAAGGGGCGTATTATGAAGATGTTGCGAAGGTGAAGTCTGGAAAATTTGGATAGTGATTGGATTTGGGGCTGAAAGGACAGGTCAGAGTCCAGGATTACACCTAGCACCCTGGCATGAGGGGAGGAACTGATGGTTGTATTATTGATCTTGGCGTGGGCTGGGGGAAAACTTATGAGCTCAGTTTTAGAAATATTGAGTTTGAGGGAAGCAGTGTCATCCATGCTGATATGTCAGTTAGTAAGTTGGTAATACGAGAGGAGACTGAAGGAGTGAGGTGAGGAGTAGAGAATTAGATTTGTGTATCGTTAGCATAGAGGGGTACTGGAAGCCATGGGAGTTTATTAACTAACCAAGGGAGGAGGTGTAGATGGAGAACAGAAGGGGTCTGAAGACAGAACCTTGGGGTACCCCTACAGAAAGAGGGAGTAGAGAGGAAGAAACAGAGTTTTAGATCACACTGAAGGAGTGTTGCGATAGGTAGGAGAAGAGCCAGGAGAGAGCAGAGTCTTTAAGGCCAAGAGTGGAGTTGTTTGAGGAGAAGGGGATGGTCAACAGTATCAAAGGATGCAGAGAGGTTGAGAAGTGTGAGTATGGAGTAGTTGCCATTAGCATTAGTTATTTGTCCTGTTTTCCCTATTTTTATGAGGTGACTGTACTTGGATTTTAATCGTTGGCCAATAAAGATGCCTTTTTTGACGTGCGGCCATCCAGGAATTATTTTTCTCCTTAATCTTGAGCAGAGTCAGCACCTGTGAGTTTCATCAGGGTGAGCACTTTATTGTGGATCTGGGAGGGAAGGGGTCAAGAAGGTTCTTGTCAGTGGGGAAGGAGCTAAGATGGTTGTAGACTAAGCGTTGTAAATGGGAGCAAGGAGATGGGTCTTACGTTGTTCAGGCTGGTGGGGTCCAGTGAGGGCTTTTTAAGTATGGTGGTGATCAGGGCATGTTTTAGAGGGGATGGGAGAGTATCGCCAGTATAGAGGGAGAAATTGAAGATGTGAGTGAGGGAGCATAAGAGAGAAGAAGAGGGTGACCATAGTAGATGTGAGGGAACAGGATCCAGGGGACAGGTGGTAAGGCGGGCTTCTGAGAAAACTGTGTTGAGTGTTGAGAGCTAATTTGAACAGTATATGTTAAGTGGGTTAGATGTGTGTGCAGTGGAGATGTCCCCAAGAATTGCATCAATCTTGTTTTTAAAGTGATTGGCAATATCGAGAGCAGTGAGTGAGTTACTGGTTGGAGATGGTGGAGAAAGTAGAGCGGAGACGGTGAGGACTGGAGGACAGAGTATTAATGAAGGTGACAAAGTGGGCTTGTTAGGCAGCATGGAGGAAGAAATTGTATTTAAAGAGGAACTGCAGTCTGCTCGCATAATTTGTAATAAAAATATCTTTGCCATTCTGATACTTCCCTCCAACCACTTTGCATATTTTTTTTATATATACTGTGATTCTGCACTTGCCAAATATGCTACAGAAAACTCCCTCCACTAAGCCATTTTAACTGTGGGCAGCTGAAGCTGCTGCCTGTTCACTTCCTGGATTTATAAACACACCCACAAGGCACACTTCCAGCTCTGCAGCCCTGCAGATTTAATTGGCCCTCTTATGACTCACTACCTCCCTTCCTGGCAAACTCTCATGAGAGTGAGAGAGAGAGCTGTGCATGATGTCATAAGCCTAGGCTAATGACCAGGCAAGAAACAGGAAGTGGGCTGTATTTTTTACTATCCAAAGTTAAACAGCAAGGGCAGAAGATTTAATAGATGCAAAATGTAAAAAAATTACTGAAGGTCGGCTTTAAAGAAGGCAGATTGGGTTAATGCATGCTGGGATTTGTTTTTTTTTTGCCACACTCGCTCCAGTACTCAGATATGTCTCTTATAGTTTCTGGTGTCGGTATGCCAAGGTCGAGGTGAGGTCCAGTGAGGATGAAGGTGAACTGTTGTAGATAGAGGTGGCCAGGTCGGGGCAAGACAGGGTGAGATTTTGTCATGAAGGTGATCAGCTTCAGAGTAGAAAAAGGAAGCAATAAAGTGTCAAAGGTATCTGCAGGTAATTGTTTTCTGCTTGGTGGGACAGGTGGTTGGAGACAAACACATTGTGAAAGTGATGAGCTTGTGGTCAGAGAGAGGAAAGGGGTGTTCGCGAGGTTGTAGGGGGTGCAAAGATGGGATAAAACAAGGATGAGGGTATGACCATCAGAGTGAGTCCATTGTGTAAGGTCAAAGGATAAGGTTAAAGAGGAGTGCCACCTTAAAAAAAATATATTAAAAGTCAGCATCTACAAATACTGCAGCTGCTGACTTTTAATAAATGGACACTTACCTGTTCCAGGGTCCAGCGATGTCGGCAGCAGATGACGAGCAATCGCTCATCTCTCGGCTGCCCTCGCCACCATCCTCTGTCATGGAATCAGGAAGTGAAGCATTGCGGCTTCACTGCCCGACTCCCTACTGCGCATGCACAAGTCACGTTGCACGTCTTCACTGGTCCCCGTTATGTCCTGGGAACTGTGTGTTTACCAGAGCACAACAGGGGTGGGGGGGGAGTGGGGGCGGGGCATCTGCGGCTAGCTGTGGCTAGCTATTCCCGGAAGTGGGTGCAGATACCTGGATTATACAGGTATCTGCACCCCCCACCCCCTGAAAGGTGCCAATTGTGGCACCGGGAGGGTTCCGATGAGCGGAACTTCCACTTTAGGGTGGAGGTCCGCTTTAAGTTGAAAAGTTGGAATTCAGCTGGGCTGTTAACATTAGTGGGGATGTTAAAATCACCAAGGATAATAGTGGGTATTGCAGAGGAGAGAAAGTAGGGTAGCCAGGCAGAGAAGTCATTAAGGAAGCGTGACACCGTTCCTGGAGGCTGATAGATCACTGCAATCCTTAGATAAATGGGAGAAAACAGACTAACAGTGTGTCTCAAAAGAAGAGAAAGATATAGAGGTTAGGGGTAGACAGGACTTGAAAGGTGCTCAATGGGGATAGACGCAAACCAACTCCACCTCCTTTCCGTCCAATCGGTCTGGGTGAGTGCCTCCATGGGAGAGGACTGAGTGCGAGACAGAGTCTGACTCTTGAAGCCATGTTTCCATGATTGCAAGAAGGTTAAGAAAGTGAAAGATAAAAAGGTCATGGGCAGAAGTGAGCTTGTTACAGACAGAGCGGGCATTCCAGAGAACACATGAGAAGGGGAGGGGTGTTTTTTTGTGAGCAGGGGATCAAGATAAGACTGAGAAGATTGTGGCTGATGCTGGAGGAGGGAGGGTGCCGGGTGTGGGGGTGAGATACTAGAGGACCGGGATTAGGGGAGACATCCCCGGAGGTTAGCAGAAGGAAGGTGAGGAAAGTAAGATGGGAGTGGTATGTGTATGAGTGCACGTACTTCCCTGTCCTGTTGTGTGGGTCAGCTGGTGGGTTAAGTATTAGCAGGAGGTGATGAAAACAGTAGTAGGCAGAGGGTAGAATTGATGGTGATATGTACAAGTTTTGGGGTGGAGAAGAGGGGAAAAGAAGTGAGAATTTGAAAGTAAAGGATACTAGAATGAGAAGGGAGAGTAGAGAGGACTTGTCGACCAGCCGCTGCAGTTATACTGCAGCAGGTTGGTTGGCTGTGCAAATTGCCGAAGGTGAAGGCTTGTACACGGCATTCTGTGGGTGGCCAGCAGGGGAGCCAATCAGCCGGTCCAGCGGGGGAGCCAATCAGCGGGTCCGGCGGACTCGATGTCCGCCGGCCGCCCACGATTGTTCCCCGCAGTATTATACAAGGCAGATCTCCATTCTAACAGGGGATCACACACAGATCCTGTCTTTCTGCTAGGCAGGAAGACAGATCTGTGTGTTGTCCCAAGCAGCCCATCCCCCCACATAGTTAGAAACACATTTAACCCCTTAATCTCCCCCGATGTTAACCCCTTCCCTGCCAGTGTCTTTAGTACACTGTCAGTGCATATTTTTAGCACTGATCACTGTAATAATGTCACTGGTTCCCCAAAAAAGCCAAAATCCATACCAGACCCTTATCCAAGCACACAGCCCGGCAGGTCAGGAAAGGGGGTGGGGACAAACAAGCCCCCCCCCCGAACCATACCAGGACACATGCCCTCAACATGGGGGGATGGGTGCTTTGATGGGGACAAGGGCCTCTTTCCGACAACCCTGGCCAGTGGTTGTCAGGGTCTGCGGGTGGCCCCCCACCCTATGTGAATGAGTATGGATACATTGTATCCCTACCCATTCGCCTTGTCAAAAATAAAAACAACACACAGGTTTTTAACTAAGTAATTCATTAAAGCAGCTCCAGCGTCTCTTCTCCTTACGATTTTTTTCTCCCTCCGGCGATGTCTTCATCCACCGGTTCTTCTCCCTCTGCTGATGACATCTTTCTCCAGTTTTTCTATATAATGCCTATATAAGTAAGGGCACATGGCAGACCCAGCATTACAGCAGGAGGGAGCGTCAAGAGAACATCAGAGGAAGAACAGAGGGAGAAGACAACGGAAAGAGGAGACCCCGCAGAGAGAGAAGAAAGCGGAGAGAGAACCGGCAGAGGGAGAAGATAGCTGAGAGAGGAGACCCGGCAATGGAAGAAGACATCAGTGGAGGGAGAAAAACCGAAGGAAGATGTCATCAGTGGAGGGAGAAGAATAGGAGGATTGGGAGTATGAAGACTTTGCTGGAGGGAGAAGAAATAGGAAGGGGAAGAGACGCCGGAGCTGCTTTAATAAACTACTTTGTAAAAAACATGTGTGCTGTTTTTATTTTTGCCATTTTTTTAGGCGAATGAGTTTGGATACACTGGGTATAATGTACCCCATACTCATTCACATAAGCCAGAATCTGGGGGGGCTTCCAGATTCAGATAAGCCCCCTGCCTGCAGATCCTGACAACCACCGGCCAGGGTTGTTGGGAAGAGGCTCTTGTCCCCCCTGCCCCAAAGCACCCACTCCCCCATGTTGAGGTCATGTGGCCTGGTATTGTTTAGGGGGGCACCCACTTGTCCCCACCCCCTTTCCTGACCTGCCGGGCTGCGTGCTTGGATAAGGATCTGGTATGGATTTGGGGGGGTAACCCCACACCGTTTTTTGGCGCAGGGGTTCCCCTTAAAATCCATTCCAGGCTGAAGGGTCTAGTTTGCACTTGGTTTTGGAACCCTATGCTGTTTTTTTTTTATTATTATTAATTTGGCGTGGGGTTTACCTTCAAGACTCATACCAGACTCAAAGTGCCTGGTATTGTCGGGATCAAAGTTGGATCCCATTCATTGAAGTCGGATCCACAGTCGTACGACTGTGATGGCATACCAGTGTGAACCCAGCCTTATACTGAGATAATCAAATGAGGAAACCTTCCCCACCCCAATTAGGGACTGATAAGGAACACATGAATTTGGGGGAGGAATGGTGAAGGATAGACAAAGGCCACAGTCATAAAAATGAGTTTCTCTTGGATCCCAAAAGGAGGTGAGAATAATTCATTAACCACTTGGGTACCGCGCTATTGCCGAATGACGGCATTAGCGCGGACCTAGATTTCTGGGACTACGTCTATTGACGTCGTCCCGGTTACGAGCGGCCTGCGCGCCCCCTGAGGGGCGCGCGCGGCGCGCTCTGTGATCGGCGAGTCCGTGAGACTCGCCTGATCACCGATCCGTGTAAGGGGTCGATCCCGACCCCTTATCACGTGATCAGCTGCCACCCAATCTGCCTCAAAGGTGCTGCACCCCAGTGCCGCCCATCAGTGCCCAGCAGTGCCACCTATCAGAGCCACCTATCAGTGCCACCTATCAGTGCCCATCAGTCCCATCTATCTGTGGTACCTATCAGTGCCCATCCGTGCCACCCATCCGTGCCACTTATCCGTGCCACCCATCCGTGCCATCTTATCTGTGCCCATCTTTGCCCATCAGTGCCGCCTTATCTGTGCCCATCGGTGCCGCCTTATCTGTGCCTATTAGTGCCGCCTTAACTATGCCTATCAGTGCCCACCAGTGCAGCCTATCAGTGCCCACCAATGCAGCCTATCAGTGCCCACCAATGCAGCCCATCAGTGCCCACCAATGCAGCCTATCAGTGCCGCCTTATCAGCGCACTTCAATGAAGGAGAAAAATGACCCGTTTGCAAAATTTTATAACAAACTATTAAAACATGATTTTTTTTTGCATCTTTTTTTGTTTGTTTAGCAAAAAATAAAACTCCGAGCTGTAACTAAATACCACCAAAAGAAAGCTCTATTTGTGGGAAAAAAATGATAAAAATTTCATTTGGGTACAGTGTTGTATGCCCGCGCAATTGTCATTCAAAGTGCATCAGCGCTGAAAGCTGAAAATTGATCTGGGACTGAGGGGGGTTTAAGTGCCCAGTAAGCAAGTGGTTAACCACTTCCAGACCTGTCGATATACGTCGGCACTTTGAAGAGGGATATCTTTGTTATGGCAGCAGCTAGCTGCCACAACCCTGGTATCCTCTTCTTCAGTGAGCAGTCCGGTTTCCGTTAATAATAGTGGTCTTTGCGGCGGATTCGGATAATAATAATAGTTTATATTTCCGATAATAGTGGTCTCTGGAACACAAGCTGGATGCATCCAACTTTTGTTCCAGTGACCTAGCTTGACTCCAGTGACGTCACCTGCTAACCATACTAACCCCGCTGATCCCCTGACCTTTGCCCAGCCTAATGGTCCTGGTCCTGGATGTCCAGCTTGTCTCTAAGGGTCCGGGGCCCCTTCTGTGGAGGGGGTAATATCAGGAGCGTGTGCACTCCTGGTTCATCATAACTGCCTGTTCCAGCATCCTGGTATTGCCTGTGGCCTTCTCCTTGTCTGTCTGTCCACCTGCAAGGTGATTGGTGTGGCCAGACCCTAGGTGGAGACCAAACATGAAGTAAGCTAGCCAAACTTGCAGTCTCATGCTTGTGATAGCGTGTGTAAATACCTGAACAAGCTGCCTATTTGTCTGCCCTGCTCTGCTAGTTTGGATTTCCCTGTGTATGACTTGGGATCAGATATTGAGTATTCTTTGAATGCTGCCTGCCTTTTACCTGGACTGTCATTGAACCACTCTGTCTGTCTGCCAACTGCAATTACATGTTTGCTTTGCTCAGTTCGCACTTGTCCTGGCATGGTAGCCAAGCACTATAGCATGGTCTATAAGTTCTGGGGCAACCGAGTAATAGTTACATAGTTACTATGTAACTATGTAACTATAAGTTCTGGGGCAACCGAGTACTGGTAGTCTTTATGAAAAAGGGGGCCGCTATATCTGAAGAACACAGTAGCCGGCTATAGTGTCTGACCACCTGCGTTAGGGGAATGCGTAACAATCTACCGTTCAGTACTCATCCCTGACATCCTTTACAGGGGCTACTGAAATTTTGTTGTGCTGCCCCCAACAAGATAAAACAATTTTGTCCAAACAGTAGTTTTATTTTTTTCTACCTTTTTATGTCATTGCAAAAAAAGCTAATATTTCTGTATGCCATTTTGTTTCTTGACTTTTGTAATTAGTAGTTTTGTACATATTTATATGCACTGCCCTTCTAAGAGTATTACACACAGACATGAGTAAGTGGCCTCCTGTGTCATAAACAAAGACTTTGCAATGCCTAGAGAGCCTGTTGTATTGTATTTGCCAACCTGGGAGAGATTGCATTGTGTGGCTTTGCCACTGTGTTCTCTGGCAGAGAATGAGCAGGCCATTTTGAGTGCATGTAGATTAGAGTCAGTTATATCAATACCCTGATTTCGAGGGACTGTCCCTAATTTTGAACAATATCCCTCTGTCCTCCTCATTTGTCCCTCATTTTGGTCTGATCTATATAATTGTATATAAAAAAGTATTTCCCAATTCCAAACCTTTCATCCAATTTTTAAATTGCTGCATCTGTAAATTTTCGAAAGCCAATATAAAGGAATAGTAGTGGTAAAAAAAAAGCACTTTTTTTTGTATAATTTGCCTTTCAAGGAGCGTGGCAGGTTCTATGCCAGGAGAGGCTATCAAAACCTTTTTATATATCATGTACAAGGATCTTAAATTTGTTTGAGAGATGGATTATGCCTATGCCTACATAGATGGATTATGCCTATGCCTACATACTTTTGCTAATAGGTGCCCCTTGTTTTCATCTAAAAAATTTGGAAGGTATAGTTATATATGTGATTTGTATGAACAGGTTTCATTGCCAGTTACAGGGATCTAGGTGTCTGTGGGTGTGGTTGTCTAGCAGACCCATCAGCTGGCGAGGTGCAGCTGGTTGCATATACCTTGGATTACGTCTGGTGTGAGCAGTAGAAAAAGTGATATAGCGAGAAAACTAGCTTGCAGAACAGCTCGAGGAATCACAGTGTTTGGGAATCACTTAGCTGCTACAAATCTGTGCACTGGGGTGTATGCAAGACTAATGCCGGCCTGTGTGTAGCCAGCTGGCTAGAATTTGGATCTAGCAGCTGAGGATGCAGGATTTTCTCTGTATCCTCTGTAGTTCCCTCTATAACATGTGTTAGCCCATTTATTGAATTGGTTGCCTAATGCACCAATAAAAGTGCACACCCTTTGTTGTTGCTTTACTGTGTATTGTAGTTCACTCCAACACAGATGCATTGGTAAGATGCATCTGTGTAATGGTTTTGCACAGAGCAATTTGGTTCCTCCTCTTCTTGGGTCCCTTGCCGGCACTGCTGGCCCCTCCCTCATGTCGAATGCCCCCACAGCAGGCAGCTTGCTATGGGGCACCCAAGTCGAGCCACAGCTCTGTGTGTCCATTCAGACACAGCGCCACGGTTCGGCCCTGTCCCCTCTGTCTCCTCATTGGCTAACTGACTTTGATTAACAGTAGCGGAAGCCAGTGATGCCGCTACTGTGTCTCAGCCAATCAGGTGAGAGAGTCCCGGACGGCCAGGGCACTCGTGCACATCGCTTGATCGAGATGGGGCTCAGGTAAGTATTGGGGAGGGAGGGGCTGCTGCACACAGAAGGTTTTTTATCTTAATGCATAAAATGCATTAAGATAAAAAAAACTTCTGCCTTAAGAACCAATTTAAGAATGAATGGCACCACAGTGCACCAATGTGCATTACTACATTACTATTTTAAATGGAATGTCAGTTACCATTTTAGATAGAATGAGGAACTGTCAAAACCCCTGTCAGGTGTATTTATATGTGCCTGCTGGGAGACTCTTCCTCTCTATTTGTCCTGGATAGCATTGCCACTGAAATGAGAATGGAGAGAAAATATAATGGAGACTCTTGTGACAACTGTCTAAGATGGGATTTCCCATCACTTTCCACGTTTTTCACCATGTGTCACAAAAAACTTGACAGGGATGTTTTCCATTCCACTCTAATGCTGCGTACACACGACCGGATTTTCTGGGAGACTAGCTCCGACTGACTTTCGGCGGACTTCCGACGGACTTTCCGAATGAACAGACTTGGCCACACACGAGTAACGGACTAAGTCTGTTCGAAAGTCCATTTGTTTTGAACGCGATGACGTAAATGGGACTAAACAAGGAATTTCAATAGCCAGTAGCCAATAGCTGCCCTTGTGACATATTTGGTCCGTTGGACCAGCACACAGACGAATAGTTTTCCTGATTTTAGTCCGTCTGATTTTTTTTTTTAAACACGTTCGGATTGTCCGACGGACTAATGCCTTCGGACCTAGCCTGCCGGAAAGTCCGGTCGTGTATATGCGGCATAAGTCATACTGAAAAAAGGGTTTGGGCTTTTGATATTACTTATCTATAATCCATCTCTCAAACAAATTTAAGATACTTGTACATGATATATGAAAATGTTTTGATAGCCTCTCCTGGTCTTACAGGTGCATCTCATAAAATTAGAATATCAAATAGTTAATTTATGTCAGCAATTCAATTAAAAAAGTGAAACTTTTATATTTTATATAGATACATTGCACACAGAGTGATATATTTCAAGCATTTATTTCTTTTAATTTTGATGATTCTGTCTCACAGCTAGTGAAAACCCAAAGTTCAGTATCTCAAAAAGACCATTAACCACTACAGATCCGCGCTATAGCCGAATGATGGCTACAGCGTGGACCTGCTTTCCTGGGACGACGTCTATTGATGTCGTCCCATGCCTGAGCGGCCTGTGCATTTCCTGCAGGGTGCTCGCGGAGCGCTCTGTGATCAGCGAGTCTATGAGACTCGCTGGATCACAGATCGGAGTAAGGGGTCAATGCCGACCCCTTACCACGTGATCAGCTCTCAGCCAATTACAGCTGATCACGTGATGTAAACAGAGCCGGTAATCGGTGCCATCTATCAGTGGTACCTATCTGTGCCCATCCGTGCCACCCATCTGTGCCATCCATCCGTGGCCATCAGTGCCACCTTAACTGTGCCTATCAGTGCCCATCAGTGCAGTCTATCAGTGTGCACCAGTCCAGCCTATCAGTGCCCACCAGTGCCGCCTCATCAGTGCATATCAATGAAGGAGAAAAATTACCTGTTTGCTAAATTTTAAACATGATTTTTTTTTTCTAATTTTCAATTTTTTTTGTTTGTTTAGCAAGAAATAAAAATCCCAGCAGTGATTAAATACCACCAAAAGAAAGCTCTATTTGTGGGAAAAAATGATAAAAATGTAATTTGTGTAGCATGACCGGGCAATTGTCATTCAAAGTGCGTCATTGCTGAAAGCTGAAAATTGGTCTGGGCAGGAGGGGGTCTTAAATGCCCAGTAAGCAAGTGGCTAAAGTATCTCATAAGACAAATAAAAAAAAAAAGTATTTTTAATACACAAATGTTAGCTTTTACTGAAAAGTATGTCCATGCACAGTATAGTATGCACTCATTACTTTTGCATGAATTACTGGATCAATGCAGCGTGGCATTGATAGATAGACCATCATTTACCACAAGTTGCAGGGTGTGTACAACTAAGGTCTGACACTTCAACAAGTTTCATTCCTTTCAACATGCTTGTACCGCTGTCACAAAGCACAAGCATCACTTGGTCTTTGTTTATTCCCCAGTCTTCAAGCATGCCTAGAAACATTTCTCTAATGTACTCCCCAGTGTGGGATCCTTGCATCACTTTTGTATTAGGCCTATGGGCCCATCTAGGCCTATGTAATATGCATTGCATACTAGCACATTACGTGAAACTTACCTTAGAAGGAAGCCCTCCATGTCACCGCTGAAGGTGCTTCCATCTTCACCCTGTCTTCCTTCCGGGTTCATGGACTCGTGGCTGTGTGAGCAACCAGAACCACAATGACGTCACCCCCACGCATGCGCGTGGGAGCCGCTGTTTACGTCACAGGACTCTGAAGGAACGGCACGTGTATGCCGTTCCTTCAGAGTGCATGTGCTGGTGACGTCACCGGCTGCATGTACAGTAAATATCACCTAAATGGTGCACATTTAGGAGATATTTACAGTACCTATAGGTAAAAATCATGCATGGGAGTATACTCCCACTTTAAAAAGAAATTGGCCTGGCAGGACCATTATGGACTATAGTGCCTGGTACGTTCAGCTTTTTTCGTTCAACTCAACAGGCTTGGAATGAATGACTTGCGGAGGCTGGTGAATGGGGTTTTAGAAGCACTTGACTGCTCCTTGTACATATGTTCCCCTGTGTTGTGTAGGAGTGAGCTGCATTGGTTTGGGTTCAATACAGTCCTTATCGGTATTGTACTGTATATAAAGCTAGCTTCGTGAGGTAAAGCGCATGTTCACATTGCATCACAGGATCCATAAATCATAATAACTTATTAAACAGGAGTGTGACTTTTACAATTTATCTGTTTTCAGTTATTTGTATATATATTTTTTTTTTAACTACATGCACACAACATGGAACATCTAGGCCTATCATTATACATAGTATTTTCTCATTAAGGGTTAGTTCACACCACAATTCCTAAACCCAGTATGTGTTTCCACATAGACGTTTACGTGTTTGTAATGCATTCCAGGGCGTTTATATGTGTTTGTGCACACATTCTGTTGCAAGATAATACATGCTGCTGTACTACTGGAACTGAATGCAGTGGTGTGAACTAGGGTGATTAGAAAACATTGATTTTACAGTGTTTGTGTTTAAGATGCATTTCAAAAAATGCATCTGAAAGCAGCTGGTGTAAACAAGCTCTAAAAAAGTCCCATTGTAAAATGGTTTGTATTATGGAAAACAAAAACTATGCTTTGGTGGGGAAAGTCTGCTATTTGTTTCTGCTTAAATAGGGAAAATGTGGTACACTATACTTTGTCATTAAGACTTGAAATAAATAAAATAAATATTTTATATTTCAGATGCAATAATCGGACACAGTGTGCTGTTGTAGCAGGACCAGATGTATTTCCTGACCCTTGCCCGGGCACTTACAAATATCTAGAAGTCCAATATGAATGTGTTCCTTACAGTATGTATATTTTAATTTAGAATTTTAACCCAATAGTAGTGAATTAGCCGATAACTGTGATGTAAGTAAATGCAACCCTATACTTGTGATTCATCTTTGTTCACTATATTCTTTCAGAAAGGTTGTTTATTTTTATGTTATTTTTACCTTATATACGTCCCCTAGAATTGTGTATTTTATTTATAAAAACATTTGAGTATGTTACTTTCCAGTGTTTGTAATATTTTATTAACCTAAAATTTACCACACCAGCACATGGATGTGAAGGGTTTATGATGGTTTAGATGCACAGTCCTCTTCCTATTCAAACGTAGCTTGTCACCGTTATACAAGTAAATTGAAAAGAGTTTGTAAGGCTGGTGTATCTTCTCAGTCTCAGGATGGCTATCCTCTAAAAGAAACACTGTTCCTCAAGCGCTAGAAAATGTGGATCAAAAAATATTGTAAACACCTGAGAGGATAGAACTCAGAGCCAGTGCAGCTGACCAATAACATGTGGAAAATGTAGGATAGAAAAAAGAAACCAGTAAACAGTGCTCAATGGACTGGATAATAAAGCAGGAGAACCACAACAGTCAAGCATGCCATAAATAAGAACTCATGTTTATTTATGAAATGAAAAATGGTGATAAAGAGAATAAAATAAGCCAACGATACCACACTAGTTCCCGTGGGCATTGAAGGGTTAACACCATCCAGAAGACCAGCCAATTGAACATGGAGGGGTGCCAATGTTGTAGGCTGTGAAGACTGGAAGTCTGGTCCAGGGTGGGTCCCTGATGGCTGGGATCGGAGAGGAAGGCGTGCCTTGGGAATGTCACTGCTAGTCGCATCTAGGTGGTGTGAACCAACCAGGGAGCCAAGCCAAGGCATCCTCAGTCACTGCCTGTGGAGGGGGTCACTGCCGAGATGGTTTGAACCGACTGGGTAGTCAAGCCAAGGAATCGGCATGCCTGGATGATGTAACTGTGCGGCACCAACAGGGAATAAAGAGAGGAAGATGGATGCCCGTCAAAGTCACGGATAGAATGGCAAACAGAAAATATACACCCATTGTGGGAACATATGGGGATGGGGAGTGGGTAGAGTTTTTTGTAAATCTGGAGGTATTTCTTAACCCCTCAATGCTCTTACAATAGATGTTACAATGACTGAATTAGAATTACAATATATATATGATGACCCCCAGACGTATTGAGAGAATTATTGGTTAAACTAAGCTATGTATTTCCACATCTTCGTTGATGCTGTTAGGTGATAAAGATCCAAACCTATAAATAAAAAATGTCTCCCTTCCAGATAGGAGGGAGAATCTTTTATTATCGGTAAGGGAGCTCCTAGGGATGGCCTCAATTGCTAATACTTCCACTCAATTGATATTTTTGTTATGCACCTGATGGAATTAGCACGGAACACAAACTATGTTCATCACATCCCTTTGTTCTGGACTATGGACCATTGTCGTCAGGGTAACTTTTTTCTTACACTGACACCTAGATGTATGTTTATTTTCATGTCCTTATTCATATGAGTAAACTTTATTATACAAATAATATATCATGGAGTCTTTTTTTGTAATATTCCATAAATATTCCATATCATAGAGCATAAGTACTTTTCTTGAACATTTTAAGTTTTAGGTAGATCTTATATGTAGTTTTAGGTTTTATTGTATCTCATCCTTGAATACATTTGTTATTTGCTTTTTCTTGATCATACATCACGGGACACAGGAGCTTCATTACATAGTGGGTTATATAGGCACCTCTGGTGATTGGACACTGGTTAACCCCAATTAAGGAGAATTCCTCCCCTATATAACCCCTCCCATATGGGAGGCACCTCAGTTTTTTCACCAGTGTCTATGGTGGTTGGTCACGTAAAACATGTGCTATGAAGAAGGCTCTGTGCAGGTCCCTGCAGGGGCCTAAGGGCTACAACAAACCGGATCCATATCTCGGGCCGATATTTGACTCCCAAGATGATATGGTACCCGGGCCTCGTCAGCCGAAGAAACGAGGTTTGGCCTGTAAGTCCTTTCCTATTGGAAGACTGGGCTCTGGGAAAACCAGACTTGGTGTACTGTTTACACAGAGTGCACGAAAGTTTCTGGCAGAGTCTTTTACATGGTCCAGGTAGGAGGCTCTTCTGAGAAAGAGCCCCAGATAAACCTGAAGGTTGGCTACCACTGCCCGCCGTGATGGGTGAAGGCTGGAATTTGTCTGTTTCAGCAATTCCTGCGGTGAGGACAGGTAAGGGAAGTTAATCCTATATATACAGTGGTGTGAAAAAGTGTTTGCCCCCTTCCTCATTTCCTGTTCCTTTGCATGTTTGTCACACTTAAGTGTTTCGGAACATCAAACCAATTTAAACAATAGTCAAGGACAACACAAGTAAACACAAAATGCAATTTGTAAATGAAGGTGTTTATTATTAAAGGTGAAAAAAAATCCAAACCATCATGGCCCTGTGTGAAAAAGTGATTGCCCCCTAAACCTAATAACTGGTTGGGCCACCCTTAGCAGCAACAACTGCAACCAAGCGTTTGCGATAACGTGCAATGAGGCTTTTACAGCGTCCTGGAGGAATTTTGGCCCACTCATCTTTGCAGAATTGTCCTAATTCAGTTACATTAGAGGGTTTTCGAGCATGAACGGCCTTTTTAAGGTCATACCACAACATCTCAATAGGATTCAGGTCAGGACTTTGGCTAGGCCACTCCAAAGTCTTCATTTTGTTTTTCTTCAGCCATTCGGTGGTGGACTTGCTGGTGTGTTTAGGATCATTGTCCTGCTGCAGAACCCAAGTTCGTTTCAGCTTGAGTACACGAACAGATGGTCGGACATTCTCCTTCAGGATCTCTTGGTAGACAGCAGAATTCATAGTTCCTTTTATCACGGCAAGTCTTCCAGGTCCTGAAGCAGCAAAACAGCCCCAGACCATCACACTACCACCACCATATTTTACTGTTGGTATAATGTTCTTTTTATGAAATGCAGTGTTCCTTCTACGCCAGATATACTTGGACACACACCTTCCAAAGAGTTCCACTTTTGTCTCATCGGTCCACAGAATGTTGTCCCAAAAGTCTTGGGGATCATCAAGATGTGTTGTGGAGAAATTGAGACGAGCTTTGATGTTCTTTTTGCTCAGCAGTGGTTTTCTCCTTGGAACTCTGCCATGCAGGCCATTTTTGCCCAGTCTTTTCCTGATGGTGGAGGCATGAACGCTGACCTTAACTGAGGCAAGTGAGGCCTGCAGTTCCTTGGAAGTTGTTGTGGGGTCTTTTGTGACCTCTTGGATGAGTCGTCGCTGCGCTCTTGGGGTAATTTTGGGCGGCCGGCCACTCCTGGGAAGGTTCACCACTGTTCCATGTCTTCGCCATTTGTGGATAATGGCTCTCACTGTGGTTCGCTGGATTCCCAAAGCTTTGGAAATGGCTTTATAACCCTTTCCAGACTGATAGATCTCAATTACTTTCTTTCTCAATTGTTCCTGAATTTCTTTGGGTCTCGGCATGATTTGTAGCTTTTAAGGATCTTCTGGTGGACCTTACTGTGTCAAGCAGCTCCTATTTAAGTGATGCCTTGATTGTGAACAGGTGTGGCAATAATCAGGCCTGGATGTGGCTAGAGAAATTGAACTCAGGTGTGGACAACCACAGTTATAGTATGTTTTAACAAGGGGGGCAATCACTTTTTCACACAGGGCCATGATGGTTTGGATTTTTTTTCACCTTTAATAATAAACACCTTCATTTACAAATTGCATTTTGTGTTTACTTGTGTTGTCCTTGACTATTGTTTAAATTGGTTTGATGTTCCCGAAACACTTAAGTGTGACAAACATGCAAAGGAACAGGAAATGAGGAAGGGGGCAAACACTTTTTCACACCACTGTATAATAATATGATGGATTTCTTCATTTTGAGTAGTTGTATGTATTACCTGGTTTCCACCACTAGAGGGAGTAAGAGCAGCCTGATGCATACTTACATGCCTTTCAGTACACCCGCTCAGTGAAGCCTGGTTCTCCAGCTGTCTCACGTCTCCACTGCAGTCCCTGCCACAATAGAGGTAATACACGTAGTCTGGGGGTCCCACGCAGCTCCGATGGAGTTTCCCTTTCCCCCCCTGGAGTCCGTGGCCCTCATGCACGCGCGCCGGGCGTGCTCCCGGCCTAATGGAGGAGGGGGGAGTGTGGTTGTGAGCCGTGCACGTCAGTGTGCATGGCGCTGTACTGCGCAGGCGCCAGGCGGCAGTTTTAAAAAGCCCAGAGCGTCAGGGGGCTGTAAGTGGAGACGCAGGAGCTGTGGGCAGTAAGCATCCCAGGGGATTGGATCCAGGCAAACCTTAGACACCTACTCAGCATCAGGTTGTGCAGTTTAAGCATATATATTTATTGTGAGACTTTAAGCACAACAGTGATTGCACTTTGTACTAGTACCTCTGCTTTGTAGCTTAGGACTATTTCTCCTCGTAAGAGGGTCTCAGGGGGAGGTAACAAGAGCACTGGTAAATCACCACCTAGGTCCAGGGGTTCTAAAAGTGCCTGTAAGTTACCATCCCCCCCTGCAAGACTGGAGCCAGCCTCTCAGGACGAGTCAGTGCCCCTGTCAGGTTTTGCAGCCTCTCCTAATGTGTCAGCCCCGGTATATGTCACTGAGGACTCCCTTAGGGCTTCATTGGAGGGTTTTGAAGGAAGAATAATGAATTTTATTTCTGCTTCCCTGAAAGATAGCAGGAAAAGGGGTAGATCCCCTCCCTCTGCTGAGATTCCTCTCTTAGATGATTCTTCTGACAATGAGGAGAGATCCCTGTCTTGGGACAGGGATCTTGAGCAGTCGGAGGAATCAGAGGAAGAGGAGAGAGTCCCCTCCTCCCAGGCGCTCAGAAAACAGGTGCGGTATTATACTGAATTGGTGCGTACCACATTCAGAATGCCTGCTGCTGAAGTCGCTACGTCCTCTGTTTCTTCCCTGGGAGTCAGGAAAGCCCCACAGACTGCCTATTCCTTCCCAATTAATCCCTTAATGGATAAATTGTTGTATGAGGATTGGGGGCATTCGATAAACAGTTTGCTCCTCCTAAAAGGTTTTCTATGCATTATCCTCTGGAGGAAAGTTTCACCAAGAAGTGGGGGGTCCCATCTGTTGATGCGGCTGTTTCTTGCGTGAATAAAAACCTGACTTGTCCCTTGGATAATGTGCAGGTATTTAAAGATCCAACTGATAAGAAGCTGGAAACCTTATTAAAAGCCTCCTTTTCCATGACTGGCGCTGTAGTGCAACCTACAGTCGCAGCCATGGGGTTGTGTCAGTTCCTCAAGGAACAGGTTAAGCAGATGCTTGGGCTCCTTCCCAGTGAGGAAGTAGAGAATTATGCAGAAATACCTCATATTCTGTGTTTCATGATTGATGCGATTTTGGATTCTGTCCAACAAGCATCACGTCTGTCTCTCCTGTTGGTACACATGCGAAGGGACCTATGGCTAAAGAATTGGGCATCTGAGCTGTCATGCAAGAAGCATTTGATTGGGTTCCCGTTTAAAGGGGAACATTTGTTTGGAGAAGAATTAGACAAATTCGTCCAAAAAATTTCAGGGGGTAAATCTACTCTCCTTCCAGACAAAAGGAGCAAACGTCCTTCATTTAGGCGTGCTCTCTCTCCCGGAGCATCTAGCTCTAAGCAGTGGTGACGGCCTTCTCAACCCTCCTCTACAGGAAAGGCTCAGGGCCGGGCCCAGGGGCAGAAAAAGGGGGGCGAAAGCCTGCCAAGCAGAGCCCAAAAGCTTCCTTGTGAAGGGGCGCCCCCGCTCGGCCGAGTGGGGGGAAGGCTCCTTCAGTTTGCAGGAGCCTGGCGGGAAGAGATCCGGGACAAGTGGGGGATCTCTTCGGTATCTCTGGGCTACAGGCTAGAGTTTCAGGAGATTCCACCTTCTCGCTTTCTAAGGTCAAGGATCCCCAGGGATCCAGTAAAGCAAAAACCGCTATTTCTGGCCTTGGATCACTTACTATCCCAAGGGGTGATAGTAGAAGTGGACCCAAAAGAACAGGGTTCAGGGTTTTACTTTAATCTCTTCACCGTTCCGAAGCCAAATGGAAGTGTCAGACCTATCCTAGATCTGAAGGATCTGAACCGGTTTTTACGCATCCGGTCCTTCCGAATGCAGCCAATCCGCACTGTGGTCTCCTCCCTGCAAGGGGGAGAGTTTATGGCATCAATAGACATCAAGGATGCATATCTCCATGTGCCAATTTTTCCTGCACACCAAAAATTTCTAAGGTTCGCGGTAGAGCAGCGCCATTTTCAATTTGTGGTCTTGCCATTCGGGCTTGCTACGGCCCCTCAAATCTTCACAAAGATTCTGGACCCTCTCTTGGCAAAGCTAAGAGCTCAGGGTATAGCCGTCATGGCTTATCTAGACAATTTGCTTCTCATGGAGAAAACAGTAGTGTTCCTGAACCACAGAGTCACCAGAACACTAGAACACCTGGAACGCCTAGGTTGGATTATAAACCTAGAAAAGTCGTCCCTACAGCCTGCCACCAGGTTGGAATACCTGGGTATGATCATCGACACCGCTCAGGGCAAGGTGTTTCTTTCAAGGCCAAAAGCCTTGACCATTGGGGATCTGGTGCGCCTAATTCTGGGCAGGAGATCTTCCCCCATTCGATTGTGCATGAGACTGTTAGGGAAAATGGTCGCCTCCTTCGAGGCCGTCCAATTCGCCCAGTTCCACTCAAGGCCTCTGCAAAGATGCATCCTTGCGGCTTGGAACAGGAAGCCCCAATCCTTGGATCTTCCTAAGCGTCTATCCCCAGGGACACGCAGGAGTCTCGTCTGGTGGTTACAAACCAAGAATTTGCTGAAGGGCAAAACTTTTCTTCCTCTTCCATGGAAGATTTATCACGACAGATGCCAGCCTGACAGGCTGGGGAGCAGTGTTGGAGGAGACGTGCTCGCAGGGGAAATGGTCTGCGATCGAGAAGCTATTGCCCATAAATGTCTTGGAGATCCGGGCAGTTTATATGGCTCTCATAAAGTGGTCTTACAGACTATGAGGTCTCCCTGTTCGGGTTCAGTCCGACAATGCCACAGCAGTGGTTTATATCAATCACCAGGGCAGTACCAGGAGTCTGGTTGCCCAAAAAGAGGTGAATCGCATACTTGTCTGGGCAGAAAAGCATGTTCCGTGTCTTTCTGCCTTCTTCATTCCAGGAGTGGAAAATTGGCAGGCGGATTTTCTGAGCCACCAGCAGTTGTGCCCAGGAGAATGGGCTCTGCACCCCGACGTGTTTCGGAACATATGTCACAGGTGGGGTACTCCAGACGTAGATCTGTTTGCATCCAGGTTCAACAGGAAACTGGACAATTTTGTGTCAAGGACAAGAGATACACTTGCTCAGGGGTCAGATGCTCTGACAGTTCCCTGGGATCAGTACAATCTGATCTATGCCTTCCCCCCCGAGCGCGCTTCTGTTGCGGTTCCTGGGAAGAGTCAAGAGGGAGACAAAATCTGTCTTTTTGGTGGCCCCGGCTTGGCCCAGGCGACCGTGGTACGCAGAGATCATGAAGTTGGCAGTAGGCAGGCCATGGATCCTCCCTCTCCGGCCAGATCTGCTCTCACAGGGTCCAATTTACCATCCTGCTTTACACAGTCTGAATTTGACGGTTTGGCTGCTGAGACCCACATTCTGAGAGACCGTGGCCTTTCGGGGCCAGTCCTTTCTACTCTGGTCAATGCCAGAAAGCCGGCCTCCAGGCTGATTTATTACAAAATCTGGAGGGCATATGTTTCCTGGTGTGAACTCAGGAAATGGCATCTTAGAAAGTATGTCATTAGCAGGATCTTGGCCTTTCTCCAGTCAGGCCTAGAAATGAATTTGGCCATAAGCACTATCAAGGTGCAGATTTCGGCCCTGTCAGTGTTTTTTCAGAAGCCACTTGCATCGCATTCCCTGGTGCGGGCTTTCATCCAGGGGGCCATGCGGATAAGACCGCCAGTCAAACCTCCGGTATGCCCATGGGATCTGAAGTTGGTTCTCTCGGCTTTGCAGGGGCAACCATTTGAACCTTTGCATCTGGCTTCATTAGTTCTCCTGACTAAAAAATTGGTTTTCTTGGTAGCCATATCCACGGCTAGAAGAGTATCAGAGCTAGCAGCTCTTTCCAGCAAGGAGCCGTATCTATTTATTCATAAGGACCAGGTGGTCATGCATCCCAACAGGTCCTTTCTACCTAAGGTGGTTTCAGGATGTCATTTGAATCAAGACGTAATCCTACCATCCTTTTTTCCGGACCCACAGTCCGCAGAAGAAGAATCTTTGCACACTTTGGATGTGGTTAGAGCAATCAGTATATATCTTCAAGCAACTGCTCAGATAAGGAAAACTGATTGCTTGTTTATTTTGCCGGATTAGACAGGTTATTTCTGAGGCCTATAGTGTAAAGGGGAAGATTCCTCCTTTTCAAGTGAAAGCCCACTCAACGAGGGCTGTAAGTGCTTCTTGGGCAGTGCATCACCAGGCCTCCCTGGCTCAGATCTGTAAGGCTGCAACTTGGTCATCAGTCCACACATTCACCAGATTCTATCAGGTGGATGTCAGAGGGCAAGAGGATATCGCCTTCGGGCGCAGTGTACTGCAGGCTGCAGTTTAGGTCCTCCGAACCCTGGCGGTCTATAATTATGATCTGTGTCTCCCTCCCCTCAATCTGAGCATTGCTTTGGGACATCCCACTATGTAATGAAGCTCCTGTGTCCCGTGATGTATGATCAAGAAAATTGGATTTTTATATACAGCTTACCTGTAAAATCCTTTTCTTGAGAGTACATCACGGGACACAGGGCTCTCGCCCCTCTTGGGTTTTATGTGGTTTCTTATTGCTTTGCTACAAAACTGAGGTGCCTCCCATATGGGAGGGGTTAACCAGTGTCCAATCACCAGAGGTGCCTATCTAACCCACTATGTAATGAAGCTCCTGTGTCCCGTGATGTACTCTCAAGAAAATGATTTTACAGGTAAGCTGTATATAAAAATCCAATTTTTTTCATTATGGCCACCGATAGATCCAGCAGGCTCAAGTTGATTTTCCGAGAATACTGTTAACCAGTTAAGCCCCAGACCATTTGGCTGCCCAGAGACCAGAGCACTTTTTGCGATTTGGCACGGCATCGCTTTAACTGACAATTGCGCAGTTGTGCGACGTAGCTCCCAAACAAAATTGACGTCCTTTTTTCCAATGTCCTTTTTTCACCATAAATTTTTTATTTCTTTTTTTGGTGGTATTTGATCACCTCTGTGGTTTTTATTTTTTGCACTATAAACAAAAAAGTAGTGACAATTTTGAAAAAAAAACGCATTATTTTTTACTTTTTGCTATAATAAATATCCACAAATAATCTATAAAAAAAATTTTATTTCCCCTCAGTTTAGACCAATTTGTATTCTTCTATATATTTTTGGTAAAAAAAATTGCAATAAGCGTTTATTGATTGGTTTGCGCTAAAGTTATAGCGTCTACAATATAAGGGATAGATTTATGGCATTTTTATTAATAATTTTTTTTTTTACTAGTAATGGCGATGATCAGCGATTTTTATCGTGACTGTGACATTATGGCAGACAGATCGGACACTTTTGGTACCATTTTGGGACCATTCACATTTATACAGCGATCAGTGCAATTAAAAATGCATTGATTACTGTGTAAATGGGCTGGCAGTGAAGGGGTTAACCACTAGGTGGAACTGTAGGGGTTAAGTGTTTCCTAGGGAGTGATTCTAACTTGGGGCTATGTGTGACATGACACTGATCACCGATACCAATCAGAGTATTGCCCAGTATTGCCCAGTATTGGCGAGTATTGGCAGAGTATTGCAGATTATTGCAGAATATTGAAGAGTATTTCAGATTATTGCAAAGTATGAGCAGAGGACTGCAGAGTATTGGCAATGAGCAGCGCTGTGGGCACTACAGATCCAGCCCACAGTGCTGCTACAAATCTCTCCCCCTCTCCCATTGCACTGTACAGATAGGGGAGGGAGGATGCCGGATTGTTTACAAGTGATTGCTCCATCATTTGACGGAGAGATTGCATGGTAATCGGCCGCTACCAGCGGCCATTTACCATGATCCGTGATGAGCCGGGTCTTCCGGACTCAGCGGTCATGAATATTTCTAGGAGCGCCCCCCATAGGGCATGCTAGAGCAACATTCTGGGAGGACATCCATGGACGCCCTCCCAGAATAAGCCGACTGCGCTGTAGCCGTCTTTTGGTTATGGCCCGGTCAGCAAGTGGTTAAAGGGCAACGTACAGGTATGTTAATCTGCCTGTATGTGCCCTTCTGCGACGTATATCAGTGTGTGTCGGTTGGCAAGTGGTTAATAATGGTACACAAAGTAAAAATACCCATAAAGATGGTACCCAAAGTGTTTTAAAAAAAGTAACCACCTCATACTGAGGCCTTCAAGATTAATATAAGAAAGGCTTTTCTTCAATTACAAGATGCTAAACAATATGAAAACACCCAGTGGTGGGATTTAGTTTTTTTGCAAAAATACTTGGGTTTGGCCATCACACCTAGAGGTCTTCATATCAAGAAGCAATGCAGTTTCTTGGACGATGACCTCATGAAAGACTGGAGATTGGTTGCTGAATTTTGTACCATCAAATGGTTCTAAATCCTTGTACAACAGAGAAAGGAAATTAAAGTTGGCACAACAAGTACAAGAAAGGAATCGAAAAGTTAGAGTTCAGTTCCTCTTGTCTTTACCTCAAATGGGAAAATGTCCTAGAAAATTATGTAAAAAAAGAATGAGGATAATTTAATCAATTAGAAAACAAACTTGAACATGATATTACTGACTACAAAAATGGACAGGTCTTCGAGTGGAAACATCCCATACAGGATCAAATGCAACACATAGAATGCGTGGGACAACTGCCATCTCCACCAACATGAACATACAGTCTTCTACCTTTGCAATATGTCAGAAACCATGAATCAGCCTGAGACAGAAGTACAGTTAAAGGGGTTGTAAAGGTAAATGTTTTTTCACCTTAATGCATTCTATGCATTAAGGTGAAAAAACATCTGACAGTGCCTGCGCCCCCAGCCCCCCCCCCCCCCCCCGTTTTACTTACCTCACCCCTCGAAAGTCCCGCGCTCGTCCCCCGACGTCCTTTCCACCGTTCAGCCTGGCTGCTGATTGGCTGGAGTGGATGGATGGAAAGCAGCGCAGCCATTGGCTCGCGCTGCTGTCAATCACATCCACTGACGCGGAGCGCCGGGGGGCGGGGCTGTGTGATACAGCGAGCGGCTATAACGGGAGCACGCCTGCAGATGCTTCTCACCATGCGAGGGAGCTCGCATGAACGTGAGAAGCATCTGCGGGGAGAAGCAGAGACAGCCGCCGAGGGATCCCAGAAGAGCAGGTTGGGGGCCACTCTGTGCAAAAAGAGCTGCACAGTGGAGGTAAGTATAACATGTTTGTTATTTTAAATAAATGAAAAATTCACTTTACAATCCCTTTAAATCACACTTCTTTAATAATAATAATAATAGAAAAGGTAAACAGAGTAAATCTAGTCAAAACTTAGCCAGAGTTCAGGAACCGGAATGGATAATCAGACAAGCCAAAACATCAGGGAGCTAGAGATGAGCGCAGTAGAACAGCAAGCAGGATCTGGAGCCAGAAGGCATGTCAGCCAAGCAAGTCTTTAACAGGAACACAGGAGAGCATCTCTAGAGATGTGACAGAGGTGAAGGCAGAGATCTTCTGGGCTGGACAGCTTAAGTAGGCAGGAATACAAGCAGGATATCATCAACAAGTGAGTCACTATGGAAAGATAGGAGCTGGCAATTAGCCGACAGCTGACAGCCAGCTCAGAGAAGGAAGGGCTGAGCCCAGCCCTGACACAATTATCTGTACACAACAGGTACAGTCCCTTGTCAAGAGATCTTGATGATTACATCAAAGAAGGAGCTCACCCCAAATCCCAGGACTCTTCAGACAATTCTATACCTGTTGTTGATACCAATGCCAACACACTCCTAGAAGATCCTATTTTTTTAGTACAACCTTAAAGAGAGTTCAGAAAGAAAAAAAGAAAATTAGATGGGGACGAATAGAGGCTCATACTTAAAGATTAAACAAAAAGAAAAGATGGAAATAATCTAGAGGAAGCCACAATAAAGATATACAACCTTTCCTCATACACCCTCACACCACCTGAACTCCTTTTGTTTAAGAAGGGGCTCAGTTTTTCTCCATCCATTGGGACCAATAAATTCGGTCTTTTCAAATTCATACTCCTTCTTACTCTCACACAACATTATCCCAATGATAATTGCATCAAAAATAAAATTGAGGAGTGAGGAGATTCTGAATGTTCTGGAAGAATTAGTATAAGTAATATGGAAAGTCAGTCTGCAGGCCCATTCCTTGATCCAGACATCATACACACATTTTAATCTAAATCCACTTTTTATCCGGAACACACAAAAGGTCCCTATATAGAAACTTACTATCAGGCAGTTTATAAGGATTTCTTGAAACTCTGTGACGCTTCTACAAAATGTGCCGATCAACATCTGACTATGGCTGAATGTCAGGCCCTAAAAGATCTGACATCCAACAAGGATTTCAGTATAAAATAAGCAGACAAAGGGTCTAGTCTGGTTGTTCAGAAAAGAATAGACTATCTTAATGAAGCATACCAATTCAGGCAATTTTTGATCCACCCCAAATGCAGCATTCCATACTTTCACCATCTCCCCAAAGTAAACAAGTCTCTGGTGAACCCCTACCAGGAAGACCAATAGTGGCTAGTACCAATAGCTTCACCAGTGGCTTGTCTGTTTACATAGATTTTTTTCTACAACCCATAGTCTTTCAGCTCCTCTCATACATTAGAGATTCGAGTCACATTATTGATATCCTCAAACTTTATTCTTGGGATGATGGTTATATGTGGGCCTCTTTAGATGTGACGTCTTTATACACATCTATACCCCATGAAGTAGCCCTTACAACCGTACAATGCTTTTTTGACAAAAATGGGGATATGAATTCAAAACAAGTAAAATTCTTGGTAAACAGTATCGAGTTTTGTTTGAGACATAATTATTTTACCTTTTAGCTACAACTGAAGGGCACAGCTATGAGGGGAAATTTTCCCCCTGTATATGCCAATTTAACCATGGGCTACTGGGAGGAGGGACACATCTGGGCCAACAAGCCCTTTGCTGAGCACATTGTCTTCTATGGCAGACATATTGATGGCAGCCCTAATGTGTTTTATAGCCGACTGCAATACCGACCCTTTGGGTCTGTCTTTTACGCATGTATTGGACCCCAAAGAGTTGTTTTTTTGGATCTGGTTTTGTCTCATGACCAACATAGCATTAATACCAATAATCATACCAAACCTACAAGTGGGAATTCATATCTTCATTTTTCAAGCTGCTATCATCCCACATGGACAAAAAAAACATCCCGAGTGGGCAGTTCAATAGGTTGAGGAGGAATTTCTCCAAAGTGGAGGATTACCTTACACACGGGACAATGCTGCAAAAGAGATTTGAAGAAAAAGGTTACCTTAGTACAAGAAGCTTTTATCTCACATATGAATCTAAAAATAAAACTACCGTAACAGAAAACGAGAGAAAGGTGTAAAGGTTTGTTTCGACTTACAATAATAAATACAGGTAAATTTTGAGAATTGTTCAGAAACACTACAAGATTTTACAGTTAGACCAGCGAATAGCCGCAGTGCTGCCAGTAGCTCCCCAAATCACATTCAGGAAAGCAAAGATAATAAAAAACATTCCGACTCAGTGTAAATTACAAGTCCTGAACAAAAGGCCAGTATTGGATATCTTCCGGTGCAGAAAAAGAGGATGCCTGACCTGTCAATTTATAACACACGGTTGTTCAAACATTACTAATGGTAAGGGCAAAGTTTTTCAGATTAAAGAATTCATAACTTGTTCAGCATATTTTTGTTATTTACATTCTGCAACCTCCTATCTACTGTACGTAGGACTTACCATACATATGCTACATAGATGAGTAAGTGAGCATTGCAGATTCATCAAGAAGGGATGTGATGAACACAGTGTTCCGTGCCATTTCCATCAGGTGCATAACAAAGACGTGAATTACCTAGAAGTGTTAGAGATTGAGGCCATCTCTAGGAGCTCACTTACTGATAACGACAGATTCTCCCTCCTATGAAGAAGGGAGACTTTTTGGATTTATACGTTTGGATCTTTATCACCTAAACGCCTCAGCAAAGACTTAGAAATGCATAGCATAGTATAACCGATAATTCTCTTAAGGAGTCTGGGGCTTATTCATCATGCATCATCATATTGACCACCTACCACTATTGGTTTTGTCCTTTATTAACACATTTTTATGTTAATTTCTCATTTTATTTTCATTCTCATTTTCATTTGTATTCTTATTTTTATTCTTATTATTAATTTTATTTAATTGACATTTTTATTTTATTTTATTTTTATTTATTTATTTTTCTTTTTTTTTTTATTTATTTTAATTTTCAATTCTGTTTTTATTTTTATTTTTGTTTACTTCCTTTAAGTCCATTTAACAGGACAGGTTCCACTCAAAACAGGCTTTGCCATGGTCGACCAAAAGAGGTGAGTGAACTTGCTCAGCGTCATGTCCAGAGGTTATCTTTGGGAAATAGACGTATAAGTGCTGCCAGCATTGCTGCAGAGGTTGAAGGGGTAGGGGGTCAGCCTGTCAATGCTCAGACCATACGCCACGCACTGCATCAAATTGGTCCACATCACTGTCGTCCCAGAAGGAAGTCTGTTCTAAAGATAATGCACAAGGACATGGGTTATTGTTCTGTCTTGCCTACAGTCAAGCATGGTGATGGGAGTGTCACGGTCTGGGGCTGCATGAGTGTTGCCGGGACTGGGGAGCTACAGTTCATTGAGGGAACCATAAATGTCAACATGTACTGTGACATACTGAAGCAGAGCATGATCCCCTCCATTCAGAGACTGTGGCACAGGGCAACATTCCAACATGATAATGACACCAAACATACCTCTAAGACAACCACTGCCTTGCTAAAGAAGATGAGGGTAAAGGTGATGGACTGGTCAAGCATGTCTCCAGACCTAAACCCTATTGAGCATCTGTGGGGCATCCACAAACAGAAGGTGGAGGAGTGCATGGTCTCCAACTTCCACCAGCTCTGTGATGTCATCATGGAGGAGTGGAAGAAGACAACCTGTAAAGCTCTGGTGAAGTCCATGCACAAAATGGTTAAGGCAGTGCTGGAAAATAACAGTGATCACACAAAATATTGACACTTTGGGCCCAATTTGGACATTTTCACTAAAGGGTGTACTCATACGCTGTATATTCACTACTTTACATTGTAGCAAAGTGTCAAAGTGTAATTTCTTCAGTGTTGTCGCATGAAAAGATATAATAAAATATTTAGCAAAGTGTAATTTCTTCAGTGTTGTCGCATGAAAAGATATAATAAAAGAAACTTACTTACAAAGATCCTGGCCAACCGGCTAGCATCCTTTATTGGAAGATATGTCCATAAGGACCAAGTGGGATTTATCCCTGGAAGACAAGGGCCAGACCTAACTCGTAGGGCAGTAGACATCATCTCTGTTCTTCAATCTAACTGGATAGGGTGTCCCAAACAAGAGGGTATGCTATTGTCCATTGACCTACATAAAGCTTTTGACTCCATCGAATGGTCATATATCTTTTCGCTCATGGAACATTGGGGATTTGGCAACAGATTTCTGGGCACCCTACATGCCCTCTACTCGAATCCGACCGCATCTATTCGATTGTTGGGCCACTACTCCCAACCACTCACCATAGCTAGAGGCACTAGGCAGGGGTGCCCTTTATCCCCCTTAATCTTTGCCCTAGCTATCGAGACTCTAGCCATTGCCATCCGCATGAATCCTGACATACAGGGGGTCTCGTGTGGTGCCCAAACTCATAAATGCGGTCTGTTCGCAGATGACCTACTGCTCTTTCTCACCTCACCTCTCACCTCGCTGTCCATCCTCTATAAAACCCTAAAGACCTTTTCAGTAGCCTCTGGCCTCAAGGTCAATTTTGCCAAATCTCACGCCCTCAATATTTCACTCCCGGGGCAGACAGTTAGTAACCTGCAGAACAACTTTGAATTTGCATGGAGGGACACGTCCCTTGATTATCTGGGGATTAAACTCACTCCTAAAATAGAACAACTATACTCGGCCAACTTCCCTCCCACCTACAAGAAGTTAGAGCTGGACTTACGAAATTGGGCAAAGCATGATCTTTCATGGTTGGGCAGGGTTCACTCCCTTAAAATGACTCTCCTTCCCAGGCTTCTTTATCTATTCAGAGCAATGCCAATTGCCATCAGGACTGACCACCTTAAATCCTTTCAGAGGAAGGTAACTCAGTTTATATGGGGGAAAAAGGGTCACAGACTGCCCTGTAACACGCTTTTTAGGCTTCGAAAACAAGGTGGGATGGGAGTCCCGCGGCTGCTTTGGTATTTCCAAGCGGCCAGACTTGCACAATTATCCACTGTTTATTCCAGGCTTGAAAAACCGGAATGGTTGCATATAGAGCGACAGGCTGCCCCATTACATACCTTAGACTTCCTGCTCTGGGTCCCCGCCAAGGAGAGGCCCCCCATTCTCTCGCCCACCCTATCACAATCCCTCTCCCTATGGGATAAGCTTAAAACAAACAAATCCTTAGTGTCAGACTCTCGCCCGCTCGCTCATATTTTTAATAATCGGGACTTCCCTCCGGGAACAGATATTAAGTCTTTCAAGTGGTGGTTGGATAAGGGGCTGTACCGAATCGGTCATTTCTTCACACCCTCAGGCCCTATCTCCCTGCATTTTTGTAAAAAGAAGCTAGAACTCCCACATACGGAACTGTTTCGATTTTCTCAGATTCAACATTACCTTCATGGGATCTGGAGGGAGAAGCCGGGACCTCCGCGCTTTTCCGATTATGAAGTGTGGTGTGGTCAAGCCACAGATCAGAGAGGGGGGATCTCGGTTATTTACCAAGCTCTTGCCCAGAATGGCAGTAAAACACCCTTCATGATGGCCTGGGAAAAGGATCTTCTCATTCAATGGAAACCGGATTCCTGGTTCTCCTCCTACTCCAGAGCCTATGAAGGAATTAAGAATGTTTCCCTGATCGAAGCTAACATTAAAGTAATGACTAGATGGTATTTGACCCCGAATAAATTGGCCCGAATGTTTCCCTCGACCAACCCCTTATGCTTTAGAGGTTGTGACATGGTAGGAACGATGGCCCACACTTGGTGAGAATGCATCAAACTCAGGCCATTCTGGCGGAAGATGTTCAACCTGATCTATCAGGTAACAAAAATTCAGATCCCTAGAACCCCTTCAGTGGCCCTCCTGAATGGCCCCATCCCACAAACTGGCAAGTATACTAACATCTTGATCCACTTTATGCTGCTTGGAGCCAAGATCACCATAGCCAAATCTTGGAAACAGCCCAGAGTTTCCCTACGGGCAGTCAAACATAAGATATCTTGGATTATGACCCAGGAGAAATTGACTAGCATTTTATTAGACTATAAAGACAAATTTGAATTAGTTTGGGAACCTTGGGCCCAGCATGTGGGCGTCTCCCTTATCACTGGCATATAACATAATCTGGATTATAGGGCGCTTGGGTCCCGGCGTTGGTTCTGTCGACTGGCTCTTTTCTCCTTCCCCTACCTTCGCTTTATCCCCTCTACTTAATGAACACCCCTTCCAGCTAAATATACTAGGCGATTCTTTAGTGTTATTAGCCCATCTGGTGTTTATCAGATCCTTCCAGTTTTCCTTAGTAGTCTTTTCTACTCTCTATTGGGTCTCTTCACCCCACTGTTCCCCTGTCTTCGTCTTCTTTCAGTCTCTTAGCATTTTAGCCTCATGATAGATTCTGAAGATAACGGTACCTTTTTTCTGACTGGTCTCAAGAGTCTATTGGCCTTTCCTCTGTAGGTCTCAATCCGGTTTCATAACCTCACTGATCCCTCGGACCCTTCTGGTTTTATATTGGGTGCGGGAGGACGGGGGGGCCTGGGTTGGGCTTGCCTAGCACAGCAAGTTCCTGTAAGGGGTGCTGGGTTGGCCCCCTGGAACCTCTGGTCCTCCTCACCTTGGTGTCGCCAGGGACTATTGTAGCCATACAGCATGTTCTTTTAATGTTATGTTCCCTCTTTTCATTTATATTGAGCTGGGGCCCCCTGGGGTCAAGGCCTTGTTTCAATGTTCATAATATTTGTCTCACTGAAGGTCGATCAGTCTTTGATGTCTATCTTGAGATATTGTTTGTACTTCTTACTTGATTGTATACTTTTGAAACTAATAAATACTTTGAAAGAAAAGATATAATAAATTATTTAGCAAAGTGTAATTTCTTCAGTGTTGTCGCATGAAAAGATATAATAAAATATTTAGCAAAGTGTAATTTCTTCAGTGTTGTCACATGAAAAGATATAATAACATATTTACAAAAATGTGAGGGGTGTACTCACTTTTCTGAGATACTGTATATTTTTTTAATACTGTAGTTCTGTTTTCGTGAATGCTTATTTTAAAATTCATAATATAACAAGAGAATGTGGTCTCTAATTCAGTCATTGTAACATCTATTGTAAGGAAATTGAGGGGTTATTAATTACTTCAAGATTTACAAACAGCTCTGCCTACTCTCTACCCCCATATGTTTACACAATGGGTATATATTTTCTGTTTGACGTTATATCCGTGACTTTCACAAAGCGCATGCGTACAAAATGCTTCATCACTGCCACAGACGAGCTTGCGTTGCATGCTGGTTGATGAGCATCCATCTTCCTCTCTTTATTCGCTGTTTGTGTCGTGGAGATAAGTCATTCAGGTATGCCAAATCCTGCGCTCGGTTCACACCACCTCGCAGTGATTGGCAGTGACATCTCCACAGACAGTGACAGAGGATTTCTCGTCTCGGCTTCCTGGTCATTTCACACCACCTCGCAGCAACTGGCAGTGACATCTCCAAGACACTCAGGGGCTCCCCGGTCCCAGCTATCAGGGACCCACCCTGGACCAGGCTTCCATCCCTCACAGCATGGACTCTGGCACCCCTCCATGCTCAATTGGCTGGTCTTCTGGATGGTATTAACCCTTCAACACCCATGGTAGCCAGTGTGGTATTGTTAGCTTATTTTATCCTCTTTATCACCTTTTTCATTTCATAAATAAACATTAGTTCTTATTTATGGCACGATTGACTGTTGTGGTTCTCCTGCTTGATTATCCAGTCCATTGAGTGCTAGTTTGTTTATTCAGAAACCCTGTTTAAGGTAAATTTTGCTAAGCCTTCAGTTAATCAGTGTAATATTCATTATGAAATAACATGTTCCAGTGTTTTTCATCTGCTAATAGGTTTGTCTGGGATTGAATCATTAACTTAAGAGAGTGATTTGCTTGCAAGTTTGGGTCCATTCCTACTAGGGAGAAAACTGACTAATTGGAAATTAGTTTCACAGCTGGAGCTAGGCAGTGGCAGTGGCCATGGAGGAGTCAAAGAATAATATGGGTAGTGTTAGGGAAGCAGGGCACCCATTGGCATCAGACAGAGGGAAAATCTATTGTGTCCACCCAAACATCAATGATGTGAACCCTTAGAAGAGCCAAGGCACAAAATCTAAGCATCTGCCTTGTCTTCATCAGAGCTCCTGAAGGTAGAGATTGGCTGCAGATGCCACCCAGGTTGTGGCCCTCTGACTTACCCGAGCAGGCATCTACCAGGAACTAAAAGTGAATATGCAGAGAAGAGGCATTGCAGTGCTGATAATCTGGGATCACAAGTCTGTAGGGTACACATTCCAAACTGATAGGAGTGCACAGGAACCACACAGAAGCACAGAGGAGGAAAACTTTCTAGGAGTACACAGGTGCTGGTAATGAGAGGCTGGGTGGAGCACACAGGAAATCACACTGGTGCAGAAGTGCAGGTATTTTATTGGACCCACAGGCACATGAATGGAGACAGAGGGAAAGACCCAGCACTGAAGCATGGAACAGGTTTGTATGATGTTACCCCCTTTTACAGGACCTCCTCACTCTCTGAGGTCCAATTTTCAAAGGCTATCACCCAAGACCTTTCTTCAGGGCCAAAGCCCTTCCAGTCTATTAGGTTTCCCACAGGGAAGCTCAGAATCAAGCATTTTATGGACCTCATATGCTTGGGATGGTTTAGTAGGAGGAGTATCCAAGAAAGAAAGGATGAGAAAAAATATTTTTAAAACAAATGGCTAAAAGTGTCATTTTTTTTTTTTTCATTTTAGAGTATGGGAGGGGTATGACCCTTGTCAGGTTTTTGTTGCCATATGTGTCCCATTGGGAAGATCTCCCTTCACTTCCTGTCTCCCAGCCAAAATAGAAAGTGGGAGGAAATCCTTCCAAAGAAAGGAAATCTCTAGGTGTCACAAGGGTCAACAGAACTAGTGTCCTCATTGGAAGATTTCACATCTAATAGTGTTCTGATGTCAACCCAAAATGCATGATATTCTTGTACTATGACTTTCGGTGAAAACTATAAACAGTACAAATAGAGGGGGTGAATCTCCCTGGCGGTAACACTGACAGCAATAAGACCTGAGAAGAGTTCTAATCCCTCTCCAATCTATCCAAAGCTAAAAAAAAAAATGTTTTTTGCTTTTAGTGATACCTTAAGGCTGCATTCACACCTGAGCGTTTTGTAGCTTGAAGCCTGAAGCTACAAAACGCTAGAGGGGAAAAAATCTATTATTCTCAATGGAGATGGTTCACATCTCCACTCCATGTCGCCTGAAGCCGAACGCCTGAAGCTCAAACAAGTTCCCGACCCTTTTTTGTCGCTCGAAGCGAGCAGATTTGGGCGTTTTTCTTCTTTTATCATTGATGACCTTTTGCCCTGCACAAAATTGCAGCAAATCGCAGTAAAACACGCCTCAAAATCGCTGTAAATTCGTGCGGTTTTCTGCTTGAAAACGATATGCTCAGGTGTGAATGCAGCCTAAGTAGTGACACATGGAGCAAGTAGTGGCATCAGCAACAGCAAACATGGGTGCTTGCCATATGCAATGAAAAAAGGGGACTGTTGGGTGCTGGAATTAAAATGATTATTATTGGTAAACTCTGCTTATGGCAGAAGAGCGACCCAATCAAAAGCTTGGAGAAACTGCCAAAGAGATTGATTAGTTCCTTCTGTTTGCGGGTGGTAGGCCATGAGTGGACACCTTTGAAATAGGAAAATTACTGAGTCTAAAAATCTCCTGAATAAGGATTGGCGCAAAGGCTTCTGCTGAAGTAAATAAATCTATGGCAGTATAGCACCACGTTTGGAAATAGAGGTCCTGCAACAGCTTAAGTCGGATATTTAGCGTGGGCACAGACTATACACATTCACATGCTCTTCCACATCTTTACAGAAAGTTAGCCATCAGGATGAACAAGCGAGAAAAAATGGTTATATGGACCTCGGGATGTCCAGAAACATAGTGTGATGGGCCCAAGGACAAGAATGTTTTACCTTGACAGATGGTAGAATCTTGGAAGGGTGGTCAGAACCAAAACTTGGTTCTGGAAAACATTTCTAAATCTTGGGGATCAAAGGCGTAGGGAAGGGCATGTGCTTGAGAATTTGTCGTACCCGGTATTAAAGTAATGATAAAATCAAACTGGAAGAAAAACAGGGACAATCTTGAGTTCAAGCAATAAGCCAACTGAAGATACTGCAGATTCTTGTGATCCACAAAAATTGTAATCTGGTGAGGCCACCCTTCTAAAAGGTACAAGCACTCTTTCAAGGTCAGCCTAACAGCTAGTAATTCACAATTTCTGATGGAGTAGTTCTCGGCAGGGTCCAATGGGGGACTGAAGAAGAACAGCTACAATGCCTACTTACAGGGCATCCACTTCAGTGGAAAAAGGATTAGAAAATGTCCTCACAAGAACAGGACCAGAGAGAAAAACGTTCTTTAGAGTGTGAAAGGCTTCCACTGCTTCAGGAGTTCAGTTCTTGAGATTAGCATCCTCTCTTCTGTCAGTTGCGTCGAAGCACTTAGAACTTCCATTCGGTTGGACATCCAGCCCTTTGCCAGACTCCAGTGGCAGGGCACCCAGTTTGTCACCAGACCCCCACAGTGAGGCACCTAGCTAGGCACCAGACCGCAGCAGCAGTGCATCCAGCTTGTCATAGTACCCTGACAGTGGGGCATCCAACCTACTGCCAGATCCCTGTGGTTGGTGTCTTAACTACTATGACCCTGGTGACTAGAAACCTTCTACAGTATAAACATGTTCAACAACTGGGATTTCCTAACAATTATATGTGCATTACATAATGCAAGTGCTGATCTGTGTATTTTGGTGGGGGGGGGGTCCCTGCGTTACACATAATTTGTGTTGATGCAGGGATCTGTCAATTTGTTTTTCTTCAGACAAAACGAAAAAAAAAATATGTATACACTTTACTATTTTGACTTCCTTTTGATATTAATATTACACTTCTTATATACACTGTATATATGATGCATATTTATTATGCTCACAACTGAGGAATTTACTTGATTTCTTTAAATGCTTTTAACTTTTAATTTAAACTATATTGGTGTCTTTTAATTCATATCAATTTTCTTTTTTTTAAAGCACAGATTCCCTTTTTTCCAAATGCCTATCTGAACTGTTTGAACCCGCTTTTCTGAAGTTTATCAGTTTGATATCCCATTTGTTGAATAATCAATGTAGTCAATGCTGCCCTGTAGGTTGTCAAAACACAAATCCTGCACATCCTGCTGACTTGCTCGATATCAGACTAGTTACAGTACCCAAGTACAATATGACTGAACTCCAAGAATGCCTAAATGAACATGAAGTTGGCTTATAGATAAAAGTAAGAGAGATTTCCAGAGACCAATGCAACACAGCCCCATAACCCCTGATGCAGCCCTCTCCCCACTCTCCTCTCCCACTTCTCAATTCCAACCATAAACACTTTCACCAAACCTATACATATTTCAGCCCCCTCCCCCCTTTTTTACTTTTACAACCCCCCCCCCCCTTTCCTCTAAAAGTCCATTCTCAACAAAATTGCTGTTCATCAAGCCATTAAATGTACTTTTCATTTTAAAATCTAATAGCGTATATCCATTTTACTTGGGTTACTACAAAAAAACTGACTTATGAGGACAGGAGCACCAGAACTATAATGTATAGAATGTTCTGTACAACTACAGTCAGGTCCATAAATATTGGGACATTAAAACAATTATAATCTTTTTGGCTGTATACACCACCACCACAATGGATTTGAACAAGATGTGCTTTAACCACTTGCCGACCGCCTCACGCCGATGTACGTCATCAGAATGGCACGGGCAGGCATAAGCACGTACATGTACGTGCTTTGCCTCCCGCGGGTCGGGGGCCCGATCGGGCCCCCGCCCGGTGCCTGCGGCGGTCGGTTTTCGTTCGGGAGCGATCCCGGACGAGGGGACGGCCATTCATTCATGGCCACCCCCTCGCGATCGCTCCCGACGAATGGAAATCCCCGGTGACATCACTTCCTCTCCTGTAATGTAAACACAGGAGAGGAAGTGATGTATTCTCTCCTCCGTGTCGGTATTTTTCGTTCCGACACGGAGGAGAGCGGATCAGTGAGTTGCACCAACACATCCCACACACAGTAGAACATGCCAGGCACACTCACACCCCCCCTTTACCCCCCGATCACCCCCCCAATTACCCCTGCCCCCCAGTCACAGTGACACCAATGTCATTTTTTTTTTTTTTTTTTTTTTTTTTTGCATTGGTGTCATTTGTGACTGTAATAACTGTTAGGGCAGTTAGGGTTAGCCCCCTTTAGTTCTAATGTACCCCCCTAACCCCCCCAATAAAGGTTTAACCCCGTGATCACCCCCCGTCGCCAGTGTCACTAAGGCTGGGTTCACATTGCAGCGGTTTATGAGAACGAATGTGATTCGCACCGCACTGCAGTGCAAATCACATCCGATCTCTGTGCGATTCGAGTTCAGCCATTCGCCGCACCCGCCGCACCCGCCACACCCGCCGCACCCGCCGCAAATTCGCACGGGACCCTTTTTTTGGCCCGCAGCAGAATCGGATCGCATGGGTGTTCACACCATGCGATCCGAGTTTGCAGATCGCACTGCGATATGCGAACTGATCTGGGGGTGTCAGTAACATTTCACTGACACTCCCAGCAGTTCGCATAGGGCAGTGTGAACTGCCGCCGGGAGGCATGCGATGCGGGAACCCGCCGCGGATTCGCGGCGTTTCCGCATCGCTCCAGTGTGAACCCAGCCTAATAAGCGATCATTTTTCTGATCGCCGTATTAGTGTCACAGGTGACGCTAGTTAGGCAGGTAGGTATTTAGGTTCGCCGCAGCTTTTTATAGCGCTAGGGACCCCCATATACTACCGCATAAAGCCCCCTGATTGCCCCCTAGTTAACCCTTTCACCAGTGATCACCATATAACTGTTACAGGTGACGCTGGTTGGTTAGTTATTTTTTTATAGTTTCAGGGCACCCGCCATTTATTACCTAATAAAGGTTTAACCCCCTGATCACCCGGCAGGTGTCATTTGTGACTAATAACTGTTAGGGCAGTTAGGGTTAGCCCCCTTTAGTTCTAAGGTACCCCCCTAACCCCCCCAATAAAGGTTTAACCCCGTGATCACCCCCCGTCGCCAGTGTCACTAAGGCTGGGTTCACATTGCAGCGGTTTATGAGAACGGATGTGATTCGCACCGCACTGCAGTGCAAATCACATCCGATCTCTGTGCGATTCGAGTTCAGCTATACAGATAGTATGGCTGAATTCGTGTCGCACCCGCCGCACCCGCCGCAAACTCGCACGGGACCCTTTTTTTGGTCCGCAGCAGAATCGGATCGCATGGGTGTTCACACCATGCGATCCAAGTTTGCAGATCGCACTGCGATATGCGAACTGATCTGGGGGTGTCATTAACATTTCACTGACACTCCCAGCAGTTCGCATAGGGCAGTGTGAACTGCCGCCGGGAGGCATGCGATGCGGGAACCCGCCGCGCATTCGTGGCGTTCCCGCATCGCTCCAGTGTGAACCCAGCCTAATAAGCGATCGTTTTTCTGATCGCTGTATTAGTGTCACAGGTGACGCTAGTTAGGCAGGTAGGTATTTAGGTTCGCCGCAGCTTTTTATAGCGCCAGGGACCCCCATATACTACCGCATAAAGCCCCCTGATTGCCCCCTAGTTAACCCTTTCACCAGTGATCACCATATAACTGTTACAGGTGACGCTGGTTGGTTAGTTATTTTTTTATAGTTTCAGGGCACCCGCCATTTATTACCTAGTCTCACTAGTGTACCCCTAAATTTAGGGGTGTCTACTTTCTAAAATGGGGTCATTTGGGGGGGGGGGGTTTGTGCCATCTTGGCATTTTATGGCCTTCAAAACTGTAACGCCCTTAGAAAGCCTGAAGGCGGTGCTTGGTTTTTGGGGCCCCGTACGCGGCTAGGCTCCCAAAAAGTCCCACATATGTGGTATCCCCGTACTCAGGAGAAGCAGCAGAATTTATTTTGGGGTGTCATTTCACATATGCCCATGGCATGCGTGAGCAATATATCATTTAGTGACAACTTTGTGAAAAAAAAAAAAAGTTTGTAATTTTCCCGCAACTTGTGGCAAAATATAAAATATTCCATGGACTCAACATGCCTCTCAGCAAATAGCTTGGGGTGTCTACTTTCTAAAATGGGGTCATTTGTGGGGGTTTTGTGCCATCTTGGCATTTTATGGCCTTCAAAACTGTAATAGGTAGTGAGAAGTGAACTCAAAAAATTACGCCCTTAGAAAGCCTGAAGGCGGTGCTTGGTTTTCGGGGCCCCGTACGCGGCTAGGCTCCCAAAAAGTCCCACATATGTGGTATCCCCGTACTCAGGAGAAGCAGCAGAATTTATTTTGGGGTGTCATTTCACATATGCCCATGGCATGCATGAGCAATATATCATTTAGTGACAACTTTGTGAAAAAAAAAAAAAAAAAAAAAAAGTTTGTAATTTTCCCGCAACTTGTGGCAAAATATAAAATATTCCATGGACTCAACATGCCTCTCAGCAAATAGCTTGGGGTGTCTACTTTCTAAAATGGGGTCATTTGTGGGGGTTTTGTGCCATCTTGGCATTTTATGGCCTTCAAAACTGTAATAGGTAGTGAGGCGTGAAATCAAAAATTTACGCCCTTAGAAAGCCTGAAGGCGGTGCTTGGTTTTCGGGGCCCTGTACGCGGCTAGGCTCCCAAAAAGTCCCACATATGTGGTATCCCCGTACTCAGGAGAAGCAGCAGAATTTATTTTGGGGTGTCATTTCACATACGCCCATAGCATGTGTGAGCAATATATCATTTAGTGACAACTTTGTGTAAAAAAAAAAAAAAAATTTTTTTTTTGTCATTATTCAATCGCTTGAGGCAAAAAAATAAAATATTCAATGGGCTCAACATGCCTCTTATCAATTTCCTTAGGGGGTCTACTTTCCAAAATGGGGTCATTTGGGGGGGTTTTGTACTGCCCTGTCATTTTAGCACCTCAAGAAATGAGATAGACAGTCGTAAACTAAAAGCTGCGTAAATTCCAGAAAACGTACCTTAGTTTGTAGATGTGACAACTTTTGCGCAAACCAATAAATATACAATTATTGACTTTTTTTTTACCAAAGACATGTGGCTGAATACATTTTGGCCTAAATGTATGACTAAAATTGAGTTTATTGGATTTTTCTAATAACAAAAAGTAGAAAATATCATTTTTTTTCAAAATTTGCGGTCTTTTTACGTTTATATCGCAAAAAATAAAAATCGCAGAGGCAATCAAATACCATCAAAAGAAAGCTCTATTTGTGGGAAGAAAAGGACGCAAATTTTGTTTGGGTACAACATTGCATGACCGCGCAATTACCAGTTAAAGCAGCGCAGTGCCAAAGTGTAAAAAGACCTCTGGTCATTTACCAGCAAAATGGTCCGGTCTGAAAGTGGTTAACTGCAGACTTCCAGCTTTAATATGAGGGTATTTACATCCAAATAAGGTGAATGGTGTAGGAATTGCAACAGTTTGTATATGTGCCTCCCACTTTTTAAGGGACCAAAAATAATGGGGCAATTGGCTGCTCAGCTGTTCCTTGGCCAGGTGTGTGTTATTCCCTCATTATCACATTTACAAAGAGCAAAAGGTCCAGAGTTCATTTTAAGTGTGCTATTTGCATTTGGAATCTGTTGCTGTCAACTCCCAATATGAGATCCACAGAGCTGTCACTATCAGTGAAGCAAGCCATCATTAGGCTGAAAAAACAAAACAAACCCATCAGAGAGATAGCAAAAATATTTGGTGTGGCCAAATATCTGAAAGTCTGCAGTTAAAGTGCATCTTGTTCATTTAATTTCAAATCCATTGTGGTGGTGTATAGAGCCAAAAAGATTAGAATTGTGTCGATGTCCCAATATGTATGGACCTGACTGTATTTCCTGGCTTTGGTCTATTTGGAAGTATTGTATTACCACTTCTCAGCTGTGTCTACTACATTTCCTTTTCTGCCTATGACTGTACCTGATGTCCTAAAGAAAGAAGTGAAAAACAATTGGCATATCCCTCTCCTGCTTCACTATCCACACATGACTTTCATTAAAGAGAAAGTGCAGAGAAGAGGCATGATAAGAGGCATGGAGGAACTCAGCTATGAGGAAAGATTAGAGGAACTGAATTTATTCTCTGAACTGAATTTTTCTGAGAAAAGCAGATTGAGGGGACATGATCAACATGTATAAATACATAAGTGGCCCATATAGTAAACTTGGTGTTGAATTATTCACTTTAAGGTCATCACAGAGGACAAGGGGGCACTCTTCACATCTGGAGGAAGGGAGATTTAATCTCCAAATATAAAAAGGCTTCTTCACAGTAAGAGCTGTGCAAATGTAGAATAGACTCCTTCAAGAGCTGGTTCTGTCCAGCTTAGTAGTTTGCTTTAGCCACTTCAGCCACGGAGGATTTGGCAGCTCAATGACCGGAGGACTTTTTACAATTTGGCACTGCGCTGCTTTAACTGGTAATTGCGTGGTCATGCAATGTTGTACCCAAACAAAATTAGTGTCCTTTTTTTCCCACAAATGGAGCTTTCTTTTGATGGTATTTGATTGCCTCTGCGATTTTTATTTCTTGAGATATAAATGGAAAAAGAGCACAATTTTGAAAAAATATATATTTTTTACTTTTTGTTATAAGAAAAATCGCAATTTTAGTCATACATTTAGGCCAAAATTTATTCAGCCACATGTCTTTGGTAAAAAAAAAATGTCAATAAGCTTATATTTATTAGTTTGCGCAAAAATTATAGCGTTTACAAACTAGGGTACATTTTCTGGAATTTACACAGCTTTTATTTTTTGACTGCCTATCTCATTTCTTGAGGTGCTAAAATGGCAGGGCAGTACAACCCCCCCCCCCCCCAAATGACCCCATTTTGGAAAGTAGACACCCCAAGGAAATTACTGAGAGGCATGCTGAGCCCATTGAATGTTTTTTTTTATCCCAAGGGATTGAATAATGACAAAAAGAACAAAATGATATATTGCTCTCACATGCCATGGGCATATGTGGAATTACACCCCAAAATACATTCTGCTGCTTCTCTTGAGTACGGGTATACCACAGGTGTGGGACTTTTTGGGAGCCTAGCCACGTAAGGGGTCACAAAATCTTCAGGCTTTCTAAGGGCGTAAATTTTTGATTTCACTATTCACTACCTATCACAGGCCATAAACTCAAAATCCCCCCAAATTACCCCATTTTGTACATTAGAAACCCCAAGCTATTTGCTGAGAGGCGTGATGATTAAGAAATTAACAGCTCTCATTTGTTTTTGAAAATGAAGAAAGAAAAGAAAAAAATTTTTTTTTTCCTTTTTTCAATTTTCAAAACTTTGTGACAAAAAGCGAGATCTGCAAAGTACTCACCATATCGCTCAGAAAATAGCTTGGGGTCTCTACTTTCCAAAATTGGATAATTTGGGGGGGCTTTGTGCCATCTGGGCATTCCATGGGCTTGAAACTGTGATAGGCAGTGAGTGAAATCAACATTTTACACCCTTCGAAGGCCTGAAGGCGGTGATTGGTTTTTGGGGTCCTAGGCTTTCAAAAAGTCTCACATATGTGATATCTCCGTACTGAGGAGAAGCAACAGAATGCATTTTGGGGTGTAATAATTAATATGCCCATGGTATGTTTGAGCAATATATCATTCAGTGACAACTTTGTGCAAAAAAAAAAAGTGTATTTTTCCCGCAACTTGTGTCAAAATATAAAATATTCCATGGACTCGACATGCCTCTCAGCAAATAGCTTAGGGTGTCTACTTTCCAAAATGGGGTAAGGCAATCAGAATATCCGTTTGCCTCTTGGGGGATCAGGAAGGACTTTTTCCTCTGCTGGAGCAAATTGGATCATGCTTTGCTGGGGTTTATGCCTTCCCCTGGATCAACTGTGAGTAGTTGAGAGTAGTAGAGTAGAGTAGTGAGATTGTGTGTATATAGGATTGTAAAACATTTTTTTCTTTTCATGGTTGAACTGGATAGACTTGTATCTTTTTTCAACCAGACTAATGCCCTGTACACACAGTCGGACTTTCCGTCGGAAAATGTCCGATCGGATCGTGTTGTCGGAAAATCCGATCATGTGTGGGCTCTATCAGACTTTTTCTGTCGGAATTTCCGACACACAAAGTTTGAGAGCTGGATCTAATATCCTACAACAAAATCGGATCGTTTAAATTCCGATCGTTTGTAGACAATTCTGACAGACAAAGTGCCATGCATGCTCAGAAATTTTTTTCGAGACAAAAGCTATTGGCTACTGCCCTCTTTATAGTCCCATTGTACGCATTGTACGTCACCTCATTCTGAACGATCAGATTTTCCAACAACTTTGTGCGACCATGTGTATGCAAGACAAGTTTGGGCAAAATCCGATGGAAAAAATCAGACCGTGTGTACAGGGCATATCTGTAACTATAGCTCAAATTCAGTGAAATCTCTATTTTACTTAACCACTTGCCAACCGCTTGCCGTCAAATGATAGCCAGGCGGTGCACCTATTGTTGCGGGAGGGCGTCATATGACGTCCTCCCATTTAAACAGGGAATGCGCGCGATCGTGCGCACCCATCCCTGTTCCTTCAGTGGCGGCGTGTCACGGAGACACCGCTCGCCACCGAGGGAGGTGAACAACCATTGGGTATAGCTGTTTACCACGTGATTGGCTTTGATGAAGTCACGGCCAATCACAGATGGTTACACCCCCACTGTGAACGGCGTGTGCGCGCCATCGCAAGCACGCTGCGCGTGCACCTCGGTGGCGGTGTGTTCCCGGGAACACTGCTCGTCACCGACGCTGGTAAACAGCCATTGGCCGGCTGTTTACCTACGTGATCGGCTGTGATCATTTCACAGCTGATCACTAAATGTTAACAAACCGCAGTAACGAGATCTTACCGGGTTCTCCTCCTCACACACCGATCGTGTGTGAGGAGGGGATTGCGGTAACATCTCGTTACCGCTTGCAGTGTACACCAATCACACTGATTCCCCCAAATAAAGAGGATCTGTCACCACCCATCATAGTACCTGTCACTCACAGTCCATCAGAGTACCTGTCACAGTCCATCAGATTACCTGAGTACCTGTCACAGTCCATCAGAGTACTCAGTACCTGTCACAGTCCATCAGAGTACCCAAGTACTTGTCACAGCCCATCAGAGTACCCGAGTACCTGTCACAGTCCATCAGAGTACCCGAGTTCCTGTCATAGTCCATCAGAGTACCCGAGTACCTGTCACAGTCCATCAGAGTACCCGAGTACCTGTCACAGTCCATCAGAGTCACAGTCCATCAGAGTACCTGAGTACCTATCACAGTTCATCTGAGCACCCGAGTACCTGTCACAGTCCATATGAGTACCTAAGTGCCTATCACCGCCCTTCAGAGTACCCAAATACCAGTCACCAGGCCATCAAAGAACCTGCCATCAGGCCATCAGAGTACCCGAGTACCTGACACCAGGCCATCAGAGTACCCGAGTACCTGTCACCAGGCCATCAGAGTACCCGAGTACCTGTCACCAGGCCATCAGGGTACTCATGTACCTGTCACCAGCCCATCAGAGTACCTATCTGCAGCCCATCAGAGTACCCGAGCACCTATTTGCAGCCCATGCCTCATAGAATATACGTTGGGGTGTTTGCTTTCCAAAATGGGGTCATTTCCAATTCCATTGTCCTGGTGCTTCTGGACCTTCAAAAGTATGATAGGTAGGAATGAAATAAGATGTGTCATTTATGCTCCTAGAACGCCTGAAGGTACTACTTCAATGTTCGGCCTCTCTATGTGACCAGGCTGTGTAAAAGTCCTACACATCTGGTATCGTCATACTCGGGAAGAGTAGCAGAATGTGTTTTGGGGTGTAATTTTTGCTATATACATGCTATGTGTTAGAAATATCTTATAAATTGACAACTTTGTGTAAAAGAAATGCGTTTTCATTTTCTTTCACATTTTCAAAAAACGTCTGGAAAAAAATGAACTTTTCAAAAGACTCATTATGCCTCACAGATTATACGTTGGTGTGTTTGCTTTCCAAAATGGGGTAATTTTATGGGCAATTCCATTGTCCTGGTACTTCAGGGCCTTCAAAAATGTAATAGGTGGCTGTGAAATGAGATGTGTCATTTTTCCTCGTAGAACGCCTGAAGGTACTACTTTAATGTTGGTGCTCTGTATGTGGCCAGGCTGTGTAAAGCCCCGTACACACGAGAGAACTTATGTCCGACAGACTTCCGAAGGAGTTCTGCCGGAGTTCCGACAGAGTTCTGACGGACTTTTCGACTGAGTGGACTTGGCCACACACAATCACACCAAACTCCGACGGATTCGAACGTGATGACGTACGACTGGACTCGAATAAGGAAGTTCATAGCCAGTAGCCAATAGCTTCCCTAGCGTCGGTTTTAGTCCGTCGGAATAGCATACACACGAGCAAATTTTTCGGAGGGACCGGGTCCGGCGGACATCCGTCGGAAAAATTTGAAGCATGTTTCATTTTCTAAAGTCCGTCAGACTTTTGCGAATCAAAAGTCGTTGCAGCCCACACACGATCGAAAAGTCTGACGGAATCATTCCGTCAGACTTTGGATGTCGCCATACTCGGAAAGAGTAGCAGAATGTATTTTGGGGTGGAATTTCTTGTATACATATGCCGTGTGTGAGAAATAACCTGATAATATGACAATTTTGGAAAAAAAAATAATAATAATAAAAAAAAATCTTCATTTGCAAAGAATTGTGGGAAAAAATTACAACTTAAAAAAACTCACCATTGTACTTACTTAATACCTTGGAATGTCTACCTCTAAAAAGGGGTCATTTGGGGGGGTATTTGTACTTTCCTGACTTGTTAGTGTCTCAAGAAATTAGATACACCTGATGTACTGAAAGCCTGATTAGATGTGATCCATTTTCAGTGATTGGCACCATAGTTTGTAGACTCTATAACTTTCACAAAGACCAAATAATATAATCTAATGTGGGTTATTTTTACCAAAGATATGTAGCAGTATAAATGTTGGCCAAAATTTATGAAGAAAAATTACTAATTAGCAAAATTTTATGACAGAAACAAAATTTCACAAAATTTACGTTTTTTTTTATTTATAGCACAAAAAATAAAAAAGCCACTAAAAGAAAGCTCTATTTGTGTGGAAAAAAGGACGCAAGTTTAATATGGGTACAGTGTTGCATGACTGAGTAATTGTCATTCAAACTGTGAGAGCACTGAAAGCTGAAAATTGGTCTGGTCAGGAAGGGGGTGTAAGTGCACTGTATTGAGGTGGTTAATATAATACTATCAACACTTCTTTTTAAAGTTGCTTGACCATTGATTGACCATTGATTTGCCTTTCTAGGCATGAAGGGGTTAATTTACCCAAAGGCAAATACGCTGTTAACCTTTGCAAGTAACAATACTGTTTTTTTTCCTTGCATGTAGTGCTCTTTGCATAGGGAACCCCCCTCTTACACCAGGAAGTGGTCCGCGGAACTGGGAAGGGAGCTCTCTTTAATTGCCTGGCAAAAGTCATTCCACTTCATGCACAAATCATCTATATCCTGCTATACCCAGAAAAAAAACTTTAAACTCCTCTCCAGATGGTATAGGGACCCTCAATCTCTTTGGGCCCAAATGGTCAATATTTTGTGTGGCCACCATTATTTTGCAGCACTGCGTTAACCCTCTTGGGCATGGAGTTCACCAGAGCTTCACAGGTTTCCACTGGAGTCCTCTTCCACTCCTCCATGATGACATCATAAAGCTGGTGGATGTTAGAGACCTTGCGTTCCTCCACCTTCCATTTGAGGATGCCCCACAAATCCTCAATAGGGGTTAGGTCTGTAGACATGCTTGGCCAGTCCATCACCTTTACCCTCAGCTTCTTTAGCAAGGCAGTGGTTGTCTTGGAGGTGTGTTTGGGGTTGTTATCATGTTGGTATACGCCCAACATGGCGTCGCAGACAGACCACGAGGGGGATCAGACACCGGAGCCCCTGGGGTTGTCGGAGATCCTGTCGGCAATTACCTCCTGCCGTGCGGTGGGGTCTGACTGTCAATCCACACTAGCCTCGAAAATCGAGGGGGTCCAGCTGGACATTCGTCTGATCCGACAAGATCTGGACAAGATACGTTCCAGGGTATCTGAGACCGAGAGGTGGGTGGGAGAAACAGAAGATGTGGTTACTGTGCACTCGGCCTCTATACGTACGCTGCAAATGAAGGTGAAAGCATTGGAGTACAGATCCAAGGATGCTGAGAACCGCAGCAGGAAGAACAACCTCTGCATCGTGGGTCTGCCCGAGGGGGCTGAAGGACGCTCCCCTGTCCGGTTCGCTGAAGGTCTGCTGCAGTCCTTACTACCGGCGGCCTCCCTCTCTCCGTACTTTGCGGTAGAGAGGGCTCACCGGGTGCCCCCCCGGACTTTCATCCTCCGGCTACTAAACTTCCGTGATAGAGACGAGGTGCTCAGGGGCGCTCGTGCAGCGAAGGACCTTCCCTATGAGAACAGCCGTCTTATGATGTTCCCGGACTACACATTGGAGACTCAACGACAGCGCCGCTCCTTTGATGCAGTGAAAGCCGCCCTGAGGAGAAAGGGACTTAAGTACAGTGTTTTGTTCCCGGCCAAGCTTCGTGTAGTGGACGGGAAACGGTCAGTTTTTTACTAATCCCAGAGAGGTGTCGGCGTGGCTTGAGACTCTTCCATGATGGATAGTGTTGGATCCCTTACGGAGTGGCTGAACTTGGAACCTATTTGTGTCGTTATCTAAGGGACATGCCAGGTATCCTTGATAGTACTGTGTCTGCTCTACATGTGGCTCCTCTGTTCTTTTCTAACTGTACCTGGTGCTGGCTTCCCTGTTGGTTGTTTGGTCCTAGTTGTTTATGTCCTGGCCTACCCTTTTCTCTATGTGGGGAACGACGCGCACTGGACAGGATCCCTGTGGGGGGAAATTCCCCCTGCAACCGGGACTGCAGTCCCGCCTACAAGAAGAGCTTGGGAAAAGGCCATTGATGAAGTTTTGCCAATGTATAAACTAGCCTATGCCAGTAGGGGTTGCCCCCAGAAATTTACACGAGTGTGGCAACCTTGGGTAGGCTCGATGGATTGACTAGATGTGAGTCCTTCTTTGCTCTGTTCCCCCGGGCATCGGAAGGTGGAGGCTGGGGAGGATACGCTGGCTGCCCTTCTCCCTCTCTCCCCTTCTTCCCCCCCTCCCCCCCCTCTTTCCCTCCCCCACCTCCCACCCTCTCCCCTTCTCCCACCTTTCACCCTCTCCCCCTCTCCTATCTCCCGCCCTCCCACCTCCCCCCTTTTCCCCCCTCTTTCCCTCTCCCCTCCCTCCCCCCCCTCCCTGTTGCCCCCCCTCTTTTCCTGTCCTCCATTTGAGGTGGGTGAGCCCTGCTGTAGCACGATGGATGAATCTCTGGCAGTTTATTCTGTTTATGTACATTGTTTTGTATTTGTTATACGGAACTTTGCTATGTAATACTTGTCAACTGTACTATCTCTTTCTAATAAAGACCAACCCTTTTTGTTAAATAAGTTTATCTTGGTCTCTTCAGACCACAGGACATTGTTCCAGTAATCCATGTCCTTAGTCTGCTTTTCTTCAGCGGGCTTTCTTGTGCATCATCTTTAGAAGAGGTTTCCTTCTGGGACAACAGCCATGCAGACCAATTTGATGCAGTGTGCGGCGTATGGTCTGAGCACTGACAGGCTGACCCTCCACCCCTTCAACCTCTGCAACAATGCTGGCAGCACTCATACGTCTATTTCCCAAAGACAACCTCTGTATATGTCACTGAACATGTGAACTCAACTTCTTTGGTCGACCATGGCGATTCTGAGTTGGACCTGTCCTGTTAAACTGCTGTATGATCTTGGTCACCATACTGCACCTCAGTTTTAGGGTCTTGGCAATCTTTTTGTAGCCTATGTCATCTTTATGTAGAGTAACAATTATTTTTCTTCAGAGCCTCAGAGAGATCTGTGCCATGGAGTGCCATGTTGAACTTCCAGTGACCAGTATGAGACAGTGAGAGCGATAATACTAAATTTAACACACCTGTTCCCCATTCACACTTGAGACACTCCCTTTTGTTGCCAGCGGTTTAGACATTAATGGCTGTTTGTTGAGATATTTTGAGGTGACAGCAAATTTACACTGTTATAATAGCTGTACGCTCACTACTTTACATTGTAACAAAGTGTCATATCTTCAGTGTTGTCACATGAAAAGATATAATAAAATATTTATTAAAATGTTAGTATCATCAGATGTTCTCTCAGAGGATTGGCTACCCTCATGACCCTGTCACATGTTCATGGTGCTGGGACCCTGGGGTAGCTGATTTTAATTTGGCAGCAGTTGTACAATGCTCAGATACCAGTGTGTGCAGGTCAAGATGCTAAGATCTATGGACCATTTGCTGTTTCCCTAGATACAATGACCCAATCAAACCTGAACTGAATAGGAGACAATAGCTTTAGGAGCACATAAATGCTGCTGTAGTCTTTTTTGTTTTCTTAAATTCTCTCATGTTCAAGAACTGGCTATTGGTTTGTGTTTTTTTTCCTCCCTCCTGTAAATTGCTAGTTTTACATTTGGAGGATTGCGCAGGACCATCTCAGTTCCTTTTTCTCTCTGTATGGTCAGGACACTCCTCATCCAGTTCAGAATCAGACTTCCTTTTTCCTTCCACCTCTCTAAACCTAACTCTCAAATGCCCCCCCCCCCCCCTTCACACCAATGCATACAACACACTACTTTCCTAGTCTTTTAACCGTACTTCCATTCTCTGCCCTGCTTTCCATTACCATCCCTTTCCCGCCTCCTTTCTCCCTCCCCTTTTTCTTTAATTTTTCTTATTCTTCTTGCTGTCTTCCCTTTTCAGGTCTCTGCCCCTCTCCTTCACACCCTTCTGCCACCCCATTAACTATAAAATTAATTTGTACAATGTACCAGGGCTAAATACTTCAGAAAAATGCACCAAACCACTCCATGCACTGTGTTGACAGCAGTTTCCTATCATAAGACTTACTTCAGGGCCAACAAAATCCTAATATTACACAATTCCAGATTTCCTATAGTATAAAACCACACCTCACAAAACTCCATATGTAAAGGGGTTTCTATTTTCCCCTCTATTCAGCTTCCATTTGAGCAAAGTGAGGTAATTGCCAATGATACAGGACATCTATTGATAGTGAAAGGCACACTTTATACCAAAAAAGATAACCTTAGCGAACATATACTTTCTGGATGAAAATACAAGTACAGGAGTCATACCTAGACCAACTTGAACAACATAACGGAACACACTTTTTATTATTGGAGGATTGTAATATAGATAGTAATCAATTTCTAGTGACTCCTCCCACTTTATGTTAGAAAAAGTGTGAACAATCACACAAAGATTATAAATTAGTCATTTGCCCTCCTTCTTTATGATCTCAAAATTCAGAAGGTCTAAGAAAGTGATACATGATCATCAATTGATCGATACCTGGAATACAATCCATACACAAGCTAGGGACTATACCTGCTACTCCCTCAGTCATCATGCTTACGTAGAAATAGGCCACTTTTGTATTCACCAGAGCGATCTTCCCCTCCCTAGCCTTTGATCCACTCCTGTGGGCTCCTCCAACCTCATGATCTCGAACCTCAAAGTGCTAAGAAAGTGATACATGATCATCAATTGATCGACATCTGGATTACACTCCATATGCAAAATAGGGACTATACCGTATTTGCCGGCGTATAAGACGACCCGGCATATAAGACGACCCCCTAAAAACCTGCAAAGTTAAAATGTTTTGCCCGTACTCACCGTTTAAGACGACCCCCGATTCCGAGGCTTCCGACGCTTCATATTCCTCTTCTTCTTCGTTCTTGCTGGAGCCATTTCCTTCTTCCTTCTGGTGCTGGAGCCAATCACGGCGAGCAATGTATTCTATTAATGAATACAAAGCCTGCTGGGATTGGCGGAGGCTGTTGCATCATCAGCCCGCGCCTCACTCTCAAAGCCAATCGGAGCAGGCTACTGTGTGTAGCCTGCTCGGATTGGCAGAGATTGCTGCTCCAATCCGAGCAGGCTCTGTATTCATTTGAATACATCGCTCACTGGGATTGGTTCAGTGGTATATACTGTATGTAGCCGAAGCTACATACAGTATTACCGGACAGCCAGAAGGCATCCCAGCAGCGGACCCGGCGTATAAGACGACCCCTCCTTTTTGCTCAGTTTTTTTAAGCGTAAAAGGTCGTCTTATACGCCGGCAAATACGGTACCTATTAATTCCCAAAGTTATTGCACCTACACACAAAAGGACCACTTTTTTATTCACCAGAGTGATCTTCACCTGCTGGTCTCTTCCTTCATTTGGTTCCTCTCTTTGTTGGGCCATAAATCTACCAATTGCACACTGGGGAAAACACAGAGGGGGAGATTTTCTAAAACTGGAGAGTGCAAAATCTGGTGCAGTTCCATTTTTTTTTTGTCAAACCTTAATTGAACAAGCTGAAGTTAAAAGCTGATTGGCTACCATGCACAGCTGCACCAGATTCTACACTCTCCAATTTTAGTAAATCAACCCCAGACATTTCATGGCTTTGGAAATTGAAAAAAAAAATCTGTTGTTTAATACCCCATTTATAAAGCACAAATCCAAGCTAACCTGAACCTTTTTTCTGTATGAACGAGGAATTTTCCTTTTTGTGTTGCACCCAAAAAAATAAACACTAGCTAGTACAATTATAATCTCTTCTTTCTGATATTTTAAAATTTTTACACACAAAAAAATTCCAGTCCCTTTGGCGGAAACAAAGTATAGGGTATATACTAAAGGGAACAATGGGAAAAAGAGTAGAAGGAAAGAAAGGATAGTGAGAGACAAGATCACTGAATTGTAGGATAGAGTAGAAATTCTAGGTAGATGCTGAATAATAAGTGTGATTTGAATAATTAAGGAAATAAATGCAATGTAGGGTTCCAGCATAATGAACTTTTATTGAGTATTGGCTTGATCATGATTGAGTCAAGCAGAAGAAAGAAGAATGTCTGAGTACCTCTTGAGGATGAGTTTATACTCCTCTGCTTATAACCGATCTATGAGTTGCCTTTGCATGAGTAGTCTTTTTATTTATCAAAAGTTATATACATTACAATGTTGTTCTGTCTCACCAATATACTTTCTCGAAATTTAAATGATATTGTGATATTTATTATCTTTGTGATGGCATACTACATCTGAAAAATATTTGTAAGTGAACAGGACTTTGAGATCTGTAGGGGGGTTATTGTATCTGTTAGATAATACCAACATCACTCATATCTTGTGGATGATTACAGAGGCTTATACCAGTAATTAGGAACATGTTTGTGTACTAATTGAGCAATTTTTAGGTAATAAGTCTATTATTACACTTAATTTTAAGAAAATATTTAAGTCCTTCCTCAGTTATCATTAAAATTAGGTGTGGGTGTGAAGTTGAGTCTCAAGCTGTATGTAATATTTGGAGAATGTATGCTCTAGGCATCCTTATTTAGGAGCAAATGGTTTCAAATGAAGATACTGATCTCAGTAAATAGTTCCAAAATTAACTATGTATCCCAAATAAAAGACCAAAAGGGTGTAAAAGATGTTATAAAGCATTAGTGTCTGTGGATAAGTTTTGGCTTCTGTCGGAGGAAAAAAAGTGTATGGGTAAATGATAAAGCATTTGTTACCACAACAGTTCATATTCCTGATATATGCCTGCTGTACCATATATGTATGAGAAAACATCCTGTTCTTTGTATTGCTTCCTTTGTGTGAAATTCCTGCTAGTCCCTCTGCTTTCCAATTAAACACTGACCACACTAAGCAGCAGAACACACCATGGTCAGTTCTCTAGCCTGCTCTCCCCCAATGATTAGACTTGTCCTGACACCCCCCCCCCCCCCCACACACACACACAGCTTTAACTGGGAAAATCAGTGTACTGCTGTTTCTCCTCCCACCAGTTCTTAAGCAGTTGAGAACAGAGGAAAAAATGTATTTATAATGTTTTTTTTTATATCTATACAAAATAGTTTTTCCTTTATTTTCTATTTTAAACGTAATGGGTTGTTTTACAAGGTGGTCATTTACAATCACTTTAATTAGATCTTCTGTTGGACAAAAAAAACTCAAATCAGTTCCGGGGGGAATAATTACATATTCACAAATAGGAATGTAAGGGGCCTGGATGCAGGAAAGGGCTGACGTTCATACACTTTGGATTATCAGCTGTAAGATAATTCATAGTTAACTGCTTGCCAACCAGCCGCCATCATTTTACTGCGGCGGGTCAGCGCAATCCTGTGAGCCATCATAGATATACGTTGGCGATCGGGATAGTAGGTACGCGCGCTGCCAGAGGCACTCGCCCGCTGCACAGCGGGTGTGCTAATGCTTGTGGCTGACGGTCGCGATGACCAACGGCCACAAGCAATCGTGGGCACAAGAGGCAGAACAGGGACATGTGGGTGTAAACACACAAATCCCTGTTCTGTTCTGTGAGGCGTGACAGATCGTGAGTTCCTATTAGCTAGGAACCACGATCTGTCATTTGTTCTAGGTCAGTCCCCTCCCCCTACAGTTAGAAACACACAGGAACACAGTTAACCCCTTGATCACCCCCTGGTGCCATTTTTACAGTAATCAGTGCATTTTTATAGCACTGATTGCTGTATAAATGCCAATGGTCCCAAAAACGTGTCAAAAGTGTCCAATGATTCCGACATAATGTTGCAGTCCCGGTAAAAATCATAGATCGCCACCATTACTAATAATAAAATAAATAATAATAAAAATGTTCTAAATCTATCCCCTATTTTGTAGATGCTATAACTTTTGTGCAAACCAAACAATATATGCTTATTGCATTTTTTTTACAAAAAATATGTAGAATAATACATATTGGCCTAAACTGAGAAAAAAATTAGCTTTTTAAAAAAAAACTCGGGGTATTTATTATAGCAAAAAGTACAAAATATAGTTTTTTTCAAAATTGTCACTCTATATTTTTGTTTATAGCGCAAAAAATATAAATCGGGAAAAAAGGACATCAATTTTGTTTGAGTGCAGCGTCGCACGACCTCGCAATTGTCAGTTAAATCGACGCAGTGCCGAATCGCAAAAAATGGCCCGGTCATTCAGCAGCCAAATCTTCCGGGGCTGAAGTGGTTAAAAGGCATGATGAATATATTTCTTACCAGCCTGAATCCAGTAGAGACTAATAAAAGAAGTCCCTAACAACTGTCATTATACCTAGATACAGGCATACCCCACTTTTAAGTACACAATGGGGTTTATTTACTAAAGATGGAAAGTGCAAAATCAGGCTCACTTCTGCATAGAAACCAATGAGCTTCCAGGTTTTATTACAAAAGCTTAATTGAACAATCTGGGGTTAGAAGCTCAGTGGTTTCTATGCAGAAGTGAGCCTGAGTTTGCACTTTCCAGCTTTAGTAAATAAACCCCGTTGTGTACTTTAAGTGGGGTATACCTGTATTCCATAGAAGTAGTTAGTTAACTATGTTAGTTAGCTTGGTTGATGTAACATCAGGATTGCTGATGCCATCCTTGTTTTTTGGGGAAGCAAGAGAAATGTTTACATTCAGGGGACTTTAGGCTTATGAGGTATACCCTAAAAAACCTTCTTTTAAATTACGACACCTTGGTATCGGTTCTCTACAGCAACCATTTTGCTGCTATAATCTAAGCAATCCAGCCGATATTTTAACAGCCAGGTACCCCTCCTGCTTCTGTGTACTAAAACCTGCAAACAGCATTTACAGATACAAATTAAATACATTATAACAATATTATTGTTAGAATGCATTTAAATTAGTTATCTGATGTGCAAATCAAATGAGTTTCTTTTTATCTGTACATAACTTCAAATTTTATTTTCTGTAAACTACCAAATACCTCCTGCCTGTGTAATGGAGGGGAGGAGACGGTGGTAGTTTGTAGTCAAAATCACGGCAGCAGCCTAGGGTGATAAAGCAAAGTGAGGATAAGAAAATATTGTATAAACACAAGAGCCATGTATTTTCCCACTTGAATCTTGTATATTCATTCCATAACTGTCCAGGTTTGCCATTGTGTAGAAGTTTCCTATAATAAAGAACGGTCACAGCTGCTCTCTTTCCTTGTACAGGGTGACTGGCTCTGTATGCACCTCTGGTTTTCTGCAGCTAACCTGTAGTGGCTGAGCTGCTGCATTTCTTCCACAGTTCTGCTCTCATCACAGGCACAATGATGATGTCACTGCGATATTTACAAGGTAATAACATAGGTTTCCAAAGACATTTGGTGCATTGATGAATATATTTCAATTAAAGCTTCCGTGCCTGCAGCTTTAAATCAGAGAGGCAAGAATAGGATTCAATAGCCTTTAGTAGGCTTGATGACACGTTTGTAGGGTGAGTGGTAAAAAATACAGATCTTTAAAAAAATGCAACACGTTTAGAATACTGTTAACTGGTTTTGAATCCCTTGAGTGCTTTAAGTTGATGAATCTAATGAAAAGTTCTCCTCTGAGTTTGCATTCACATTTTGCATTTTGTAAGCATGCACACAATCGCACAGTGTTTTTGTGCTTTTATGCATGTTTTTGTGCCCTATGCACATCAAACACAGCAAATTCACTCATGTACCTTATTGAGACTTGAGCTTTATGTGTTTTTTAACCACACATTTTTTGGGTGGAATTTGGGGTGCCATTTACAATGAATGGAACACACAATTGCGTCAGTATTTTTCATGTGTTGCACAATTTTTCGTGTATTCACTAAATGCTAAAGTGTGAATATAGCCTCAGAGGAATCAAAAGATTCTGCCACTCGGTCTTAAAGTAGAACTAAAGGCAAAACATTATTTATTTATTTTTTGGATAAACTAAGGGGGCTTAAAACCCCTGCCAGTTTTATTTTTGCCATCTGTGCTCCATTGGGGAAATTTCCCAAAGCCCAAACAGGAAGGGAGAGGAAATCCCTCCAATGCGAGGGAATCCCTTGTTGTCAGCAGGGTCCCTTTAGAAGATTTCCCCTCTTACTGTTCTGGGGAAAACCTAACATTTGGAACTTTCTTTCACAGGACAAATAGAGAGGGAGAATCTCCCTAATGAGGCACATACAGCTACAAAAACACAACAGGTGTTCTAATCCCTCTGCAATCTATCTAAACAATGGCAATGGAACTGTTTAAATCAGTGTGACTTTGAAAAATAAGTTCCTGCATTATTTTTGGCGATTTCAGGTGCGACTTGCATAGACATCTGTCTGTGAAGTCGCACAGATATCAGCCAAGTCACACTTGAAGTCGCACTGACATGCAGCTTTAAAATTGTGGGATTTCTAGTAAAGTCACACAATTTCAACTTCAGATTCAGTGTGAATGGGGGATAAGTGCTGGTATCTTCTGGCACAGGATGGGTTGGCCTTTAATGCCAAAATTTTCAGCACAATAGAGATGAGCAAGCAAATGTTTAAGTTTACATATTTTGTCAGGCAGACCTACTTTCTGTGACTTTCAGTTTGATGTCTATGGTGTTACCTGGAAATACCTTGCTGAGTAAAAACAAAGACTAATCACATCTTAGCATGAAGAGAAGGAAAGCTATTACGAGGCTGTTGCAAGGATAAGCTGAAAAGTGATATATTTTTACAATACTGTTGTATGAAGATACAAAATTAAATAGAAACTAGAAATTAAAACAGTATTAAACCCAAAATCAAACATTCATTATATTGCAACATACCCATTCTTAGGTATGTTGACTGTATTGGTTTCTTTTTTAAGGCTGTCTTTCTTTTATTTCATCTCACGATTCAGCCAATACGACAGAAAAGCTCTCTTGCAGTTACAGGGATGAGACAGACCATTCAAGGAAGAGGTGCTTAAAATGATCAGCATTTTATTTATATATGTAAAATCTTTATCCCAAAAGCAATTCAAAAACTGTTTGCTTTAAATTCTTATGAAGTAGTAGCTGAAGTTCAGCTTTCATTTGTGTATCTAAATCTGCTAACACTCACCTCCCCCAGATTGGTAATGCTGCTGTCCACATTTCCCCCCTGTGCGCATTCATCCAGAGTGGTGTTTGTATAAATACAGGAGGTGTGTTGCTGGCCAGATCACCAGGGAAAAACAGATGGAAACCCACAGAGTTGATCTCCGGAGTCCATTAAGGCCTTTGAGACTCTCAAGGCTGCCTTTGTTTCTGCTCCTGTGTTGGCACATCCTGATCCTACGTTGCCTTTTATCCTAGAAGTTGATGCTTCTGAGACTGGAGTTGGCGCCCTTCTGTCTCAACATCCTAACTCTGAGAGCGCTATGCATCCGTGTGGCTACTTTTCCAAGAAATTGTCACCTGCTGAGTGCAACTAAGAATGTAAGGGCAGATGCCTTGTCACGACAATTTTCCTCCACTTTCAAGTCGGAGTCGGTTCCGGTTCCTATGATTCCTCTTGATCGTATCTTAACTACGGTTCGCACCAGTCTTACTTCTCCTTTGGGTGACAAGATTCTTGCTGCTCAGGTCCATGCTCCTCCTGATAAACCTTGTGATCGCTGTTTTGTCCCAGAGAGTCGCTGTACTGCAGTACTCCAGACTTATCATTCTCTCAAGGCAGCTGGCCATCCTGGGAAGAATCACCTCATTTGGGCCATCTCCCAACAATTCTGGTGGCCTAGTCTACGGGCTGATGTTACTGCTTTTGTAGCTGCCTGTCCCGTGTGTGCTCAGAGTAAGACTCCACGACACCTTTCATTGGGCCTCCTACAACCCATACCCAATGGAGAGAGGCCCTGGACTCACCTGTCTATGGATTTCATTGTGGAACTGTCCAACTCCCAAGGCAACACTGTTATCCTTATGGTGGTGGACCGGTTCCCAAGATGTGTCACTGTATTCCACTTAAGAAGTTGCCCACCTCTAAGGAACTGGCTTCCATTTTTGCTCGGGAGATCTTTCGCTTACATGGGCTACCCAAGGTGATTGTCTCGGATAGGGGCAGTCAGTTTGTCTCCCGGTTATAGCGAGCCTTTTGTGCACAGTTGGGAATCCAGCTTGCATTCTCTTCTGCGTATCACCCGCAGTCTAATGGGGCCGCAGAACGAGCCAATCAGTCCTTGGAGCAATTCCCACGTTGCTATGTTTCTGACCATCATAACAACTGGTCTGACTTATTACCTTGGGCAGAGTTTGCTCACAACAGTGCCTTGAATTCTGCCTCCTGATTGTCTCCATTTATAGCGAATTATGGTTTCCAGCCTTCCATGTTGCCTGACTCGTTTGTTCCGCAGAGTATTCCTGTGTTAGAGGAGCATCTCTGTGGTCTTCGTTCCACTTGGGTACAAGTTAAGGAGGCTTTGCGTCATGCTAATGATAGATACAGACTCCATGCTGACCGCAGACACCTGCCAGTGCCTTCCTACCAGGTTGGGGACAGGGTCTGGCTGTCATCTCGCAACCTCCGGCTTTGTGTTCCCTCACTGAAGTTTGCACCTCGGTTTATTGGGCCTTTCCGTATCCTTTGCAGGATTAACCCAGTCGCTTACGCGTTGGAACTTCCTCCTAGTATGCGCATCTCTAATGTGTTTCATGTCTCCTTATTGAAACCGTTGGTCTGTAACCGATTTACCACCTCGGTGCCACGTCCTCACCCTATTCAGGTTGAGAACCATGAGGAGTATGAGGTACAATCCATTGTTGACTCCCGTAGGTTCCGTGGGCGCATACAGTACCTGGTGCATTGGAAGGGGTACGGTCCGGAGGAACGCTCCTGGGTTTCATCCTCTGACGTACATGACCCTGTCCTTCTCCGTGAGTTCCAAAGACGGTTTCCCCTCAAGCCCGGTGGCCCTCCGAGAGAGAGGGGTCATTGAGGGGAGGGTACTGTCAGGGCTGGCTTAGCCCTTCCTCCTCTGGGCTGGCCGCTCAGCTCTCTTCTCTCTCTTCAGTTACCAGCTGTTCCCGATGATGCTCGTCTGGCCTGCCTATATATAAGCCTTCCAGCTCATTTCTCCTTTGCCTTCACGTTTGGTCACATCACTAGGAATCATCTCCTGCTGTTGTTTCAAGACTGGCTTGCTACATCCAGCCTGGCTTCCATCCTGCTTGCACTTGCTCTCCGTGGATCCCTGACGTCTGGACTGGCTGATTATCCGATCTGGCTTATGAACTTTGGACTGGCTGACTACCTGATTTGGCTACTGGACTCTGGCTTGCTTGACTACGCTTTTTCCTATTTATCTTTTTATTTTAATAAACAAGTGTGATTAGATTGTACTTCTGTCTCTGTCTGTTTCATGGTTCCTGACAGTGTAGATAAGAATAAACTCAGTGATCAGCCGTGATATATAATTTGGTGCTATAAATATTTTCCAAGGAGTATCTGAATAAAGAATAAGAATAAAAACAAGCCAAGGTGTCAGCTCGGTGAGATGTAATATAAGTATCAGCAATGAGCCACAGTTGACCACCAACGTCCTGCATAGTAGAGAAGAGGTGGTCGCCAGCGCCTGAGCGGCAATTGGCGCTTGGTGATTGGTGCTCAAGACCTCCCTCATAATATACGCATTTTGAACAAAATACGTCGCACTGGGGCTCTCCCCTCCCAGCATATTAAAGCTGTGGGGAGATGGGCGGGAACTCTCTGCGTGGCAACGCCACGCTCACGTGTCGAGTGGGTGGCGCCATTTATGGCACCTTGCGCGCAGACGTTTATTCAATCTGCGTATATTATGAGGGAGGTCTTGAGCACCAATCACCACTCAGGCGCTGGCACTGCCCCCACTCTACTATGCTATCTCACCGAGCTGACACCTTGGCTTGTTTTTATTCTTGAGACACTGCTGTACCTTTCTGAAGCACCCCTCGACCCTACCCCCAAGATACTTTGTGGTTTATCTTACCCATTCACTAGTCTTTACACTGTCACTTTTTTCCTATCGCACATTCTCGGTGAGACCCACTATACCATTCCTTTTCTGTGTACTTGGTTTTCTTATCACTGTTACATGGCTTTTTGGGTTACCATTCCTTTCTCTCTCTCCTCTTTTGGTATCAGCTGTGCAATCACTTTATTTATATAATGTCAATCCTTACAGATACTCTTTGGAAAATATTTATAGCACCAAATTAGTTTATTTTTATATACACTCACTGATGGTGGTGCTGCTGTTCTAACACCGCTATTTCCACCTCAGCTCCCGGGGATGACATTTCCTACAGTGCCTCAAGTTATTGATCTCATCAAGAAATTCTTTGCTTATATACTACGGTTAGGTAAGAGCTTTTGGGATCCATTGTTGTCCCCCCTCTCTTTTTTCCTTTTTTTACCCCCCTTTTTTATCTACTGTCATATTATTTTTGGCATTTCTATTCAATAATGATACATCCAACCTGCATCTGCTCCTGACGAGTGGCATTATGTCCACTAAATAGGTAGAGCTACCCTATGATGCTACGTCACAGTAACCATGTGCAATATTTGTATTTTAAAAAACTTTTTCATCATACTGAATAATTCCCATTAGTATCATCATGTTTACATATTACCATGTTTGCTTGCTCTGGGTATACATACTGTAGGTCTAATACAATGTGAATCATGTTATTATTGTGTACATAAAATTTTACTATTTAAACGACGATTATTGTGACTGATATATATATATACAGTATCCCACAAAAGTGAATACACCCTTCACATTTTTGTAAATATTTTATTATATCTTTTCATGTGACAGCACTGAAGAAATTACACTTTGCTACAATGTAAAATAGTGAGTGTACAGCTTGTATAACAGTGTACATTTTCTGTCCCCTCAAAATAACTCAACACACAGCTATTAATGTCTAAACCGCTGGCAACAAAAGTGAGTACAACCCTAAGTGAAAATGTCCAAATTGGGTACAATTAGCCATTTTCCCTCTCTGCTGTCATAAGACTCATTAGTGTTACAAGGTCTCAGGTGTGAATGGGGAGCAGGTGTGTTCAATTTGGTGTTATCACTCTCTCTTTCTCATACTGGTCACTGGAAGTTCAACATGGCACCACATGGTAAAGAACTCTCTGAGGATCTTATGAGGATCTGGAAAAAAAGAATTGTTGCTCTACATAAAGATGTCCTAGGCTATAAGGTGGGGATCAGCCTGTCAGTGCTCAGACCATACACGGCACACTGTATCAAATTGATCTGCATGGCTGTCGTCCCAGAAGGAAGCCTCTTCTAAAGATGATGCACACAAAAGCCTGCAGTTTGCTGAAGACAAGCAGACTAAGGAGATGGATTACTGGAACCATGTCCTGTGGTCTGATGAGACCAAGATAAACTTATTTGCTTCAGATGGTGTCAAGCATGTGTGGCGGCAGCCAGGGGAGGAGTACAAAGACAAGTGTGTTTTGCCTACAGTCAAGCATAGTGATGGGAATGTCATGGTCTGAGGCTGCATGAGTGCTGCCGGCACTGGGGAGCTACAGTTCATTGAGGGAACCAAGAATGCCAACATATACTGTGACATACTGAAGCAGAGCATGACCCCTCCCTTTGGAGACTGGGTCACAGGTCAGTATTCCAACATAACTACCCCAAACACCTCTAAGACAACCACTGCCTTGCTAAAGAAGCTGAGGGTAAAGGTGATGGACTTGGCAAGCATGTCTCCAGACCTAAACCCTATTGAGCATCTGTGGGGCATCCTCAAACGGAAGGAGCGCAAGGTCTCTAACATCCACCAGCTCTGTGATGTTGTCATGGAGGAGTGAGAGAAGACTCCAGTGGCAACCTGCGAAGCTCTGGTGAACTCCATGACCAAGAGGGTTAAGGCAGTGCTGGAAAATAATGGTGGCTGCACAAAACTTTGGGCCCAATTTGGACATTTTCACTTAGGGGTGTACTCACTTTTGTTACCAGCAGTTTAGACATCAATGGCTGTGTGTTGAGTTATTTTGAGGGGACAGCAAATTTAAACTGTTATACAAGCTGTACACTGACTACTTTACATTGTAGCAAAGTGTCAGATGAAAACAAATAATAAAATATTTACAAAAATGTGAGGGATGTACTCACTTTTGTGAGATATTGTATATCTTTTTACGGTTTTATGTTTATTTGAGCTCAGATGTAATAAACAATCATTATTACTATATAATCATTGGGCTGTTAATTTTAGTTGTTTGCTTCATATAAAGTCCCCCTACCCCCCCCCCCCCCGCCCCCCTTGTTCTTCTTGTAGTGTACGACTTATGGTAGTCCTGTGGACAGATTCTCCCACCTGAGCTGTGGATCTCTGCAGCTCCTCCAGAGTTACCATGGGCCTTTTGGCTGCTTCTCTGATTAATGCTCTCTTTGCCCAGGGTGTCAGTTTAGGTGGACGGCCATGTCTTGGTAGGTTTATAGTTTGAACAATGCTCCGTGAGATGTTCAAAGCTTAGGATACTTTTTTTTTATAACCTAACCCTGCTTTTAACTTCTCCACAACTTTATCCCTGACCTATTCGGTGTGTTCCTTGGCCTTCATGATGCTGTTTGTTCACTGAGGTTTTCTAACAAACCTCTGAGGGCTTCACAGAACAGCTCTTCTTATACTGAGATTAAATTACACACAGATGGACTAATTAGGTGACTTCTGAAGGCAGTTGGCAGGTTGAGTAAAGGGGGCTGAATATAAATGTACACATTACTTTTCAGATATAAAAAAAAGTCTAAAAACCATTTAGCCTTACACTTCAAAGTTATGTGCCACTTTGTTGGTCTAGCACATAAAACCTCAATAAAATACATTTACATTTTTGGTTGTAACATGACAAAATGTATGAATGAGGGGGTATGAATACTTTTTCAAGGCACTGTATAATGGTTGCATTAAAGTGATTGTAAAGTCTTGCTTTTTTTTCTATTAAAATAACAAACATGTTATACTTACCTGCTCTGTGCAGGGGTTTTGCACAGAGCAGGCCAGATCCTCCTCTCCTCGGGTCCCTGGCTGGAGATTCTGACCCCTCCCTCCTGTTGACTGCCCCCACAGCTGCAGCTCCGTCTATCAATTCAGACATGAGGCTGCGGTTCAGCCCCACCCCCTCTCTCTCCTAATTGGCTAATTGAGTTTGATTGACAGCAGTGGGAGCCAATGACACTGCTGCTGTGTCTTAGCCAACAAAAGGGAGAGTCCCGGACAGGCACTTCACTTGTGTATATCGCTAGATATAGATGGGACTCAGGTAAGTATTGGGGGGGGGGCTGAGGGGGTCTGCTGCACACAGAAGGCTTTTTATCTTAATGCATAGAATGCATTAAGATTAAAAAAAAAACTTCTGCCTTTACAACCATTTAAATCTGGTCTTCTCTGTGCGACCAGACTTTTAGATGGACTTGGTCCGGTGGACTGAATCCAACGGACAATTCGATTGTGTGTGGGCTCCTGCGGACTTTTTCTTCACAAAAGTTCGGCGGACCTAGAAAAAAAACTTGCTTCAAATCTGTCCGCCGTACTTGAGTCTGGTCAAAAAATCTGGTCGTCTGCTAGTTCGACGGACTAAAACCGACCCTAGGGCAGTTATTGGCTTCTGGCTATGAAATTCCTTATTCTACATCATCACGTTCGAATCCGTCTGACTTTTGGAGTGATTGCATGTGGCCAAGTCCGTTCGTTTGAAAGTCCAGCGGACCTCGGCTGCAAAGTCCGTCAGATTGTCCGCCGGACCAAGTCCATCGAAAAGTCCAGTCGTGTGTACGCAGCATTACTCACTGGAGTTTATCATGAAGCATATATTTGAAATTTAGCACACTATTATTTGTTTTTATCAACAGCTTACGTTCTAAATATGCAGAACTGGCAATTCTGGCCTGTTTTTATTAATGATACATGTAATGTACTCTCAGAACATATCAGATTGTTTGTCTTTTTACATTTAGTTATATAGCAAGTCAGCTTGAAGAAAGACACAAGTCCCATCTACACTGCAGGTCCAGAGGACACTGCTGATCACAGATTGAATTAGCGGCTCTTTACCATGTGATCAGCTGTGTCCAATCACTGATAATCAGGGCACTGATTATCAGTGTCCTGATTATCAGTGCAGTCCATTCAGTGCCCACCAGTTCTTCCAATCGGTACTGCCAATAAGTGCCCATCAGTGCTGTCAAAAAGTGTCCATCTGTGCATCATCAGTTTCACTTATCAGTGCTGCCTACCAGTGCCCATCAGTGCCACCTATCAGTGCCCTTCAGTGCCCACCAGTACCTCCTCACCAGGGCCTATCAGTACAACCTATCCGTGGCACCTCATCAATGCAGGCTCATCAACGCACATCAGTGAAGGAGAAAAATTACCTGTTGGCAAAATTTTACAACAAACAATGAAAACCTTTTTTTTTTTTTTTTTTTTTTAGTCTTTGTTTATTTAGCAAAAAAAATTTTTTTTGGGGTACAGTGTTACATGACTGTGCAATTGTCATTCATCGCTGAAAACTGAAAACTGGCCTGGTCAGGAAGGGGCTAAAAGTGCCCAGTAGGCAAGTGGTTAAAGTGGTTGTAATCATAAAAAAAATGCTCCCGTCTCTTTTCTCTTTAAGGCACGAGATATAGCACGGTGCCTTTGCCATGCCAATTGTCTCTTTCTATGTTGTACAATACTTAGTTGATCCTACCTGTTCCTGTCTTCCCCTGTTTAAATTGACCATGCTTATCATGGCTGTTGATCCATGATAGCATGGTCAGATTATGTGCCTCTGTCATCCTGCTCTCTCCTCAGCATCTCTGCATCTCCACCTCTCCCCCTCCCTCTCTCCTTGTCACTTCCATAGTCTGTAGTCTGTGTGAGAACACAATCTCCTCCCCACTCCTCCAGCCTTCTTTGAACAATATTATTCCCCTGAAGCTAAATTGACTGAAATGTATTTTATATGTATATTGAAACAATTCTATCTCCATCACATTTACTAGTTTTGTGCTGGTAATTTTTTGGTGCTAATAAAATTATTTTTAATATATATTGTGTATAATTAAAAAAAAATATATATATATATATTTTTTTTTTTTGCAAATATAATCTTTATTTATTTAACTCCAGAAGGGGCGGTGCCCCATGATACATACAGGAAAACATACAGAGCCATGACTACAAATATCAGTATGACATCAAATGTAACAGAGCAGTGTACAAGTCATGAAAGAACAATCAAATAAACAATCGGTCAATGCTCATATTCAAAGCAACAGCAAACTACGTCATAGCTCAGGTAGATGATTTTGACATGGGGGACGACCCCTGTGCCCCCCACGCACATTGCGAGGGGGGGGCATCCAGGACTGTCAAAGAGAAGGAGTGAAGGGAAGAGGGATAACAAAAGGAAAGAGGGAGGGGGAGAAGAAGAATCAAGAAGGAAAGAGAAGAAAAGGAAAGAGGAAAAAAGGGGGGGGCGGGAAAGTAGAGAAGGCGGGCTAGGGAGAGTCAAGCGGATGTGCGTGGACACGGCGGTGGCCTGAGATACCAACCCTGTAGGGATGATGTGGTAGGGTCAAGTCGTCAACAGACGCTGACCTTCGTCTGAAAATATAAACATACACCATATATCCCAGGTCTTCTTAAAGACCTTTCCTGTTTAGTGGAATGATAGACCTTGGAGTAATGCCTATTCTGGAGCAGTGGGAGCTTGTCATTCCTAAAATGTGTCTCTTGGATGAAGGCTATGTCCACACGTGAGTTCTTAAGGTCGTGGAGAAGCATGCGTCTCTTCTCGGGGGTGTTCAGACCTTTAGCATTCAGAGAAGCTACCATGAAGGAGGCCACCGCCATGTCTCAGAAGGGGAAGGGTGCGTAAAAGTAGGATAGGCACCCAAAGGGGGCAGGCAAGGGGAGAGCTGAAGAGGAGGAAGAAAAAGAAAAAAAAAAAAAAAAAAAAAGGGGAGAAGAAGATAGGGAGGAGGAGGAGGAGGAGGAGGAGGAGGAGGGGGGGGGGGGGGGGCGGCGACAGGGGAGCGGAAACTTCCTACTCCCAAGACACCACGGGGAAAAGGTAGGAGTCAGCTAAGGGGAAGACTTAGTCTTCGGAGTGCACAAACCCGGAGCACCGGGGGTACACAATGGCCTATGTGGGGCGTGGGTAGGCAGGGGACCAGCGACGAGGTCCCGGGCCCGTCACCCACCTCGGCACATGTATAAGAAAAACAGACATAACAAATAATAAACAGTAACAGAAAATGTAACAGTAAAGAAGCGGGCATATCAACCTATATAACAGGGGGTATGGTCAATACCGCTACCAGGAAACCTGGGCCTAGACATACGTACAAAAACCCAGCCGTAGCACTGTTGTGCACGGCACATCGAACCGAAACCTGGCGGTCAGCACACCAAGCACACCATATAAACCCACCCCCCCCCCCCCCCCCCCCCCAAAAAAAAAAAAAAAAAAAAACACAAAAACGAAAAAAAAATGAAAAAAATAAAAAAATATAAAAATTAAAAAAGGGGGGGGGACCATAGGAGTCTCGCCGCCGCGTTTGAAGAACAGCCCTATCGTCATCCAGGAACAACCCTGGAGGGGGGGTGAACAGCATGATGAAGTTGTAAAACAGTCTAAGCGGGCGAGAGGGGATCCCACCCGACAGTCTCCTGCTACGTCGAACGTGGAGGCCACAGAATACTAATACCTCAGTCAAGAGCTGGTCTCATCCCCGGCAGCACAGAGCGGTTCGCCCAAGATTAGGGAAGGGGATTAGCAACCGAATCCCCCAGACCATGCCTCCCATGGGGACATCCCGCATAAAATCCCAAAGTCTCCAAAGGTACGACACTTCTAGACCCAGCCCCAGCAGGACAGGTCAATGACCCCCACCCGGCAGTAGCTCCATAGTAGAGGTGACAGATTCCTCTCCTTGTTAGGCAACAGTGCATCATCACAATTAAATAAGGGAGATGAATAAAGTACCTGTCTGTGCAGAAAGGCAACAATGGCGGGAGGACGGGTAGTCGTGTCAGCAGGCCGTAGCCTACCCAGACGTCGCTGTTGGTGTCCAGCTGGCGGGGGGTTCCAAAGAGAGGCAGGGGGCTTCCGGTGTGACCCCGCAACAGGGTCGAAGCTGGGGTGCCGAGAAGGAAGGGACCTGGCAAGTAGCGCGCACCTCCAGCTGCAGCGTAGGAAACGTCTAGATCGTTCGAGCGCCACCGTAAAGGGGGGGGGGGTGTCCTTCCATCATGTCCGGAGGTCATGGTCCCGGGGCCCGGGCACCTCGGGGTGGAGGAAGAGACCAAAACAGCAACAATTAAGAAAAAAAAAAAAAAAAAAAAGGGGGGGGGGGAGAGAGGGGGGGGGGGGGCGCGCAAGGCAATGCTAAAGGGACGTCAGGCAGATCAAACACTTCCACCTATCCTTCCCGATCGTTTTCGCGGGAGAGGGTTCGTGAACGACGGCCCTCTCTCGGTCTTCTCTGCGGCCGCGGCATGGACAGTCCCGAGGTAGTCGGACGGCCCTGCGACCGTGGTAAGTAGGCCAGCCAATTGGGCACATCAATCGGGTCTGTATCCAGGAAGGTGAATAACTCTGGAAGAGCCTCCGGCGACTTCAATAGAAAAGATCTCTGATTTCTGGTGAAGGTGGCAGAGAGAGGATAGCCCCAGCGATAGGTAGCATTACAGGGCCTGGCCAGATCCAAGAGGGGCTTGAGAAGGGCTCGGCGCTGTAGAGTCGGCTTGGAAACATCAGGGAGGATCTTCACACTGGCCCCGTCAAAGTCCACTGCACCTGTTTCCCACGACCTTCGGGCAACAATCTCCTTGTGGGTGTAGTGGTGCAGGCGACAGAGGACATCCCTCGGCCGAGCCGGATCAGATGGTCTGGGACCCAGAGTCCTGTGCACCCTGTCGATCTCGAACCGCTCCGGTAGCTGCTCACCCGCCACTTGCCGAAAAATTGCTGTGACAGTGGCTAGGAGATCCGCGGGGCCGGTAGCCTCCGGGAGGCCGCGGAGCCGCAAATTATTTCGGCGGCTCCGGTCCTCGATTTCTTCCATACGGAGCTGCAATTCCACCGCTGCTAGGGAGTGAGCTCCATGTTGGGACTCCAGCGCGGAGACCCTCCGCTCCAAGGAAGTCACCGACAGCTCCTCCGTTGTAAGGCGCGTGCCTAGGGAATGAACCTCCTGGCGAACCGCGGCGATCTCCTTTCTATGGGCAGCCTCCACTCTCCCCACAATGGTCTCAATGTCCGCTTTCGTCGGGAGGGCTTGCAGGATGGCTTTCAACTCCGGGTCCGTGCGGTAAAGTAGCGGCAGGTGAGGAGATCCACCCGGGTCTGCCGATGGGGCCGCCGAGGAGCTTGGATACAAAGTCGGGCTTCGTGAACCCTCAGAGGCCGCCAGGACGTCCTCCTGTGTCGGGACTGGGGAGCTCGCGCCACGAGGCTCCGCCATCTTGGGTCCCGAGGTACTCTGACCTGAGCGGCGAAAAAGTCTCTGTAGGTCGCCGATAGCCTGGGTGTCGGTGGCCAGGGTGGTTCCGTGTCTCGTCCGCTGGCTTGCCCGCTTCTTAGAAGATGGCATGTCCGGTGAATTAGTGCGGTATTGCCAAGGTGGGTGTAGGGTGGCCAGGAGCTCAGGTAAAACACCTCCTCACTCGGCCATGTCCAGGCCACGCCCCCTATTGTTCATATATATATATTTTTATATATATATATATATATACAGTATCTCACAAGACTGAGTACACCCCTCACATTATTGTAAATATTTTATTATATCTTTTCATGCGACAACACTGATGAAATGACACTTTGCTACAATGTAAAGTAGTGAGTGTACAGCTTGTATAACAGTTTAAATTTGCTGTCCCCTCAAAATAACGCAACACACAGCCATTGATGTCTAAGTGAAAATGTCCAAATTGGGCCCAAGGTGTCAATATTTTGTGTGGCCGCCATTAATTTCCAGCACTGCCTTAACCCTCTTGGTCATGGAGTTCCCCAGAGCCTCACAGGTTGCCACTAGAGTCCTCTTTCACTCCTCCATGACAACATCACGGAGCTGGTGGATGTTAGAGACCTTGCACTCCTCCACCTTCCGTTTGAGGATGCCCCACAGATGCTCAATAGGGTTTAGGTCTGGAGACATGCTTGGCCAGTCCATCACCTTTATCCTCATCTTCTTTAGCAAGGCAGTGGTCGTCTTGGAGGTGTGTTTGGGATCGTTATCATGTTGGAATACTGCCCAGTCTCCGAGGGAGGGGATCATGATCTGCTTCAGTATGTCACAGTACATGCTGGTATTCATGGTTTCCTCAATGAACTGTCGCTCCACAGTGCCGGCAGGACTCATGCAGCCTCAGACCATGACACACCCACCACCCCCATGCTTGACTGTAGGCAAGGCATACTTGTCTTTACTCCTCACCTGCTTGCCGCCACACACGCTTGACACCATCTGAACCAAATAAGTTTATCTTGGTCTCATCAGACCACAGGACATGGTTTCAGTAAACGGTATGGTCTGAGCACTGACAGGCTAACTGACAGGCTAACCCCCCACCCCTTCAACCTCTGAAGCAATGCTGGCAGCAATCATACGTCTATTTCCCAGACAACCTCTGGATATGTCACTGATCACGTGCACTCAACTTCTTTGGTCGACCATGGCGAGGCCTGTTCTGAGTGGAACCTGCCATGTTAAACCGCTGTATGGTCTTGGCCACCGTGCTGCAGCTCTGTTTCAGGGTCTTGGCAATCTTCTTGTAGCCTATACCATCTTTATGTAGAACAACAATTCTTTTTTTTCAGATCCTCAGAGAGTTCTTTGCCATGAGGTGCTGTGTTGAACTTCCAGTGACCAGTATGAGAGAGTAAGAGCGATAAAACCAAATTTAACACACCTGCTCTCCATTCACACCTGAGACCTTGAAACACTTATGCCCTGCACACACGGTCAGACTTTTTATGACGGATTTTGGCCCAAACTTGTCTTGCATACACACAGCCGCACAAAGTTGTCGGAAAATCCGATTGCTCGAAACATGGTGACGTACAACACCTACGACGGGACTATACACGGGCCAGTAGCCAATAGCTTTCCTCTCGTAATTTAATCTGAGCATGGATTGCACTTTGTCTGTCGGAATTTTCTACACGCGATCGGAATTTAAGCGATCGGATTTTGTTGTTGGAAAATTCAGCTCTCAAACTTTGTGTGTCAGAAATTCCGATGGAAAAATTCAGATGGAGCCCACACACGATCACACATTTTCCATTGGAAAGTCTGACCGTGTGTACAGGGCATAACAAGTCACATGACAGCGGGGAGGGAAACTGGCTAATTGGGCCAGATTTGGACATTTTCACTTAGAGGTGTACTCACTTTAGTTTAGACATTAATGGTTGTGTGAGTTATTTTGAGGGGACATCAAATTGGCACCAATATGTATGTAAGTAAGTTGCTATATTTTAAATTAGTTATATATTAAATAATAATTATATCATCAACTCTGATATTAATGTACATATTTTAAATTTTAACCATAGTAATTAATGCTATCATTCTTAACCACTTGCCGCTGGCCTATAACAAAATGACGGTGGCAAAGTGGTTTCATAATCCTGATTGGACGTCATATGACATGATCAGGATTATGAGCCGCTGTGCGCCCCCGGGGGCGCGCATCACGGCGATCATTGCGGAGTGTCAGTCTGACAACCCTGCAACTACGATCTCGGTAGACGAGATGCAACTACGACGGAGACTCTTTACCACGTGATCAGCCGTGTCCAATCACGGCTGATCACAGTGTAAATAGGAAGAGCCAGTGATCGGCTTTTCCTCACTCGCGTCTCACTCACCCCCCCCCCCCCCCCCCGAGGATGCCCACACTGGACCACCAAGGACGCCACCAGACCACCAGGGATGCCCAGGACAAGGTATGCCACCCTAGACCACCAGGGATTCCAGTCAGTGCCACAATGGATGCCAATCAGTGCCCACAATGGGCATCACTGATTGACATGCATTATTGTTTGGCACTGATTGGCATCCATTAGTACAGTATATTATAATACAATGCCGCCTATCAGTTCCCATCTGTGCCGCCTATCAGTGCCCATCCATGCCCATCTGTGCCACCTACCCATGCCCACCTGTGCCGCCTACCCATGCCCACCTGTGCCGCCTATCCATGGCCATCCATGCCGCCCATGCAGCCAATCCGTGCCAGCTATCAGTGCCAATTTGTGCCACCTATCAGTGCCCATCTGTGTCGCCCATCAGTGCCGCCTATCAGTGCCACCTATCAGTGCCATATATCAGTGTCCATCAATACCACTTCATCAGTGCCACTTCATTGGTGCCACCTCATCGGTGCCCATCAGTGCCGCCTTATCATTGCCCATCAGTGTAACCCCATCAGTGCCCATCAGTGAAGGAGAAAACTTACTTATTTACAAAGTTTTGAAACTGAAACAAAAAAAAAACTTTTTTTTTTCAAAATTGTTCGGTATTTTTTTATTTGTTTAGCAAAAAATAAAAACCGCAGAGGTGATCAAATACCACCAAAATAAAGCTCTATTTGTGGGAAAAAAATGATAAAAATTTCATTTGGGCACAGTGTAGCATGACCGCGCAATTGTCATTCAAAGTGCGACATCGCTGAAAGCTCAAAATTGGTCTGGGTAGGAAGGTGTTTAAGTGCCTGGTATTGAAGTGGTTAAAAATATATAAGCTACCGATTTGCTTATATAATAATAAGTTGATATAATGCATGATTCTCCATGCTGCTGAAAAATAAAGATAAACCAATAATTTACATGTACATTAATACATTTATTAAATCCAGCTAACACTGTACAGTTGAATGTGTGGAATTACTGCACTTACCAAAAAGTAATATAAACGTACAGCAGCTGACAAAACAATGTGACAAAAATTGTAGGTGCATAGGTAAAAAGTGCAGCTCTAATATAAACCAAAAACAGTGTACCTGAACTAATGTTTAAAATACAAATACATTATAGAAAAATTAGGAAAATCAATAATTATATAGTGTGTACCAATAATAAAGTGCATCCTTTCTAAAACAAATGAGAATCAATTAGTGCAAATGACAACACTAAAATGCAAGTGGGAGCAAAAAAATGCATACGTGCAGAAAATTAATTAGTAGTCACAATGAAGTGAATATAGCTGGTAGGTTCAAATGAGAATTCAGGTGCATCATACTCAGTTCAAATGTACATAAAAGTAAATGTGTAAAAGTTTATAACAGAGACCAGGGATGAAGAGTGTATACTGGTGTAAAAACACCAAGTATAATGCGTCCTCCACCTGGGGAAGGGCGGAGGAACCCTTGCCAGAGACTGTGGACCCACGTGCCAGTGGCAGCGAGTCAACCACGCTTAGGATAGGAACTGAATCTCTGGTGCAGATTGCAGATCCAGCAGCTGCCTCATCACCTAGAATGTGTCTGGCTGAGCTGTTCAGATGCCAAAAGACAGGGAAAGATCACTTGACCACACAACAGCACTGCAGGAATAAGGATTTTGGGGACCTGTATCGGAGGTCCGGTTTCCATTTTAACGTGGCTGTCTTGTTGCTGCTTACATGTGGGTTCACTGTCTCCAGATTTTCGGTGATCTGCACAAGAGTTCCATTCCTATCCTAAGCATGGTTGACTTGCTCCCGCTGGCATGTGTGTCCACAGTCTCAGGTAAGAGTACCTACCCCCGTTCCCAGGTGGAGGGCACACTATCCTGAGTGTTTTTCCATTAGTATACACTCTTCATCCCTTGTCTCTGTTATAGACATTTACAGTTTACCTGCTTGGTTCAAATTATGGACATTTGAACTGATTATGATGCACCTGGATTCTCATTTGAACCTACCAGCTGTATTCACTTCATTGTGACTACTAATTAAATTTCAACACTTATACACTTTTGTGCTCTCACTTGCATTTTAGTGATGTCATTTGCATTAATTAATTCTCATTTGTTTTATGCATATATTTTTGTGTGTATGCTTAACAAGTTCAGGGCCAATGCCCTTTGTACAAATGTCCACGGGAAAGTTTGTATAAAGTCCAATCGTGTGTATGAGGCTGTACACACTATATAATTATTGATGTTCCTAATTTTTATTACATTTATATGTATTTTAAACATTAGTTCAGATACACTGATGTTTTTGATTTATATTAGCGCTGCACTTTTTACCTATTCACCTATACAACACTGTACAGATGCCGAGGTGAAGAAAATGAGTACCTGGCAATTATGTTAAACTCCTCCCTGCCCATAACACTTTATTTAGCCATAAAAATGCAATTTGTAATACATACTGTATGCATGTGTGTTGTAACATTGAAATCATGTAAATCTTATTTACGAAAGGCAAATCCACTTTGCACTGCAAGTGCACTTGAAAGTGAAGTCAAAGTAAACTTGGAAGTGCAGTCACTCTAAATCTAATGCCGCGTATACACAGTTGAACTGTTTGACGTACTTAGTCCGTTGAAACACATTTCAGCGGACAATCTGCTCGTGTGTGTGCTTCAGCGGACTTTTTCAGCGTGCAGTCCGGAGTACTAAGAATTTCGGTTTTTCCAAAAATCTGTCCGTCGTACTTTGGTTTCAGCGGACAATACGGTCGTCAGTATGCTAGTCCGACGGACTAAGAATGGCGCATGCCCAGAAAGGATTTACAGGGCTTTGCTGTGTCTTGGACTTCCTATTTCTAGTCCCGTCGTACGTGCTGTACGTCATCGCGCAAGCTTTCGTCGGACTGTTTGGGTATCCGTGTGTGGTCAAGACCGTTCAGTGGAAAGTACGCCGGATTGTACGTCGGATTGTATGACGGACTAAGTACGTCAAACAGTTCGACCGTGTGTACGCGGCATAAGGGGTAGATCTGAAATAAGTGGAAGCTCTGCTGATTTTATCATCCAATCATGTGCACGATAAAATGCTGTTTTTTATGTTCCTTGCATGCCCCCCTAGGATCTACAGCGACTTTACTTCCAAGTGCACTTTCAAGTGCAGTGCAAAGTGGATTTGCCTTTAGTAAATAACCCCCATTGAGTGTTCCTGTGTTATTTTCATTTAATATTAAGGGGGGATATGATCAACATGTACAAATATATAAGGGGTGAACTTGGTGTTGAGTTATTCACTTTACAGTCAACACAGAGGACAAGGGGGCACTCTTTACGTCTAGAGGAAAAGAGATTTCATCTCCAAATAAGGAAAGGTTTCTTCACAGTAAGAGCTGTGAAAATGTGGAATAGACTCCCTGCAGAGGTGGTTCTGGCCAGCTCAGTGGATTGCTTTAAGAAAGGCCTGGATTATTTCCTAAGTGTACGTAATATAACTGGGTACTAACATTTATAGGTACAGTTGATCTGGGGAAAATCTGGTTGCCTCTCGGGGGATCAGGAAGGAATTTTTTCCCCTGTTTTAGCAAATTGGATCATGCTCTGCTAGGGTTTTTTGCCTTCCTCTGGATCAACTGTGGGTATAGAATTGGGTATATGGGATTGTATGATATTATTATTAATTTTTTTTTTTTTGGTTGAACTTGATGGGCATGTGTCTTTTTTCAACCTGACTAACTACTACTACTATGTGACCAGCATGGCACTAATCGGCGCTGTGCGGACACAAGGTCAGAGAGCACAGATTCCTCTTCTGATGTATCTTACGTACGTCAGGAGGTAATCCCAGTAAGTTTAAATTCTATACTCAGGAAGCTACTTGAGAGTTTGATAGAAGAATTTATATGTAAATTATGAAGTAAACAAACATTTAGACAAAAGAGTGGCTGTAGATATAGTATACCTGGATTTTGCAAAATAATTTGACACGCACATGGCTAAAGTGTAATAAAAATATATAGCTTTAGAAAATTCTATTGGTTCATACATAAAAAACGGCCAAAAGACCGTATTCAGAGCTAAGTGATTAATGATTCATATTCTAAATTGTCTAAGGTTATAAGTAGTGTACCTGAAGGTTGTTTGCAAATTTCTGTGTCTCCAACTTAAAATCAGACCCTAATGCACAGTTCAGTCGGGCAACTATGTGGGGCAAATGATGTTTAATGTTCATAAATGTTACATTATGCTCTTGGGGCTAAAAATATGAATATGGATACTCATAAGTATGAGTCATACATTCTAGGAAGAGTTCACCTGAGGGAGGTAATGGTCAAGAAGGATCTGGGTGTTCTAGTAGATCATAGATATATTAATAGCATAGAATGTTTCTGCAAGGGACCACTGCACCCAGCCCATTTCCAGCTGTCTCGACCTTTGTCCTGCCAATGGAAATGTAAGATGGAATCTGGGAAGAGAGAGTTAGGCTGACTATGCGCACCTCTCCCTCACTTTAATCCAATTCACGAGCAAGTCTTGACATCCCCCCAACAATTTCAGATGCCTTTTCCGTCACAAACGACATCAAGCAAGGGTGCATGCTAGCATCAACTCTGTTCAGCATAATGTTTTTAGCCATGCTGTCAGATGCCTTTCAAAACAGTTCCTTGGGACTCAGCCTGAGATACAGAACCAGTGGGAAACTGTTCAACCTGCAGAGACTCCAGGCTATCACCAAGATAAAGGAGATTGTGCTACAAGAGTTCCTTTTGCTGACAACTGTGCCCTGAATGCTGGATCAGAGCAGGAAATGCAAGCCAGTATAGACAAATTCTTAGCAGCTTGCGACAACTTCGGTCCCTTAATCAACACAAAGAAACCAAAGTTCTGCACCAGAAGGCGAACACCAAGAGCCCAGAATCACATTGACAGGACAAAAGCTGCAAGCAGTGAACCAATTTTTTATACCTTGGCAGCACCCCCTCCCACACCGTGACGATTGACATCGAGGTCAACTGCAGAATTGCCAAAGCAAGACCAATGTGTGGGACCGCTGTGGAATAAGCCTTGCTTCAAAGCTTAACCACTTGCCCACTGCCCGGCATCATTATACAATGGCTGTTTGAAAAGGAATACCATTGTTATGGCAGCAGCTAGCTATCCTCATCTTTAGCGGACGGTCGGCTTTCAGATAAAAGTGGTCTCAGAGGCAAATATGCAGCGAGATTACTTTTATTGGGGATGGGAGAGGGGACCCCCTCCCACTGTGCTCTGGTCATCTCTGCCACTTACCGGAGCCATCAACGGTAGCGGCAGAGACGATTGGGTCCTCTTCCCTCACAGGCTGGATGCCGAGTGAAAGAAAGATGGCCCCTGCTTGGCTCCACAACATTGGATGGCGGAAGAGACATCAAACGTAACTTCCACCCAATGGTCTTAAAGGGGAATTTTTTTTTTTGTAAAAAGAAATCTAAATAAATCATTTATTTATTTTTATTGCATTTTAGTATAAATATGAGATCTGAGGTCATTTTGATCCCAAATCTCACATCTGTGATGCTTTTTTTCTGTTACAAGGGATGTTTACATTCCTTGTAATAGAAATAAAAGTGACCCACATTTTTTTTCTTACAGTGTAAAAATAAAAAATAAAATAAATAAGATTTTTCTTTTAAAGAGCCCCGTCCCATATGAAAACGGTGTTCAAACCATACATAGTTACATAGTTACAGTCAGGTTGAAAAAAGACACAAGTCCACCCAGTTCAACCTTAAACCTCACACATGTGAGGTATCGTCACAATTGTTAGACCAAGAGCAATAATTCTAGCACTGAATCTCCTCTGTAACTCAAAACTGGTAACCTGTAAAAAAATGTAAACGTCGCCTATGGAGATTTATAAGGGTCAAAGTTTGTCGCCATTGCACGAGCGAGCGCAATTTTGGATCATGACGTGTTGGGTATCAATTTACTCGGTGTAGCATTATCTTTCACAATATAAAAAGAATTGGGTTAACTTTACTGTTGTCTTATTTTTTAATTCCAAAAGTGTAAAAAAAAATGCGCAAATACGGTGTGACATAAAGTATTGCAACGATCGCCATTTTATTCTCTAGGGTGTCTGGAAAAAATATATATATAATGTTTGGGGGTTCTAAGTAATTTTCTAGCAAAAAAATAAAAATGAACTTGTAAACACCAAATCTCAAAAATAGGCTTGGTCCTTAAGTGGTTAAAGTCTACCAGGTAGTAGTGATAACTATCCTGATATATGCCAGTGAGATTTGGACTGTATACAGAAGGCATGCTAGGCAACTGAACCACTTCCACACTACTTGCCTACCCAGACTTCTGAGGATCCGGTAACAGGACAAGGTGCCAGACACAGAAGTCCTCTCCAGAGCAGGCCTGCCTTCTGTTTACACCCTGCTGATAAAAGCCCAGACATGCTGGGCAGGCCATGTTGCCTCAAAGATAGCAATCACGCGGGGGGACAAAATAAGTGAAAGCCTCTCTCAAGTCCCTGGGTATTGACACAACCTTCTGGGAAACCCTGGCACAAGACCGATCGGCATGGTCCACGCTGATCCACCAAAGTTGTCAAACATCTGTGTCCAGAAGGACAACCATAGCACAAAAGCAGCGAGCACTCCGTAAAGTCAGAGCTGCAAATGCTGCAATAGTGGTGCCCACACATGACTGCTCTATGTGTGGTAGAATATTCTGGTCTTAACAGCCACCTGCGGACACACCGTGGACAGCCAACAACCTATTAGATGTCAAGTCCTCTTTGAAAACATCGAACAAACATCATCACCAAGTGCGTCATTAAAGAGTCTCTACAAATTAGAAACAGTGGCTTTGAAATAACAGAGCTCAACTCTTTGAGGACACGTGGAAGTAAGCCATCTGGGTCAGGTCTTTTAATTTACCTTTATTTTGACATAAATATTTTAGGCCATTGTGTTTATTTTGGGGCAATGCTATCCCCATTATGGATTTGAGCTCCCCTGTTTTCCTTTGCCTACACAGAGCTAAAGAAAGTATTTAATAAACGTGTGCCCAGTCACCAACTCTAAACTTTCTTGTAAGGGGCCTGCATGTTCAGACCTAACCTTTTCAACTATTAATATATTTGAAAAATGTTGAGGAGTTTGTCTTACTATATTTTGCAACCTGTTATTCGTTTAGAATTTTTACAGCCTAGATTTTTTTTTTTTTATATTCTATTATATTCTTTGTAACTTTCAAATGATGATAGCGTTTCTTCATCTTTATATTTTTTAAATACCCTATTTGTTATAGCTTTTTAAAGTTTGGACATGAGATTTAATTTTTAGCCTTTTAAATTGCCCGTGGGAATATATTTTGCAGTGTGTTAGCATACAGTCAATTTAAAACATTCACATTTCTGTTCTGTGTTCTTCGATGAGAATATTCCCTCCGAATCTCCTCCAAGTCGTCTCTCAGGCTTGGAATATTTGTTTTCTTAAAATTAAGTGTTTTTACCTTTCAAGTATGTGCTTGTTTACAGCTTACGTTAAATGAAATTATGTTATGGTCACTGCTGTGTTCTTTTATATAAACACTAGTAATAAGCTCCGCATGGTTTCAGATTACTAGGTATGCGAGAGCACCATCTCTAGTTGGGGTTTCTATTAACTGTACCGTAAAATGTACTTGTAATAGGTGTATATATTTCCACTTTGCTCCAGCAGTGCTATTGCTTCAGTCAATTTCAGGATAGTTAAAATCCCCCATTATTATCACTGGCCCAGCCCTTGCAGCCCTTTCTATCTGTGCAAGGAGCTGAGTCTCCTTCTCCTCATTAGCACTGAAGGGCCTGTAACATACTCCAATAATTAACTGTTAAGTATGCACATCTATATGCAGTTTCAGCCATAATGCATCAGCACCATCACTCTTTCCATCACACAAGGTCCTCTTTTGCATTCTCTTTGAGATCACTTCTCACATAGAGACAGACAGCACACATTTTTCGTTTTATCCTTTCTGAAAGGATGCATAGCCAGGAATAATAGCCTAATCCTTTGAAGAATGATATATATACACATATACTGTGTATATATATATATATATATATATATATATATATATATATATATATATATATATATATAGAGAGAGAGAGAGAGAGAGTAAAACTTTGGTTTGAGAATAACTTGGTTTGAGACAAGTATGCAGGCAGCCAGGGTAAAACTGTCCACATAGACCATCCACCTCACCGCCATCGATGTCGCCCCTTCTACTCTGCACTCCACGAGCGTTTCAAATCACTCTTTCAGATCGCTTTACTGCAGGGTAGTCTTCCCGAACATGATTTCAGACTGACAGCAATGAGAGCTGGCTGTGCAGAAGATGGTTTATGCTTTACACCAACCAGATGTCTATATACTTAGATGTGCCTAATCATCAACCATGGGAGTTGCCAAATGTTGTACCTTCATTAAATGTCACCATATTGGTACACTTAGAGGTGCCTCTCTTCTCTTTTATACTCTGTAGCTCCTGCTGGACTTTGCTTGTAATCTCCTTGTGGAGGCTTCCATTTGTGGAGGGACATTTTATGGTTACACAACCTATCACATTGCTATAATCTTTTTATATGTACTATAAACTGAAGGACTTATGAATAAATGGTTGTGGAACAAGTCATTTGAGTTTCCTTTATTTCTCATGGGGAAATTTATTTTTATATACAAGTGCTTTGGATTACAAGCATGCTTCTGGAACAAATTATGCTCGCAATCCAAGGTTTTACTGTATATTAGACCCTAAAAGTGGTTACTTAAGAGTTGGCTTATCTGGTTTATTTGTTAAATTAGAGCTTCCTAACAGCTATTTCAACATTATTCGTTGCAGACAGAGCTTTCATTAAGTTGCACTGTTATTGAGTTGGTGGAAAAAGAAATGTCTCCCTTTTTAACACCTGGTGTATATGTATGTAGATTTTATGCACAGCATTGGTAATCTGCATAAAAAACTGCCACATGAATCTTTTATTACTTGACACGTTTAGAGATGTGATTCTTGATTCATTAGCTAAATCTTTATGCCCCTTTCCACTATTACATTTTAAAGCACAATTTGCACAGTTGTTAAGTTTGAGTAATGTACACATTTGAAATGAACTTCAATTAAACACATTGCAAGTTTAGCATAATTTTTTTAGTTGTGCAGTTAATTGAAGAATAATTTTGTTTTCTCTTTCTCTCTCCTTTTTTTTTTTTTTTGCATCTACTATAGAAGTGGAACAAAGAGGTAATGTGTTTTGCTTATATGTGATATCCTAAATTAATATATAAGTATATAGTGCGTGTATGTGATTTCCAGAATCACCCGATTGCTTGATCTAAGATAGCAAATCAAAGTAGAGATCATCCTTTGATCAACTTTGAATACATTTGCCACAATAAGGTCATCCAAAGCACCGCATTTCCAAGTGCCAAATGCCTAAGCATGAACTGAGCTGAAAGGTTCAGAATACACATCCACATTCATGTCTCTATTATCCTGTGTGCCCTGCATTATTTTTACAGATGAGTTCCTTTCCCTCAGGAGAGCATTCAGATCACAGAAGAAATGCTGAACAAATAACAGTTTCACTAGATTTCTTCTTTGCATCCAGTACCTGACTAATAACCCCTAAATGGCTATTTCATACCAAAGTGTATTTTAGCAAGTGATACTTCAACACCTGTTCTACGTACATTTTGAATTGTTTATTTAATTGACTTAAACAGGAATTTGCAGGACAGTATACCGGAATCGGCATACAGGACTTTTTCCCCAATGTACCTCAGAAAATGTATGATGGCTGAATGTGCTCTACAATAACCCCAATTCCAAAAATTGTTAAGATGTGTATAATCTACAGAAACAAAATGCAATGATTTGCAAGTCTCATAAACCTATATTTTCCACAATAGAAAATAGAAAACCTATCAAATATTTAAAGTGACAAAATTGTAACAATTTAAGAAAAAAAATTTCAAAATAAATTTTCAAGTTGATGGCAAAAAAGTTAGGAGCAAGGCAGCAAAAATCTGGCGAAGTAAGTGGTACTAACAAGGAAGAGCTGGAAGAACATTTTGCATTAATTAGATTAATTGTCAACAGGCCGTAACATGATTGGGCATAAAAAGAGCACCATAGATAGTCAAAGTGTTTCAGAAGTGAAGATGGGCATCGGTCTGTGAAAAACTGCATCTAAAAATTGTCTAACAATTTAAAAATGTTCCTCAACGTAAAATTGCAAAGACTTTAAAGTAGAACTATAGGCAAATGAAGTCCCTTGGGGACCCCCAGTTCACCAGAACTAGTTTGTGGGGACTATACAAAGTTTGGGATTTTCTACTTTCATTATATAATAATTGTGAATCTCCTTAATTGAGGCACAGTCATCAGTAAAAGCCGACAGGGGTTTTAATCCCTCTCCACTCTATCCAAAACAAAAAAAAAAGTTTTGCCTTTAGTTATACCAGGGGTAGGGAACCTCGGCTCTCCAGCTGTTTTGAAATGACAAATCCCAGCATGCCTCTGCCTCTAGGAGTTACGCCTGTGATTGTTAGGGTCTTGCAATGTCTCATGGGACTTGTAGTTTTAAAACAGCTGGAGAGCCGAGGTTCTCTACCCCTGAGTTATACTTTAAATATATCATAATCTACAGTACATAATATCATCAAAAGATTCCAAGAATCTGGAAACAAGGGACAAGGCTAAAACACAATATTGTATGGCCATGATCTTCAGGCCCTTTGATGGCAGTGCAGTAAAAATAGGAATGATTATGCGATGGACATCACTACATTGGCTCAGAAATACGTCCAAAAATCACTGTCTGTGAACAAAATTTGCTGTGCAATCCAAATATGCAACATAAAGCTATATCATGCAAAGAAGAAGCCATATCTGAACATGATCCAGAAACTTCACCATCTTCTCTGGGCCAAAGCTTATTTGCAATTTGGGAAAGTGTTCTGTGGTGCGTATGGAATGGGCAGCTTGCACATCTGAAAAAGCATCATCAATGCTGAAAGATATTGAGGTTTTAGAGCAGTATATCCAGATGATGTCCTTTTTAGGGAAGGCCTTGCATATTTCAGCAGAATGATGCTAAACCACATACTCTATGACAACAGCATGGCTTCATAGTAGAAGAGTATGGGTGCTTTACTGGCCTGCCTGCAGTCCAGACCTTTCACCTTTTGAAAATATTTGGTGCATCTTGAAACAAAAAAAATACAACAAAAAAGACCCAGTACCGTTGAGCACTTAGAATTCTGTATATTTTGACAACATTCCTCTCCCAAAACTCCAGCAACTGGTCACCTTAGTTCCCAGATGTTTATAATGCCACATACAAACGATCGGATTATCCGGCGGACAATCCGCCCGTGTGTGGGCTCCGGCGAACTTTTTCTTCCCAAAAGTCTGGCGGACTTAGGAAGAAGACTTGACTCAAAATTGTCCGCCGGACTCGGCAGTCCATTGGATAATCCACCCGCCTGTGTGCTAGTCTGCCAGACTTTTGAAATGAACGGAGAAACAGAGAAAAGTCCGTGGCTCCAGGTAGACAGCACTAGCGAAGGAAGTCAATGTTGCCGCCTCTATCGGCGAGATTGACACCTCGCGAGCCCCGTCACCTGTTATGAATTTAAATGGGAACCCCTACGCAGAAAAAAACGGCGTGGGGGTCCCCCCAAAGTCTATAGCAGACCCTTATCTGAGCACACAGCCCGGCCGGTCAGGAAAGGGGGTGGGGACGAGCAAACATCCCCCCTCCTGAGCCGTACCAGGCCACGTGCCCTCAACATGGGGGGGTGCTTTGGGAAAGGGGTGGCCTGCGGCCCCCACCCCAAAGCACCTTGTCCCCATGTTGATGAGGACAAGGGCCTCTTCCCGACAACCCTGGCCGTTGGTTGTCGGGGTCTGCGGGTGGGGGGCTTATCAGAATCCGGAAAACCCCTTTAATAAGGGGCCCCCAGATTCCAGCCCCCCACCCTATGTGAATGAGTATGGGGTACGATGTACCCCTACCCATTCACCTGGGGGAAAAAAGTGTACATTAAAAAAAACACAACACAGGTTTTTAAAATACTTTATTAAACAGCTCCGGGGGTCTTCTTCCGTCTTCGGGGGTCTTCTCGCCAGACTCCTCCGCTATCTTCTGCTCTTTTCCTAGCTCTTTTACTAGTGGAGGAGCCCAGCTTTCTCCTTCGTCGTCAGGGGGTCTTCTTTGGACTTTGAGGGTCTTCTTCTGACTTCGGGGGTCTTGTCCCGATCTTCGGTTCTTCTTGCCGGGCCTCCGCTTTCTTCTTCCAGCTCTTTTACTAGCGTTGGCCCGGTCTTGTCACTGTCGCTGCCTTCTTCTGCTTCTTTTGCTTCTTCTGCTTCTTCCTTCTTCCGATGTTGACACGACATCCTCTCTGGCCGTAATGGCAGGGATGCGTTGTGTGGCGACTTATATAGGGACAAGGGGCGGGGTCACCGGGTGATGTCACATGGTGACCCTTACCCTTATGATGTCATGGTCCCAGAGGATGCTGGGACTGTGACCCCGCCCCTTATCCCTAAATGAGTCGCCACACAATGCGTCCCTGCCATTAAGGCTGGAGAGAGCATTGTGTCAGCATCGGAAGGAAGAAGAGAAGAAGACGGCGTTGAAGGAAGAAGAAAGCGGAGGCCCGACAAGAAGAACCGAAGAGTGGGACAAGACCACCCTAATAAAGTATTTTAAAAACCTGTGTTGTGTTTTTTTTTATGTACAATTTTTTCCCCCAAGTGAATGGGTAGGGGTACATCGTACCACATACTCATTCATATAGGGTGGGGGGGGCGGAATATGGGGGCTCCCTTATTAAAAGGGGACTTCCGGATTCTGATAAGCCCCTGCCTGCAGACCCCGACAACCAACGGCCAGGGACCCCGACAACCAACGGCCCCCTTCCCCAAAGCACCCCCCATGTTGAGGGCACACGGCCTGGTATGGCTCAGGAGGAGGGGGCGCTCGGTTGTCCCCACCCCTTTCCTGACTGGCCAGGCTGCGTGCTCGGATAAGGGTCTGCTATGGACTTTGGGGGGACCCCCACGCTGTTTTCGGCGTAGGAGTTCCCCTTTAAGTTCATACCAGGTGACGGGGCTAGCGAGGTGTCAATGTCGCCGATGGAGCCATTTACCAGGAGCCACGTTCAAAATTAACGGAGTTAAACTCCATGTGTGGGCAAGTCCGTTCATTTCAAAAGTCTGGACCTAGTCCGTCGGAAAAGTCAGTTCGTGTTTGGGCGTGTGTGGGCAGGTCCGTTCGTTCGGAAAGTCCGGCGGACCTCCGCTGCAAAGTCCGGCAGGTTATTCATGGTAAACATGGCCCTTGGCCAACTTTTTTGAGAGGTGTTGCCGCGATCAATTTCAAAATTACATTTTTTATATTTTTTTTCTTAAAATGTTACATTTTCTCAGTTTAACCACTTGACCCCAGGCCAATTCTGACATTTCTCTCCTCATACAGGTAAAAATCTTTTTTTTCCTGCTAAAAAATTACTTAGAACTGACAAATATTATATATTATATATATATATATATATATATATATATATATATATTTTTTTTAAGCAGCAGCCCTACAAAATAAAATGGTGAGCGGTGCAATTTTTTTATGTCACATGGTATTTGCGGTGCGTTTTTCAAATGCAAATTTTTGGGAAGAAACTACACTATAATGAATGAAATGAGCACAAACACAATATGATACCATTTTAGGGATGAAATATAAAATGTGATGGTACGCTGAGTAAAAAGATACCAAACATATCACACATTTAAAATGAACTAAAGCACATTAAATTATCCATAGATGATGCTTTGTGTGCAGGACCTATATATGCATTTACATTTGGACGTGAGCACCGGTGGGGCAGTGGCAACATTTATTTTATTTTATTATTTATTTTGTTTAATTACATTTTTACACGGTATCTTTTTTTAAATCAACTTTATCACTATGACAATGGATGAACAACATCCCTTGGGATAGCATGGCCTGAGACCAATCCTCTTTATCAAGAGAGCTGGGGACTATTAGACTCAAAATATCTCCCTTAGCCTCCAAAGCATCTGATCAAACCCAGAATGGTTTGATCAGATGCTGAAAATGGCTTGTCAACAAACTGGAAATGGCAAAATCCTCATCGCTTCCCATTTCTGATGACACAGAAGATGGGCGGGAACTTTCATTCCTGTCACGCATCTCAGTGAGTGTGACTAAACTGGTCACATCATTACCAGGCTTCCTAATGGGAAGGGAGCATCCAGTAAAGGCAGTGGGGGAGGACCCCTTATTTGGCCTGTAAAAGGGATCCAAAGCTGATTAGCCACTTGGATCACTTATATGAAAGAATCACCAGCTGAAGAAAACGGCACCGGGATCATGGTTATAGCTGCAACCATGATCCCAGTATAACCACCTCAATACTAGGCCATATACAATACCTTGAAAAAGTATTCATACCCCTTGACATTTTCCACATTTTGTCATGTTACAACCAAAAACGTAAATTTAATTTATTGTGATTTTATGTGATAGACCAACACAAAGTGGCACATAATTGTGAAGTGAAACGAAAATAAAAAATGGTTTTCAATTTTTATAAAATAAAAATCTGAAAGGTGTGACATGTCTTTGAGTTCAGTCCCCTTTACTCTGATACCCCTCACTAAAATCTAGTGGAACCAATTGCCTACAGAAGTCACCTAATTAGTAAATAGAGTCTACTACTGGTGTGTAATTTAATCTCAGTATAAATACTGCTGTTCTGTGAAGCCCTCAGAAGTTTTTTAAAGAGCCTTAGTAAACAAACAGCATCATGAATGACAAAGAAACACACCAGACAGGTCAGGGATAAAGTTGTAGAGAAGGTTAAAGCAGGGTTAGGTTATAAAAAAAATATCACAAGCTTTAAACATCTAACAGAGCACTGTTCAGTCCATCATCCAAAAGTGGAAAGAGTATGGCATAACTGCAAACCTACCAAGACATGGCCATCCACCTAAATTGACAGGAGAGCATTAATCAGAGAAGCAGTCAAGAGGCCCATGGTAACTCTGGAGGAGCTGCAGAGATCCACAGTTCAGGTGAGAAAATTTGTCCACAGGACTAGTATTAGTCGTGCACTCCACAAATCTGGCCTTTATGGAAGAGTGGCAAGAAGAAAGCCATTGTTGAAAGAAAGCCATAAGAGGTCCCGTTTGCAGTTTACAAGAAGCCATGTTGGAGACACAGCAAGCATGTGTAAGAAGGTGCTCTGGTTAGATGTAATGTAACTTTTTGGCCTAAAAGCAAAACACTAGGGACAGGGAGGCTGGTCAAAGTTGATGGGAAGGTGGATTTAGCCAAATAAAGGCAATCTTAGAAGAAAACTTGTTAGAGTTTGCAAAAGACTTGAGACTGGTTTACAACGGCCCTAAACATACAGCCAGAGCTACAATGGAATGGTTTAGATCAAAGCATATTCATGTGTTAGAATGGCCCAGTCAAAGTCCAGATCTAAATCCAACTGATAATCTGTGACAAGACTTGAAAATTGCTGTTCACAGACATTCTCTATCCAATCTGGGAGAATTTGAACTATTTTGCAAAGAAGAATTGGCAAAAATGTAATTCTCTAGATGTGCAAAGCTGGCATGAAATTACATGGGTATGTGAGACATACCCAAAAAGATCTGTAGTGGTAATTCCAGCAAAAGGTGGTTCTACAAAGTATTGACTCAGGGAGGGTTGAATACAAATGCACGCCACACTTTTCACATATTTATTTGTAAAAAAAAATTTCATTCGACTTCACAATTATGTGCCACTTTGTGATGGTCTATCACATAAAATCCCAATAAAATACATTTCCATTTTTGGTTGTAACATGACAAAATGTGGACAATTTCAAGGGGGTATGAATACTTTTTCAAGGCACTATGTATATGTATATATATATATATATATATATATATATATGTATATATATATATATATATATGTATATATATATATATATATATATATATATATATATGTATATATATATATATATATATATACACAGTTTCTCACAAAAGTGAGCACACATTTTTCTAAATATTTTATTATACCTTTTCATATGAGAACACTGAAGAAATTACACTTTGCCACAATGTAAAATAGTGAGTGTACAGCTTGTATAATAGTATAAATTTGCTGTCCCCTCAAAATAACTCAACACACGGCCATTAATGTCTAAACCGCTGGCAGCAAAAGTGAGTACACCCCTAAGTGAAAATGTCCAAATCGGGTCCAAAGTTTCAATATTTTGTGTGGCCACCATTATTTTCCATCACTGCCTTAACCCTCTTGGTCATGGAGTACACCAGAGCTTCACAGGTTACCACTGGAATCCTCTTCCACTCCTCCATGACGACATCACAGAGCTGGTGGATGTTAGAGACCTTGCGCTCCTCCACCTTCCATTTGAGGATGCCCCACTGATGCTCAATAGGGTTTAGGTCTGGAGACAGGCTTGGCCAGTCCATCACCTTACCCTCATCTTCTTTAGCAAGGCAGTGGTTGTCTTGGAGGTGTGTTTGGGGTCATTATTATGTTGGAATACTGCCCTGCGGCCCAGTCTCTGAAGAGAGGGGCTCATGCTCTGCTTCCGTATGTCACAGTACATGCTGGCATTCATGGTTCCCTCAATGAACTGTAGCTCCCTGATGCTGGCAGCACTCATGCAGCCCCAGACCATGACACTCCCACCACCATGCTTGACTGTAGGCAAGACATACTTGTCTTTGTAATCCTCATCTGGTTGCTGCCACACACACTTGACACCATCTGAACCAAATACGTTTAGGGGCAAATAATAAGTTAGATGAGGTTCTAAAAATAGGACAAGTAAGGGAATGGGAAAGAAGGGGTATAAATTTTGTTCACCAAATCTATCAGAATGGCAAAATGAAGCAATTCCAAGAATTAAGGAATCAGTACTTAATTCCGAAAAAGTCCTTCTTCAGATACTTGCAGATTAGGCATGCTATGGAGAAGCAGTTTGAGGGGGCAGCAATAGTATGGAGCGAGATGCCAGTAATTAAGGATTTACTCCGAGCAGTATCGGGGAAAGGAGTAATATCCAAAGTGTATGTAGAGTTGTGTAAGGAAACCCAGGGGAAAAAACAGGTTCAAATAAATAGGAAAAAATGGGAGATGGATGTGGGCAACATTTCGGAAGAACAATGGGAGAGGACTCTTGAGGTGGCACCTTGGGTGTCCATCTCCCCATCTCAAAAGTTCTCACACTTACTCCTATTGTATAGAGCATATTATACCCCTAAGAGGATGGCCCAGTTTGGCAGAAGGACGGATGCAGCGTGTCCTAGATGCGGAAGGAAAGAAGGAGACATAATCCACATGTTTTGGAGATGCCCTAAGTTACATCGGTACTGGAGGGAGGTGGTGAGAATAGTTAGTCAGGTTTTTGAGATGGTAGTGGAAATAGAACCGGTGGGATGTGTATTGGGATGGACTAAGGGGAGTGGTGAACCGAAAGATGGTAATCTTGCAAAAATAAGATGTTTTTTTCAAGCTAGGAAACTTATAGCCCAGAAATGGCAATCCTCTACACCTCCAACGAGTGGAGAGTGGGTGCAAAACATGAACAGAGTTATCCTGAAAGAAAGAGTAGGTTATATAAGACAAGGTGGTATTAAAAAATTTGAGTCTCCCGGGTGGGCGGAGCTATGACGTAGGAGACAGGCGCCCAGCCGAGCGTCCGTCCGAGCCTCCCGATGCCTTCGCTCTACCTCCCCCGCCACGCACCTCTCCATAACCCCATAGCCTGAACCGCACGCTCATGCTCCCGAGACGCTACACTGATTCGGGTTGATCCTCCGGCCTTGGCGGTCCCAGGGAACGAGAGACGGCCCTGCCAAAACCCAGCTACAAACTCAGCTGCAGCCCATGCTACTGGAACGGCTGCCCAGGAGCACAGCGGCGGAGCATCGTAAGACGCCGATATATGGCGGGACGGGACCTGGGCGGCATACCCTGAAGGGAGGAGAGGATCCCTGCTAGAATATATCGGAGCACAGGGAGAGGCTGACTGTCACAAGTTCCCACAGACACGCGGCAGAGCGGTAAGGCAAGCAGTGGGACGGGGGTGCGGGAGAGTTCCTGTTGGAGCTTCTGCTGGACTGGTGAGAGGCAAGGATATAGACACTATGCTAGATAAGGGGATATACCCCTAGGTAAACTGGAGCCTACCCCATTGCCTCTCTTTCTCTGTCTAAGGAATAAACTGTTCTGACAGAATTTCACATGGAATGATTGTTTGAACTGGCTCTTAATTGTATTGCTACCTGGGGAGAGAAAAGGAAAAGGTATCGATATCCAAAGAGGGTTTTCTCTGTTAACCCCCCCCCCCCCTGGCTAAAAGGGACAGTTTCTTATGTATACAACCAGTAATATAAAATCTACAGGAGGAAATCCGGTATGTTATGAATAACAGTTGCTGGAGGAATTTAAATGCAGCTTTAATAGCCCCTGCTGCTGACAAGAGGATTTATACTCTCCTGAGTTTTTTTTTTTTTTTGGAGGTTGACTGGGAAACATATTTTATGGCCTCGAGGATGCATGATATGGACATATCCAATAGTCCCTGTTAATTAATAGCGGTTGCCCAATACAGAAAAGTGGAAGTAGCGGAACAGTTAAAAAATCTTGTTTTCCATCAAACGGCCCTCTTGAAAGAAAGAAAAGAAATTTTTTTTTTTTTTTTTTTTGGTGGTTATTTGGAATTGAACAAAACGCCTGAGACATCAGGATAGAGGGCTTATCGGTTATTGAGCGATAGCCCCCCCTCCTCCCTGAGTTTTTTCCTCTTTTTTTTTTTTTTTTTTTGTGGACATTTTGGTTGATGAGATTTAATTGGTATTGATCACCAATCAAACGAATGTAATAACACAGTGGTTGATGTTTTTGGGTTAGGGGGGTCTTTTGAAGGGGAGCTATATAAAGCGGTTGTAAAGATTTATATTGATATTTTGATATAGGGGGAAGGGAGTTAAGCTTTGATAGCTCTGCTAGGATGAGAGGGAAAGCAGGCAAGACAAATAAACAAACAACTCCTGCCGCAAGTCCGGTCGGAATTCAAAAATATATGGCCGCCAACACCAGTATAAGGGCAGGTGAAGAGGCTGGTAGCCCCAGGATGGAAAAACTGCTCCGCTCGGGCCCAAGTAGACAGAAGGGAGAAGATAGCAGAGGGACAAAAACCCCGGTTATTAAGCCAACTGAAAAAAAAAATAGTGCAAACTCACAAAGTGGCGATATTAGTCAGAATGAAGTTCAAGGAAGTGAGGGGTCAGAACATCTGAGGGCAGGAGAAAGGAGTCTGGACAGACACGGGGAAACCTCCCAGTCCCCACAGATTAGGGAGATGCTCTCAGAGATGTTCATGAGAATGGAGATCTCTCTAAGGGCAGATATCGCAACTATAAGAGAGGATATAGGCTTGGTCTTGGGGAGAGTAGAGGAGGTGGAAAACAAAATAGAGGCCCAGGAGCATAGAATAGATGGAATCCTAGAACAGGTAACAGCCCTTCGTAGGGGAAATAGATTAATTAGATATAAATTAGAAGATCAGGAGAATAGAAGCAGAAGAAAGAACCTACGAATAAAAGGTCTCCCTGAGACAAATAGCGCATCTACCCTTGGAGAGATAGCCCAACAGATCTTCAACCCCCTATTAGACAGAGAAGTCACAGCCCCATTAAAGTTAGATAGAATACACAGGATGACACGACCTTTTGGAATTAGATCAGAAACCCCCCGAGATGTCATAGCAAGATTTCATCACGTAGCAGAAAAAATGCAGGTAATGAGAAAAATTAGAACACAGCCAGGGGTGACCTACGGGGACGCGGAACTGCAGATCTATTCCGACTTAGCAGGAGAGACGCTTGGAAGAAGGAGAAGATTGAAACCACTAACGGAACTACTGAGAGCAGCCGATATCCCATATCAATGGGGATTTCCGGCATGTCTCATAGGGAAAAAAGACGGACGATCTGCGGTTCTACGTTTCCCGGAGGATCTCCGAGAATTCTGCGAACAGTTAGGAATACACCCTACCCCACAGATAGAATGGGATAGTGAAGAGGATCTAGGAGGAGCAGGGAGTATGACCCAAAGAAATAAGAGACAGGATAGACCGAGCGATTGGAGACGAAAGAATCCAATTATCTGAAGCTGAGACGAATTAGGAAGGGGGGCTAAAAGGGGAGGAGGGGGGGGAGGAGAGGGAGGGGGCTGGGGGGTCTCGGACGGACATGGGGGTGAACCCCAGGGATACTATGGGGGAGAGGAGACCACTGTTATTGGCCTTCCAGCCCCATAGGTTTAACAAGAAAAGGGGAGTCCTACCCAGTCTTACGAGACGTTTTGTTATAGGACAGGGGGGGGGGTGGGGGGTGGGAGGGAGGTTTTGGCTGTGTGGGGTTTTTTTATGGGCTCTCACTCGGTCCCCCTATAGGGGCAGCAGGTATGGTCTCCAACGGGTTCACTAGATGCTCCAACAAAAGAGGGGAAACCCTCACTGGAAGAGAGATATGGGGATAGTTAATGTTATTACTTATAATGTAAGGGGCTTAAATACAAAAAGGAAAAGATACAAAATAAACGATGAGTTGCAGCACATGGAAGCAAATATAGTATGTCTCCAGGAGACGCATATAACTTGCACCTCTGGGGTCAGAATGAATTCGAATGAGTTCCCGATATGGATTTATGGGGATTCCCCATCCTCATACTCCAGAGGGGTCGCAATAGGTTTTAGTAAAACAATGAGGTTTAATCTAGAGGAGCGACTGGTGGACCCGGAGGGACGATACCTGTGCTTAAAGGGAATGCTGTTTAACCTTAAATGCACAATCGTAAATATTTATGCCCCAAATGAGAATGTGGAAGTTTTTCTAAGGAAAACATTGAACAAAATAGAGGATTTCAAAGAGGGGAAATTAATTCTTGCTGGAGATTTTAACTGGTGTATAAATCCAAAAATTGATACCTCAACGGGAGGTCCCAGGACATCGGTACATAAGCAGAAAAAGTTTCTAAGGGCTCTGGCTCTATATCAGCTACAGGATACCTGGAGAGTACTTCACCCAAAGGATAGGGACTATACATACTTCTCCTCGGTCCATGGTTCCTTCTCTCGAATAGATTATATTTTCCTGGAACACTCATTCCTGAAAGTACTTAAGAAGGCGGAAATAAAAATCAGAACTGTGTCAGATCATGCGCCAGTTATGATTAAGTTGGAGATAGGGGAGGATCATGGACCGAGGGGGATTTGGAGATTGAATGAATCTCTGTTACAGGATAAGGACTCTGTAAGTAGGGTGGAGAGGGAGATGGAACAATTTTTTAGATTAAATGATACACCTGGTATCTCCAGCCCCATATTGTGGGAAACGCACAAAGTGGTAATGAGAGGGGTCTTAATAGGGATCGGAGCGGGGAAAAAGAGAGAGAGAGAGAGGAGGAAAACCCTACTGTATGAAGAAATCCAGAGACTGGAGATGGGTAGTAGACCAAGGGGACTCTATGACACTCAGGATTTAGTAATAAAAAAAAGAGAACTAGAAGACTACTTAGAGCAGGACAGGATGGCCGCTTATTATATTTTGGGAACAGAGAGGTATCAATGGGGAAACAAAGCCGGTAAATGGCTGGCCAGGAGAGTGAAGGATAAGAAAAGTAGAACTTTTATCCCGAGGGTAAGAAATGAGGTAGGGGACATACAAAATATGCCGGAGGATATTGAAAATACGTTTTATAAATACTATAGGGCCCTATACAATATTCAACAGGATAGCCCAGAGAACAGAGGCCGAGATGCAATAAAGGACTATTTGAAAGGGATAGAGATCCCCAGGGCTAAACAAATAGAAATGGAAGCATTAGAAGCCCCGATATCAAAGCTGGAAGTTGAATGGGCTATCAAAAATACAGCTAAGGGAGGATGCCCCGGGCCAGATGGTTTCCCGATCTCATACTACAAGGAATTCCAAAAACAGCTAGTTCCAAAATTATGCGAGTATTTCAACGCAGTGGGGAGAGATGAAAAATTTCGAGAAGAGACATTACTGGCACATGTGGTCTTGATCTTGAAAGAGGCAAAGGACCCACTTGCAGTGGAAAGCTACAGGCCAATTTCCTTGCTAAATTCAGATATTAAACTTTTTGCAAAAATTATCTCTGAACGATTAAGACCTTACGTGCCAGAGTGGGTACAGCAGGATCAGGTTGGATTTATCCAAGGGAGAGAAGGGCGGGATAACGCATTAAAGACTATTATGCTAAGCCAGGAATCCATAAGACAGAAGACCCCCACGATACTCATGTCTATAGATGCTGAAAAGGCATTTGACAGGGTTAGCTGGGGGTTCTTATTCGAAGTGCTGGAGCGATATGGATTAGGGGCGAGGATGAGAGGGTGGATTGAAGCTCTGTATACCAAGCCTAAAGCTAAAATAAGAATAAACGGGGCCCTGTCCTGCCCCCTTGAATTGTGCAACGGGACAAGACAGGGGTGCCCGCTCTCCCCAATATTATTTGTTCTGGCTCTAGAACCTCTCCTGACGGCTATTAGGAAGAACCAAAACATCCACGGAATATGGGCCGAAGGGAGGGAGTATCGGGTTGCTGCTTTTGCAGATGATCTTTTGCTCTATATCTCTAGCCCGGGGACCTCTATACCGGCGACTATGGAAGAAATAAAAAAATACGGGAAAGTCTCCAATTTTAGGGTTAATGCAACTAAATCTGAAATTCTAAATTTAAATATACCAGTAGAAGAGCAAAGAACCCTGCAAATCAAATACCCCTTTAGATGGTGTGGGAGGGAGTTGGCCTATTTGGGAATAAAGCTTACGGCAGGGAGAGAAGACTTGTTTGAGGCTAACTACATCCCCCTACTTAATAAAATCAAACAGTATTTAGATAAGACCCAACATAAAGCCTTATCTTGGATAGGGAGAATAAACACAGTAAAAATGTTCATTCTACCAATGTTTACTTACATTTGTCAAATGGTCCCCATTCTATTACCACAGGGATATTTAAATAAATTAAATATGATGATCAAAAGATTTATATGGAAAAAAAAAATGGCGAGGGTGGCCCTTAATACTTTGACAAGAACTAAAGACAGAGGAGGATTAGCAATGCCCGATTTCAAAAGGTATCACGAGGCTATAGTAATTTCACGAATCACAGACTGGACACATAACAAAAAAGGGAAGGATTGGGTGGAACTAGAAATTAAGTTAAGTAGAAGGGAGCTAGGGGAGATAATATGGATACCTGCAAAACATAGAGAATTAGGGATTAACACAAGTTTATTGACAAAAGGGGTACTACGAATATGGGATATAATAAATAAGAGAAATAAGTGGGAGCACAATTCACCATGTATGCCACTATTAGACACTAAAACTTTTCCACCAGGTCAAGAGGAATATATATATTATAGTAGATGGGCTAAGAAAGATAAAATTAAATTACAAGAGGTTATGGAAGGGAATAGGGTATGCACATATGAGGAAATTATAGGAAAGTGGGGCCACAAGCCCTTAGATAGGTGGAGATACTTACAACTATATCATTTTACTCAGTCTTTACCACAACCACTACGAGGACAGGAGCAACTTAGACCTCTGGAGAAGTGGATAGGGAATCCCCAATGCTTGGTAAAAAGGATCTCAAAAATATATGAAATCTTAGGGGAAGTAGAAGAACAAAAATTCCCCCCCTATATAGAAAAGTGGGAAAGTGAATTGGGACCGCTGGATAACGACCTCCATAGAAGCAGGATAATTAGATGAACGTACTCGGTTGCCAAAGACCTTCAAACTAGAGAGATGTCATATAAACTTTTAACAAGATGGTATATAACCCCACAGCAAGGAAATAAAATCTGCAGCGAGACCTCCCCATTATGCTGGAGAGGCTGTTCAGTAGTGGGTTCCTTCGCCCATATATGGTGGGAGTGCCCTAAGATACAGTTATTTTGGGAGAAGATTATAAAAGCTATCTTTGAAATAACAGGGGAAGGGATTAGAAGAGACCCATGGGTTTGCTTATTCCATGACTCTGAAAAAAGTGAGAGAGAGTATGGGCAATCCCTGGTCCCGGGCTTATTGAATTCTGCTAAGGCACTGATCCCGCGAAGTTGGAGGAAATCCGACCCCCCCTCGATGAAGGAGTGGGTAGAAAGATTAGAAAGGATACGAAACATTGAGGAGACAATGTATAAACTGGATAACTCAGAAGGGAGATATCAGTATAAATGGCGACTTTGGATACAATTCGGAAAAACTGAAGGTTATCTAAAGCTGTTTGATTGCTAGCAAAGGGGGGGACCGAGTGAGGGGGGAGGGGAGGGAGGGATAAGGTAGATTATTCTCAAAGAAACGGTGTTGTATTTATTATTATGTGGAATGGTCTATGCTTGTATATTTGGAAAAACTTGAAAATAAAGAATAATAAAAAAAAAAAAAAAAAAATTTGACAGGATATGGAAGGTATGGTGGGAGAAAATGAACGATGGTGCTTTTTAATAAGAAGGAAGTATGAGGAGTGAGTAAGTATGAGTGGGGAGGTGATGAATGTAGGGAAGGGAAGGGTGGGATGGGGATATGTAAAAATAGTATTGTGTCCTTACCCTGTTTTTTTTATTATTATGGAAGGATTGTTTGTGATGTTTATAATGAAAAGGAAATTAATAAAGATATAAAGTAAAAAAAAAAAAAAAAAAAAAAATCCTCAACATAAATACAGTAATTCTCTGAAAAAAAAAAGGGGAAAAAAAAAGGGGGGAAAAAAAAAACGTTTAGGGGTGGGGGAGTGGCTAATTGGACCCAATTTGGACATTTTCACTTAGGTGTGTACTCACTTTTTTTGCCAGCGGATTAGACATTAATGGCTGTGTGTTGAGTTATTTTGAGGGGACAGCTAATTTACACTATTATAAAAGCTGTACTCTTACTATTTTTACATTGTACCAAAGTGTAATTTCTTCAGTGTTGTCACATGACAGGTATAATAAAATATTTACAAAAATGTGAGATGGTGTACTCACTTGTGAGATGCACTATATATATATATATATATATATATATATATATATATATATATATATATATATATATATATATTAGTGATGCACCGAAATTTCGGCCGCCGAAACATATCGGCCGAAAATGCCCTTTTCGGCAATTTGCTGAAAGAGAAAAACGGCCGATAATGGAGCCGAAAATGGGGCGTGGCCTGGGTGGGGACGGGGCTCCGCCCCCGCCCCTGGTGACGCCCATCATGAGGGGTGCATAGCGCAGGAGAGCCGCCTCCGCCGCCGGTTTGATCACAGCGCCGGGAACATCACAGCTTTCATTTCAATAGCTGTGTGTTCCCGGCCGCGCGCCGTCACACACAGCCCCTCCCCCTTGTCCGGGCACTTAGATAGACAGATCACCCGCACGATTGGACGGATGATCTGTCTATCAAAGTGCCCAGACAAGGGGGAGGGGCTGTGTGTGACGGCGTGCGGCCGGGAACACACAGCTATTGAAATGAAAGCTGTGATGTTCCCGACGGATGTTCCCAGGCGACGGAGGCGGCTCTCTTACCTGCACAGGCTGGCTGCAAAATGGCACACAGGCTGCAATGGGACACACTGGCTGCAAAATGGGACACACTGGCTGCAAAATGGGACACACTGACTGCAAAATGGGGCACACTGGCTGCAAAATGGCACACTGGCTGCAATGGGGCACAGGCACACTGGCTGCAATGGGGGACACTGGCCTGCAATGGGGAATGCCTCCTGTACCACGTTCTCTGACCATCTTCTGTACCATGTCCCCAGTCTGACCATCTTCTGTACCATGTCCCCAGTCTCTGACCATCTCCCGTACCATGTCCCCAGTCTCTGACCATCTCCTGTACCATGTCCCCAGTCTCTGACCATCTCCTGTACCATGTCCCCAGTCTCTGACCACCTCCTGTACCGTATCTCCTGTCTCTGACCATCTCCTGTACCATGTCCCCAGTCTGACCATCTCCTGAACCGTGTCCCCAGTCTCTGACCATCTCCTGTACCATGTCCCCAGTCTCTGACCATCTCCTGTACCATGTCCCCAGTCTCTGACCATCTCCTGTACCATGTCCCCAGTCTCTGACCACCTCCTGTACCGTATCTCCTGTCTCTGACCATCTCCTGTACCGTGTCCCCAGTCTCTGACCATCTCCTGTACCATGTCCCCAGTCTCTGACCATCTCCTGTACCATGTCCCCAGTCTCTGACCATCTCCTGTACCATGTCCCCAGTCTCTGACCACCTCCTGTACCGTATCTCCTGTCTCTGACCATCTCCTGTACCGTGTCCCCAGTCTGACCATCTCCTGAACCGTGTCCCCAGTCTCTGACCATCTCCTGTACCATCTCCCCAGTCTCTGACCGTCTCCTGTACCATGTCCCCAGTCTCTGACCATCTCCTGTACCATGTCCCCAGTCTCTGACCATCTCCTGTACCATGTCCCCAGTCTCTGACCATCTCCTGTACCATGTCCCCAGTCTGACCATCTCCTGTACCGTATCTCCTGTCTCTGACCATCTCCTGTACCATGTCCCCAGTCTCTGACCACCTCATGTGCCATGCATGCAGTCTCTGACCACCTCCTGTACCATGTCACCAGTCTCTGACCACCTCCTGTACCATGCATGCAGTCTCTGACCATCTCCTGTACCATGTCGCCAGTCTCTGACCACCTCCTGATCCATGCCAGCAGTCTCTGACCACCTCCTGTACCACGTCCCTAGTCTCTGACCACCTCCTGAACCATGCATGCAGTCTCTGACCACCTCCTGAACCATGCATGCAGTCTCTGACCACCTCCTGAACCATGCATGCAGTCTCTGACCACCTCCTGAACCATGCATGCAGTCTCTGACCACCTCCTGTACCATGTCGCCAGTCTCTGACCACCTCCTTTACCATGTCGCCAGTCTCTGACCACCTCCTGTACCATGTCCCCAGTCTCTGACCACCTCCTGTACCATGTCCCCAGTCTCTGACCACCTCCTGTACCATGTCCCCAGTCTCTGACCACCTCCTGTACCATGTCCCCAGTCTCTGACCACCTCCTGTACCATGTCCCCAGTCGCTTACCACCTCCTGTACCATGTCCCCAGTCTCTGACCACCTCCTGTACCATGTCCCCAGTCTCTGACCACCTCCTGTACCATGTCCCCAGTCTCTGACCACCTGCTGTATAAAAATATTTTTTAAAAACAGTCATTTTCGGTATCGGTGCTGTTTCGGTATCGGTTTCGGTTTTCGGCCTAGTGTATTTTTCATTTTCGGTTTCGGCACCAAAAAACCCATTCAGTGCATCCCTAATATATATATATATATATACACGTCTGTCTTCATTTCAGGCAACAAAATGTGATTATCAAAAAGGGGCAGGGGGGGGTGATTCTTTTCTATACCCACTGTATGGTGGTATTGTGGTGGTTAAAATTGTTATGTTTTCTACTTTCTATTATGAATTAAGTATGGGTTTATGAGATTTGCAAATCATTGCATTCGATTTTAAACCATGTCCCAACTTTTTAGGAATTGAGATTGTAAAAACTGTGAACTTTCTCATGCTCATGCATTGTGCACTTCTTGGAAAATCTCACAAAATGTGAGATAGCTTATAAGGTAAACAAGTAAAGAACAAGTAAACTTAATTAATTTTTTTAAATGATCCTCAAATTGTTAACATCTTTAAAAAGTCTGTGTTTGACTATACTGCATGTAAAGAAAATAAAAAAAAAACAGTTGTACACATGCAAAGACTTTTGATAATTTGTGTGACCTTTATGAAATTTTTAGACTGCTATAACTGATCTTGCAATCAATTTTAAGCTTGCCATACAGCAGTAGACTTCCGTTTGACTGTTCAGATGGAAATTCAGAAAATCCTTCATCAGAGCATTCTTTGTTGCCATCATTGAATCAACTAATTTTGGTTAACATTCCTACATCCAGACCTGCTATCTGAATTTATTCTCAGACATAATAGACAGGTTACATTACAATATGTACTATATTTCCTGAGCAAAAACTACATTCATGGTTAGAATTTCATTTGTTTGAGAAATATGTTCCATCTTGCTCTTTCAAATTTTCTCCTCCCTGTGGTCGAAAAAAGCAAATGTCGATTTGACCCCATTGACATTAGAAGTTGAACATATATTTAGAGAATTAATATTTTTGAACAAAATTCTACTGGTGTATGGCCAACTTTAATACACACATGACTGGATCTCTGGCAGATATTAGCACAAAATACCCTGACTTGAGAACTGAATGATAGTTTTTCTTCTGCATTTTGTGTACCATCCGTGGTGTTAAAAATAATTTGCAAGTAGCCTGAAAAAAGAGTTTATAGACCTTTATGTTCATGTACACATGCCTTCAACAGCATATGTTCCTATTACTAAATAAAATATTGTACAGATTATAGTGAACCTGTGCAATGTAAACACTAAAGGGCTTATTCATCAAAACCCTGCAAGGATCAAATGCATTATCCATAGCTATGAAAATCTGTCTTGTACCCATCTACTGTTTTTATGGCATATTCATGCCAGCGGGCACACGTTATGGTGCATATAATGCATGGGCTGCCATGTGCTGTTACTCATTTATCAGCATTGCATAAAAATGCAGACATGCTGCATTTTTTTCTGTGCTCATCAATTCACTTGTATGGTATGAACAGGGTTTATAGAAAACTATTGTTTTCTCTAAGGCCGCGTACACACGCGCGGACTGTTCGCCCAACTTTGTCCGTCCAACAGTTTCAGCAAACAGTCCGCTCAAAATTAGCATGGACGGACATGCCCACACACGACGAACGAACAGTTTGCTGAAACCGTGCGCGATGACGTGAACAGCACGTACGACGGGATGAAAAATACGACGTCCTATACACTGCATTATAGCTTTCGGCGTGAAAATCCTTTCTGAGCATGCGCGCAACTTTGTTTGACGAACAAGCCTACACACGAGCGGGCTGTTCGCTGAAACAAGGTTTCAGCGGACAGTTTTTCGGAAATTCCGAAAAACCTTGTCCGTCCAACTGTCCGCTGAAACTGTCCGCTGAAAGCCCACACACGAGCGGACTGTCCGCCCAAACACTGTTCAGCGGACAAAGTTGGGCGAACAGTCCGCCCGTGTGTACGCGGCCTCAGTCCTTATGTTGAGCCTGTGTTGATCAATGCAGATCAACACAGATCACCTGTTGTGAACCAGCCAGTGTTAAATGATTTGTCTCAACACTTCAGCTGCTACTTTTGCTAGAAAGCTTGGTCTGTTAAAAGAGGTTGAAAAATATAAAAACGGATAGAGTGAGCACTAACCGCCACACATTTTACCAACCTCAATGTTCACAAAATAAAGTTATATACACAAGGTGGCAAGTGGAGGAATGGCATATTAACCACTTTCAGACCGGACCAATTTGCTGGTTAAAGACCAGACCACTTTTTGCGATTCGGCACTGCGTCACTTTAACTGACAATTGCGCGGTCGTGCGACGTGGCTCCCAAACAAAATTGACGTCCTTTTTTTCCCACAAATAGAGCTTTCTTTTGGTGGTATTTGATCACCCCTGCGGTTTTTATTTTTTGCGCTATAAACAAAAATAGAGCGACAATTTTGAAAAAAACGCATTATTTTTAACTTTTTGTTATAATAAATATCCCCCAAAAATATATAAAAAAACGTTTTTTTCCCTCAGTTTAGGTCGATACGTATTCTTCTACATATTTTTGGTAAAAAAAATCGCAATAAGCGATTATTGATTGGTTTGCGCAAAAGTTATAGCGTTTACAAAATAGGGATAGTTTTATAGCATTTTTATTAATAATTTTTTATTATTTTTTTTTTTTTACTAGTAATGGCGGCGATCAGTGGTTTTTATTGTGACTGCAACATTGTGGTGGACCCATCGGACATTTTTGACACATTTTTGGGACCATTGTCATTTATACAGTAATCACTGCTATATAAATGCAGTGATTCCTGTGTAAATTACACTGGCAGTGAAGGGGTTAACCAGTGGGTGGCAGTGTAGGGGTTAAGTGTTCCTAGGGGCGTGTTACTAACTGTGGGGGGGGTTGGGCTTTCATTTAGTGAACACTGATCTCTGCTCCAATCACATGGAGCAGAGATCAGCGTCACTAGTTGCTAGGCAGAATGGAAAAATGTTGTTTACAACGGCACTTCTCCATTCGGCCGCTCCGTGAGACGATCGCGGGGATGCCCGCGGCGATCGAGTCCGCGGGTCCCGCGAACGGACTCATGGGGGTCCCGACCAGCGCGGGAGCGCACCGCCGGCGGCGCGCTCCCGATGGCAGGGCGGCATTGAAGATTGGACGTACCTGTACGCCAATATGCCTGCCCGTGCCATTCTGTCGACGTACATCGTCGTGCGCTGGTTGGGAACCGGTTAAAGAGGAAGTAAACCCTGATGAGTTTACTTCCTCTTTCATTCCCGATGGCAGGGCGGCAAATTTAAAGGGACGTACATGTACGCCCATTTGCCTGCCCGTGCCATTCTGTCGACATACATTGTCGTGCGCTGGTCGGCAACTGGTTAAACAAACAATGGCTTTGGAAAATTCCATATATGTTGTGGAACAATAGCAGCTTTAGAAGGCAGCCCTGTTTGAAGAAAAAGAAGCAATCTTCTGGAGACACTGGAAACTAAACAGAGGTGCCACTCAAAGTGCAGTAATTACTGCTCAAAGTGCAGTAATTAAAATGGTACTTTAATGAAGACTGAGAACACGGTACTCACACATGTACACAAATATCAGGCGTATAGGCATGTACTGCCGGATGTCCGGAGAGTGTATCCTGTCCATGTACTGGGTAGCGGCGAGTATCCGGAAAGAGAGCTGGATCGTTCACTGCCGACACTTCCGGTCGGTGGAACGCATGCTGACAACCAGGCGAATGAGGTCACTTCCAGAAGTGAGAGCCAATAGGTGACGCGTTTAAGAAGAAGGAGTGTAGCTCCGTAAACGCGTCACGCCACATTTCACTGTTGGTCACATTAAGACTTTCTCTGCTTAGATTGCACATTAATTACTAATATTTATTCACAATTTTATATTGGACTTTTCATCTTCATTTATTTTTGGTTTACCATATTGTTTGATATTGTGAGATTATAATTTTTATATGCACATTTGGTCACTTAGCTCTTCACCAAGCCCAGTACTCAATTAATACTATGAATAGCTTTATTTTAATTAAGGGGTGATATTTGTTCAAGTCACTGATTTAGCGCAGTTCTATTCTTTTTCTATTAAATTTTTCTGTTTGATGTTGCACAGGAGAATTGCTGCTTCCAATATATGATAGATATCATCATCATAGTTACATTTTAGCTTTAGTGCAGTCCCCCCCCACCCCCCTTTTTTTACATAGATCAAATTAGAGGAGGCATGCAATAGGGGTTTTTATTTTACTGAGATACCTTTTACCTTGTTTAATGGGATACATACTATACTCATTTATGTATGCTCTAAGAAGCTAATAACAAATGCAGACATTTTCTGAAAAGGAATTGAAAAAGAAATGACCAAGAACGGGGACATTAAAGGTGCCAACTAGTGTATTACACGATCATGAAAATGTCTCCAAAATCATCTCCCATGAATAAGATCAGTATTAATTAATATTTAGATATAAAACTTCACTATTAAAGTATTGTACACCCTGGAACCTGCGTCTACAGTATACATACAGTATAGCATCTGTAGCAGAGTGTCTCAGAGGGAGCTTGGAAATGTCCTGTTTGAGGATTACACATCTCCCAGGCTCCTCTCATACACGTTTAGAGATCTTTGATCCTTAGTCCAGGTTGGGTTTTGCTCCTTTCTGCATTTACACTTACCTGGAACCTGCAGTCAATGCTCTTAAACCTGGGAAACAGGCAAGTCATGTCAGGGAGAGCTGCAAGGTTGATACAAGCTGTAAAAGTTTACGAGCTCCAAAAAATAGCTCTCTAATTTGTACATATTCTTTCGCTTGATAATCTGTACATCAACTTACATTTCATGTGCATGCACTGCACTTCCAAAATTTGTTAAAAATTGGTTTCTGTCATGAGGGCCACGTACCTGATGTGAGACCGAAGTAGTGGGGAGGCCTCCCTTGCACCTCGGGCCCTTAAAGCCTCTGGAGATGGAGACAGAGACTTGGTGCGGCAGAGGGGCCAAGGGTGCGGAGCACCATGCAAGCCTTAGTCCGGGATCCAAGCCAAGATCAAGTCCAGTTGGGCAATGAAGCATAAAAGGGTTCATCAGAAGAATAATGGTCAAGATCCAAGCCGGGGTCGGTTCCAATCTGGCTGCTGAGTACAAAAGGGGCAAAGAGTGGATATTTTCCCGCCTTTTTCCATCAGGTTGAGGTCACTTCCTGTGCCTGTTCTGGGCATTTTCCTACCCTTCTCCATCAAGTCTTCTGCGCAGATGCGGGTTGGTGCATGCTCAGTTGGCACAGATTTTCTCTTGCGGCAACGTGCCATTGGTGCCTGCGTAGTAAGCCGTGGGCTCTTACAGTTTCCCTATAGGCCAGGGGTCTTCGGAAAACATCAGTGGAGGATTGCATGGGACCATACAGGGAGGTATATCATTCTTGGCACGGCATAATCGCGAAGGAGCAAATTAAACAATCTATTATAGCTATCTGCTGCACAAACTTTCAAGAATAGAACTGCTAAACACTCACCACTTTAAAAAACTTGATGCAATCATTGTTAATAGACTCTCTTACAAAGGGGAGTATTAGCCCCCCCCCCCCCCCCCCCAAAAAAAAAAAAATCAAAAATATACAATATACAAAAAATTGCTCCTCTTTATCAGTTGGTGATATATTAAAACAGCACTGTTCACTCTGCATTATACTCCCTAGTTGTCCAGTTACCATAATATGTCTGGCCTCTCATTTTAAATAGACACATTGCCAGCTCCTTTATATGTACCCTTGTTGGAACTAAACACCATCCACAGCCCACTGGCAGCAGTGACTTATTTCAATGCTCGGGGGAACCATGTAGCATGTGCTCCAACAGGCCATGCATACATAATGATATTGGTGTATTTTTAGCAGAAATATTGTTTTTAAATTTGGGGGGTAAGGGGCTGTCAGGTAGACTGCACACTGCCCTGTTATTTCTAACAGCAGCCCTGCTTGCCAGCATATTACCTTTTTTTACAAAATAATTACCAGCCAGAAAATAGATTGTTGCTTGGCTGCAACACATTGTATCATTCGTATTTAAATAATGTAGCAGACTACTCTCTTTGTGCCAAATTACAAAAACATCAACTATATACCTATGTCAGGATACAACATGGCACAGGTATATAGAAAGAGCATAACAAGTAATAAACTCACGTTCTCACCCAACCCCTACCTCTCAGATGCAGATTGGCATAAGAGGATGGGAGAACATGTGCCCATAGATGATATGCAAAATGAAGTCCAGGAGTTTCAGAACAAACTTGTTGAATGACCATTGATCCTGGCTACGTTCCTGTAAATATGTCTTTAACTCCTAGCCCTCTAATATGTGGTTTACTGCTTTATAAAGATTCAATGTCAATTGCAACCAACCATGTTGTATCAGGAATCTAGTTCCCCTTGATTGATTGTAAAAGGTTTGTAAAATTCTTAGTATACAACAGTAAACTAGGTATGTGCAGCCTGTGACGAAGGTCAATTAAACTACTGGCGTTCTCCATCAAACTACCATGGTCTGAGATGATAGGATGGGCAGGATGTTGTACTAAGAGTGTTTTTGGCAGTCTTGGGAACCTCCCATGTTTTTTAAGATAATTGTAGGCTTTCATAGGTGTTGCAAGGAACTGATTATTAAACTCTTTTACTTTAGATGAATGAAACTTTTTGTAGAATTGTTTGCAGTGTAACAATTTTAGAGACATCAATTCATACTGCGCATTGCTAAGAATAAGGGCTCATCCACCCAGGAGGCCAGGGGTGGTAAAAGAAGGCAGTTGAGAGATGTTTCTACCACCCCCTGACCACCCACCTTAACAAGATGCAAACGCTGTGTCCTTTCCTTGCTTTTCCTTATCACTGTGGAAAAAAAAAAAACCCTGATGCATTAGGCAAACAGTACTGGCACTAAATGGAACCCATTAACGTTAATGTTGCTGTGCCACAACCACCCTGCAACTGCGTGCAATGCACATGGTTGCAGTGCGGTGGATGAGCCTTTTTAGGGTTAAAACAGATGGAGAGGAGGCAACAAATGGGCTCACAGCCGCCTCCTAATCTCCCCCTGAAAAGCATTCTACCGCAGATGGCTTTTCAGAGGGACAAATGGGGCTGTGGCACAGAAGTGCCCTAACTATATTCCCTTCTTTGGTCATGAACTTAGTCACTAAGTCAGAGTTCTTTTGTAACTTCGATAAAGTCATAGACTTTTAATTTGGAAGATTTTATTCTCTCCAGTTCAGATGTTCAGCTGCTCAGAAGACTGTAAAGGCCTGGTATGAATTGGGGGGGGGGGGGTGCATTTAAAAAAAAAAAAAATAATCTCAGATTTTGCTTATATTCTGCTGTCAGCAGAATATTCCCTGCTGAAATCAGGGATGAGCCACAGTCTTTAAGGATGCCGGTGGTTGGATGTAAAAACAGAAGTAAACTGATGTAATCTGAACATAACTGAACTGAGAACAAATGTAAAAACTGATGTAAACTGAATTTGTTTTTTCTATGCATAAGCATGACTGAAAATATATTTAGAAACAGTACATTAAACAGTAAATGTTTCCCATAATTTTCTTAATACAATATCTTGCTTCCAAACAAAATTCTATTTTCTGGACTTTAAGATCTTTGTAAAGGAAGATAACATGTATGTTAGCAAATAGCCTATACAGTAAGTTGGCCACCAGCCACACAGCCTATAATGCATATAACTAAAATTTTACTTCATTACTAAGAAGCATCTCTTATGCCGCGTACACACGGGCGGACTGTATGGCGTACTTAGTCCGTCGAAACACATTTCAGTGGACAGTCCGCTCGTGTGTGGGCTTCAGCGGACTTTTTCAGCGTGCAGTCTGGCGTACTAAGTATTTCGGATTTTTCGAAATTCTGTCCATCGTGCTTTGGTTTCAGCGCACAATCCGCTCATCAGTAGGCTAGTTCGACGGACTAAGAATGGCGCATGCTCAGAAAGGATTTACACGGCGGAAGGGTGCTTTGCTGTGTATTGGACTTCCTATTTCTAGTCCCGTCGTACGTGCTGTACACGTCATCGCGCAAGCTTTCGACGGACTGTTTGTGCATCCATGTGTGGTTAAGTCCGTTCAGTCGAAAGTATGACGGACTGTCCGTCGGATTGTATGACGGACTAAGTACGCCATACAGTCCGCTCGTGTGTACGCGGCATTATAGTCAATGCTAGTGTTCATGATGAAATTGTTTAGAAGGTAGGTAGCATTTTTCAGAGATAAATACATTGAGAGACAGAGTGTATACATGGGGCTATAGCAAAATCCTGTTGAAACAAGCTTTTAAAAGGCAAGAAGTAAAACTGTGCAATCACTTTTATTCAACCATAACCCTATCAAAGAGGGGAATATAGGAAAGTTAAATACGAGGTACACCAGGCAACATACAGCAATGCAGCGTACACACCACAGGACTTTCCGGCAGACTAGGTCCGACGGTCTTCCCAACGGACTTCCGAACGAATGGACTTGGTCACACACAAACGGACTAAGTCATTTGAAAGTCTGTTCATTTTGAACGTGATGACATAAGACGGGACTATAAAAGGAAGTTCAATAGCCAGTAGCCAATAGCTTCCCTTGCGTCGTATTTGATCTGTCGGACCAGCATACAGACTAACGGTTTTCCCGATAGGAATTGAGTCCCTCAGACAGATTTGAAACATATTCTATTTTTAGGTCCATCGGATTTTTTTACTGATTCCGTCGGACCTAGTTTGGCGGAAAATCCAGGTATGTGTACGTAGCATTAGGTCCATATATGTTTGGATACAGGCACAATTTTAGTTTTTATCAGGTATTTACCAAAACATATACAAGCTATAGTTATATAATGGGTATGGGCTCAAAGTACACACTCTCAGGTTTATTTGAGGCTATGTAAATCCAAAATCGGAGGAAGAGTTTAGGAATTCCAGCTCTTAAGAATAGACACCCTCCCCCCCCCCCCCTTTTTATCAAGGGACCAAAAGTAATTAGACAATTGAATCAAAAGCTGTTTCATGGCCAGGTGTGGGCTACTTCTTTGTTATTTCTTCATCAATTAAGCAGGTAAAAGGTCTAAGTGTGGTATTTGCATTTGGAATCTATTGCTATGAACCTACATCATGTGTTCAAAGGAGCTGTCCTATTTGGTACATTCTGAAGAAAGATGAATGCACTGGTGAGCTCAGCAACATAAAAAAGCCTGGACATCCACGGAAGACAACAGTGGTGGATGATCACAGGATCCCCTCTATGGCAAAGAAAAACCCATTCACAACATCCAGACAAGTGAAGGGCACTCTCCAGGAGGTGGGCGTATCATTGCCAAAGTCTATAATCAAGAGAAGACTTCACAAGAGCAAATACAGAGGGTTCACCACAAGGTGCAAACCATTCATAAGCCTGAATAATAGAAAAGCCAGATTAGACTTTGCCAAAAAAAATCTAAAAAAGTAAGACCAGTTCTGTAAATGCATCCTTTGGATGGATGAAACTAAGATTAATCTGTACCAGAATGACGAGAAGAAAAAAGTGTGGAAAAGGCTTGAAAAAAAAAAAAACATGATGGAGGCAGTGTGATGGTATGGGCATCCATGACTTGCAGTGGCACTGGGTCATTGGTGTTTATTGATGATGTGTAAAAAGATAAAAGCAGCCTGATGAATTCTGCAGTGTTTAACCACTTGCCGACCGCCGCACGACGATGTACGTCCATTTTTTGAAGAGGGATATCTCGGTAACGGCAGCAGCTGCTGCCACAACCGAGATATCCATCTCTTCAGGCGGCGGTCGGCTGTACGATAACGGTGGTCTCCGTGGCGGATTCGCCGCGAGATCACCGCTATCGACGGCGGGAGAGGTGCCACCCCCCCTCCCGCCGCCCTCCCGCACCTTCCGCCGCTTACCGGAGCCGTCGGTAGCGGCGGAGGCGATCGGGTCCTTCAGTCTGCTGGGTATGGAGACGAGTGAGGCTAAGATGGCCCCCACTCGTCTCTATACCATAGGAGGGCGGAAGCGACGTCAAAACGTCACTTCCGCCCATACCTCTTAAAGGTATATTTTTTTTTTTTAAATGTCAGATTTTCTTTTTTTTTTTTTTTTTTTTTTTTTTTGTTGCATTTTAGCCCAAATATGAGATCTGAGGACCTTTTGACCCCAGATCTCATATTTAAGAGGACCTGTCATGCTTTTTTCTATTACAAGGGATGTTTACATTCCTTGTAATAGGAATAAAAGTGATCCATTTTTTTTTTTTTTTTTTTAAAGTGTAAAAATAAATAAAATAAATTAAAATAAATAAGAAAAAAAAATTTTTTTTTAAAAACACCCCGTTACGACGAGCTTGCGCACAGAAGCGAGCGCATACGTGAGTAGCGCCCGCATATGAAAACGGTGGTCAAACCACATATGTGAGGTATCGCCGCGATCGGTAGAGCGAGAGCAGTAATTCTAGCCCTAGACCTCCTCTGTAACGCAAAAAATGCAACCTGTAGAATTTTTTAAATGTCGCTTATGGAGATTTTTGAGGCTAAAAGTTTGACGCCATTCCACGAGCGGGCGCAATTTTGAAGCGTGACATGTTGTGTATCAATTTACTCGGCATACCATTATCTTTCACAGTATAAAAAAAATTGGGCTAATTTTACTGTTGTCTTATTTTTTTATTCAAAAAAGTGAATTTTTTCCAAAAAAAGTGCGCTTCTAAGACCGCTGCGCAAATACGGTGTGAAAAAAAGTATTTCAATGACCGCCATTTTATTCTCTAGGGTGTTAGAAAAAAAACAATATAAAATGTTTGGGGGTTCTAAGTAATTTTCTAGCAAAAAAAACTGTTTTAAACATGGAAACACCAAGTCCGAAAAAGAGGCCTGGTCCTTAAGTGGTTAAAGATATACAGTTGTATTCATAAGTTTACATACCCTGGCAGAATTTATGATTTCTTGGCCATTTTCAGAGAATATGAATGATAACACAACAACTTTTCTTTCACTCTTGGTTAGTGTTTGGCTGAAGCCATTTATTATCAATCAACTGTGTTTATTCTTTTTAAATCATAATGACAACAGAAACGACCCAAATTACTCTGTTCAAAAGTTTACATACCTGGTTGATTTTGGCCTGATAACATGCACACAAGTTGACACAAAGGGGTTTGAATGGCTATTACAGGTAACCATCCTCACCTGTGATCTGTTTACTTGTAATTAGTGTGTGTACAAAAAGTCAATGAGTTTCTGGACTCCTGACAGACCCTTGCATCTTTTATCCAGTGTTGCACTGATATTGTTGCACTGATGTCTGGATTCTGAGTCGTGGGGAAAGCAAAAGAATTGTCAAAAGGATTTGTGGGAAAAGGTAGTTGAACTGTATAAAACAGGAAAGGGATATAAAAGGATATCCAATGAATTGAGAATGCCAGTCAGCAGTGTTCAAACTCTAACCAAGAAGTGGAAAATTATGGGTTCTATTAAAACCAAATGACGGTCAGGTACACCAACTAAAATTTCAGCCACAACTGCCAGGAAAATTGTTTGCGATGTCAAAGAAAAACCCACAAATAACTTCAGCTGCAAAACAGGACTCTCTGAAATCATATGGTGTCGCTGTTTCAAGATGCACAATAAGGAGGCACTTGAAGAATGATGGGCTACATGGTCGAGTCACCAGAAGAAAGCCATTATTATGCAAATGCCACAAAGTATCCCGCTTACAATACACCAAACAACACAGTGATAAACCTCAAAGTCATTTGGTAAGACCAAAATTTTGGCCACAATCAAACTGTACATTTGGAGAGGAGTCAACAAGGCCTATGATGAAAGGTACACCATTCCTACTGTGAAACATGGAGGTGAATTGCTGATGTTTTGGGGATGTGTGAGCTACAAAGTCACGGGAAATTTGATCAACATTGATGGCAAGATGAATGCAGTATGTTATCAAAAAATATTGGAGGAACATTTGCATTCATCAGCCAGGAAGCTGCATATGGAACGTTCTTGGACATTCCAACATGACAATGATCCAATACATAAGGCCAAGTCGACCTGTCATTGGCTACAGCAGAATAAAGTGAATGTTCTGGAATCGCCATCTCAGTCTCCTGATCTCAATATCATTGAGACACTCTGGAGAGATCTCAAACGTGCAGTTCATGCAAGATAGCCCAAGAATTTACAGGAACTGGGGACTTTTTACCAAGAGGAATGGGTGGTTTTACATCTGATAAAGAGCCTCATCCACAAATACCACAAAAGACTTCAAGCTGTCATTGATGTTAAAGGGGGCAATACATGGTATTAAGAACTGGGGTATGTAAACTTTTGATCAGGGTCATTTGAGTAGTTTTTGTTGTCATTATGATTTAAAAAGAGTAAACACAGTTGATTGATAATAAATGGCTTCAGCCAAACACTAACCACGAGTGAAAGAAAAGTTGTTGTGTTATCATTCATATTCTCTGAAAATAGCCAAGAAATCATAAATTCTGCCAGGGTATGTAAACTTATGAGCACAACTGTATACTGTGAATATACAAAGCATCATGCCGCTCATTGAGTCACAATGTATTCCCAAACATTACATTGGTTGCTCTACTATTGATCTAATCTGCTATATATGCTACAGTGTCAATGTGGATGTTTTTACTATGGCAAGACAAAGCGTCATGGCCACTTGCGCACAAATTGTGAGGAAGAAATATAAAAAGCTGGCATACAACCCAAGTGTCTCTTTGGAGTTAGATGGGGTAACTATATTGTGTAAAGTGGATTGCTAGTGTGTAGAACTGTTCTGCTTGAACATATTACCCATTGATATAAGAGAGCTTGTCATCATTTTAAAATTTCACTTTTATCGTACCAAGTAGGCAGTCATGCAAGCTTCTTGAGACTCCTGCTCCCTGCAGTTCCAAGGACACCCATATCAGATTTGATTAGATTTGACGCAATGTACCACACATGCCAGCTCACAGAAGTCACAAGCCCTCCAGCTTCTTCATTCTCAGGTATTTCATTCTCCTACAGATGGCAGATCATCATCTTTTCTGCTAATGCACAGTTTCTGGAGAGTCCAGGCTTACGGCACTCGTGTTACAGGCGGGACACTCTCTGGTAATGGGCTCCTTATGACCTGCACTCCTGGCTTGGAGTTATGCCCCCTCCATGCTGGATACAGGCTTCTGCCCTGATGAACTGCTGATGGTGAGTATTACAGATGCCTATCTAGGCACTATCTCGCCACCAAGCATTATTTTCACCCTTTTTTTTCTTGGACCTGGGGGCTCTGTGTTTAATTGTTTGGAGACATAGGGTCCTCCCTCAAGATTTTCAATGGAGTTTTTTTTGTGTCTGCAGGACTCACTTGCTCTCATTAGTTCAAAATATTTAGTTCTTTAGGCCCATTAGGTATCTTTTTTATGTTTTGTTCCTTTCTTTTGGACGCTAAATTTTTGCTACACCGTACTTCACCTGAGGTGGCCTTTCCTGTTTATAGCTCATACCTCTTGACTCAGTCAGACCCCTATGCTAATCAAAAACAGGAAGAAGATCTGGACATCTAACGCGTTTCACACTTCAATGTAGTGCTTAGTCAGCTATGACTTTTACATTTTCACACAATCCTCTTTGCTGTGTGTGTGTGTGTGTGCACTTTATTAAAAAAATGCCGTCTATACCTTATTTCAGAGCTCCCCTTACCGCTCATGTGACCTGCTGCCTCTCTCCTCCCTTCCTCCCAGCTAACGTCAGCAAGGGATTCTCGGCCCCTACCGCTGTAGCTGTCAGATCGAGAGAGGCAGCTGGTCACATGAGTGCCGAGGGGCACTCTCAAATAAGGTATAGACACCATTTTTTTTTATAAAGCACACACACAGGGGCACATAGCATTAGAAAACAGAGGATTGTATGACGAGGACAGAGTGGCTTTACAACCACTTTAACTTTAAAGTGTTTCTGGCTAACCTGCCAGGAAATTTCCAATGGAAGATTCACTCTCTCTTTTGCTATCTTTGAACCTTGAATGTGTCATGATGAAGCCTAACGGTGAAACGCATTGATGCACAAGGGTTCACTGTTGTATCATTGTATGATTTTAAACCTTTGAATGCTCTATTCATACTATGTATTTTCTTCAATAAACATTGTAATATTTTTCTAAACGAAGGAGAAGGTACATGGTTGCAAGGCAAAGTAGAGCTCGCAGGCATTGCAGAATGACCGGTATTTACTGCGGTCTCCAGAAAATCTTTTGGATGTAGGTACCCTGGGCTCATGAGGTAGCATTACTACGGAGGGTGCAGGTGCGGGTCCGGCAGCGGAAACACCTTGAGGGTGTGCAGGAGAAGACAGTACCTGGATTTGTCCTTCCAACCTAGTGTAGCCTTCTTGAAGGTTCTTCACTACTTGTGTGAGACCCTCCAAGTGTCTACACAGTTCCTCCATGGGGGAGGTTCCCTGCTCGGGCTCGGACATGGCTGTCCAATACTGTCAGACTTCATGTACCTGACCTGAGGTGATGTTCTGGTTGTGGAAGGTCAAGCGGCGGAACCATTTACTAACGCCAGCGCCCAAACCCTCATTATCAAAATCATGGCGTGGAATGGGGAGATTGACACGATGCACAGGAAATGAAGGACATGATCAATGTTTTGGGGAGAATCTTAATTTCCTTTTTACATGACCAGGTTCTTTTTTTTTTAGATTTTAAAAGCCAAATTTTGAAGATGCGCACGGTGTGTCAACATGTGCTATCTGCCATCGGGGATCTCAATGTACGCATTTTGTGGGTGCAACCCCTTCCTCATAACGCTAGTAGGTGAGAGGAAGGGATTGCACCCACAAAACAGGTCCATTGATTCCCCATGATGGGAGATAGCACATGTTGACATTACCCATTTGGACTCGCAATTTGTGTGCATCTTCAAAATTTGACTGATAAAGGCAATATCAAGACATTTTTGACACTATAATGTCTGATATTGCCTTCAAGTTTTTATACATTGAACTTTGTAAGTTCCAAAGTTGTGTATGTTATGTTTTAAAACATGCCTGTTTCTTAAAAAAAAAAAAAAAAAAGGAAAAGAAAGAAAAATAATATATAATACTGATGAAAAATAAATAAATTGTGAAAACCCCAAAAAATATTGAGGAAAAAATATAATACCCCAAAAAAATTTGAGAAAAGCCAAAAAAAAGTTTTAACACATTTTAGAAATGTACATGTGTGAATGTGCACATAGTAAACCTTTTGAAATACAACAATGTGTGGTTTCTTCTTTCAATACTAGTTTTGTAAGTCATTTTGTGTTTCCAGTGACAATGGGCTTATTCACTAAAGGAAAATCCACTTGGTACTACAAGTGCAAGCAATAAAGAAAATTCTAGATTTTATCAGAAAAAAAAATGTAATTACTATGTTATACATTTTCTGGCATTGCAATGGCCCCCTTACCCATAAAATAATTAACATATCTCTCCCAAACTTCAAGTGCACTTTGGGGTGCCAAGCCAATACAGCCAGTATCCAAGCCTGTCAGGGAATTTTCTAGAATAAGTCCAGCCTCAGGCCCAGTTGAGGCTAGATCATTTTGGGAATGTTTCCTTAACCACTTAAGGACCGCCTCATGCCGATGTACGTCGGAAGAATGGCACGGCTGGGCACAATCACGTAGATGTACATGATTCTTTAAGTGCCCAGCTGTGGGTCGGTCCTGTGCTCCGTGAACGTGGCCGTGGGACCAGCGGACGCGATCACCGCTGGTGTCCTGCGATCGGGTCACAGAGCTGAAGAACGAGGAGAGTTCTGTGTAAACAAACCTCTCCCCGTGCTTCCCTGTGTGGCTATCACGATCGTCTCTTCCCTTTTATAGGGAAGGACGATCAGTGACGTCACATGCCAGCCCATGCCCCCCTACGATAAAAAAAAACACATAACATCATACATAACACTACACTGCCCCCTAGTGGTTAACTCCTTCACTGCCAGTGTCATTTAAACAGGAATCAATGCATTTAAATATCATTAATTTCTGTATATCTGACAATGGTCCCAAAAATTTGCCAAAAATGTCCGATGTGTCCGCTATGCAGTCACAATAAAAATAGCTGATCGCCGCCATTACTAGTAAAAAAAAAATATTAACAAGAATGCTATAAAACTATCCCCTATTTTGTAAACGCTATAACTTTTGTGCAAACCCATCAATAATTGCTAATTGTGATTTTTTTTACCAAAAATTTGTAGAAGAATACGTATCGGCCTAAACTGAGGAAAAACATTTTTTTAAATATATTTTTTGGGGATATTTATTATTGCAAAAAGTAAAAAATATTGCATTTTTTTCAAAATTGCTGCTCTATTTTTGTTTATAGCGCAAAAAATAAAAACCGCAGAGGTGATCAAATACCACCAAAAGAAAGCTCTATTTGGGGGAAAAAAAGAACGCAAATTTTGTTTGGGAGCCACGTCGCACGACCGCACAATTGTCAGTTAAAGCGACTCAGTGCCGAATCGCAAAAAGGTACCTGGTCCTTTGGCTGTAAATTGGTCCGGGGCTTAAGTGGTTAAATAATTATGCAGGATGCAGCAGCACAGGATAATGTGGTTTATTTTGTAGTCCACCATATGGATTGCTGTCAGAAACAGGCGGAACTAGCTGGTCATTATCCGGAAGGTATTCTCAACGACTCTTCTCTCTCTGGCCAGCCAGTAGTTAAAATCCCTCCTCTCCGGGGTGAGGGTCCTTTGGGGGAATGGCCTCATCAGGTGCTTGCCCAGACCTAACACTTCATCAGCAATGAAAACGAAGGGGAGTCCTTCCACGTTGTACGCATCAGGTGGCAACGCCAGGCCACCAGTCTGTAGATGTTGGTAAAACGCCATCTGGGCAAAGATTCCTCCATCCAACATCCAGCCATTCTTCCCCACGTCCACATAGAGGAACTCATAGTGTGCCGACACCACCGCCATTAATACTACACTATTAAACCCCTTATAATTATAATAGTAAGACCCCGAATGGGGTGGTGGCACAATGTGGACATGCTTTCCATCTATAGCTCCTCTACAGTTGGGAAAGTCTCAACGGTCAGCAAAATGGGAGACCACAGTCTGTCATTCCTGTGGCGTTGAAGGAAACTGTGGAGTCAAACAAGAAAAAAAAGATAAGTACTTTTGAAAATAACATTGCAAGCAGATTACACAAAAAACATTCTTGAACAACATCAGTATAATATTTATTTGAAGGAGTATTTAAAAAGGCAAAAATATAAGGCCCACTTATCATATTCCTCACCCCCCTGATGGCCCATTGATAAAATTGTATGGGGGTGGGGGGGGGGGGGGTTGAGGTAACTTTGGGAGCCCAAAATAAAAACCTCAGTTACTTTGCCTGAATTTAAGGACACACATTACATTTGGACACATTTTAGGGGGTGGGGGAGGGTTCAAAATTAATTTAGGGACACACATTACATTTGGACACATTATAGGGGGTGGTGGAGGGTTAAAAATTTATTTAAGGACACACATTACATTTGGACACATTTTAGGGGGTGTTTCAGGGAAAGCAGTACAATAGAGCTGACAATATACACTGTTAAAGGGAATAGGCTATAGGTATATATGGGCTCAGGATAGTATGCTGGGGAGGTTGGTGAAGGCAAATATGCATATAGGCCAAAAGAGGAGTATTAAAAAAGCTTCCAGCATGCATGAGGATAAAGAGGACATTCACAGCATATTCCAATCATGGTAATTAGGGAATGATGAAATAAATACAATACATTAGCAAACATTAAATACATATAATGTGATGTTAAAGGAGAAAACTTATCTTAATATAGTGCTTCTGCAGGACCTGAATGATGCAGAACAGGTCTTTGGAGTAATGATCCCCAGAGCCTTGGGGGAGAAGCCTGTCGAGAAATTGAGGTCCTGTAGACTTCTCCCAGTTGACTAGCCTCTGCTCCTAGTGGTGGTTTGCCGCATGCAGGTATCCTGCCTGCTAATATAAGGGGTCAGCAAAGCCAACAGACGGTGAAAAACGGAGTCCATCATCCTGAGATAATTCCTGAAATCCTCAGGATTATTCTACTGGATCTCATGAAGCAAAGGCATGTGCGAGAATTGGTCACACTGGAGTAACCAATTCTTGGTCCATGAACTCCTCCTCGCCCTGTTCATGGACCAGGCTCGGGTCAAAGTATGAACCCCAACACCAAGCCCCCACACAGCACAAACTCGACAACAAGTACATACCCGCACCATGGTTTCAAAATGGTCGGCTGGTCAGAACGAACTTAAATGAATGGACTGAAGAACAGCAAGGCCTGTGAAGAGCGAGCTGAAGAACAGTAATTAGTGTGTGTGTGTGGGGGGGGGGGGCTGGGGCATCATTCCCCCTTCCTTTCCTGGATGCTTGGATAAGAGTCTGGTATGGATTTTGAAGGGACTTCACACCATTTTTTTGTTTTTTCCACCTTAGAATCCATACCAGACCAGAAGGGCCTGGCATGGATTATAGGGAGACCCCATCCACAATGTTTTTTTTTGTTTAATTTTTTATTTAACCAGTTCCCGACCGGCGCACAACGATGTAAGTCGGCAGAATGGCACGGGCAGGCATATTGGCGTACAGGTACGTCCATTTCTATATGCCGCCCTGCCATCGCATGCACGCCGCAGACGGCGCGCTCGCGTGCTGGTCGGGACCCCTGTGAGTCCGGTCACGGGTCCCGCTGACTCGATCGCCGTGGGGATACCCGCGATCGTTTAACGGGGAGGCTGAATGGGGCGATGCCGTTGTATACAGCATCTCCCCGTTCTGCCTAGCAACAAGTGATGCTGATCTCTGCTCCATGTGATTGAAGCAGAGATCGGTGTTCACTAACACAAAGCCCAGCCCCCCACAGTTAGTGACGTGCCCCTAGGAACACTTAACCCCTACACTGCCACCCCCTGGTTAACCCCTTCACTGCCAGTGTCATTTACACAGGAATCAGTGCATTTGTATAGCACTGATTGCTGTATAAATGACAATGGTCCCAAAAATGTGTCAGAAATGTCCGATGTATCCGCCATAATGTCGCAATCACAATAAAAATCACTGATCACCGCCATTACTAGTAAAAAAAAAAAATTATTAATAAAAATGCCATAAAACTATCCCCTATTTTGTAAACGCTATAACTTTTGCGCAAACCAATCAATAATCGCTTATTGCAATTTTTTTTACCAATAATATGCAGAAGAATACGTATCGGCCTAAACTGAGGGAAAATTTTATTTTTTATATATTTTTGGGGGATATTTATTATAACAAAAACTAAAAAATAATGTGTTTTTTTCAAAATTGTCGCTCTATGTTTGTTTATAGCGCAAAAAATAAAAGCCGCAGGGGTGATCAAATACCACCAAAAGAAGGCTCTATTTGTGGGAAAAAAAGAACGTCAATTTTGCGTGGTCGTACCGCGTCGCACGACCGTGCAATTGTCAGTTAAAACGATGCAGTGCCGAACCGCAAAAAGTGGTCTGGTCTTAAGCCAGCAAAATGGTCCGGTCTGAAAGTGGTTAAAGGATGCATCAGCATTGCAGAGTCAGATTAAGAAAACAAAAAAACAACATTGAAATCTAAACAGTTAAACATGTGTGCCTGTTCATTGGCAAAACAGTAGATACCAGCAATATGTTCCTTATCTATAATAATAGGAAATAAACAAAATAAATAGAATCTGAATTATTAGGTATGTTGTGATAGTAACAAGTAGTTGGAATATGCAACAGTATTTTCTAGAGGGAGTCTTACAGTGCTACTCAATAGGCTGAAGCCAGCTTCGTGTCAGCAACACAGCTAAAGGAGTACACTCTAAAAGCGCTGATGCACATCACATTTTTATGTGCGGGGGGGGGAGGGAAAGGACCAAGGGAGGGAGAGATGGGAAGAACAAGAAAAAAGGGGAGAAGAAAAAAGTTGACGAGAGGGAGAGTCCCGAGGAGCGTGGTTGGGGAAGAGCCTTAAATAATCATCCCAAAGTGAAAAAAGATCAAAGACATACTACATGTGCTGAAGGTATTCATACAAGAAGAGAAAACAAACCCAGTAGAACCAATGTTTGTGGTGTTCCTCAGACTTGTCTCAGAGGGCAGCGGTCAAGTGTTCCATGCTTTTAATATCATTTACTCTGACAAGCCATTGGGCTACAGTTGGTGGGACCTGTTGCTTCCACATAAGAGGCATACATGTTTTGACGCGTTGAGAAGGTGTTTAACCACCTCCTTCCCTCCTGCCGTATAGATGATTGCGGGATCACCTCTTTTTCTGGGCTGATGTCATATGACATTGCCTAGTCTAGCCATGATCGTGTGCCCATGGGGGCTCTTTACACATGTGATTAGCTGTGTCCAATCACAGCTGATCACATGTAAATAAGGAGATGTCATTTATTGGCTCTCCTTGCCTCACACTGACAGAGTGTAAGGAGAGGAGAGCCGATCAGTGACATCTCCTCACAGGGGAGACTGATATAGGTAATCAGTGCACTGATCATCGGTGCCCTAATTACAGTGCAGCCCCAACAGTGCACATCAGAGTTGCCACTCTGTGCCCATCTGTGATGCCAATCTATGCCCATAAGTGACGCCAGTCTGTGCCCATCAGTGATGTCAATCGGTGCTGCCCATTAGTGCCGCCTATACATGCCACCTATCATTATTCAGAAGTGCCCATCAGTGCCGCCCATAAGTGCTCATCAATGTTGCATATCAGTGCCACCTATCAGTGCCCATCAGTGCTGCATATTAGTGCCACCCCATCAGTGTCCTTCAGTGCTTCCACATTAGTGCCCATAAGTGCAGCCTATCAGTGCCTAATGTGCAGCCTCATCAGCGCACATCAATGAAGGAGAAAAACATTTTTTTGACAGAAACTAAGAAAAACTTTTCTTTTTCAAAATTGTCTGTCCTTTTTTCTTTTTTTTTTTGCAAAAAATTAAAAACCCAGCGGTGATTACCTCCAAAAGAAAGCTATATTTGGGGAAAGCAAATGGTAAAAAATGAATTCATTGTCATTCAAAGTGTTACAGTGCTGAAAAATGGCCTGGGCGGGAAGGAGAAGTGCCCAGTATTGAGATGGTTAAGAAAGGACTTCTTTAAGTGATACTTCTTTTTCGACATAGATGTTAGATTCAAGAGGACCGTCGACGGGTTATCAGACAGGGAAACTTCAGTGAACTTATGGATTATAGTTACATAGTTGGTCAGGTTGAAAAAAGACACAAGTCCATCAAGTTCATCTGTGGATTAGTCAGAGAACTGGATGCCAAAAAAAGCTGTAAACCAGGGAAATCCCAAAACACAGGTAGCTTTGACACAGCAACAGTTTGGCAAGAGTAGAAGGGCTTCTATACTAACAGGTCAGAATCTTGTTGTCTCTTGGTATCTGCTGCAAAGAGATGATTTATATGCAAAGAACAATATGAATTGCATCGCCCTCCAATAATTCATAGACGGAATCGGGGTTGTTCAGCAAGGCAGCACCTACAAGCCAGTCATTTGTGCATAAAAATTGTGTAGCCTCTGCACCGTACTGGTTGTGAAGAAACTGGCCGTCAGTCCGGTTACAAAGTCTGGATGGCCAAATATAGGTGTCAACGGCAAAGAATAATTTTCCTTTCGAATCAGTCTGTAGTACTTATCAATTTCTCTCAGGGTGGAACCTATCAGAGGTTAGTACGTACAAGGCTAGTACGTTAGTACGTACAAGCAAGGCTTTGCTTGCGTGGATTGCTTACCAGCCCGAGGAAGACCTAGGATGGGGGAAAGCATAGTTGGTTGTTCCAGCAACGTCAAAAGGTTTGAGTCCCACACTCTTGTCATATGTTCAGTTGTATGGTAGAAAGCAGGATCCAGAAAACCCATCCCTCCTCAAAGTTTAGATAAAAGTAAAAGAGCTCTACAAATGCGAGGTGCTTTGCCATTGCAGATAAAGTGTATACACACTGAACAAACAGAATGGAAGAAGGACTGCAAGATTTTTATAGGGAGTGCTTGCAGAAAATATAAAGGGTGGGGCATAATATTCATTTTCAAAACATTGCAACTCAAAACTAAGAGCGCCAACCCCTTCCATTTTGCAAGGTCAGCAGCCAATGTAGCCAGGATCAGTTGAAAGTTGAGCTTTTGGAGCAGACTAAGGTTGGAGGAAATTTTTGTTCCTAGATATTGGATAAACTAGGTGGTCCAGTTGAAGGGAAAGTTAGGGCGCAGTGTAGAAAGCATGGCTTCTGGAATAGAGACTTTGAGGATCTCAGATTTGTGTAGGTTCACTTTAAAATAGTTAGGCCACCATAGGTACTCAGATCTTTTAAGAGCGAAGGATGTTAGCGGGTCGGTAATATAGAAAAGAAGGTCATCCGTGTAGGTGGCAACTTTATGGTGATACACACTGGAAACCACGCCACTAATGCTCTGATTTTGTCTGTCATGCTGAACGAAAGGTTCCAAAGTAAGCACAAAAAGCAGGGGGGAGGGTGGGCATCACTGTTCAGTACCGTTACTGATTTGGAAGGATCTAGATTCAAGGCCATTAATATGAACAGTGGCTGAAGGTGTAGAGAGATCCATTGCTAGATCTGGGTGTCAATACCGACTCTTATGAGTGTTTCCTTCAGAAAGGTCCAGGCCACCCTGTCAAAGCTTTTTCGGCATCAGTGGACAAGAGTTACAAGGGCGTTTGAGATTTTTTAACCAAAGAAATGATGTTGAGGGTACAGATGGTGTTATCTCTAGCCTCCCTTCTTTGAATTAACTTGGTCAGTGGAGATTAGGCATTGTTGGGGGACACTCAGTCGGGTTTCAAGGATTTTGGTGAATAGGTTAACGTCATAGTTCAGGATTGAGATGGGCCTATAGCTGGCACAAAGGAGAGGTTCCTTGCCAGTTGTACAGCATCTCACAACAGGGAGTACATCCCTAATATTTTTGTAAATATTTTATTATATCTTTTCATGTGACAACACTGAAGCTGCAGCATGGTGGCCAAGACCATGCAGCGGTTTAACAGGACAGATTCCGCTCAGAACATCCCTCGCCATGGTCGACCAAAGAAGTTGAGTGCACATCCTCAGCATCATATCCAGAGGTTGTCTTTGGGAAATAGATGTATAAGTGCTGCCAGCATTGCTGCAAAGGTTGAAGGGGTGGAGGGTCAGCCTGTCAGTGCTCAGACCATACGTCGCACACTGCATGAAATTGGTCTGCTTGGCTGTCGTCTCAGAAGGAAGCCTTTTCTAAAGATGATGCAAAAGAAAGCCTGCAAACAGTTTGCTGAAGACAACGCAGACTAAGGACATGGATTACTGGAACCATGTCCTGTGGTCTGATGAGACCAAGATAAACTTCTTTAGTTCAGATGGTGTCAAGCGTGTGTCATGTGAACCAGGTGAGGAGTACAAAGACAACTGTGTCTTGCCTACAGTCTAGCATGATGGTGGGAGTGTCATGGTCTGGGGCTGCACGAGTGCTGCGGGCACTGGGAAGCTACAGTTCATTGAGAGAACCATGAATGCCAACATACATTGTGATATACTAAAGCAGAGCATGATCCCATCCCTTCGGAAACTGGGCAGCAGGGCAGTATTCCAACATGATAATGACCCCAAACCCACCTCCAAGATGACCACTGTCTTGCTAACGAAGCTAAGGGTAAAGGTTATGAACTACCGAGGCATGTCTAGAGACCTAAACCCTATTGAGCATGTGTGGGGCATCCTCAAATGGAAGGTGGAGGAGTGCAAGGTCTCTAACATCTACCAGGTCTGTGATGTCGTCATGGAGGGGTGGAAGAGGACTCCAGTGGCAACCTTTGAGGCTCTGGTGAACTCCATACCCAAAAGGGCTAAGGCAGTGCTGGAAAATAATGGTGGCTACACAAAATATTGACACTTTGGGCCCAATTTGGACATTTTCACTTAGGGGTGTACTCAATTTTGTTGCCAGTAGTTTAGACATTAATGGCTGTGTGTTGTGTTATTTTGAGGGGACAGCAAATATACACTGTTATGCAAGATGTGCACTCACTACTTTACATTGTAGCAAAGTATAATTTCTTCACATTGTGTTGTCACATGAAAATATATAATAAAATATTTACAAAAATGTGAGGGGTGTACTCACTTTTGTGAGATACTGTAGGTATTATTGAAATACTAGCAGGTAAAAGGTCCGGTGGAACAATTTGGCCATCCCAATTTAATTGAAGTTAATCCATCAGGCCCTGGGGCTTTACCCATGGGCGAGTTAGAAAGGACTGATGCTATCTCTTCTGCAGAAATCTTCTTGTTAATCTTCCGTCAAAGTATGGAGCTGTACTGCCCACTCCATTTTTTTTAATGGTGGTTAGTTTGTTTACCTTCTGCTGTCAGCCGAGAATCTCCAACTGACAACGGGGTTAATCACTGATTGTTAGCATGCCAGTGGAGGCCAGTAGATGCCAGCTTTTTAACAACCAGCATCTGTGAACTGAGCATCTACAAGAAAATGCAGCGGCATGAGAAATGCATCAGAAATGCATCAAAATGTTCCAATGTCACACTACAAAATCAAACAGAAAATTGGATCAAGTTACAGCTACACTAGTGTGAATGTAGCCTTAATATTATTAACAGCTGCTGGTAGAATCATGCTGGATAGGTTAAATCCTGAATATCTCCCGCAATCAGCTAATGAGTGCTGCTAGATTTATACCAGGTACATTTGGAAGTCTCTCTAGCCCAGGGGGGCCCAACCTTTTGAAGAGCGAGGGCCACTTAAGCGAATTGGTAACTGGTCGCGGGCCACAATGAGTGGAGCAGGAGGATGACACAGCCCACTCTACTCTATGGGCCCTCTGATCCAATCCAATTTGCCCAGATGGAAGGGGCAGATCCCTTTCTATTTTTTTTAGGTAGGCGAGTGTAAACAGACACAAGTCCGTTTTACATTTGCTGCTCCATAGAGGTGAATAGTAAGTCCTATTGGATCGGACCAATCATGTGAAAGGGACCTAAGGCTGCTTTCACACTGCGATTTGCCCAAACCACCGGTCCAGCGCAGTGAACCTGTGGATTTTCTGCAGGTTAGCTGCACTTTGCCGTAAACTTCTATTATATCCTACAGGTTTGGCACACTTTCTGAAGACACAACAAACCCACAGGTAATAACAGAAGTCTATGGCTCAATGCAGGTAACCCACAGCTGCACTGTACCTGTGGATCAGTTTGAAAGCAGCCCAGTAACCACTGAAAAACAGATATATCCATATATACTGTGAATTTAGTAGTAAACTTACCTTTTATAACTGTCTTCCATTCTGGTATCGCTGGTTGTTGCTGTCCTAGGCGGAGTGCATTTGGTATCACTCTGCCTGTGACAGGAGCGGGCACTATACAGGAAGCATTGGCTTATGTGGCTCTGCTCCACATCCACTTGCTTGCACTACCAGCAGCTTCATTCACAAAACTGCTGCTCTGGGATGGCGGGTCGGCAACCTGTGATCTGGGCTTACCAACCTGCCATCTTAGAGCAGGAGGTCGAGGGCCACATTAGAGGGCTCCGTGGGCCACATGTGGCCCCCGGGTCACTGGTTGGGCACCCCTGCTCTAGCCGGCCAACAAACCCACACATTTTCACAGTTTTATACTGGTGTTGTCATTGCAACAGCCCTGAACTTGTGAAAGCTTCTCCATTCATCTACAGCTACTGCAAGATTAAGGCCAGATATGAAAATTTTGTACAGCTGTCTAATTACCCAAGCAGCACAAGTTCCCCATTCATCATTGTAACGGCTCCCCTGTGTCCAAAGTGCCCCCACTGTCACAATCATCATAGTTTTATAGTTGGTAAGGTTGAATAAAGACACCAGCTCATCCAGTTCAACCTAACCAACTTTGTAAATATATTGGTGTTCTCCCAGCAGCAGACCTGCAGTCAGCAATGACTAACGTCCATGTTCCAATTCATCCAGGACTCTGCTTTTCAGGTCAGGCCAATATACCCAGAGAGCCCTTATTGATTGATCAGTCCAAGAGGCAATTTTCACCTGATCCTATATCTGGAAAATCACTTTTGCGACCAGTATAATGCTGTGTTGGGGATTCTCCCCTTAAAAGTAGAACTAAAGGCATTTTTGGGGAATAGAGTAAGGGAGGATTATAGCCCTTGACATTTTTTTTGCCATCTGTGTCCCATTGGGGAAATTTCCCTTCACTTCTTGTCCTGTTAACATCGGGAAATGACCAGTGGTGTTGCTGCAGCAAAACAATACCTCATGCCTCTACCTCTTTCCCAATTAACAAGCACGTGTAAATAATTAGCAGGTAGACTTCCTCAACTGACAGTGCCTGGACCCATGTGGACCCCACACTCAAAGGTATTTCAGGACCTGTGTTGCAGGTGGAAACACAGGATGTGTACATCCAGGCCTCGAGGGTCAATGACAAATTGGCCAGGTTTGTCTCCAGGTACAAGGATACTCTAAACAAAGCAATGGATGATTTGGGGGTTCTGGGGGATCAGTACATCCAGATTTATGCATTTCCTCCTCTGAAACATCTTGTCTGCTTCACAAGATCAAGACGGAGGCAATTCCAGTAAATCTCATTACTCTGGATGTGGTATGCAGATTTGGTAGGACTTAAAGAGGAGCTACAGTCATTTTTGTGTTTATTATTAGTCAGCAGCTACAAAAACTGTAGCTGCTGATTTTTAGTAAACAGGCAATCACCTGTCCCAGGATCCAGTGATGTGTTCAGCCGAGCCGTTCCTTCCATCGGTCTTCTGTTCTCAGCGCCATCATCTCAATGTTGGGCACTCGTGGGGGGGGGGGGGGGGGTAGAATGTATTGCCTATGTCAGTATGTCAGAGATGTCAAACTAATTTTCATTGCGGGCTGCATCAGCATTATGGTTGCCCTCAAAGGGCCGGTTGTATCTGTAAGGCTAGATGTCCAGAGCACCCCCCCTTACATCAGAAGTCAAGAGCCCCCCAGCCTCCCATACAACACCACCCCTTACCTTGTGCTGCTGCTGGGAAGAAGTTGGATGTAGCTGGGAAGCAGAAAGTGCGGTGTCTGGAGGATGACCAGAGGAGGGCTGGAGTCTGCTGAATGCTGAGACCAGAGTTGGCGGAGACGAGGGGGTGATGGGGCTGCACATAGAGGCACAGACTCTGTAGGAGGAGTACTCCTCTCTGCTGCTGATTGTTGAGACTAAGAGGAGGAATTCTGTCTTCTTGCTGCCGACTGCTGAGACAAGGTGCAGCTGCAGGAGAGGTGCAAGGGCCACATAAAATGGCCTGGAGGGCCAGATTTGGCCCGTGGGAATTGTGTTTGACAGTTTGACGCATGTGGCCTAGGTGATCCGAGCAGAAGTGACAGTGAGTACATATCAAAACCAGGTACCTGCTCCCCACAAAAGTGCCAATTTGTGAGGAGGAGGGGGAAAGGAGACAATAAAATGCAATTTCCCCTTTTGGCTGGGGTTTTAACTGTATGGTGGTTAAAGCCCAGTTTTTTTATTTTTTTGAGACAAGGACATCTCTGAATCTGTGTTACTTTGGATGGTAAACACTAGGAAGCCTGCTCAACTTGAGGTGTGTCACAGCACTTCCACTTAAACTAGTTGTAAAGTCACATCAATAAGATCCTATGATCCTCTCTTTTTTAGGGCAGTAAGTGCAGTGTAGTTATTTATGTTTAATAACATTGCTTGGAAGAGTACTTCCTTGCAGTTACATGGTCTCCTCTCCTCTCATTTCCCTTCACAGGGAGTCCAGTGGGAGGAGCTGAAATTTCTTACTGTGCAAGCTGACCTTGTGTCTGCACAGCTCAGTGAGACACAGCAGCTTTCACACAGAGGAGGAGCAGCTGCACAGGAATGCTCAGTCATTGAAGAGGGGAGGAGCCGGGAAGAGAGCTGCTTCACACACAGAAATTACAGGGAAGGAGGGAGGGGGAAATGGGGAGATACAGACGCTGCACAGAGAACCCGATGAATGCAAACTGACCACACAATCATGGATCAGCAGCCATGATAAGTGTGGTCAGTTCACAGAGAGGGACACAGGAACAGGCAGGTTTAACCAGGTATTGTGCAACATTGCGAGGACTAAATAACATTGCTAGAAAACTATGAACCTTAGTGAGCCTTAAGGAGCCAGGAACATTTTTTTTTTTTAGGTTTAGGTTTACAAAAACTTTAAGATTGTCTCCATTGGCAACAAATCCTCGGTTTCCTGTAGCTGAGTCTGAACCAATGTTTGGCTCTCAGCACTTTCAAGTATAAGGTTTCTGCTGTGTGTGTTGCTTGAATCTATTGGCATCTTACTTCTTGATTTAGACTTTTGTACAGGAAGTTCTCCATGTAGCTTCACTTGTTCATTCCTAAAAAAGGAAAGGAGGGAGGCACACCTAAGTGTAGTATTAAAAATGTATATTTAATGCGCAAAGTAATGCACTTACACTTTCTGAGAAGAAATCAAGGGCATGTATGTGTTACAAAACATCTTCCTCGATGGTGCTTATCTGGTTCTCCAATGTCCAGAGGGTGTCTGGGAATGTGCAGAATTCTGAATCCAAGACAGGAAGTGAAGAGGATCCAGGCTGCCTGACGTGAACCGCGCGGAGGGAAATTACGTCACCCAGAGGTGGGACCTCGTTATAGGAAGGACAGGAAGCAAGGCTACGTGCTCGGAGCATACAGCTCCTTTTACTGGCCAGTATACGCTGGTATGCTACTGGCCACATGCTAAAAAGTGTGTAACTGAAAGAATGGGGTCCGCTGTGTTAGGGGAATGATTTATGTGAAGGTTGGAGGAATTTTTAAACAAGGTCAGAAGAGGAATGGCAATTTAGAAAAAATAATTGGGCAGATATGTAAAAAAGGCTCCAGAGAGTAGCAAAGCAAAATGGGAGAACTTAAAGTTTTGGTACTTTATTTAACCACTTTTCGACTGCCTGTCATACAAATACTGTGGCAAGATGGCTCTATTATGCAAAATCACGTACATGATTTTGTCAGTGGCCAGTGGGTGGCATGCAAGTGTGCCAATTGGCCACAGGGGGAGCCAGTCAGCGGGCCTAGTGGATGCAATCACTCCCTGCAGAGATAGAAAGGCAGTTTGCCGATGTAAACAAGCAGACTGCCATGCTGTCAGCAATGGACACTGTGATCTAGTGTTCCTGTTAATCAGATACACGGATCAGCGTGTCCATGCAGTGAGCCCATCCCCCCAAACAGTTAGAAACGCACTGAGGGAACACAGTTAACCCTTTGATTGACCCTGATATTAACCCCTTTCCTGTCGGTGTCATTATTACAATGTTAGTGCATAATTTTAGCACTGATCACTGTAATAATGTTACTGGTTCCCCCAAAAAAGTGTCAAAAGTGTCAGCTAGGTGTTTGATCTGTCTGCCACCATGTTCCAGTCCCGCTAAAAATCGTCGATCACCGCCATTTTAAGTAAAAAAAAAATAAATGCCATAAATATATTTCCTATTTTGTAGACGTTATAACTTTTGCGCAAACCAATCAATATACGCTTATTGGGATTTTTTTTACCAAAAATACGCAGCAGGATACATATTGGTCTACAATGATGGCGAAATTCGAAAAAAGGACATCAATTTTATATGAGTACAGCATCGCACGACCGCACAATTGTCAGTTAAAGTAAGGCAGTACCGTATTGCAAAAAATGGCCTGGTCATTAAGGGGGCAAAACCTTCTGCTTAATTGGTACTTCAGAAAACTGCCTATATTTGACATGTAATTAATCTACCCATATACCGTGGGTATAGAAATGAAGACAGTCACAGTTTTTGTTTTATCTAGCTGTATTTACTCAGCGCAAACGATAACATCCAAGTGAAAAATATAACACCAACATGTCAGGAAAAAAAAAAGAATCACTGAGTTGAAAAAAGGATCACCCTGCTCCTAAAAATGACTTGTTACCTCAATAAGGTGTAGCTAATCACCTTCTCAATGGCACACAATTCCTTGACTTTCAATTGTGTTCAGCTGTGGTCATTTTGATTAGCTCTGCATGAAAAGAGCTTTCCTGGGCATTTCAGGCCTGGTAGTGCAACTGAAGCAAAGAATCAGCTATGGGTGGCAAGGCACAAAAGATCTCCAGGATAAAATTGTGGGCAGGCAAAAGTCAGGAGATGGATGCCAACAAATTCCAAAGGTTTTATCAATGCCTAGAAGCACAGTGTAATCTATTATTAAGAAGTGAAAGGTATTTGGTACAACACAGACTCTCCCTGGATCAGGACGTCACTCCAAACTGGATGAAAGAGCCAGGAGGAAACTGGTCAGAGAGGCTACCAAGAGGCCCAAAGCAACTCTGAAGCAGTTGCAGGAATTTATGACAAAGAGTGGTCATTATGTGCATGTGAAAACAATATCACAAATTCTCCACAAATGTGGCTTGTATGGGAGGGTTACAAGAGAAAAGTCACTTCTCAAGAAAGGCCACATGCAGCCACAACTGAGCTTTGCCAAAACACACCTAGAAGATTCTGAGGCCACATGAAAAAATGTGTTATGGTCAGATGAGACTAAAATGTAATTATTTAGCCTCAACACCAATCGATATGTCTAAGCCCTTGTACACACGGTCGGAGAATCCGTCGGAATGTGTCCTACCGGACCGTGTTGTCGGATAATCCTGATTCGGACTGATTCCGTCTGAATATCCGTCGGCCCCAATTTTCCACTGGTTCGATCGGACATACTCCGATCATGTGTAGAGAATTTTGATCGGACTAAGTGCCACGCATGCTCAGATCAAATTCCTACATCAAAGCTAGTGGCTACTAGCCTGAACGTAGTCCCATCGTAACGAAATTACGCCATCACGTTCTGAATGATTGGATTTTTCGACAACTTAGTCCGACCGTGTGTATGCAACAGTTTCGGACAAAATTCGATGGACAAAATCCAACGGATTTGGTTGTGGAAATCTCCGACCGTGTGTACAGGGGCTAACAGAAACTCAATACACTTCACCATCCATATAATATCCTGTTATGGGGGTGTTTCTCTGAAGCAGGGACTGGAGCACTTGTCAGGATAGAAGGAAAAATGGACAGGGCAAAATACTGTCAAATTCTTGAGGAAAATCTGCTGCCCTCTGCCAGAAAGTTGTCAATGGGAAGAAGGTTCACCTTCCAACATAACAATGACCTAAAGCACACAGCAAAAATGACCACACGGTTGGTCATTGGTCAACAGTGGTTGAAGGAAAAAAGATGAATGTCCTTTCATGACCTAGTCAGTACCAAGACAAACCCCATTGAAAATCTGTGGAATGACTTGAAGACTGCAGTCCACAAATGGCTACCATCAAATTTAACTGAACTCGAGCAGTTCTGCAAAGAGGAGTGGGCAAATATTGCAAAGTCTAGATGTGCAAAGTTAGTAGAGACATATCCCAACAGACTAAAGGCTATAATTAAAGCAAAGGGTTGTTCAACAAAATACTGACACAAGAGGGTGATCCTTTTTCCAACTCAAACTTTTTCTGACATGTTGGTGTTCTATCTTTCACTTGGATGTAATAAATAGAGCTGGATAAAACAAAAAAAAAAGTGTCTTCATTTCAGGCTGCAAAGCAACAAAATGTGATTATTTTAAAGGGGGTGACTCTTTTCTATACCCACTGTATGTTACTAGCTCTTTTTCATAGGAATAAGGTTGTTAGAAAAGGCTGTAACATCTGTCTTTGTGTGAAAACGGATCTAAAAGTGTGTGAAAGATGAAGAGAACGTGAATAGAATGTGTAATGTCGTTAATGCATTGTATGCAGACTTAAAGATTGGCATATATACTGCTACATTTATATTGGAGTTTTTTTTTTTTTTAACTAAATTAAAATCTGGTGTGTTGCAGACACCACAAGTTTAAAATGGCATATTGACAGCGCCTGTTTATCCCAGCACCAATTAAAAATGCCACCAGGACTCAGTGGCTCCAAGCCTGCATGAAGGAATGAAACTATTATTGGATGGGTAATTAGTTGACTGATCAGACAGAGAGCAGCTGTAGTTTTCAGTTTACTAAACAGGTGCAAAGTTCGAATCAATAATGCAAAACAGGGCCATAATGGCAAAGAACATATATACCGCAAAATAATAATAAAAAACAGGTTATAAAAGCTGCACAGACACGGACTCTTCACAGAAATGTCCCATTGTCCCTGTGGCTCAATTAGGAAACATGTGGCTGCATAGCATAGTATCTTTAAGACTCAATAGCAGGGGTCCTCAAACTACGGCCCACGGGCCACATCTAGCCTGCCGAGGACATTTATTCGGCTCACCCCACCCAGGGCCGGATTGCCAACAGGCCAGGCCTGAGGGCAGGCCGGTTGTAACACAGCGGGAGACTGCTGTGTCACGGAGCTCACTGTTAAAAGTTTGGGCGTGCTGTAATAAAAGTCATGCTCTCCTCCTAGACCAGCTCGCGTAATAGAGGCAGTGTTCTGTCTATCACACGAGCCGGTCTAGGAGGAGGGTGGGACTTTTATCACAGAGCGCCAGAACTTGTGCACACACACTGACTGGTTAGATATTGGCACAGTAAGGCTGTGAGGGGGGACTTGCAATAATGGTGAGGGGGGGCTTGCAATGATGGTGAGGGGGGCACTGATTGGGCTGCAACATGGACCATCTCATTAGCCAAAAGTAGGCCCATAGTTCCCATTGAAATACTGGTAATTTTGTTGATTTAACTTTACTTGTTCTTCATTTTAAATATTGTATTTGTTCCCGCTTTGTTTTTTCACTTCAAAATAAGATATGTGCAGTGTGCATAGGAATTTGTGCATAGTTTTTTTTTTTTTTAAAACTATAGTCTGGCCCTCTAACGCTCTGAGGGACAGTGAACTGGCCCCCTGTATAAAAAGTTTGAGGACCCCTGCTCTATAGCAACAGAGTCAAGCTGAGAATTACTACTTCAGTAACACAGCTACTTGTGATTGACCTCAAACAGTGCAGTCCAGGGTAGCTTTGGTAACATAGGTAAAGAGCTGGAGGGATCCAAGACCTGAAGACAAAGTGTCACCCAACTAGAATTGCAATACTTTGGTAGGGATATATGAGGTGCTGCTACAGTAATTGGATCTTTTAAAGTAGATGCATGCTATTAGGCTCTGGCCCAGCTGCCTGCATGACAGTGGATGGCCTCCCACCTAGGTACAGATCACCTGTCCAGCTACCTTCACCTTATGTAGTGTAGCTAATGAGGGAGGGAACAGAAAAATGTATCTTCAGGGCTGTACCATGCTGTTGCAGTCTGTGTCCTAGCTAAGAAAATATCCTCTATTTTCTTGTCTATTTCACTGGTGTCATACAAACCAGGATCTGGAGACCACAGATAACATTAAAGTAAAAGTCCAGTCAAGTACTATCTAAGCTTAAACTTGTTCCCACCCTCATTTTAAGCCCTATTCTAACTACCTTGTAAAGGAAAGATGTCTATACTTACCTATTCTGATGGTGCTCCGGTCTTGTTATGTGAGCGGCTCCAAGTGACAGCTTCAGTGTAGAGGAGGGACAGTTGACGATGCTCCATAATAAATCTATGGGTGATGTCATCGCATAGGCATTGCAGCAATTATGGGCAATCTCTAATCTTCACTGAAGCCAGCCACTGGGGAGATCATGTGACTGAACAAGAGCACCTTCAGAATGGTTATGTTTAGAGATGTTTCATTTACGGGTAGTTAGCATAGGGCTTAGAATGGAGGTGGGAGCAGGTTTAAGCTTAGATAGTATTTGACTGGACTTAAAAATCAAGTTCAAGGAAATCCAGGAATGTTTTAAACCGCATTCATGATTTTACTTTTATTTTATATTTCCTCTCACATCTGTTTAAAAAACAGAAAAAGCAGTAATCAGCATGGATTCACAAAGAATCGTTCTTGCCAAACCAATCTATTAACCTTCTATGAGGAGGGGAGCTGCCATCTAGGTAAAGGAAGGCCCGTAGATGTGGTATATCTGGATTTTGCAAAAGCATTTGACACATACAAAAGTCCTGGATGGCTTAACTCCAATGTAAAAATGCATATAATAGCAAAGGAGAAGGCCTTCAAAAAATACAAGGTTGAGGGATTATCATCAGCAATGCAACAAGAAATGTAAGGGTGCAATAAGAACGGCTAAGATAGAATATGAAAGACACATAGTGGAGGAGAGCAAAAAAAATCCCAAGAAATTCCCAAGTATGTAAACAGTAACAAAGGAGGTCAGACCATGTTGGCCCCATAAAGAATGAGGAAGGACATCTGGATACAAAGGATGGAGAGATGGCAAAGGTATTGAATTTATTCTTCTCCTCAGTCTTCATGAGGGAATCGGGGGGGCTTCAGTAACCAAAATTGCAGTGTTTATCCTCATGACACATCACAGGAAGCACCTCCATGGTTAACAGAGGACAGAATTAAAATTAGACTTGGGAAACTTAATATTAATAAATCACCGGGACCAGATGGCTTGCACCCGAGGGTACTTAGGGAACTTGGTCAAGTAATGGCCAGACCATTGTTCCTAATTTTTACTGACTGGAATGGTACCAGCTGATTGGAGAAAAGCCAATGTAGCACCAATATTTAAAAAGGGCCCAAAATACATCCCTGGGAATTACAGACCAGTTAGCCTAACATCAATAGTATGTAAACTCTTGGAGGGGGTGATAAGGGACTATATACAAGATTTTAGTAATGAGAACAGTATCATTAGCAGTAATCAACATGGATTCAAGAAGAATCGTTCTTGCCAAACCAATCTACTAACCCTCTGTGAGGAGGTGAGTTGCCAGCTAGATAAAGGAAGGTCTGTAGACGTGGTGTATATGGATTTTGCAATGACACAGTTCCCCATAAACATTTACTGTGCAAAATAAGGCCTGGTGCCATGGACCATACGGTGAGTACATGGATTGAAAACTGGCTAAAAGGGCGAGTTCAGAGGGTGGTGATAAATGGGGAGTAGTCGGAATGGTCAGGGGTGGGTAGTGGGGTCCCCCAGGGTTCTGTGCTGGGACCAATCCTATTTCATTTATTCATAAATGACCTGGAGGATGGGGTAAACAGTTCAATATCTGTATTTGCAAGCTATACTAAGCTAAGCAGGGCAATAACTTATCTGCAGGATGTGGAAACCTTGCAAAAAGATCTGAACAAATGAATGGGGTGGGCAACTACATGGCAAAGGAGGTTCAATGTAGAAAGATGTAAAATAATGCATTTGGGTGGCAAAAATATGAATGCAATCTATACACAGGGGGGGGGGGGGGACCTCTGGGGGGAATCTAGAATGGAAAAGGATTTGGGGGTCCTAGTAGATGATAGGCTTAGTAATGGCATGCAATGCCAGGCTGCTGCTAACAAAGCAAACAGAATATTGACATGCATTAAAAAGGGATCAACTGCAGAGATAAAACGATAATTCTCCCGCTCTACAAGACTCTGGTCCGGCCTCACCTGGAGTATGCCATCCAGTTCTGGGCACCAATCCTCAGGAAGGATGTACTGCAAATGGAGTGAGTACAAAGAAGGGCCACAAAGCTAATAAAGGGTCTGGAGGTTATTAGTTATGAAGAAAGGTTGAGAGCACTGAACTTATTATTGCTGGAGAAGAGACGTAACCCCATAATAGGGATAAAACTTTTTAGCGGAAGGGAGTTTAATAAGACATATGGGCACTCATTAAAATTACAAGAAAAAGTTTAACCACTTCAGCCCTGGAGGATGTGGCAGCTCAATGACCGGAGCACTTTTTACAATTTGGCACTGCACGGTCATGCAATGTTGTACCCAAACAAAATTGCATCCTTTTTTTCTCACAAATAGAGCTTTATTTTGATGGTATTCGATTGCCTCTGCGATTTTTATTTTTTGCAATATAAACAGAAAAAGACCAAAAATTTTGAAAAAAATATATATTTTCTACTTTTTGTTATAAAAAAATGTAATAAACTAAATTTTAGTCATACATTTAGGCCAAAATGTATTCATCCACATGTCTTTGGTAAAACAAATGTCAATAAGCGTATATTTATTGGTTTGCGCAAAAGTTATAGCATCTACAAACTAGGGTACATTTTCTGGAATTTACACAGCTTTTAGTTCATGACTACCTATCTCATTTCTTGAGGTGATAAAATGGCAGGGCAGTACAACCCCCCCCCCCCCCCATGACCCCATTTTAGAAAGTAGACACCCCAAGGAAATTGCTGAGAGGCCCATTGAATATTTAATTTTTTTGTCACAAGTGATTGAAAAATGAGAAAAAAAAAAAAAAAAATGACACAAAGTTGTCACTAAATGATATATTGCTCACACATGCCATGGTTATATGTGGAATCACACTCCAAAATGCATTCTGCTGCTTTTCCTGAGTATGGGGATACCTCATGTCGGAGACTTTTTGGGAGCCTAGCCGCATACAGGACCCCGAAAACTAAGCACCGCCTTCAGGCTTTCTAAGGGTGTAATTTTTGATTTCACTCCTCACTATCTATCACAGTTTCGATGGCCATAAAATTCCAAGATAGCACAAAACCCCCCAAATTACCCCATTTTGGGAAGTAGACACCCAAAGCTATTTGCTGATAGGCATGTGGAGTCCATGGAATATTTTATATTTTGCCACAAGTTGCGGGAAAAAAATGTTTTTCTTTTTTTTTGCACAAAGTTGACACTAAATGATATATTACTCAAACATGCCATGGGCATATGTGGAATGACACCCCAAAATACATTCTGCTGCTTCCCCTGAGTACGGGAATACCACATGTGTGAGACTTTTTGGGAGTCTAGCTGTGTACAGGACCCCGAAAAACCAAACACCGCCTTCAGGCTTTCTATGGCCATAAAATGGTAATTTCACTTTCTCACTACATATCACAGTTTTGGAGGCCATGAAATGACAAGATAGCACAACCCCCCCCCCCCCCAATTGACCCCATTTTGGAAAATAGACACCACAAGCTATTTGTTGATATGCATGTTGAGTCCATGGAATATTTTATATTTTGCCACAAGTTGTGGGAAAATTACAATTTATTTATTTTTACACAACATTGTCACTAAATGATATATTGTTCAAACATGGCATGGTTATATGTGGAATTACACCCCAAAATACATTCTGCTGCTTCTCCTGAGTATGAGGATACCACATGTGTGGAGCTTTTTGACCGGGCATACATTTTTTATTTCACTCCTCACTGCCTATACAGTTTCAGAGGCCATGAAATGCCCAGATAGCACAAAACCCCCCAAATTACCCCATTTTAGAAAGTAGACACCCCAAGATATCTGCTGAGAGGCATGTTGAGTATTTTGCAGATCTCGCTTTTTGTCACAAAGTTTTGAAAATTGAAAAAAAAAAAATCATTTCTTTTCATTCTTTATTTTCAAAAATAAATGTGATCTGCAAAATACTCACCATGTGGTATCCCCATACACAGGAGAAGCAGCAGAATTAGAAGTATTTTGGGGTGTAATTCTACATATAACCATGCCATGTTTAACAATATATCATTTAGTGACAACTTTGTGTAAAAAGAAAAAAGGAAAAAAAATGTAATTCCCCCCCAACTTGTGGCAAAATATAAAATATTCCATGGACTCAACATGCCTCTCATCAAATAGCTTGGGGTGTCTACTTTACAAAATGGGGTCATTTTGGGGGGGGGGGGGGGTTGTGCTATCTTAGCATTTTATGGCCTTCAAAACTGTGATAGGTAGTGAGGAGTGAAATCAAAAATTGGCACCCTTAGAAATCCTGAAGACGGTGAGTGGTTTTTATGGATCTGTACACGGCTATGCTCCCAAAAAGTCTCACACATGAGGTATCCCCGTACTCAGGAGAAGCAGCAGAATGCAATTTTGGGAGTATATAACCATGCCATGTTTGAACTTTGTGAAAAAAAAAAAAAGTGTAATTTTACCGAAACTTGTGACAAAATATAAAATATTCCATGAACTCAACATGCCTATCAGCAAATATCTTGGGGTGTCTACTTTCCAAAAAGGGGTCATGGGGGGGGGGTTTAACTGTCCTGTCATTTAATGGCTTATGTCACATATGACACCACTTGAAGACAAAGCCCACTTTTTGTTTACATGAAAAAATTTAGTTTTTGCAATAAAATTACTTTGAACCCCCAAACATTATATATTTTTTAAAGCAAAGGCCCCACAGATTAAAATGGTGGATGTTGCAATTGTTTTCCTCACACAGTATTTGCGCAGCAATTTTTCAAACGCAATTTCTTTGGAAAAAACACACTTTTTTTAATTTTAATGCACTAAAACACTATATTGCCCAAATGTTTGATGGGATAAAAAAAAGGATCTTATGCCAAGCACATGGATACCAAACACGACATGCTTTAACCACTTGACCACTGGGCACTTAAACCCCCTTCCTAACCTGACCATTTTCCAGCTTTCGGTGCTCTCACATTTTGAATGACAATTACTCAGTCATGCAACACTGTATCTATATGAAATTTGTGTCCTTTTTTTCACACAAATAGAGCTTTCTTTCTGTGATATTTAATCACCGCTGCATTTTTTATTTTTTGCGCTATAAAAGAAAAAACTTAGAAAATTCTGTAAAAAAAAAAAAGAATTTTTTGTTGAATTTTGAATGTAAACATCCCTTGTAATAGGAATATGGCATGACAGGTCCTCTTTACAGTGATATATGGGGTCATTAAGACCACACATCTCACCACTAGGCTGGAAAGCCTGAAATAAAAAAATAAAAATCAATCCTGGCTTAGATCGTAGCATTGAGTCGGTAGAAGCACCAAAGGGTGGGGGGTTGGGGGGGACATCCCCTCTTGCCTCCCGTAAGAACGATCAAACAACAGAACAGCCATTATGATTGTTCTTATGGTGTAGGGAATTGCCGGCTGAAAAAGATGATATCTGATTGATGCTTGTAGCTAATAATATATTAGCCAGCCACACAGACCCACCTGCGCCTCTGGAAAGAACCAATCCCAGCAGCGACCCCAGAAGTGGCGACCACAGCCAGTCGGTGGGTCTGTGTGGCCAGCGGAGGACGAGGGGACAATGTAGGAGAATGACACAGCTAGAACCGAAGCCACCTGCGCCTCCGGAAAGAACCAATCCCAGCAGCAACCCCGGAAGTGGGGTCCACAGCCAGTCAGTGGGTCTGTGTGGCCAGGGGACAATGGAGGAGAGCGGCAGCTAGAACCGGTGGATCTTGCTGTGACACCTGTTGCCCTGTTAAGGAAATCTGTGGTTTATCTATCCATGCTTGACCCTGTCATCCTTTTGGTGAGTTTGAACCCGGAAGGGGAGTGTGGCACACAGACTGCAGTAGGGTGTTTAAAAGATACAACATAGCAACACCTCTTTACTTTCCTTCTGAGGCTTCTGGGATTGTCCTTACACCACTTGATTACTACTATTATTTCTCATGTGCATTCTCTTTTCACATGAAAGCTGATCATGAACTTTGTGACAGTAGCGCTGCTTTACTAATAATTTAAGGCATTTTGTCTGGACTCGTGCAATTTTATTAGTAATTGTTTTTAAATATATGTTATTTTCCTTTACACTATGTAAAGATGTTATAGGGATGTGTAAAGTTATATACTCCCAATCTCCACACAAAAAGCAGTTACATGAGGCAAGGAAGCAAAATTATGACTTTAGAAAACCACATCTTCTTTCAGTGGAAAGGTTGTTTTTGATAACATCAACTTACAACATGGCTTGTGTAGCAATACAGGCATACCCCACTTTTAAGTACACAATGGGACCAGAGCATGTATGTAAAAGGAAAATGTACTTAAAAGTGAAGCAATACCTTTTTTCCTTTCTAGGCTGTAGTGGGGTGCCAGGGGCTCTAGTGGGGCATCAGGGGAACACTCACATGTAAATAGGCTCATCTGATGCAAGGGGGGCGCTCCAATCCATCTCCCGGATATCCCGCTGTGCACAGAGGACAGTGCTGGGGAGAGGCTGGATGGCATTCTGTGGCTGACAGGGAAGCCAGAAAAAGCACCGAGCGGCTGTCACCAGAGGTGGGGATGCAGCCAGGATACAGGAAGAGCACAGTGGAACAGGGCAGGCTACGTGCCTAGTGCTTCAGTTCCTTCTACTGTGGCTGCATAGCGCGGGAATGTTTTTACTTGTGAGGCACTTTATGTACACTTGCAGGTATGTCAGTACTCGCGAGCGTACGTAAAGTGAGTGTCCGTAAAGTGGGGTATGCCTGTATTTTCTTTTTTTAAATAAAAACAGTTTTCTTTATTGATAATTTTCCAGATACTGCAAGTGTGATCCAGCCAAAAGCACAAATCATCATTGAATAAAAAATAAACAATCTTTATACTAAACGTGGAAATAGATTAATGAGATTGATAAATGTAGAATCAATCAGTTTCCTAGCACATTATGGGTAATTAATGATTTAATTACTTAATATCTTAGAAGTGGCATGAACATGCACCCCTTTAGAGAGCAACAGAGAGCTGGTGGTCAGGGACTGAACAACTAAAGGCCTCTAGGGCCTGAGCAAGGAAACCTGCAGACAACTGAATGGTAGAAGATACAAAGAGTCAAAGCAATCTGAAAGCTAAAATATTAACCCAAAATGTCATCAGTAGTACAGGCACATTCCGGGATCCATGGGAAATCTTGTGGCCCTATCAATATCTTCTGCGATTAACTTGATGGTCATCTGTTTTTCATTCATTCCATTCTTTACAAAATGTTTTGATTTACATATTTTACATGTTTACTGTGATGTCACCTGGACCTGTTTAACCTCCTGCCTGTAAATGTAAAGGTGAGAGTTCCAAAATGGGGAGGTGTTAACAAAACATGAACACTGATGGAACTGACAAGTAGAACCTAGAGCAGTGATGGCGAACCTTGGCACTCCAGATGTTTTGGAACTACATTTCCCATGATGCTCATGCACTCTGCAGTGTAGTGGAGCATCATGGGAAATGTAGTTCCAAAACATCTGGGGTGCCAAGGTTCGCCATCACTGACCTAGAGACACTGGGAACAGAGAAACATTACTTACTGCTTCTTCACGCTACCACATTAACACAACACACAGTAGCATACCATGAATTCATGAGGGAAATTAAGATGCCATATATTTTAAATGGTACCTCAACACAGTCCAGATTTCAGCATACCACAACATATGATCTGCTTCACAGAGCACTGCAGTGCAAAAAAATTTAAGTGGAAGTCCATGCAAAAACTAAAATCCCTGCATCTATAGCCATCAACATTCTAAAGCCCCGTACACACGAGCGGACTTTTCAACATCCAAAGTCGGACGGACTGAGTCCATCAGACTATTCGATCGTGTGTGGGCTGCAACGGACTTTTGACTCGCCAAAGTCCGAAGGACTTTAGAATATGGAACATGCTTCAAATTTTTCCGAAGGTACTCCGCCGGACCCGGTCCCTTCGAAAAATTCGCTCGTGTGTATGCTATTCCGACGGACTAAAACCGACGCTAGGGCAGCTATTGGCTACTGGCTATGAACTTCCTTATTCGAATCCAGTCGTACGTCATCACGTTCGAATCCGTCTGAGTTTAGTGTGATTGTGTGTGGCCAAGTCCGCTCCACCGAAAAGTCCGTCAGAACTCCGTCGGAACTCCGGCAGAACTCCGACGGAACTCCTTCGGAAGTCTGTCGGACATAAGTCCTCTCGTGTGTACGGGGCTTTACACTAACCTATCTAGCCCTGAAAAGAAAAAATCAGTATATAGTTGTGCTCATAATTTATATATGTGTAAATAGTTTAATCTGCACTAACCCAACCACCCATGTGTGTAATACCTAAATAAAATAAATGAAAAACGTGAAAAAATTGAGAGAATGCTGCTATCTTCTGACAAAATTAAATACTTAATTAAGACACTAGATATAGACACAAAAAAAGCTAGCACATTAACTAATAAAACATATAATGTGAAAAAAGTGCAACACATAAAAAAACACAAATGAGAAAAAAGTCCCTTAGTACAGCAATAATAGAGCTAAAAATAGTCTCTAATACTCAAATACAAGACACACAACCCAAGATAAATATTTTGGTTGTATTATGTCAAAAAAATCCAAATTGTAACAAAATAACAAAGTGCAAAAAGAACAGAAAAGTTTTTAGGATGCCACTCTCACACTCTGCAGGAGAATCATCCTGTATTAGACTTCTGGAGGATAAACAAACAATCGCACTCAGCAGGAGAATCCTGTATTAAACTTCTAGAGGATGAATGTACAATCAAAAGGAGCCAGATGGCCTCTTACCGGATCTGATGGACCCCAAATTATAAGGCTCAAAATCACCTAATGACAGTAACCCACTGTAGTGATTATAAACCCGATCAGCTCCTGGAGCTGAGTCAGTGGTTCTCTCTCATCCAAAGCGACAAGCTGAAAAAACTCATTCCATATACTCTGGCAACTTCAGTAGTCAGCTGTGGTGATTCCCCCTGAGTTGATCAGAAGGGATGGCAGCTTTCTCCCATAATGGATAGCAGGATAAATCTGATAATCTTTCCTTTTCAGCAGTTCCTCCAGCGTATGTTTAAATGATTTGTTTAAAAAAGGAAGAAGGAGCGCTTCATAGTGCAGTAAAATCTTTGATATTTATTTTAAAAACAGAAGATTTTTCGTGCACAGCACGAAAATATACACACAGCTTCTAAATTCTCAGGTCATCAGCTGGTGTGTGGTGACATCACAGGGTTCTCTCCAACCTTGAGAAAAAAGGAGGCAAAAGTGTTCTCCAGGTGTGTCCTCCCTTCGTGAGGGACATAGGGCTAGTCCCGCATACTCCTCAGAGTAGACAAACTCACGCCAGTAGAACCATTTTTTAGTAAACTTCTCGTGAAGACCTTTCTCAGTAGCTACCAAATCTTCCATCGCACTTATGTCGGCAACCTTTTTCAACCAAGTGGCAATCAACGGAGGCTGTGTATTCTTCCAGAACAGTGGGATGCAACCCTTGGCAGAAGGCCGGATCTTTTGCAATGGCTCTGTCAGTAAATTTTTGGACAATACAATGTACTTCTAATAGGATTGCAAGAGCCGGCAGGACCAGAAAATGTGGAGGAGAGAGCCAGTCTCCTCTCCACATCTCCAGCATAAATCCGAGCATTGTGCAAACATTCTATAAATCTTTACCGGGGTGTGGTACCACTGGGTAAGTACCTTGAAACCTCCCTCTTGGTGCTTAGCGCAGATCGAAGTCAGAAAACAGAAAAATTCTACCTACCTGCTACTCAGTCAATTCAAGCCCCAGTTCTCTCTCCCACCCGGCGATATATATGGAGTCGTGTGGTCTGCTGGCGGTGTTGTAAACAATGGGTAGGTTAGAGAGACTGCATGGGGGAGTGAGGATTGTTCCAGGCAAAGCTGTTCGAAGGTGGTAAGACTCCTCTGAAATGACGCCCCATCGGAATTTAGCTGTTTGAATTTCTGCCAGCCAAAAATTGATAGCATGTTCTCAATTTTCCCGTTGAAAAAACGTTCTATCGGAAATTCCGATCGTGTGTATGCAATTCCGACGCCCAAAATCACGCATGCTCAGATTCAACTACAAGACGGAAGCTATTGGCTACTGGCTTTTGAACTTACTTTTTCTAGTCCCATTGTACGTGTTGTACGTCACCGCATTCTAAACGATCGGAATTTGGTGTGACTGTGTGTAGGCAAGACAGCTTGAGTGGAATTCCGTCAGAGCTTTTTCCGACGAGAATTCCGATCGTGTGTACGCGGCATCACATTCATTTTCACAATGTTGCACTGTCCGAATAACGAATACATACCATTCTGCCAGGACTGTAAGTCTTTTTTGATTGTCGCCAGTAGGGGGGGAGTTCCGTGAGAATGTGTCTTCCATTTTCTGGGGAAGCGGATTCCCAGGTATTTGATGTGCTCTGAGGCCCATTTTTTTTTTAAATCAACCAGGTTTATTGCGATTTACAGTGCATACATGTTACAGATTACATTTACAAAAATGCTACATATCGTACAGATCCTCAAATAACAATTGTATAACCATCTCAAATCTTCAATGTCACATCACGTTTTATGCATGAAATAAATAAAGCAAAAAGGTACCTTGTGTCAGTGGTTTGGGTTACTTCACTACCCAGGGACCGAAGGATCTACTTGTTATTTACATTACTATGTATTATGCATAAACCGGCTATGAACAAGTGCTAGACTCCTGCAGCCACCTGTCCCAGATTTTGTAGTATTTCTCAGGACATCCCCTATTTGTGTATATAAATTTTTTGTAGGGGAGGGTGTTGTTTATTTCTACTTTCCATTCTGCAATGCTCGGGGGATAAGTCCTCATCCATTTCCGAGCTATTGTCTTTCGTGCTGTGAATAACGTCTCGTGTAGAAATGTCTTCATGTACCTGTCGGTCGAGTCTGGCAAGAGTCCTAAAAGGCACATTTTTGGGTCCAGCGTGGCTGGAGAGCCCATTTCGTCATGGAGGAATCTTACTATCTGTGTCCATAGTCCCTGTACTTTGGGGCATGACCACAGTAAGTGAATGAATGTTCCTGTCTCCCTTCCACACATTTGGCACAAAGTGGACTGGGAGCCTCTGTACCTGGCAACCCTGAGGGGGGTAAGGTACGCTTGATGGAGTATGTAAATTTGGGTCAGCCTGTCCGACAGTTTTGGGGAAACTGTCTTACAGAATTCCAGAGCTTCCTCCCATTCCCCGTCCTCGATAGGTCCCACCGCCCTTTCCCAGCGAGGTTTAAGTCCATAAGCTATTTTAGTTGCTACTGGGGTGGAGAGTAGATTGTAGAAGGCTGAAATTAGTTTTTGAGGATCCGTGTTTTTGATGATTGCCATAGCAACATTTGAAGTGGGCTTAGGGGGGGACAATGGGAATTGAGTGCGGATTGCATGCTTGACTTGCAGATATCTAAAGAACATATGATTGGGAAGATTGTACTCCTCTTGGAGTGTGTGGAAGGTTTTTAGAGTCCCATTGTTAAGTAAGTGATGGAGATAGAAGATTCCATAGGTGGACCAGCAATCTACATCAGGAATTTGTAAGAATTCAGGTAGGACCTTGTTGTGCCATAATGGGGTGAAGTCGTTGTATTGGGGAATCTCTAGTTTAGCGGAGGCAATGTCCCATATGCGTCTGTATTGACGCAGCAGGGCCAGCTCACCAGTCCTCAAATCAGTATTTCCGGTGTTTATTGTTATTGCATAAATAGGGTCTTTAGTGCATCTGGCCCACTTGGGGCACATCAGCTGGAGGAACCGCTCCCTGTCTGTCTTGTCAATGTGGTATAGTTGTGATAATTGGGACGAAATATAGTATAGGTTGAAATCTGGTAGTGCCATACCTCCCAGGTCAGGTGGGTTTTTTAGCGTCTGCCATGCCAGTTTGTGTCTGTTAGGACCCCATACGAAAGGTTTGAGGAGGGCTTCTAGAGTCTTGAAGTATTTCAAAGGTAAGTATGTTGGGGAGTGCCACATAACATATAATACTTTGGGAAGTAGAACCATTTTAATTAAGTTTATTCTGCCCCATACCCCCAGTGGCAAGCGAGCCCAGGTCCTCAGCTTAGTTTTTACATAGGACGTAAGGGGTTCAATATTGAGATGTACAAAGTCTGTCGACATTCTGGATACATGGATTCCAAGATATTTGATGGTACTAACTCTCTGAAGTGGTAGACTGGCCTGTGACTCGGTTGGTGGGAAACTGTCTATTGGTAATATTTGCGATTTTTCCCAATTAATTTTTAAACCAGAGAAGGTCCCAAATTGTTCGATTGTATGTAGTGCCACCCGCAAAGAGGAACCCGGATCTGCCAGGTATAAAAGGGTGTCATCCGCGTACATACTAATTTTTTCAATCAGGTTACCTGAGCATAGTCCCTTGATTTCTGGATTATTCCGGATGGATATGGCTAGCGGCTCAGCAGCCAGGGCGTATAACAACGGCGAGAGAGGGCAGCCCTGCCTTGTGCCCCTGGTGAGGTCAAACTGCTCGGAGGGCCATCCATTCGCCATTACCCTGGCTGTGGGCGACTGATACATCAGTTGTACCCATTTGATGAATTTAGGGCCGAAGCCATACCCCTCCATAAGTACTCCCATTCCACAGAGTCAAAGGCTTTCGCCGTGTCTAAAGTCACCACCACCCTAGATCCTGCCTCCATGTGTGTAGCCTGTAAGTTGATGAACAATTTGCGTAGGTTAAAGGATGTGTTGTGACCCGGCATAAATCCCGCCTGGTCGACATGTATTAAAGAAAGGATAACTTTGTTCAATCTCAGGGATAGTACCTTGGCGAGAACTTTTATGTCAACCTGGAGTAGGGAGATTGGACGATATGATTCCGGATATCCCGGGTCTTTCCCTGGTTTGGGAATGAGTACTATTACTGCCTCTCTCATGGATGGTGGTAGGGAAAAGGTTTCAAACAGGTGGTTGTATAGCGTGAGCAGTTTCGGGGTAAGAAGTTCACTGTATTGAGAATAAAACTCGATTGGGAGACCGTCTGAACCAGGGGATTTGGATCTGGCAAAACTGGCTATAGCTGTGGCTATTTCGTCTGTAGTGAGGGGTGCCTCAAGAAGGTCAAGCTGGTCTGTTGTCAGTTGAGGGAGGGTAATGCTACGTAAGAAGGCCATTCTCTGGTCCGTTGGGTCTGTAGTCATGGTCTTGTATAAATCTGCAAAGAAGTCTCTAAATCTAGCAGTTACTCTTTGAGGATCTGTTATCTGATGGCCCTCTGGTCCATGTAGCGTGATGACCACTGGGGGTCTATCCTCACTATGTACCAGGTAAGCCAACAGCTTGCCTGCCTTTTCTCCATGCTCAAAGAATTTCTGCTTCGTGAAAAACAGTTTTTGTCTGGCCTTTGTAAACTGAAGTTGAGTTGCCACTCTGGATTGCAGCTTGAGCCGAGCTGCTATCTCTGGGGTAGGATTAATGCCATACTCCCATTCTGTGGAGCTTAGTTCTGCTATCGCCCTGTCAAAGATATCTGCGGATTTTGTCTTAATTACATTTATGTGGGAGGTAAGGGTCGCACGCGCGTATAGTTTGAATGAGTCCCAAATTGCCGCAATAGAGGCAGTTTGGTCGTTGTCCGCAAAGTATTGTTTCCATAGGTTCGGGAGCTCGTCATCATCCGGTAACAGGGACAACCAAAATGGGTTTAGGCGCCAGGGCTTATGGGGTTTACCCACGGGGATGCTCAGTGAGGTCCAGTATGGGCTGTGGTCAGATAGTAGTCTTGGGCAAAAGGCTGTTTCTAATATTCGTGGCGTTAGGGTGCTCGATACAAGAATAAAGTCAATGCGGGACATGGAGTTGTGGGAAGGTGAGAAGCAGGAATAGGCTTTTGTGAGGGGAAATTTGTAGCGCCAAGTGTCTATTAAGTGGACAGTGGAGATCAGTTTTGAAAATTTTGTCTCCCTGTTAGCCGCGTCCGTCCCCTGTGTAGTCTGGAGTCTATCTAATGCCGGCCGCAGGGTGGTATTGAAGTCTCCCATCCAGATCACTGGTATTGTGGGATGTCGGGTCATAAGGGCGAGTCCCTCGATGATCACAGTCATACTGAATGGCGGAGGTATGTAAAAGGCCATGAGGAGAAATTGCTCGCCATATAATTTGGCATGAAGAAATACATATCGGCCCTGAGGGTCAGTAATTACTTCACATAGCTGAAAGTGCACAGATTTAGCAATTAATATTGAGACACCTCTGGCGTGGGTAGTGTGCGTGGAATGGTATGCCCACCCCACCCACGGGCGTCGGAGGGCCATCTGCAGCCTCCCTTCTATATGGGTCTCCACCAATGCCACCACATCCGCCCTCTGCTGCTTTAGGAATGAGAGGGCTGCCGAGCGTTTGCTCTGAGGCCCATTTAAAAGGAAAGTCCACTTGTAGTAGTGCCAATGTGGAGGCCTGAGAGGACACATTCAGTGCCTCTGAGCTGGTAATTGACTCGGAATATAGACAGCGTTTCATAGGTCTTCAATTCCGAAAGCAGGTTTGGAATAGAGATCAGAGGTTTGGCCAGAAAGAAGAGAAAGTCGTCTGCAAAAGCCACAATCTTTGGAGAAAGAGTGTTATCCAGATGGAGACCTGTGATATCAGGGTTTTTTTGAATGGTACGTAGGAATGATTCTAGGGTCAGGGTGAAAATCAAGTGGGACAGTGGGCACCCTTGACGAGTGCCGTTGGTTATGACTGTGAGAGGAGCCCATTCACCTTTACTAGGGCGGAGGGGCACGAGTAAATGGCCCGAACCCAGTGCATTATCCTCTGCCCCATGCCAATGAAGCGCAGCGTTTCTGTCAGAAAGGTCCAATCCACCCTATCAAACGCCTTTACGGCATCGGTGGAAAGGAGTAGCAGGGAAATTTTGCTCCTCTGTGCGGTGTATATAAGGTTGAGCGCTTTGATCGTATTGTTGCAAACCTCTCTTGTTGGGACAAACCCTACTTGGTCTAAGTGGATCAGTTGTGGGATGTGCCCGATCAGGCGCATGGAGAGTATTTTGGCGAATATCTTAAGGTCCGTATTTAAAAGAGATTTTGGTCAATAGTTTTGGCACAGTAGTGGATCTTTGCTTTCCCTCGGGATCAGTATTGTGCATCTTGAAACAGCCACACCACATGTTTTCAGAGAGTCATTTGTGGGTTTTTCTTTGAATCCCAAACAATTTTACTGGCAGTTGTGGCTGAAATTGGATTGATCTACCTAACCCTGGTTTGATTTCACCTACCTTTTCCCGCAGATCTTTTGACAATTCTTTTGCTTTCCCCTTGACCCAGAATCCAGAAACGTCAGTGCAGCAGATACAAGGGTCTGTCAGGAGTCCAGAAACTCATTGACCTTTTATACAGTCAAAACACAACAATCCAGATCTCAATGGATTAGAAAAGCAGACAGTCCCACAGCAGATGAAAAATGATAAACGAATTTACTCAATTATTGTAATAATAAAAAACAGTCCTGTGTTAAAACAAGGGAAATGGAAAGAGTGAGGAACAGTGAGGAGCCGATAATGTCCAGTTCGAGTCAGTTCTCTTACAGCCTAAGGGGGGGGGGGCAGCCGCCAGTACCCCTGCTGTGTTGCAGCCAGAGATGGACCACGCTTGCTAGCGTGTGGATGGTAATCTGATGTGTGGGGAGACGAGACGGGAGCAGCATTCAGCAGGAAGATGGAAAGAAAGCTCCGTCCTGCATGTGTCGGTGTTGTCAGTCCAGCTGAGACACTGATGTGGAAGGGGGAGAAAGCTGCGATGGGATAGCTGTTAGTCTCTCTTCTACACACGGGCACATCATAGGCTAAACATTGCAGTGGGAGTGTGTAGCACACTGCTGGAAGTCAGAGCTAGGTTAACGAACTGAGGTGACACTCAAAGCTACCGATGGTCGACAGAGATAGTTGTCATAGATGACAAAAAATGGCCAAGAAATCATAAATTCTGCCAGGGTATGTAAACTTATGAGTACAACTGTACATACCTTTTCTACAGGTGATCTGACCTGATCTCCAGCAGCAGAAGCTCTGATCCCACACTGAGCTGTCTGCCATGGCTTCATTGTGAAGGCGGGTGCAGAGGACACATCCGGCAATGGTAGCCCCATAGTAACTTTATGGGTGATGTCACTTCCTATTCATTTCACAGCCGTTGTCGGACGTGTACTCAGCAAAGCTTCCACCACTGGAGATCGGGTCGGATCACCCGCAGAAAAGCTAGAGAGGTTAGTGTTAGAATGTTGGGGGCAATAGATGCAGGGATTTTAGTTTTTGCATGGACTTCAACTTTAACCTTTTTTTTTTCTGTGCGTGAGGTGCATTACTGCACCTTCAATTTGTATGGGCTGTCTAATGACACCTTAAAGTGGTGTTGTCACCAAAAAATAAAAAATTGTTTAAAAAAAATAAAAATAATTGAAAAAAAATTTTTTTTTACTCACCTCTAAATACCTGTTGCTAGGGGGTCCCTTGTAGTCTGCCTTCTTCCTTGCCTGGGCTGGTGACATCACTTCCCCTCACACCACACAGTCACCTGGGACCTGTCACGTGTCCCAGGTGACTGCGCAGCGTATCACGGCGCCCTGCGCCACTCGCGCATGCGCAGTGGATGCCCGGCTGTGAACCCACAGCCGGGTGCCTACTGTACGAATGACGGCACCGCGAGCGGAGCAGGGAACGAGGGGGGGGCTTCGTTCCCCTCATCGATGGACCCTGGGACACGTAGGTGTCCGATTATTAAAAGTCAGCAGCTGCAGTATTTGTAGATGCTGACTTTTAATTTTTTTTTTTTAGGGGGCACCCCACTTTAATTCACGTTATGTTCTGGTGTGGGAACGGAAACCATAAAAAGCAGAATAGTATAGACTAGAATTTTTTTATTTTTTTGTAAGCTTGTCATTCCTTCCTACCAGGCCATGGTGCTACACCTCATGATTACATTTTTCAAATAAAAATAGATTTTTGTCCTGTTCATTGTGGTTTTTTTTTCATTATTATCTGCTTTCTTATCAACTTGATCCTGCTAGTCCTACCATGACATTCTGTCAAAGTAAAAAACAAAACAACAACAAAAAACTGAGAGTAAAATGTTTTCTATTGAAATTACAATCAGAAATTATAATTTGTTTTTTTGTATAGTTTGCTTTATTGTTTTGTAACAGAGTACAGAAGGTAAAAGAAACTAGAGACCAGCGCAATGTTTTTTTTTTGTTTTTGTTTTTTAACATATTGTACAGTGTCACAAAAGCATTGAGTGGATTTAAAGAGTCAAATACACAGCCATATGTATTCCCTCTTCATTGCTAAACATCCATAGCAGGATCTCTAAAAGTGTGATAATGGTAAAAGGAAACAAAGGTGGTCGACATGAAAACATATTACAACAATGTGATGTTGAGGAAAACTGTGTTAGAAATATAAAAACAAAGAGTCAGCACTTAAATGATCAAAAGGCAACAGGATGCAACTAGTGTCAATATACAAAATAGCAATAAACCATATAAAAAGAAAAAAAAAAAAGAGGTGACATTCTAACTATACTGAACTTACGGTAAGAGTGGATCTTTATAAAGAATGGATAGTGATGATCTTTATAAATGCCCATAGTGTTAAAAACTTCAGGTATTCTTGCTGAAAACCACCATTGCTCAGCTCCATCAGAAAAAAGAAAAGAAAGCACACAAAGTCAAAAGATGTTATCCCTATAGATGTTATGGGTCAGTGACTCAAAATATTGAACACTAACCACCATGCAACTAGCATTTTTTAAAAGGAGATGTCATCAAGACGTTATGTATTGTGTTTTTTTTATGAATTACACTATTTGGGATAACATTATTCTGTATTTTTTTTTTTTTTACAGTGTTTCTTTGCCCAGGCTTGCTTAAAGGAGTTTACCAGAGTGAACATCTATTTGAATCTGATCACCAGTCAGGTGCTTGGTGCAAAGATCCTTTACAGGCATCTGATAAAATATACTATATGCCTTGGACTCCATATAGAACGGATACCTTAACTGAGTATTCTTCCAAAGATGACTTCATTGCTGGTCGTCCAACAACGACATATAAACTTCCTCATAGGGTGGATGGTACAGGGTTTGTTGTTTATGATGGGGCATTATTTTTCAATAAAGAACGTACCAGGAATATTGTCAAGTTTGATCTCAGAACAAGAATTAAAAGTGGAGAGGCCATTATTGCAAGTGCCAATTATCATGACACATCTCCATATAGGTGGGGTGGCAAATCAGATATTGATCTTGCAGTGGATGAAAATGGACTGTGGGTGATCTATGCAACAGAACAAAATAATGGGAAAATAGTAATTAGTCAGCTGAATCCTTACACATTGAGGATTGAAGGAACCTGGGATACAGCCTATGACAAAAGATCTGCATCAAATGCCTTCATGATCTGTGGAATATTATATGTGGTCAAATCTGTTTATGAAGATGATGACAATGAAGCCACTGGGAATAAGATCGATTACATTTATTTTACTGACCAAAATAGTGACTCATATGTAGATATACCATTTCCAAACTCTTACCAATACATTTCTGCTGTGGATTATAATCCCCGGGATAATTTGCTCTATGTGTGGAACAATTATCATGTTGTGAAATATTCCTTGGATTTTGGAATCTTGGACAGCAAAACAGGTATGTGTCAAAAACTTTCTAGTATATTGCACTGAATAAGTGTGGCAATCTAATCTCTGACATAATATTTGTATGTATCTCATGGTTTCAAGAAGTTACAAGTATCGCCTCAGATAAATATAGTTTTCCAAATTAACCAGTACCATCATCCACAAATTTTAAGATACAAAAGGGTTTGGTGTGGGGGTATTGGGGAAGCTGTCCACGCTAGCCTCCTATAATATAATATAATATATATCCTCCAACCCAAACCAATGAATAAAGATTGGACTATACCGGTACTTTTTGTAACAAAAAAAAGAAAAAGAAATAAAATTGAAAAAGTTTATCAATGTTTAATGAAATACAAAAAGGAAAAAAAAAAAGACAATACATAAGACATCAATGGTAAAATATAATACACCCCAGAGTATATAGCATGTACAAATACTCAAAAAAGAGGATTTGGTTCTGGTGGCGTATAGGAGTCTCCTCTACTAGTTTCGCGGACCAACTGCTTCTTCAGGGGGATATCTAAATAAATTGTAACAAATAGTGTACAAGTCATTAATAAACAATCAATTAATATATAGAAATAATGAGGACATCATTTAAATAAGAATGTTTAATCGACTAAAGAGGATGTGGAAATCAACTCACCCAATGATCAACGAAAGACAAAACTAAGAAAAATAAATTGAAAGGTGGAAGGGACCCTATATTCCCCCTACGGCGGACATGGGGGATTGGTGAACCAGGTTCTGATAAAGAAAAAAAAGAGTAGAAAAATATAAGTGGATAAAAGGAAACAACCAAGTCTCTACCCCCACTGGTTGGTAATGACTTACCAGTTTGTGTATATATTTTTTTCCCGTCAATGGTAATCTATGGTACTCAAATGATTCCCATAACGTGCAATTATAAACAAAGTAGTCAATATTGCCGTAAAAGGTAAGGCATCATTGCATCTGGGGATAGGAAAAAAAAATAAAAATTTAATTCGTAAAATAATAACAGTAAAATGGTATCTCAAGGAAAGAGTCTCCCAAGATAACCCATTACCTGATGTGATTCAAAGTTATCTACCAGTTGTAGCGGCCATCCGTTCACCTGCCCAAACACAGTGGTCAAATGACCGCTGTTTTATGGGCTCCCCAACGTGCGCCACGGCAGACACGTCCGCTGGCGGGAAGTTGGCGGCGTCTGACGTCACGCCGTCAGCGCATCCACACTGAGCAGCTACGGTGTATCGGAACCCCGCAGCGGAAGTGCGCAGGGCCGAAATGGAAAGAAAGACATCCACATCCTCTTTCTTTCCATTTCGGCCCTGCGCACTTCCGCTGCGGGGTTCTGATACACCGCAGCTGCGCAGTGTGGAGGCGCTGACTGCGTGACGTCAGACGCCGCCGACTTCCCGCCAGCGGACGTGTCTGGCGTGGCGCACGTTGGGGAGCCCATAAAACAGCAGTCATTTGACCGCTGTGTTTGGGCAGATGAACGGATGGCCGCTCCAACTGGTAGATAACTTTGAATCACATCAGGTAATGGGTTATCTTGGGAGACTCTTTCCTTGAGATACCATTTTACTGTTATTATTTTACGAATAAAATTTTTTTTATTTTTTTTTTCCTATCCCCAGATGCAATGATGCCTTACCTTTTATGGCAATATTGACTACTTTGTTTATAATTGCACGTTATGGGAATCGTTTGAGTACCATAGATTACCATTGACGGGTAAAAAATATAGACACAAACTTATGAAATCTGGTAAGTCATTGCCAACCAGTGGGGGTAGAGACTTGGTTGTTTCCTTTTATCCACTTATATTTTTCTACTCCTTTTTTTCTTTATCAGAACCTGGTTCACCAATCCCCCATGTCCGCCGTAGGGGGAATATAGGGTCCCTTCCACCTGTCAATTTATTTTTCTTGGTTTTGTCTTTCTTTGATCATTGGGTGAGTTGATTTCCACATCCTCTTTAGTCGATTACACATTCTTATTTAAATGATGTCCTCATTATTTCTATATATTCATTGATTGTTTGTTAATGACTTGTACACTATTTGTTACAATTTATTTAGATATCCTCCTGAAGAAGCGGTTGGTCCGCGAAACTAGTAGAGGAGACCCCTATACGCCACCAGAACCAAATCCTCTTTTTTGAGTATTTGTACATGCTATATACTCTGGGGTGTATTATATTTTACCATTTATGTCTTATGTATTGTCTTTTTTTCCCTTTTTTTTTTCCTTTTTGTATTTCATTAAACATTGATAAACTTTTTCAATTTTATTTCTTTTTCTTTTTTTTGTTACAAAAAGTACGGGTATAGTCCAATCTTTATTCATTGGTTTGGGTTGGTTATAGGAGGCTAGCGTGGACAGCTGCCCCAATACCCCCACACCAAACCCTTTTCTCATGGTTTGTATAAAATATAAACTGTTTACTATGATCTGCAAAAAACATGCAAACAAGTTTAAGATTTCGTAAAATCTTAGACCCTTTTCACACATGCGGACGATATGTCCGTATTTCATCCATCCGTTTGCGGATGAAATACGGACATACATGCATCCCTATGGGACAGACACCCGCTATTGTCCGCCTCCGCAAAAGTCAGATTCTGCAGACGGAGGAAAATCCTATTTTTCTATCCGTCTTCAGAGCGGATCGGATGAACACGGATAGACAGTCCGTGCTCATCCGATCCCCATAGAGGAGAGCGGAGAGCTGACAGGGCGGTCCCCGCACAGTGTGCAGAGACTGCCCTGTCCACAGCCGGCTCAGCGGGGACAACGGAGCGATCCCCGCTGAGCGAGCGGATCATCACGGGGCGGATCATTACTGATCCGCCCCGTGTGAAAGGGGCCTAAAGCTGTAGTTATAATACATCCAAACCTAATCACTAAAACATATATCTTTAACATATGAATTCAATTTCACAAGAAATGTACAGTATATACAGCTCTCATTAAAATAATAATGGGTAATTCCGCAGCTGTGATGCTGCTCATTCATAAAGGTACATCACACTGTTGTCACCGTAAGGCCGTGTACACACGCGCGGACTGTTTGCCCAACCTTGTTCGTCAAACAGTTTCGGCAAACAGTCCGCTCAAAATTTGCATGAGCGGACTTGCCCACACACGAGCGGACTGTTTCAACGAACTGTTTGCCAAACAGTCCGCTCAACTTTTGAAATGAACGGACTCGCCCACGTAAGGCGGAGGCAAATCCGCCCATTTCGAGCGCGTGTACAGGTAGGCGGGGCCCGCGAAGGAGACGTCGCGGGCTCCGCCGCCTGGAATGGGCTTAAAGGGGAACCCCAACGCCGAAAAAAATCGGCGTGGGGGTTCCCCCAAAGTCCACACCAGCCTTGTCCGAGCACGCTACCCGGCCGGCCAGGAAAGGGGGGCGAGCGAGCGCGGCCCCCCCACCCCAAAGCACCTTGTCCCCATGTTGATGAGGACAAGGGCCTCTTCCCGACAACCCTGGCCGTTGGTTGTCGGGGTCTGCGGGCGGGGGGCTTATCGGAATCCGGGAGCCCCCTTTAAGAAGGGGGCCCCCGGATACCGGCCCCCCACCCTATGTGAATGAGTATGGGGTACAATGTACCCCTACCCATTCACCTGTGAAATAAAGTACAAAAAAAAACACAACACAGGGGAAAAAATATTTTATTGCACAGCTCCGGGGGTCTTCCGTCTTCGGGGGTCTTCTCGCCGGACTCCTCCGCTATGTGTGTGTAGCTCTTTTACTAGCGGAGGAGTCCGGCTTTCTTCCTCCCCGCCGCCGGCCTCTTCTCCCGACTTCGGGGGTCTTGTCCCCCTCTTCGGTTCTTCTGCCGGGCCACCGCGCCTTCTTGTAGCTCTTTTACAGGCGGTGGCCCGGTCTTCTGTCGCCGCTGCCTTCCGTTCTTCTGTCGCCGCCTTCGGTTCTTCTGCCGGGCCACCGCGCCTTCTTGTAGCTCTTTTACAGGCGGTGGCCCGGTCTTCTGTCGCCGCTGTCGCTGTCGCCGCCTTCCGTTCTTGTTCTTCTTCTTGTTGTTCTTCTTCTTCTCCAGGCGATGTTGACACGTCGCTCCCTCCGGCCGGAATGCCAGGGACACGCTCCGCTGCCACTTATATAGTGACAATGGGGCGGTGTCACATGGTATATGTCACATGGGTTGGTCACATGGTGACCCCGCCCCCTTACGATGTCATAGTCCCCATGTGACATCAACCCATGTGACCAACCCATGTGACATATACCATGTGACCCCGCCCCATTGTCACTATATAAGTGACCGCACAGCGCGGCTCTGGCATTCCGGCCGGAGGGAGCGACGTGTCAACATCGCCTGGAGAAGAAGAAGAAGAACAAGAAGAAGAACAAGAACGGAAGGCGGCGACAGCGACAGCGGCGACAGAAGACCGGGCCACCGCCTGTAAAAGAGCTACAAGAAGGCGCGGTGGCCCGGCAGAAGAACCGAAGGCGGCGACAGAAGAACGGAAGGCAGCGGCGACAGAAGACCGGGCCACCGCCTGTAAAAGAGCTACAAGAAGGCGCGGTGGCCCGGCAGAAGAACCGAAGAGGGGGACAAGACCCCCGAAGTCGGGAGAAGAGGCCGGCGGCGGGGAGGAAGAAAGCCGGACTCCTCCGCTAGTAAAAGAGCTACACACACATAGCGGAGGAGTCCGGCGAGAAGACCCCCGAAGACGGAAGACCCCCGGAGCTGTGCAATAAAATATTTTTTCCCCTGTGTTGTGTTTTTTTTTGTACTTTATTTCACAGGTGAATGGGTAGGGGTACATTGTACCCCATACTCATTCACATAGGGTGGGGGGCCGGTATCCGGGGGCCCCCTTCTTAAAGGGGGCTCCCGGATTCCGATAAGCCCCCCGCCCGCAGACCCCGACAACCAACGGCCAGGGTTGTCGGGAAGAGGCCCTTGTCCTCATCAACATGGGGACAAGGTGCTTTGGGGTGGGGGGGCCGCGCGGCCCCCCCTTCCCCAAGGCACCCCCCCATGTTGAGGGCACGCGGCCTGGTACGGCTCAGGAGGGGGGGCGCGCTCGCTCGCCCCCCTTTCCTGGCCGGCCGGGTAGCGTGCTCGGACAAGGGTCTGGTGTGGACTTTGGGGGAACCCCCACGCCGATTTTTTTCGGCGTTGGGGTTCCCCTTTAAGCCCATTCCAGGCGGCGGAGCCCGCGACGTCTCCTTCGCGGGCCCCGCCTACCTGTACACGCGCTCGAAATGGGCGGACTTTCCGAGCGGGAACAGTCCGCTCATTTCGAAAGTACAGCGGACAGGCCCACACACGGGCGGACTGTTCGCTCAAACACAGTTTCAGCGGACAGTTTTTCGGAATTTCCGAAAGACTTTGTCCGTCCAACTGTCCGCTGAAACTGTCCGCTGAAAGCCCACACACGAGCGGACTGTCCGCCCAAACACTGTTCAGCGGACAAGGTTGGGCGAACAGTCCGCCCGTGTGTACGCGGCCTAAGAAAGCTTGTGTTAAGTAGATATGCAGCTGCAGCTCATCTAATATCTACGCTCCTTGCTTCTTAATAAAGAATACAGTGAGCACTATGCCATTCGTTTTATTTTATGCCTTACTTTATTACATTATTATGGGAGTCTATGTGGAATATGATATCCGAGAAAGATCCATCTATTGCTTTTTTTTTTTTTTTTTTGCTGAAAGCATTGTGCTTTAATTGAACCTATTATTTTTACACAAATGCATCACAAACTTGTCAAAAAAATTACATCTGAAAAATGTGAAAACATTTTTTTTAGACATGGTATTCCAGAAAGAGCAATATTTTCTAAAAGAAAAAGTGTCAGTTGTTTATTATGCACAATGCTTTAGCAGTTAGAATCTTTGAATTTCTGTTGAAGCAACCCAAGGACCATTGTTTGATAAAAAAACTTTCTGAAATACTATGTCTAAAAATGTTTTCAAGTTTTTCTGATGCAATTACCAAGTTTGTGATGCATTTGTGTAAAAATCATAGGTTCCCTTAATGCACATTGCATCAAAAAAAAAAAAAGCAATAGATGGATCTTTCTCGGATAACATATTTCAGCTAGACTCCCATAATAATGTAATAAAGTAAGGCATAAAGGAAAACAAATGGCATAGTGCTCACTGTATTCTTTATTAAGAAGCAAGGAGCGCAGATTAAAAAAAAACTAATAGATCAGAGTGTATATCATTAAAATTAACCATGTGGTATGACTGAGTAATAACACAGAGCATACCTCAACTATTGTGTTTGAAATTCTGGATGATGACACTTAAACTACTCACAGAATGATGTTGTCATCAGAAGCAGGCTCTGTCTTACCTGTTATGTCCCTAGGGGACTTCTTCAGAGAATAATGCTGTATTTTCAAGGGGAGGCATGCTTTTGCCAAATTAACACTGTATGGGAAACAAGTTCTATAGATCTCAGAAATTAAATTATCATTTAACATGTCATTTTACTAAGGTGAGCAGTGTGGCACATGATGGAGACTATTACACTGCACAGAGTGAGATAATATGATAAGAACACCTGATGATTCACTTGGGATTGGACTTTTTATATACCAATGTTCAATATAGTTTTTTTCGTGCATCATAACATTTGCACATATTTGCTTTATTAGCATGTGTTTTTTTCATATTTTAATCACTGAGGATTTTGTCTGGCTATATGCATTTATATTCTATGTATTATGGTTTCACATTCACTTTTGAGACATTTTATATCAGAATTATTTTGCACTATTGGGCCTTATTTTTATTTTTATTTTGTAGGTAGCTGTACTTACAATATATATCACAGAATGATGTGATGTGGATATACGCAATTGTTATAGATATCATCCTCATTTTAGGTTACATATTTCATTTACAGTGAGGTCCATGAATGATTTATTTAGTGTTATTGCACCCAATTATTTAGGCTTTGTTTGATCTGTTGCACCTATATCTGTTGTTTTTGTTTTATAGCGGTGCACTGTTTGGTTGTTTTGTCGTTTGTGTTAGGTGTAGTGAAAAATAGGATTTTTATAACAGCTTACCTGTAAAATCCTTTTCTTTGATGTACATCACGGGACACAGAGCCATAGTAGTTACTATGTGGGTTATAGGCCACCTTCAGGTGATGGACACTGGCACACCCTAAGACACAAAGTGCACTCCCTATATAACCTCTCTCACTACTGGGAGTACCTCAGTTTTATAGCAAAGCAATACATGTGTAAACCAAAGAAGAGAACCTCTGTGTCCCGTGATGTACTTCAAAGAAAAGGATTTTACTGGTAAGCTGTTATAAAAATCCTATTTTCTTATCGTACATCACAGGACATAGAGCCATAGTAGTTACTATGTGGCATGTTCCATAGCAATGTCAACTGAAGGGAGGGAGAAACAACAAAAGTAGGGCACCAAGAGACAAGAGGACTTATACTGCAGCCTGCAGTACACTGCGCCCAAAGGCGATATCCTCGTGACCTTTTAGCCCCTGTACACATGGTCAGACATTCTGACAACCAAATCCGTTGGATTTTGTCCGACGGATTTTGTCCGAAACTGTTGCATACACACAAAGTTGTCGGAAAATCCGATTGTACATAACGTGATGACGTTATTTCATTACGACGGGACTACGTTGAGGCTTGTAGCCAATAGCTTTGGTCTAGGAATTTGATCTGAGCATGCGTGGCACTTTGTCCATCGGAGTAGGCTACACATGATCGGAGTATGTCCGATCGGAGCATTTTGTCTGAAAATTTTACCGGCAAGTTGGAAAAGTTGGTCCGTCTAAATATCCGATGGAGACCACACACAGTCGGAATATCCGACAAAACGGTCCGATAGGACACATTCCGTTGGAATCTCCGACCGTGTATACAAGGGCTAACATCTTCTAGATAGAATCTGATAAATGTATGGACTGAAGACCAAGTTGCGGCCTTGCAGATCTGAGCCATGGAGGCTTGGTGATGCACTACCCAAGAAGCACTAACAGCCCTTTAATATGAAAAGAAGGAATTTTCCTCTTTAAACCATAAGCTTGAACAATCATTTGATCCATTTAGAAATAGTAGAATTCAACGCTGCCTGTCCTCTTTTAGGACCGTCTGACAACAAAAAAAAAACATCAGTTTTACGAATCTGAGCGGTCACTTTCACTCTCACCAAATCAAGAGAATGTAGTGACCTCTCTTCCACAGAACGAGGTTCTTTAAAAAATGAAGGCTGAACAATATCCTAGTTTAAATGAAAACCTGACACTTCCTTCGGTAGGAATTTAGGATGAGGCCGCAATGCAACCTTATCCTTATGAATAATAAAAAATGGCTCTTTACAAGAAAGAGCAGCCAACTCTGATACTCTTCTTGCAGAAGATATGGCAACCAAGAAAATTATTTTCCTTATCAAGAGGACTAAGGGAATAACTCATATTGGCTCAAAAGGCTGTTTTTGTAATGCCGACAGGACTAAATTTAAATCTCAAGGGTTCAGGGGCGGCCTAACTGGAGGATTAATCCACGTTACTCCCTGAATAAAGTTACAAACCAGAGAGTGTGAAGCAAGTGGTCATTGAAAAAATACTAATGAGGCCAACCCCTGGCCTTTGATAGTACTCAAGGCCAGCTTAATTTCTAATCCCATCTGTAGCAATTCAAGGATTCCTAGCTATGACATTTTTCCTGGGGTGCCAACCCCTGGATTCACACAAGGAGACATATGCCTTCCAGACTCTATAGTATATGACTCTGGAGGCCGGCTTCCTAGCATTAACCAAAGTAGAAACTACTGAAGCTGGCAGCCCACAGTCTTTCAGAATGTGGGTCTCAATAGCCAAACCATTAAGTTTAGTGTTTGTAAGATAGGATGGAATACCGGACCTTGTGAGAGAAGGCTTGGCCATAGTGGTAGGGGCCAAGGGTCCCCTACCGCCAGCTTTATGATCTTGGCAAACCAAAATCTCCTGGGCCACACTGGGGCCACAAGAATCGTGATGTCGAAATGTTGTTTTCTCCCCAAGATACAATATGATTCACCTCTCTCTGGGCCGCACAAGATTGGAGATTGGATCCTGACAGGACAATTCTGTAGTCTGAGTGTCCAGGCCTCTAGGGATAGGCTTACTGCTCGAATCTCTAGAATATTGATGGGCAAGGTCATCACTAATATGGACCATTTCCCTTGCACAGACGCTTCTTCCAGGACTGCTCTCCAGCCCAGAAGGCTGGCATCTGTTGTTACCACCTTCCAGGTGACTGGTAGAAAGGATTTTCCTTTTTGAAGATTCTTGGATATCTACCACCAATTGAGGCTCTGATGCACTTCAGGGGATAAATGCATAGGGAAGTCCAGAGCTTGGACCTTCTTGTTCCAAGTTGACAGGATACTGTTTCGCAGCAGTCTTGACTGAAAGTGCGCATAAGGAATGGCCTCGAAAGAAGCTACCATCTTTCCCAATAATTTCATGCAAAATCGAATAGAAGGATTCTTCTTTGTTTTGGCCAACTGAATCAGTTCCTCTATAGAACTGATCCTTCCCTGGGGCAAAAAAAAAATCTCTTCTGAACTGTATCTATGATCAGCAATCACCTTGATGATTTTAAGGAGTATTCCTCTAGGTTAAGAATCCAACCTAGGTATTTCAGGTAGCTGACTGTGGTGACCAAACTTTGGTTTAAGTGGGCTACAGACTGATCTATCAAGCGTAGATTGTCTAAGTAGGCTAATATCGTTATACCTTGAGCCCTTAGCCTGGCTAAAGGAAGTAAACACTCGAGGTGTAGTAGCTAGACCGAACGGCAGAGCTACAAACTGAAAATTAAGATTTTCTACCTCAAAGCTTATAAATTTATGGTGAGCGGGGAAATGGGCACATGGAGATAAGCATCCTTGATGTCGATTAACACCAGAAATTCTCCCCCTTGTAGGAGCGAGACTACTGATCGGATTGACGCCATGCGAAAATAACGGATATTCGATAACTGGTTTAGATCTTTGAGATCTAAAATGGGTCTGACATCCCCGTTTGGTTTTGAAACTGTGAAAACGTTTAAATAAAACCCTAATCTTTGCTCTTCCAAGGGGACCACCAATATCACTCTTTGAGACAAGAGATGATCCAACGCTTGACCTGAGAAAACGAGGAGACGGGAACTTCCGGAACTCTAGTTTGTAACCTAGAGAAACTGAGGAAGCCACCCATCTGTCTTGACATTGTTCCTGCTAGAACCTTGAAAACTGTAGAAGCCTTCCCCCCACTCGAGCGAACGGGGCGCCCCTTCATAAGGAGGCTTTAGTATTTTGTTTTGTGGGTTTCCTCCCCCGGTACTCTTTTGGCCCTGAGAATGACCCTGAGGTTTACCTCTTGAACCTGACAGTGGAGGCTGTCGTGAATGCCTGGAGGCTGATGCCTCTGATACTGGAGAAGAAGCACGTTTAAAAGAAAAATGCTTAAACTTCTTCTTAACAGGTAAAAGGGAACTTTTACCATTAGAAATTCTTTAGATATACTTATCCAGATTGTCTCCAAATAACCATTCACCATGAAATGGGAAACTGGCCAAGAGCTTTTTGCATGGCGCTTCGGCTGACCAATTTTTCAACCATAGGATTCTACGCACATGTACCAGCCCTAGCAAGAGCCGTGAGGCCTGGAGAATAGAATCTTTCATAGCGTCTACTGTAAAACACAACGCTTCTGATATCCTGGCCAAATTCTGGGCCTGCTGATCAGGAATAACCTTGAGTACCTCTATAAACTGGCCCTTTAAGGACTGAGATACTCTGATCACTGCCAGAGCAGGCTGAACCTGCGAGCAAAATATAGTTTTTAAAAAGGAATTCCATCTTCTTATCTGTTGGAGCCTTTAGCATATGAGCATTGTCTACTGGACAAGTCAGGTTTTTGTTTACAGAGGATATAGCAGCGTCAATTGCTGGAATTCCCCATTTCTATAGAACTCTTCCTCCATAGGATAAAGTATTGAAAAGTTTTTTTCGGAGGGGAAAAACTATTTATCTGGGTATTCCCACTCAGAATACATAAGCTTTTTTAGCCATGAATGGATAGGAAAAGCATGGGCAGATTGTGGAGGCTTTAGAGAACCCAAACCAGAAGTGGGCTCATCGACTGACTGCGTTACTGGCAGTAAAAATGTGGAGCGTACCAATTCAGTGAGAGATTGTCTATATTAGGTTCTTTCGGAAGGGGAGACATCAGCCTCTTTCTGGTCTTTTGAGAGAAATTCGGTATCTTTCACTCCTTGTTCCTCAGCATAAGGGTATGAGCAATGGATGGGGACCTGCAATGCTTAGTCTCTTAGTCTGGGATGCGATTAAAGCATTTTTTGCCCCAAACTTAAAATGGTTGAAGAAAAAACCTCCTTAGTAATATACACAGGGGCTGCAGTGTTAAGAGCAGCTGCAACAGTTGCCCCTCCTGATGGCTCACTCTGACCAGCCATATTACTCTCAGGGGAGGATGCCATCTTTTTTTAAAATGGTTTTAGGCTCCCGTGTGACTATAGTCCATCTAGAGCCCTTTTTTGAGGTGTTTTTAACCCCCCTTTCCGACCATAGCCCGATGCACAAAGTAGAGGTACTACCAGAAGGAATGCATCCACTAATTGAGCAGTAGTGCAGCTCTGCTGCTGCTATTAATGCTCAGCCTGATGCAGTAATAAATGTGTCAAAAGGAATGCCTGTGTTACCAAAACCTCTTACATGCCTTTGCTCTTGTGTCCCTCCGCAGCTTGCAATAGCAGCAATGGTGCTTTTTTAAAACACACCTCCCCGCGCTGGGTGTTGGAGGAGGCCACGCTGCGCTAAGTCCTGCCCTTTCTTTCAAAAAAGAGTTTTTCCTGCGCAAGCGCGGGCTTTGATCCTATGAGATCACAGGGAGAGAGTAATGGGGAAGGGGGGGCCTGGAAGCCGCCAAGTGGCATGCTGTTCACGCCAATTTAAGCGCTCCTTCCCCAAGAAGAGGAGAAGAAAAACAGCACAGGGGGGCGTCTGGTGGGTAAAACCCCTCCAGACTTACCGGAAGTCTGCTGCCAGTCGGAGGAAGAGAAAACTGCTGTTTCCTGGACACATTGTGAGCTCTCTGAGAAGCATGGGACAGCAAGTGCTCTATACAGCCCCCAGTGATGACACATTGGCATGACAACATTTACTAAATTAAAGAAGACATTCATAAGAAAATTTGTAAAAATGTCTTAGAAAACTCCACTTACCTTTCCCACCACAGGGTTTTCTGTGGTAAACCAACAGACCCAATCTTCACCCTTCACAGTGATTTCCGTTAAACCTTCAGGAGCTGGGGATCCTCTAGGAAACCCACAATCCTGGACCTGTAATAGCACCACCGCCAGTAAATCTTTATGGCCTTAATACCAAAAATACTGGATCCTGGGGTCCAGCTCTCTAAAAGAGAAGCGTTACCGGCAAGACCTCGTTCCTTCAGAAATGAGCCTCGGGTACCATTCAGTTTGGCCAAAAAGACACTTTGAATGGATCCGACTGCATAGCTAGCCCCAGGAAGGATTGCTCCAGTGGAGCTCAGCACAGCACTTCTTTACTCGCAACCAAAACCTTAGACACTGGTGAAAAAACGGAGGTACTCTCAGTAGTAGGGGGGTTATATATAGGCTCCAGGTGACGTCTTGATGATGAAACGCATAGGTTTGGTTATAGAACGTCTTTGCACTACCTCCGGTCAGGGCCGTTACAGCTTTTTTACATCGGCGCCTGCTACATATCTGCTATTTTGCATGCATTTTCATTTGTGATATGTGAGTACATTACTATTTTAAATCAATTCGTTTTATAAAACGATATCACGCTATGGGCATTCCTCTCTTCTATATGTGATAATCCGACGGAGTGTCAGCATTTGATAAGGAGAAAGGTTCCAGCCAATCCCACAGAGCTACATGGGGACTTACACTGTGAAAGCGAGATACCCCTGGGGGGGTAGGGCTATCTGGTGAGTGCAAAATCACTATCAGCACAGATAAGCTCACTGGCACTTTTGTCACCTGAAGGATTGATTGCAGCACTTCATGCAGGCACTGGATATCGTTTGCTGAGCACTATATTAACTATATTAATGGACTAATACAGAAATCGTTTTTAATACAAATTACTTTTATGTTTTTATATATTTATATTTTTCTTTGTGAAATCAGTTGTATGAACTATGTATTTATTCAAAATATAGTGCGGTTAGTTAAGTTTATACAGATCGCAATTTTGCAGGGGGTCTAACCCAGGGAGAATATACATATTAAATGGATTGTAGTGCGATTCTGCAAACTGCAAAACGCACAAATAAATGCATAGGTGTGAAAGTAGGGTAAATCTCTAAACAAAAGTGTAGCTTGGGAGCAAGCTCAAAGTATCCCAATATCCAGGGCATGGAACCAGTCATCCTTAGTAGTCCCACATGTGGGAAGAACAATTATTTTGCTTGTATAGATGTGGGAGGTTAAATGCCTTTCCAAGTATGTGGTACCCAAATGGCTGGTGTTTTTGCCATGCTTCATCTGCTAGTGGCTTGTGCTAAAAAAGGCCCACACAGCTGACCTGTGGGAAGTGGGCCAGGAGATAACAGCTCTACAATCTGATGGAATAGGTTCGCTGCTTTCTACTGTTTCATGATGGCTGCCTCTGGAGGACATGCTGCCTTGTTTGGGTTGTGCGTCCCCCTCACTTTCCTCTTCTGCTCTATCGGGCACCCAAGTAACATCAGTGACCTCATCATCATCCCCTTCATCCTCATCAACACTGGAGCCAACTTGGCAATATGCTGCGGCTGGGGGAATGTGCTATTTTGTTGTTTATTAGTGTTCTCCCTTCTCTGTAGGCTCATGTTACTCGATTCCTCAACCTCAGAACCAACATCAGAATCAAGTAATGCCTATGCATTGTCGAGAAGCAAATGGCTGACACTGTGTTCAAATAACTCAACTGACTCCTCCATGCATGATGCTGGGGCTATGGCAGGAGTAGCTGTGGACAAGGGGGCAGAATAAGCCGCTTTGGCAGCTGCAGAGGACTCCGCACTAGTCTCAGCTTGGGTGCTAGACGATGAGGATGGTTAAGTAAGCCAGTACAGCACTTCCTCTGCATGCTGTGGCTGGATAGCATGGGCAACATCAATAAACAGATAAAAATGGGCCCTGCCTGAGGATGGACCATGTCCACCTTTGCCTGTGGACACAGACACTGCTGATCCTCTCAAAGAGGCATGGGAACATCTGCCTTTCCTTGTTGGCCTCCCAGACATGATGGGGGGGGGGCTTATTACCTAAATTTAATAGAAACTGGGAAATGTGTGAATGGATGCACTTTATTCAATGAAAAGTGGTGTTTGGTGCACTTGAAATTGAGGACTGCCGCTGTGCCACTGACAGAAATGTAAAATAATAAATCAAAAAGGGGGAACAACAGCGTCACAGTCAGAAAAACTGCGGCTGACAATTTAAAAAAGGAGGCAGGCACAGGACAAAAAAACCCCCCAAAAAACACAGCAACCAAAATAAAAGGGGTATACAGCAGGGTATAATACAGCACTGTGTTAAACACTGCACTACACTATACTCACACTACACGCAGACTACACTAACACTACACTGACACTCTACACTCAGGGTCACAATAACACACTAACTCACTAGTAGCAACCAGAGCCCTGTTCTATCTCTCTCCACTACCACAACACACTGCAAAAGGTTCCTGTGGGAAGGAACCTTTTATAGTGTGGGGTGGGACTATGAACACTGAGCCATGATTAGCAAAGTCATCATGACGTTGTCCAATCATGGCTCTGACTGTGATCTGTGACATTATAAAAAATATTTTCCCTTTATAAGTGATCTTTCCTCTGTTCTCTGCACATAAGAGCTGGAGGAGGAGAAGCAACAGTACACTGATCTTTCCAATGAAAGGCTGTGTGTGTGTGTGTGTGTGTGTGTGTGTGTGTGTGTGTGTGTGTGTGTGTGTGTGTGTCTGTAAGCGAGGGCAAGTCTGATCATTAGAGAAGAGCAAGCTTAGTAGCACAGATAGGGAACTGACCATAGTGTGTTCTGCTTAGTATGCTCAGTTTTTAATAGGAAAGCAGAGGGACTGGCAGGAACAGCAGGGATTTCACACTAATGAAGCAATACAAAGAGAACAGGATATTTTTTCATACAAGTACATGATACAGCAGGCACATATCAGGAATATGAAATGTTGGTGTAACAAACGCTTTAAATCTCCTAGTACATCTAATGCCGTGTACTAACGACCAGACTAGGTCAGACAGACTTCCGACGGACTTTCCGAACAGAATTGGACACACAAAATCACACCAAAGTCCGACAGTTTCGACCGTGATGATGTACAACTGGCCTAGAATAAGGAAGTTCATAGACAGTAGCCAATGGCTGCCCTGGCGTGGGTTTTCGTCGGACTAGCATACAGACAAACAGATTTTTTGACCGGACTCGAGTCTGTCGGAAAGATTTGAAATATGTTCTAAATGTCTGCTTTTTCGACAGCAAAGGTCTGATGAAGCCCACACACAATCGCATTGTCCGACGGATTCATTGCGTCGGACCTTTGCTGACGAAAAGTCCAGCCGTGTGTACACGGCATAACACTCTCCACCTCCCCAGACTTACAATGCTGCTGTGCAAATCTGCCACTTGTGTTCCTTCAATCAGAGTGCTGTCTACAAAAGAGGTGTGTTACTGGCCAGATCACAAGATGAAAAAATATAGAGGGAAAAAGCCTAAAAAAAGGAAACTAATACAGCCACTAAGTCTAATGATTGCTAAGCTGCAATATATAACATTTTTGTTTTATACCACTGTAGATGTGTAATGCCCCGTACACACGAGCAGACTTTTCGACATCAAAGGTCCGACGGAACAATTCCGGCAGACCATTCGATCGTGTGTGGGCTGCAGCAGACTTTAGATTTGTAAAAATCCGACAGACTTTAGAAATGGAACATGTTTCAAATTTTTCCACCGGAACTCCGCCGGACCCAGTTCCTACCGAGAAATCCGCTCGTGTGTATGCTAGTCCGACTGACAAAAACCAACGCTAGGGCAGCTATTGGCTACTGGCTATGAACTTCCTTATTCTAGTCCGGTCGTACGTCATCACGTTCGAATCCGTCGGACTTTGGTGTAATTGTGTGTGGCCAAGTCCGTTCATTCGGAAAGTCCGTCAGAACTCTGTCAGAACTCCGTCAGAACGCTGTCGAAAGTCTGTCGGACCTAGTCCCTCGAAAAGTCCGGTCATGTGTACGTGGCATTAGAGGAGAAATTGTCCCTCTATGCAGATGATGCCCTTATATATTTACATGATGTAGGCCCTTCCCTTGTGACTGCCCTTGAACATTTTAACACTTTTGGTGTTGTCTCTAGATTACGTATAATTTGGTCTAGGTTTGTGCTAGTTCTTTTGGATCCTTAGGCTCAGATGCTTGTGTATTCAGTAAATGCTTGGGAATTAAAAGGAAAGGAGAGAGAGAGGGGGAAAGAGGGGAGGAGGGTGGTTCCAGGGGTTATACTGGTGACGGTCCAGGTGCAGACCAGTAAGAGTGTTGTAGGGTGGGTTAGGACTCCAGGAGGGAGGCATCACGATTAGCAGACAAGTATTTGTCAATGTAGGGATGCCAAAATGTAAACTTTAGTGTACCATCTCACCTTGTCCTGGAGTGTCTTCTCAAGCTTAACGTATACCTTTGTTTTTGGTAGAGATCATGTAACAGCGACTTCCATGATCTGATGATTAGTTTGGATCCTTGTCAGCTCTGAGGGCGTGACATTTTAAAAAAGCTGTCTGTGGGTCATTGTGAATGAACTTTTAAAATAAATGGAACAAGATTGGGGACAAGTCCACCATGTATGTAAGTATGTACCAGGCATTTCCTTGTCCCTGATGGGTACAGTAGGTGCCGCCGATATTGTGTTTCCAGCACCGATATTGTGTTTCCAGCGTGATTCCGTCATGCAGGTTCTCGGTGACAGGCTTCTTGAACCAGCGCGATCCTGTCGCGCTGGCTGCAATAGGAAAATGTGACATTTTCCTATAGCATAGAGCACAAGAAATAAGCGACAATGTCGCCTCTCTAATAAGACCTGCATGCCTTCAGGGGCATACCAGGCCCTTAGGTCTGGTAGGGATTTTAAGGGGAACCCCCCTACGCCAAAAAAACGCAGAAAAAACGGCGTGGGGATCCCCACAATATCCATACCAGACCCTTATCCGAGCACGCAGCCCAGCCGGTCAGGAAAGGGGGTGGGGACGAGCGAGCACCCCCCCCCCCTCCTGAGCCGTACCAGGCCGCATGCCCTCAACATGAGGAGTGGGTGCTTTGGGGAAGGGGGCGCCCTGCGGCCCCCCCACCCCAAAGCACCTTGTCCCCATGTTGATGAGGACAAGGGCCTCTTCCCGTCAACCCGGGCCATTGGTTGTCAGGGTCTGCGGGCGGGGGGCTTATCGGAATCTGGGAGCCCCCTTTAGTAAGGAGGCCCCCAGATCCCGGCCCCCCACCATATGTGAATGAGTATGGGGTAAAAAAGTGTCAATTAAAAAAAACACACAACACAGGTTTTCAAAGTAATTTATTAGGCAGCTCCGGGGTCTTCTTCCAACTTCGGGGGTCTTCTCGCTGGGCTCCTCCACTATCTTCTGCTCTTTTGCCGCCCTTTTGCTAGCGGAGGAGCCCGGCTTTCTCCTTTCGTCGTCGTCGTTATCCTGGGGTCTTCTTCCGACTCCTTTGCGCTCTCCGGTGTCTTCTCCACGCTCTTCGGCCTCTTCTACCGCTCTCCGGCGTCTTCTCCTGCTTTCCTGCATCTTCTCCTGCTCTCCGGTTCTTCTTCCTGGCTCCTCCGCTATCTTCTTCTAGCTCTTTTACTAGCGGAGGGGCCCGGTCTCCTCCGTCCTATTTCCCCAAAGCACCCACCCATGTTGAGGGCATGCGGCCTGGTACGGCTCGGGGGGGGGGCACTTGCTCATTCCCACCCCCTTTCCTGACCGGCTGGGCTGCGTACTCAGATAAGGGTCTGGTTTGGATTTTGGGGGGGAACCCCAGGCCATTTTTTTGGCATAGGGGGGTTCCCCTTAAAATCCCTACCAGACCTAAGGGCCTGGTATGCCTCTGGGGGGGGGGACCCATGCCGGTTTTTTGTTTAAAATTTGGCGTGGAGTTCTCCCTTAAGATTCATACCAAATACAGTGGCTGGTATTGGCAGGAATCCAAGTGGATCCCTGCACCAGTGTGAACCTGGCCTCAATGTCAGCGATACTTGTCACTCATCGGGAAAGGAAACGAAAACATATTCCTTTCCCAGTGGGTGTCTGCTTAGCGCTGGCTCCCGCAACGGGGCTCGCAGGGTTTCAATCTCACCGATAAAAGCGGTGAGATTGACACAATATTGTGGGCACCTACTGTAGTTGGGTAGCCTGGAATGTACTTCGCTATACTATAGGGTACTAATTACTATCCTGATTGTATATTATAGGATGTTTCCAGTACTGGAACATTTTGGAATACCTTGTCGTCGTCTGTCAAATATCTGACCAGCCTTTGGGCGTAAGGTCTAAAGTTAGATCAGTTGTCCATTTGGCTATGTATTTCAGAGGAGGTTGTGGAGTAGACAGCAGGGCTATATAGAATTTAGGGATCACTCCCTTTGCATGTGGATCCGACATACATAATTGTTTGTACATGGACATAGGGCTAAAGTCTATACTGGGTAATAGTGTTGCAGAGGAGAAATGCTTTATTTGAAGGTATCTAAAGATCTCAGAGCTGGGAAGTATACATTGGCTTTGTAAGTTTGGGAATGATTGGAAGAACTTGGATGTAACCAGGTTGGTGCAGTTAGATTAGCCATAGATATGTCTAATGATAAAATAAGGAAGGTGGGGCCGCCGCCGGGTAAAAATCCCGATTGTGGTTTATGTTTTACTTTGGCTCACATAAGAGGTGAGAGGTTTGGAAGAGTGGCCTCTGTTATGAAGGATGAGCCAAAGTAAATTGTCTATGGTGTGGGGCTGTCAGGGCCTGGATCTGGACCTGGAACCTCTGCTGTGTCTGGCAATGTCTCTTCTTCTTGAGCCACCTGGGATGCTGGACAGCTTCCTGGACAATCTTGCATTAAACCTTGTTTCACTTGAACCTTTGCTCCTCCCAGGAATTTCCTATTTTAGACATGTCTTTGCACTTCTATTGTGCTTTCTCCAGGCAATATCTTGCTCTTGTCACCCATACTGCTGTCTGTATTTTCACTACCATCCAATAGCAATCTTTGGCTTGTTCCTTGACTACACTTCTGCTTGATACCTACCTGCTATATCTGCTACTGGACCCTGGCTTGCTCATCTTCTGGTGGAGCAATCCTGAGGATCGCAACATAGTACTAACACACAGCAAACCCCATCTCCACCATCCGTATATCTGGTGAATACCAGTCAGTACTTAGACCCTCCGCACCTCAGATGAGCATGCGTCATCTGCCAGGGTGACCAGCTTGTATATCTATTAGACATGTGCAATTTAGACATGTGCAGACTGAAATATCTCGTTTCGGAATTTTGTTTTCGTCCGAAAAATTAATTTATTTAGTTAGTCCCGAAATTCGTTTTTATTTATTTTGTTTTTCGTAAAAAAAATGCATTAGTCCGAAAATCCAAATGAATTACGGTCAAATCTGTCATTGATGGCTTATGGTGTCTGTCGGAATGTTTAAAGAAGATTCGACAGAGCAGCGAAACTCACTTATGATGCTGCAATCATACATTCCCAGTCGAATATTTCTACTACAAGCTGTAGTAGGATTCTAATGTTGTATGTCTTCTATGTTTTTTTTTTAAGGCTATTTGCATTGCACACAGGTCATTAGCATTAGCATTAAGAAAAAAAAATTAAGAAACAAAATGCGTGGGGGTCCCCCGAAATTCCATACCAGGCTCACCGGGTCTGGTATGGATATTAAGGAGAACCCCGTGGCAAAAAAAATGGCGTGGGGGGCCCCCCTCAAAATCCGTACCAGTCCCTTCAGGTCTGGTATGGATTTTGAGGGGAACCCCGTGCCAAAAAAAAAAAGGGCATGGGGTCCCCCTCAAAATCCATACCAGGCCCTTCAGGTCTGGCATGGATTTCAAGGGGAACACCACGCCAAAAAAAAAATGGTGTTGGGGTCCCCCTCAAAATCCATACCAGAGCCTTATCCGAGCATGCAACCTAGCAGGCCGCAAGAAAAGAGGGGGGACGAGAGAGCGCCCCCCCTCCTGAACCATACCAGGCCACATGCCCTCAACATTGGAAGGGTGCTTTGAGGTAGCCCCTCAATGCACCTTGTCCCCATGTTGACTAGGATAAGGGCCTCATCTCCACAACCCTGGCCGGTGGTTGTGGGGGTCTGTGGGCGGGGGGGCTTATAGGAATCTGGAAGCCCCCTTTAACAAGTGGACCCCCAGATCCCGGCCTCCCCCCTGTGTGAAATGGTAAGGGGGTACAAATGTACCCCTACCATTTCACCAAAAAAGTGACAAAAAAGTGTTAAAAATTACAGGAGACGGTCTTTGACAATTCCTTTATTAAAGTCTTCTTTCATCTTCTTTCTTCTGGTCTTCTTCCTTCTTCTTTTCTTCATCCTTCAGTTTCTTCCTCCATCTTCTTCTTCCTCCGATCCTCTTCTTCCTCTGATCCCCTTCTTCTTGGTCCAGTGTTCTTGTCCAGCATCTTCCTCCACGGCATCTCTTCTTGGTTCTCGGGCTGCTCCGCGCAATGGGAGGCTCCCGCTGTGTGACGCTTCTCTTCTTTTATAATGGAGGGTGGGGCCACTTGGTGACTCCGCCCCTCCCTCTGACACACGGTTCCATGACACCTGGTATGGTTCAGGGGGGGCGCTATCTCATTCCCCCCCCTCTTTTCCTGTGGCCTGCCAGGTTGCGTGCTCGGATAAGGGTCTGGTATGGATTTTGAGGGGGACCCTACGCCATTTTTTTATTTTTTGCCACGAGGTTCCCCTTAAAATCCATGCCAGACCTGAAGCGTCGTGTTGCCTCTGTGTGAATGAATGTGTGATACAAGTTCAATAAACACAGATTGTTATTGTTAGAGTCACGTCGAATCTCCTATTTGTATCGAACTGTGTCAAAACGAAAATAAAGCAAAACGAAAATACCTGAAATTCAGACGAAAATGCATTCGGATGAAAAGGAATGCACAATGTCTAGTGCAATTCATTTCGGTCCGAATACAAATTCAGACAACATTTTGGTTATTGGGAAGTATCTGAATCTCCGAAATGAAATATTAATGAATAGTATTAAATTTAGTTGAAATTCATTAAAATCCGTTTATAACGAATTCCAAATTATCAGATTGATTAGAATTTGAAGCGGTCAAAAAATGATCGACAGATTCTAATTGTGGGTAAAAAATATCTGGTTGTTAAGCAGTGGGCTGCCGTTTCCTTAACAACTGATGAGTCATCAACTGTCAGCCGGCTTCCTCACTGATGGTTGCAATGTAAACAAAACAACTCTGGCAATAGAAAATCCTGAAAAAAAAAGCGTGCCCCCCCCCCCCCAATTAATACCAGACCGTTTGGGTTTGGTTTGGGTTCTAAGGGGAACTCCATGCAGAAATGAAAACAAAAATAAAATAAATGGCGTGGCAATGCAGCCCGACAGGTCAGGAAACCATACCAAGCCACATGCCTCCCCCCCTTGTCCCCATGTTGTTGATGACAAAGCCCTCATCCCCCTGGATGTGGGGGGTCAAGGGCAGGGGGTCAAGGGTCTGGTATTGCTTGGGGGCGGGACCCGGTGCTGTTTTTTTTTATTTTATTTTCTATTGCCGACATTGTTTTGTTTACATTTCAGCTGTCAGTGGGGAAGCCAGCTGACAGCTGATGGCTGTTAAGGACGTGGTGGCTGGCCGGTTGCTTAACAACGAGCTGTTCTTCACACAGAATTCAAATTGGTCGATAATTTTTCAACCAATACAAATTCTAATTGTTCTGAAAATTTATTTAGTTAGAAAATGAATAAACAAAAATCACAATAAGCAAATTCAAAAATGAATTTGATCGATCCTTATGTTAACTCCTTCCCTGCCATTATCATTAGTACAGTGACAGTGCATATGTTTAGCACTGATCACTGTAATAATGTCACTGGTCCCCAAAAAAGTGTCAAAAGTGTTAGGTGTCCGATCTGTCTGCCACAATATTGCAGTCCCCCACTATAAGTTTCTGATTACTAGTAAAAAAAATTAAAAATATATAAATAACCCATAATTTGTAGACGCTATAACTTTTGCACAAACTGGTCAATGTATGCTTATTTGGGATTTTTTTACCAAAATATGAAGCAAAATACATACTGGCCTAAATTGATGAAGAAATTATATTTTGAGGTGATAAAATACCACCAAAAGAAAGCTCCATTTGTGGGAAAAAAGACATCAATATTATTTGGGTACAACGTTGCATGACCGCGCAATTGTCAGTTAAAATAACACAGTGCTGTATAGCAAAAAATGGCCATGTTAGGCAGGGGTTAAACCTTCTGGAGGTGAAGTGGTTAAACAAAAAGCTTTGCTTATACTTCTCCTTTAATGACGATGTCCCATGGAAGGCTAGTCTGTCTCCTCGTTAGTGCTCTATGCACGCGGTCTATCTCAAGGTGTTCTATGGGTACAGACAGCATCATCTTCTGGAACATCGCTATAACTGTATATTGCAAGTCTAGCACAGTCTTTGGAACACGACGAAGAAGCAGATTGGTGTGTCTAGAGTGGTTTTCAGCATCTTCTAGACTTGATAGAAGGGTTTCTCTTTAACCACTTGGGATCCGCGCTATTGCAAAATGACGGCAATAGCGCGGACCCACATTTTCGGGACTACGTCTATTGACGTAGTCCCGGTTACGAGCGGCCTGCGCGCCCCCTGAGGGGCGCGCGCGGCGCGCTCTGTGATCGGCGAGTCCGTGAGACTCGCCTGATCACCGATCCGTGTAAGGGGTCGATCCCGACCCCTTATCACGTGATCAGCTGTCAGCCAATGACAGCTGATCATGTGATAAAACGGAGCCGGTAATCAGCTAGTATTCCTCCTCGCGCTGACAGCGCGAGGAGAAAAAAAAAAAGCCGATCGCCGGCGGCCGTGTTCGGGACATCAGTCCCGATCACGGCCAGCAATTTAAAAGGACACCTGCCCCCTGCCAGTGCCCACCTGCCACCCGCAGTGCCATCCTGAAATAAAGTAAGTGCCCCCCTGTCAGTGCCACCCAGCAGTGCCCATAGTGCCCACAGTGCCACCCAGCAGTGCCCACAGTGCCACCCAGCAGTGCCCACAGTGCCACCCACAGTGCCACCCAGCAGTGCCACCCACAGTGCCACCCAAAATCTGCCTCAGGTGCTGCACCCCAGTGCCGCCCATCAGTGCCCAGCAGTGCCGCCCATCAGTGCCCAGCAGTGCCGCCCATCAGTGCCCAGCAGTGCCACCTATCAGAGCCACCTATCAGTGCCACCTATCAGTGCCCATCAGTCCCATCTATCTGTGGTACCTATCAGTGCCCATCCGTGCCACCCATCCGTGCCACTTATCCGTGCCACCCATCCGTGCCATCTTATCTGTGCCCATCTTTGCCCATCAGTGCCGCCTTATCTGTGCCCATCGGTGCCGCCTTATCTGTGCCTATTAGTGCCGCCTTAACTATGCCTATCAGTGCCCACCAGTGCAGCCTATCAGTGCCCACCAATGCAGCCCATCAGTGCCCACCAATGCAGCCCATCAGTGCCCACCAATGCAGCCTATCAGTGCCGCCTAATCAGCGCACTTCAATGAAGGAGAAAAATGACCCGTTTGCAAAATTTTATAACAAACTATTAAAACATGATTTATTATTTTTTTTTTTTGCATCTTTTTTTGTTTGTTTAGCAAAAAATAAAACTCCGAGCTGTAACTAAATACCACCAAAAGAAAGCTCTATTTGTGGGAAAAAAATGATAAAAAATTCATTTGGGTACAGTGTTGTATGGCCGCGCAATTGTCATTCAAAGTGCATCAGCGCTGAAAGCTGAAAATTGGTCTGGGACTGAGGGGGGTTTAAGTGCCCAGTAAGCAAGTGGTTAAAGGCACTCGGGTCTGTAGTGTCCTTTAATGCCTTTTTAAAGACTGCTTCAATCTGCAGCAGGTCCCTCAGAGTGCTGGGATATCTGGATAATCAGAGAGCTTCTAGGGTTAAACTCAGCTTCAGCTTCGTCCTCGCTGGAATAGGCAGGCAGCGGTTCTGCTTGTGGCTTAGTAGCCATTTTAGCGGAGGCCTGTTCAAGGGCATCTTTGATTGTTTTGGGCTTCTGCTATGCCTGGGAACCAGTGAGAACCATCTCCTGCAGATGAGAGTGGCAGTGGCTGTATGTGTAGAGCTGGGCGCATGTGGCCATTAGGCTTGGCTGTCCTGGGTAAAATAAGTAATGAACACGTCACCATTTTACTAGGTAAATATAGTTCTAAAGGTGCTATTGACATTAAATTTTCACCACATGTTGGTAACAACCCATACAATCCATACATACAAGGAAACCAAAACAAATAAGTTCAGAAATTAAGTTATGTGTAATAAAATGGAATGACACAGTGAAAAAGTATTGAACGCATAAAGAAAGGGGGGTGCAAAAAAAGCATAGCAATCCAAGGCACCAGTCTATCAGTAATTCGAAAGCAATCCTGCCCATTGTCAGTGAAAATTAATATCAGTCCTTCAAACTTCTGAATGTTCCAGTGAGCACTGTTGAGGGCATAATCCGGAAGTGGAAAGAACCTAATTTAACCATAAACTGGCCATGATCAGGTGCTCCTCACAAAATTTCTGACAGAAGAGTGAAAAGAATTATCAGAAGAATTGTCCAAGAGCCAAGGACCACTTGTGGAGAGCTTCAGAAAGACATGGAATTAGCAGGTACAATTGTTTCAAAGAAAATAATTCACTCAACTGCCATGGCCTGTATGGACACTCACTGCGCAAGACTCTATTGCTAAAGAAAAAGCATGTTGAAGCTTGTTTAAAGATTGCTGCACAACATTTAGACAAGGCCATGAAATACTGGGATCATTTAGTCTGGTCAGATAAGACCAAAATTGAACTCTTTGGATGCTATAATGCACACCATGTTTGGAGGTTAAATGGCACTGCACATCACCCCAAAAACATCATACCAACAGTAAAGTTTGGAGGTGAGAACGTGTGTGTGAGGGGCTGTTTTTTAGCATACAGTACTGGCAAACATATCATCATATCATATCACAATCATATCTTTGAAGGAAGGATGAATGGAAAAATGTACCAAGAATTATTGATAAAAATCTGCTGCCTCTACCAGGATGACAAAACCTGCAAGACAATGATTCCAAACAAAGCAAAGAAAACTCAACTGGTTTCAAGGAAAAAATAAATAAATCTGCTAGAATGGCCCAGCCAATCACTTGACTTGAATCCAACAGAAAATCTATGGAAAGAACTAAAAATCAGAGTTCATAGAAGAGGCCCACAGAACCTTCAAGATTTGAAGACTGTGGGGAAGAATTGGCCAAAATCAAACCTGAGCAATGCATGCGACTAATTACTCCATACAGGAGGGGGTCTTGAAGCTGTCATTACCAACAAAGGATTTTGTATGAAGTATTAAATAAATGTTCAATACTTTTTCCCTGTGTCAGTCTATTTTAATACACTTATCGTAATTTTCAGAAACCACAGCAAATCAAAACTGATTTGTTTTGGTTTCTTAGTATGTATGGATTGCATGGGTGAAAATGTCATGTCAATAGCACCTTTAGAAATATATTTACCTAGAAAAATGATGATGCGTTCAATAGTTATTTTACCTGTTATATATATATATATATATATATATATATATATATATATATATATATATATATATATATATATAATGTATGAAGAAAAATTACTAATTTGCAAAATGTTGTAGCAGAAACAAAGAAAAAATATTTTTTTTTACTTATAGCGCAAAAAAAAACTGTGGTTATTAAATACCACCAAAAGAAAGCTCTATTTGTGTGAAAAAAGCACCAAAATTTCACATGGGTACAGTGTTTAATAACTGAGTAATTGTCATTCAAAATGTTAGAGCACTGAATGCTGAAAATTGGCCTGGTTAGGAAGGGGGTATAAGTGCCCAGTGGGCAAGTGGTTAACCACTTAAAGTGGTGTTGCCACCAAAAAATTAAAAGCTGCTTAAAATTCATTAAAAAAATGTAAAAAAAATAATTGGCAAAAAAAAAAATGTTTTTACTCACCTCTAAATACCGGTTGCTAGGGGGTCCCTCGTAATCTGCCTTCTTCATTGCCCGGGCTGGTGACATCACTTCCCCTCGCGCCACACACGTGACAGGTCCCAGGTGACTGTACGGCGTATCACGGTGCCCTGTGCCGCTCGCGCATGCGCAGTGGGTGCCCGGCTGTGAATCCACAGCCGGGTGCCCACAGTATGCATGACGGCGCCGCTCGCGGAGCGGGGAACGAGGGGGGGCTTCGTTCCCCCGCATCGCTGGACCCTGGGGCAGGTAAATGTCCGATTATTAAAAGCCAGCAGCTGCAGTATTTGTAGCTGCTGACTTTTCATTTTTTTTTTTTTAGGGGTACCCCACTTTAAGGACTGCCTCACGCCGATGTACGTCAGCAGAATTGCACAGCTGGGCACAAGCACGTACCAGTACGTTGCTTTTTAAGTGCCCAGCTGTGGGTCAGGGGCGCGCTTCTAACACGGTCCTGTGCTCCGTGACCGTGGCCGTGGGACCAGTGGACCTGATTGCCGCTGATGTCCCACAATCGGGTCACAGAGCTGAAAAACAAACCTCTCCCCGTGCTTCCCTGTGTGACTGTCACCGATCGTCTCTTCCCTTTTATATGCCAGGCCACGCCCCCTACAATAAAAAAAACACATTAATTCATACATAACACCTACACTGCCCCCTAGTGGTTAACTCCTTCACTGCCAGTGTCATTTACACAGGAATCAGTGCATTTAAATAGCACTGATTGCTTTATAAATGACAATGGTTCCAAAAATGTGTCAAAAATGTCAGATGTGTCCACCATAATGTCGCAGTCACAATAAAAATCGCTGATCGCCACCATTACAAGTAAAAAAAAAATAATAATAAAAATGCTATAAAACTATCCCCTATTTTGTAAACGCTATAACTTTTGCGCAAACCAATCAATAATCGCTAATTGCGATTTTTTTTACCAAAAATATGTAGAAGAATACGTATAGGCCTCAACTGAGGAAAAAAAAGTTTTTTTATATATTTTTGGGGGAATATTTATTATAGCAAAAAGTAAAAAATATTGCATTTTTTTCAAAATTATCGCCCTATTTTTGTTTATAGCACAAAAAATTAAATTTGCAGAGGTGATCAAATACCACCAAAAGAAAGCTCTATGTGTGAGAAAAAAAGGACACCAATTTTGTTTGGGAGCCACGTCGCACGACCGCACAATTATCAGTTAAAGTGACGCAGTGCCAAATCGCAAAAAAGGAGCTTGGTCCTTTGGCTGCAAATTGGTCCGGGGCTTAAGTGGTTAAACTTCTCCACAACTTTATCCTTGACCTGTCTGGTGTGTTTCTTGGCCTTCATGATGCAGTTTATTCACTAAGGTTCTCTAATAAACCTCTGAGGCCTTCAGCTGTATTTATACTGAGATTAAATTACAAACAGGAGGACTCTATTTACTAATTAGGTAACTCTTGAAGGCAACTAGATTTTAGTTAGGGGTATCCGAGTAAAGGGGACTGAATTTAAATGCACACCACACTTTTCAGATATATATTTGCAAAAAAATGTGAAAGCCATTTATCATTTTCCTTCCATTTTACAATTATGTGCTACTTTGTGTTGGCCTATCACATAAAATCCCAATAAAATTACATTTACATTTTTGGTTGTAACATGACAAAATGTGGAAAATTTCAAGGGGTATGAATACTTTTTCAAGGCACTGTATATAAATATATATATATATATATATATATATATATATATATATATATATATATTTATATATTTATATATACAGTCATGGCCCTAAATTGTTGGCACCCCAGAAATGTTTCAAGAAAATCAAGTATTTCTCACACAAAAGTATTGCAGTAACACATGTTTTGCTATACACGTGTTTATTCCCTTTGTGTGTATTGGAACAAAACAAAAAAAGGGAGGAAAGAAGAGCAAACTGGTCATAATGTCACACAAAATTCTAAAAATGGGCTGGCCAAAATTCTTGGCACCCTTTCAAAATGGTGGATAAATAAGATTGTTTCAAGCATGTGATGCTCCTTAAAGCCCCTTTCACACCGAGGCGGTTTTCAGGCGATACAACGCTAAAAATAGAGCCTGTGTAGCGCCTGAAAAAACCGCCCCCTTTCACTACAGTATGAAAGACAGAGGGCTTTCACACTGGAGTGGTGCGCTGGCAGGACGGTGAAAAAATTCCTGCTAGCCGCATCTTTGGAGCGGTGAAGGAGCAGTGTATTCACCGCTCCTAAGCGGCGCTTTGCCGGCAGTTTTAACCCTTTTTCGGCCGCTAGTAGGGGTTAAAACCGCCCGCTAGCGGCCGCATGCCGCCACTAAAATAATGGCGCCCGCACTACCCCAGTGTGAAAGGGGCCTTAAACTCACCTGGGGCAAGTGACAGGTGTGGGCAATATAAAAGTCACACCTGAAAACAGATAAAAAGGAGAGAAGTTCACTTAGTCTTTGCATTGTGTGTCTGTGTGTGCCACACTAAGCATGGACAACAGAAAGAGGAGAAGAGAACTGTCTGAGGACTTGAGAACCAAAATTGTGGAAAAATATTAACAATCTCAAGGTTACAAGTCCATATCCAGAGATCTAGATTTGCCTTTGTCCACAGTGCGCAGCATTATCAAGAAGTTTGCAACCCATGGCATTGTAGCTAATCTCTCTGGGCGTGTACGGAAGAGAAAAATTCATGAAAGGTTGCAATGCAGGATAGTCCGGATGGTGGATACACAGCCCCAAACAAGTTTCAAAGAAATTCAAGGTGTTCTGCAGGCTCAGGGAGCATCAGTGTCAGTGCAAACTATCCATCGACATTTAAATGAAATGAAACGCTATGGCTGGAGACCCAGGAGGACCCCGCTGCTGATACAGAGATATAAAAAAGCAAAACTACAGTTTGCCAAAGGGTACTTGAGTAAGCCAAAATCCTCCTGGGAAAAAGTCTTGTGGGCAGATGAGACCAAGATTTTTGGTAAAGCACATCATTCTACTGTTTACTGAAAATGGAATGAGGCCTACAAAGAAAAGAACACAGTACCTACAGTGAAATATGATGGAGGTTCAATGATGTTTTGGGGTTGTTTTGCTGCCTCTGGCACTAGGTGCCTTGAATGTGTGCAAGTCATCATGAAATCTGAGGATTACCAAAGGATTTTGGGTCGCACTGTAGAGCCCAGTGTCAGAAAGCTGGGTTTTTGCGTCCGAGATCTTGTGTCTTCCAGCAGTGACCCCAAACAAAAATCACCCAGAAATGGATGGCAACAAAGCACTGGAGAGTTCTAAAGTGGCCAGCAATGAGTCCAGATCTAAATCCCATTGAACACCTGTAGAGAGATCTTAAAATTGCTGTTGGGAAAAGGAAAGTGATCCAAAATTCCGGGTGAGAAGTGTAAGAAGCTTATTGATGGTTATAGGAAGCGACTGATTTCAGTTATTTTTTCCAAAGGGTGTGCAACCAAATATTAAGTTAAGAGTGCCAAGAATTTTGACCAGCCCATTTTTGGAGTTTGAGTGTGTGACATTATGTCCAATTTGCTTTTTTCCTCCCTTTTTTTGCTTTGTTCCAATACACACAAAGGGAATAAACATGTGTATAGCAAAATGTGTTACTGCAATACTTTTGTGTGAGAAACTTGATTTTCTTGAAAAATTTCTGGGGTGCCAACAATTTCGCCCATGACTGTATATATATATATATATATATATATATATATATATATATATATATATATATATATATACACATACATACATACACTATATTAACAAGAGTATTGGGGTGCCTACCTTTACACGCACATGAACTTTAATGGCATCCCAGTGTTAGTCTGTAGGATTCAATATTGAGTTGGCCCACTCTTTGCAGCTATAACAGCTTCAACTTTTCTGGGAAGGCTGTAAACAAGAGGTGTGTCTATGGTAATGTTTGACCATTCTTCCAGAAACACATTTGTGAGGTCAGGCACTGATGTGGATGAGAAAGCCTGGCTTGCAGTCTCCGCTCTAATTCATCCCAAAGGTGTTCTATCGGTTTGAGGTCATAACTCTGTGCAGGCCAGTCAAGGGTCTCCACCCCAAACTAGCTCATCCATGTCCTATGGACCTTGCATTGTGCACTGGTGAGCAGTCGTGTTGGAACAGGAGTGGGCCTTCCCCAAACTGTTCCCACAAAGTTGGGACCATGAAATTGTCCAAAATGTCTTGGTATGCTGACATTTTAGGAGATCCCTTCTCTGGAACTGGACTCTGTGCAGGCCAGTAAAGTTCCTCCACCCCAAACTCGCATTTATGTCTTTATGGACCTTGCTTTGTGCACTGGTACAAATCATTTGCTGGAGGGGGGATTATGGTGTGGGGTTGTTTTTCAGGGGTTGGGCTTGGCCAGTGAAGGGAACTTCTAAAACATCAGCATACCAAGACATTTTGGAGAATTTCATGCTCCCAACTTTGCGGGAACAGTTTGGGGAAGGCCCCCTCCTGTTCCACCATGACTGCACACCAGTGCACAATGCAAGGTCCATAAGGTTATAGATGAGCGAGTTTGGGGTGCCAAAGCTGGTGCCATTCTGCTTAGTAAGCTGTCCTCAAAGATTAGGAATAACAGTCTGGCAATTAACTGCCTAAGTTCTTTGAGGACTCTTGGGTGTAAGCCATCAGGTCCTGGTGATTTGTTCACATTAAGTTTTTACAGTCTTTTAAGAGCACTAGCTTCCATAAGCCACAAGGGTATACCCCTTGCTGTGTTTCCATAGCGAATACTGAGGAAAAAAACTAATTTATTACGTTCGCCTTTTCCCTGTTACTTGAAACCAATGTCCCTTGACTATCCTTTATCAAGCCTATATGCTCCAATTCAGCCTTTTTACTATCTTTACATTTTGTTAAAAAAATTGGGATTTTTTTTAATCTTCTCCGCTATGTATCTTTCATGGTCTATTTTCACAGCCCTGATAGTGCTCCTATATTTTTTTATTGCATTCTTTGTAGTGCTGTAATACTGATGGTGTCCCTTTGGCCTTGTATTTTGTAATGGACATTTTTTTCTTCTAAATGTGACCTTTATACGCTCAAATTAAGCCATCCAGGTTTAATCCTAGTTATTTTATATTGGTTGCCCATTGGAATACACTGCCTAATGCCATTAATTAAGATGTTCTTAAAGCGCTCCCACTTTTCCTGTTTTTTGCTTTTAAAATATCTTCCCATTCAATGAAATATAGAGCACAATTTTGTAAAGTTAGCATTCTTAAAATGTAATGTACATGTCCTTCACTCAAGTCTGCATTTCCTATTATTTACAGTGAACGTAATTATCCAATGATTGTTGTTTCCAAAGTTATCCCTTACGCCCACATCCTCTATCAGCTCTCGGTTGTTTGTAGTTAGTTTGTAGTTAGTAGGTCTAGCAGAGCCTTGTTTCTGGGCTTCCACCAACTGACACATAAAAAAAAGAAATTCTGAACCTTAGAGGAGTGAGCAGTTCTATCTGCCCAGTTAATATCTGGATAATTGAAGTCCCCATGATAATAACATTTGTCTGCCTTGCCATTTGTAACTGTGAAAGGAGATCGGTCTTCTCTTCATCCTTCTGGTTAGGATGCCTGTAGCTTACCTCCACTATTAATTTCCCTTTTGTTTCATTGCATTGTAGCTCCAGCCACAAGGTGTCACGCCTACCCCTAACTCAAGTTGTCAGACATGGTGCAGTGGCAAACTGAGCAAACCAAACAGGTACTTGTGGTTGGCAGACAAGCAGAGTGGTTCGATGACAGTTCAGGTACAAGGCAGGCAAGGTTCAGAATAGTCAGGGTCAAACATCATATTTGGACAGCTCCCGAGGGCGTCATGCGGCGTACGTGAGAGGGGAGGAGCCTAGCGGCGGCTTCCACGTGACAGGGATGGAGGAGGGTTCGCCGTTCCACCCGGAGCCAAGCGCAGGGAGAAAGCGTGGCGCTCCTCAATGACTCCCGCTCCGGCACCAGCTCCTGCTCTTGATTGTCCGCTTGCCCAAGACTAGAGCGCACTCCCAGCGCGAACCGGAGGGACTCCGGTAGACGGTACGGAGGGCCTCGCTGGAGCGAGCGGAACCCTCGGTTCTACCCCTCCCCCCATACCTCTCCACTCCTCTATCTGTCTGGTAGACGCCGCTGAGTGTGCGCTGTCCCTGCGGGCTGAAGAGTCTGTGAAAGCAGAAGACTATTAACAGGTCAGACCCTTCCAAACTGCTATGTTTTTTTTCGCCTGGACTATTATATATCCTCCAGTCAAAGCTCTGAGAAGGTGCATCTGTAGCAAGTAAGGTGTCGGAAGTAAATATAAATGATCTAGGCAATAGCAGCACTCTGAATGTATGCAGTAGGACTCATAGGTCTCAGATCCTCTCTAACTGCTATGGTTTTCTTTTTGTTTTACCCTGGACTGCTATAAATCCTCCAGTTAAAGGGGCATCTAAGGTGCAAGTAAGCTGCTGGATTGTAAAGTAACTTGATTGCTCAATAGTAGTATCCTGAATGTTTATATTGAGATACATATACATTTTCATGCTCTGAAAAGATCCACCCAGGACTCTGACGATGGCTGGTGACTAATAGACTCTTTTACATGTTAATTACGTTTTGAAAAGTTCTACGCAGAAGACTACTAACAGGTCAGACCCTTCCAAACTGCTATGTTTTTTCTCTCCTGGACTATTATATATCCTCCAGTTAAAGTTCTGAGAAGGTGCATCTAAGGAGCAAGCAAGTTGTTGGTAGTAAATGTAAATGATTTATGCAATAGCAGCACTCTGAATGTATGCAGCAAGACTCATATGTTTTTCTATGCCCTGAAAAGTTCTGTCCAGGAATCTGAAGACAGCTGTCGATATATAGCTTTTTACTTTACATAGGAATTAAGGCTTGACCCCCCAGAACCAGTAAACCACTCTTTTATTCTCATTTTGCTTCGGGGGGAGTGTATACCTGGGTGGAGAGGGAGAAAAGGGGCCCTCTGGTGGCCTGTTGTGGCAGTATTTTGCTATCTTGTTTTCCTCTTGATCTCTACTGCTTATAGCTACGAACAGTTAAGGGAGGCGCCCCGGCCTTTTTTCTTCCTTAAGTAGAGGTGCAGTAGTTCTCCCCGTTTCCCACTGTGGTCTGGGATCTATATTTAACGATTTCCTGGGGAGTGCTTGCTGTCCCATAGACAGGCCATTGGCTAGCTCAGAGGAAAAGACCTGACTCTATTATTTTTTCCATCGCTTGCACCCCTTTTCTTTGTTTCCTACTTGTCCATAGCCTTTCTCTAACGTGCCTTCAAAGAAAAGGAACTCTGGAGGAAGAGGAAGCATAAGAGGACAACATGAAGGGGTAGAAACCCAAAAGTCAATGACTCTAAAGCCCCCTAAAAGAGAGCTTAAACACATGCTCTATCCAGAAATATCTCAAAGAGACAAGCCAAAAAAGTCCAGGCCTGGACAAAAAACAAGTGAGCAAGCGAGAGAGGAGGAAGGAGGCTGGAAAATCAACCGGGGTCCAAGGCGACTCCTCAGGTGAAGAATCAGAGTCAGACATGGTTGGTAAAAATAGAGAACAGACAGATATCTCCCAAATGCCGACTAAAGGCGAAATACAAGAAATGTTTTTGAAAATGGAGAATTTAATTAAGTCAGAGATCTTAACTGTCAGGGCAGATATGGGTCACCTGTTAAGGAGAATAGAAGAGACGGAGGAACTATTGGGCAAACAGGCTCAGGAACTACTAGACTTAAAAGCGCAGTCCAGAAAAATGCAAGAGGCTCACAGGGACATTTTATATAGACTGGAGGAACAGGAAAACCAGAGCAGACGACAGAACCTTAGGTATTAGAGCCTTACCTGAACAACAAGGAGAAGACCTTGGTGCAAAGATGAGGCAGCTATTTAATCCTCTATTAGGTAGAATGGAAGATGAAAGATCTAAAGATAGATCGTGTCCACAGAGTAAGGAAACCACCAGGACTGGGGGGAGAGATATCCCGTGATGTGATTGTAAAATTTCATCTCTACGAGGACAAAGCCATGATCTGGAGTAAACTAAGAGGTCTACCCGCATTACAATACGAAGGGGACAACTCTACAAATTTTCGCCGATCTCTCCGCAGGGACCTTGGCACGGAGAAGACAACTCAAACCCTTATTGGAACATCTGAGAAATGTCAATATAAGATACAGCTGGGGTTTCCCGACAGCTCTGATTGTTCAGAGAGAGGGCAGGACTCATAAGTTAAAGTTCCTAGAGGACCTCAAGGTTTTTTGCAAAAATTTGGGAATCCCACCCTTAAGCTCCCCTGAGATTCATGTGAAAATTAATGAGGAAGTGGGGGTCCCCAGCGCCTTACGAGTGGGCCCCTTGGTTTCTTAGTCTGTTTTTGACCGATTTTTGCTTTTGTCTCTTTCTTTCTCTATATTGTTTTTTTTTTTTTTTTTTTATTGGAGTGGGGGGGGGGGGGGGGGGGGGGGGGGGGCGGGGATGGAGGGGAAGATGGATAGGTGGGGCGGACCCGACCTCCACCACTCCCGTCAGGAGATGGAGAATCTCCACCCCTAGGGGGCGGGGGGACGGGGGATGAAGTGGAAGCCCGCAGTTGGAGCCACACCCTAGAAAGGTAATACTTGTAGAGGGGGGCTGGGCCTCCCATAATCAAGTATAGGCCAGGACGGGGCAGGGGGGGGGGGGGGGTGGGGGGAGAGGGATGGGGGGGGGACAGGGGAGGGAGAGGGGGGGGGTGAAGGGATCGGGGGGGCGGGGGGTGGAAGGGGAGGTGAATTGCCTTGTAGAGCGGGGGACCAAAAGGGACATGAAAAGAACGGGAAGGATAAATAAATATAGATTAAGTACCCCAGTAGTCAGCACAGGATGACTGAGGTGAATTTTATATCCTACAACGTAAGAGGATTAAACGCCCTAAATAAAAGGTACAAACTCCAATCAGAATTACATCAATGTAGAGCTGAAGTAGTATTCTTGCAGGAGACCCATCTTTCCCTGGATTCGAATGTTAAGCTTAATTCAGATAGATTCCCGACATGGTTCTACGGAGATTCCCCCATCAGGAGGGCTAAGGGGGTGGCAATTGGATTCGAGAAACACACATGATTCACTTTGATTGACAGATTGACGGATCCTGAGGGCCGCTATTTGTTTCTTAAGGGAGAGCTAGGAAATAGGGCGTTTACTCTCGCTAACATATACTGTCCTAATAATAACCCCTTGGGATATATGAAACGGATCCTACGAAGACTAGCAGAATTCAAATTTGGCGATGTAATCTTAGCAGGGGATTTTAATTTTTGCATGGATAACGCCTTGGACAGCACGTCCCGGGCAAGGGGGACGAACGAGAGGTCCTTGAAAATACTGAAACAACGCCTTAAACGACATCAAATGGTGGACGTCTGGCGGATACAACATGAGAAAACGAAGGACTTCTCTTTCTACTCCCCAGTGCACGGGACGTATTCTAGATTGGATTTCATATTGGTGGATCACAGGCTGCTAGAGGACGTCGTAGAGACAGGGATAGGAATAGCCTCCCTCTCTGATCACTCTCCTGTGACAATGAAGTTGAGGATACCAGGGTTATACAGACAACCTTTCACTTGGCGACTAAATGAAAAATTGGTCCAGGATAACGACAACATTGAGATAATCCGGAAAGAATTAGAATTCTACTTCTCGACAAATGATACAGGGGATATCTCGGGCGCCTCCCTATGGGAAGGACATAAAGCATATATAAGGGGTATCCTCATTTCCATTGGCACAAATAAAAAGAAAGCTAAAATTCAGAGAATGGAGAACCTGATTAAAGAAGTCCACAGACTAGAGCAAGAGCATAAAAAGCAAAAGGACCAACATCTGGAACACCTTCACCTATTGATCAATAAAAGGGAGGAACTTAAGGATCTGTTGGATCAGGAAGCAAGTAGGACACTCGAAGGGAGAACTAGAGAGAGATACTATGGGAGAAATAAAACGGGCAAATACTTAGCGAGACAACTAAAAGGGAGGAGGGAGACCAATTTTATTGACAAAATCCAGGATAAGAATGGGATGACGGTCCATACCACTAAAGAAATCGCGGAGGTATTTAGTCAATATTACAGCGCCCTATACAATATTGGTCAAAAAGGGAAGTGTGGTAAAGGGGTTAAGGAAAGTACCAAAGTATTTTTGTATGATACCAACTTACCCCATTTACAAGAGAGTGAAAGAAACAGTATAGATAGACCTATTACTGAGGAGGAAATATATCGAGCATTAAAGGAGACAGAATCGGGCAAAAGCCCCGGTCCTGACGGGTTCACGATTTTGTATTATAAAAAATTCAAGGAAATCTTAGTCCCAAGACTATGTCACTATTTGAATGGGCTCGGTACAAAATATGACATGAAGGCTGAAGCTCTATTGGCCTCAATTACGGTAATTCCGAAGGAAGGGAAGGATCATACACTTTGCTCAAGTTATAGGCCAATAGCATTATTGAATGCGGACACAAAATTATTCGCCAAAATATTGGCAGCCAGGCTGAAGAACAAGATGAGCGATCTAGTACACCCAGATCAGGTCGGATTTATTCCTGAGAGAGAAGGAAGGGATAATGGGGTGAGGGCCTTACTCCTTCTCCAGGCCTTAAAAAACAGTGGGTCCCCAGCTCTATTCCTGTCGATAGATGCAGAAAAAGCATTCGACAGGGTAGACTGGGGACTCATGATAGAAACGTTGGAAGTTATGGGGATAGGCCCGAGAATGATCCAATGGATCCAGGTCCTCTATAACCACCCGCGGGCCTTCGTCAAAATTAATGGAGAATCCTCTTCATATTTCCAAATGGGTAACGGCACCAGGCAGGGGTGTCCACTTTCCCCACTCTTATTCGCTCTATCTTTGGAGCCGTTGCTGACCCATATCCGAAAAAATAATGATATAACGGGGATCAAACTGGGAGGGGAAGATCATAAATTAGCCGCTTACGCGGATGATGTTTTATTCTTTATAACTAATCCGAGGATCACGATTCCGAACTTGCTGAGGGTGTTGGAAAAATTCGGCAAAATATCGAATTTGAAAATAAACCTCAGCAAGTCCGAAGTTTTGAATGTTAACATCAGCACACAGGAAGAGGAGAACCTCCGATCAGAATTCCGTTTCCCTTGGCGCAAGGAGATTAAATATTTGGGAATTTACCTATCGAACACCATTAGGAAAATATATACGAAGAATTATATCCCCTTACTTGATGAAATTAAAAGAGAATTAAAAAAAATCTCAGCATGTCCCCTCTCTTGGTTAGGGCGTATTAACGCAGTTAAAATGATATTAATCCCGAAGATTATCTATAAGTTTCAGATGCTGCCCATCCCGCTCTCTTCTGCCTATTTTAGATTAATGAAAAATTTAATTTTGAAATATATTTGGCAACATAAAAAACCGAGAATAGCCATGGGGGTGTTATGCAGGGGGAAAAGACAAGGGGGATTGTCTGTCCCGGATTTAAAAAGATATTACAATGCAGTGGTCCTGTCTCGAGTAGTTGAATGGGCGAAAGAGGCAAATAAAAAGAGGTGGGTGAGTGTAGAGATCACAATGAGTCAAGCACGTTTGGGTCGCATGATATGGAACCCCCCACAGTTTAGGTCCATCGGACCTCACGCTCACGAGATAACACGTTTAGCATTAAAGATATGGGACCGAACACATTCACAAAATAAGTGGGGGTACAATTCACCCTTGATTTTTCTTAAAAATAATGATTTTTTTACACCGGGTAAACAGGAGGTGGGGGGTAACTGGATTAGGAAAGATACGGCACAATTAAAAGATATATTAGTTAATGGTAAAATAGCATCACTTCAAGCACTTAGTCTGGACACAGACCTCATGAAAATGGACGGGTGGCGGTTTCTCCAACTTAGTCACTTCATTTCGAGTCTATCTCAGCCAATTCGGAGTGAAGAGGAATTGAGACCCTTGGAGCATCTATGTTTGAGAGATACATAAAAAAAAAATATTACACTTTTATATAAGATCCTCTCTGAGGGAGAGGAATTGGGGGACCCGCCATACGTCCATAAATGGGAATCAGAGTTGGGGTCACAATGTAGCACATCAATTCGTAATAAGATTTTTAAATTAATTCACTCAGGGGTTGTAGATAATAAACTGATAGAAACGAATTACAAATGCCTTGCAAGGTGGTACGTGACACCCGATAAAATGGCCAAATTTGGATCAGAGCAATCGGCGGATTGCTGGCGTGGGTGTAAAAAAATTGGGACTATGGCCCACATTTGGTGGGATTGCCCCATTATTAAAACTTACTGGAGAAAAATCTTAGAGATAATTAAAGTTGTTACAAAAAAGGAAATAAGAGAAGACCCGTGGACCGTCCTATTCCATGGGACAGACGAACCCATAAAGCATTATAAAAACTCATTAATCCCAACCCTGTTAGACACCGCCAAAAATCTAATCCCAAAAAAATGGAAGGAAAAGGAGAGTCCTAAAATATCGGATTGGATTTTTCGCTTAAATGAAACACAAAAAATAGAAAATTATAACGAAGGGGATGCAGACGTAACAGCAGAGGAGGGAGGCTCAAATAAATGGGCAGCGTGGGAAGAATTTAAACTGACCTGGAGATATGTGGAGGAAATTACACAATAAACTTCAGAAGAAAGTAATATCCCGTTTATAATAAAAAAAAAAAAAAAAAAAAAAAAAAAAAAAAAAAACGGTCACTAAGAGGGAACCCACTAGCGGTTCTACAAGGCAAGGGTGGGGGGGTGGGGGGGTGGGGGGGGGGGCGTGGGGGAAAGTAGAGGGGTATATAATGATTACATATGTGTAGGTTTAATCTAATAATTTCTTTCCTTTTGGTATGTTATATATTGTATTTGCATGAATATGGCCCTTTTTCCTTTTCATACATGTATTTATTTGGTTTTGGAAAAAATTTTGATATAAATAAAGATTAAGAAAAAAGAATAGTCAGGGTCAATTCATATGCAAAAGACAGGCTGAGTTCAGAGAGTAGTGAGAGTTCAGAGAATATTCCATATCCGATCTAAGGTCATCAACAAGGAAATCCAAACAGCAGAGCAGGACAGTGAGCTTGGAGCATGTGTCTCAAACGCAATATCACAAGCATAAGACTGCAGGCTTGGTTGCTGTAAATCAGGTTTTGATCTCTACCCAGAGACTGGCCACATAAGAAAAAACATTGACACCGTCCACTGCTCTACTGACACAGTCTACTACTCTACTGACGCAATCCACCCCCCCCCCCCCCCCAAAAAAAAGCATTGTAAAAAAAAAAATTGTAAAAAAAAATAAATACACTTGTAAAAAAAATTAAAAATACTGATACCATCCACTGCTCTACTGACACCATCCACTGCCCCCTCCAAGAAGCACTGTAAAAAATTATATAAAAAAAATAAATATAAAAAAAATGCTAAAAAATTTAATTGAAAAAAATAATAGACAAATAAAATGTTAAAAACTACTGACACCTTCCACTGCCCACTGACACCACCCATTGCCCCCCCCCCCCCCCAAAGGATTATGATAAAAAAATGAATTGTAAAAAATAATGAAGAAAATAACAATGAAAACTACTGACACAATCCACAGCCCTACTGACACCATTCTCTGCCCCCCCCCCAAAAGCATTTAAAAAAAATGAAAAAATATATGAACTGTAAAAAAAAAAAACTATAAAAAAACACACACCGCCATACACTTTGCACATACTACGCACTGCTATACACTCAGCACCCCTCTCCTGCACTTACTATCCTCCGTGATGCACTTTGCACTACTCATCTGCACATATTACCCTCTGCCATACTCCTGCATATACTACCTACTGCCATACACTCCACACTCCTCTCCTGCACATAAAACCCACCGCCATACACTCTGCACTCCTCTCCTGCACATACTACCCACTGCCATACCACTCCACACTCATCTCTTGCACATACCACCCACCACCATACACTCCACACCCCTTTCCCTGCACATATTACCCACTGCCATACACTCTGTAGGGGTGTTGAATATAATAGTTTAATCAATGCATCACAATTCAGCCTTACACGATTCTGCATTGAGGCAGAGAACGGCTGAATTGCAATTGCGTCCATGGCGTCATCCTGGGGCTCTCCTCCCTACTTCCTCCTCTCTGTATTTCACACACAGCAGGGATCTCCTGCTGTGTCACAGAGCTTGCATCTGAAATGCCCGGGGCGGCCGCTCACCAGTGCCTGGATCACACACAGCAGGCATCTTCTGCTGTGTCACGCAGCTTGCATTTCAATATCCCGGGGGCCGCTGTAACAAAGTCCTACCTCTTCAACTGGCTTCTGTGATAGATTATACACTGATTCAATTTCCTGGGATTGAATCAGTGTTTAGCACAGGAGCCAGTCTAGGAGGCGGGACTTTGTTACAGTGGGCGCGGGGATATTGAAATCCAAGCTCCATGGCACAGCGGGAGATGCCCACTGTGTGTGATCCAGGCACTGGTGTGTCTGCATTGATGAACGCAGTGAGGCTGTATTGATGGTCAAGGTGAGGCTACATTGATGGGCACAGTGAGGCTGCATTGATGGGCACCGATGAGGCTGTATTGATGAGCACAGTTGAGGGCACATCGATGGGTACAGTGAGTCTGCATTGATGGGCACAGTGAGGCTGCATTGATGAGCACAGTGAGGCTGTGTTTGATGGGCACAGCGAGGCCGCATTTGATGGACACAGTGAGGCTGCATTTGATGGGCACAGCGAGTCTGTATTGATGGGCACAGTGAGTCTGCATTGATGGGCACAGTGAGGCTGCATTATTGGGCACAGTGAGGCTGCATTGATGGGCACTGCCTCATTTTATGGGCACAGTGTGGCCGCATTGATGGGCACAGTGAGTCTGCATTGATGGGCACAGTGGGTCTGCATTGATGGGTGCAGTGAGGCTGAATTAATGCGCACAGTGAGGCTGCATTAATGGGCACAGTGAGTCTGCATTGATGGGCACAATGAGGCTGCATTGATTGGCACAGTGAGGCTGCATTTGATGGACACAGACAGAGCTGTTTTTGATGGGCACAGTGAGGCTGCATTTGATGGGCACAGTGAGTCTGCATTGATGGGCACAGTGGGTCTGCATTGATGGGTACAGTGAGGCTGCATTAATGGGCACAGTGAGGCTGCATTAATGGGCACAGTGAGGCTGCATTGATGGGCACAGTGAGCCTACATTTGATGGACACAGACAGGGCTGCTTTTGATGGGCACAGTGAGGCTACATTTGATGTGCACTGCCTCATTTCGATGGGCATAGTGAGTCTGCATTGATTGGCACAGTGAGTCTGCATTGATGGGCACAGTGAGGCTGCATTAATGAGCACAGTGAGGCTGCATTGATGGGCACTGCCTCATTTGATGGACACAGTGTGACCGCATTGATAGGCACAGTGGGGCTGGATTTGATGGACACAATGAGTAGAAAAGACCAAAATATTTGGAATACCCCGCGCTTGGACTACAAATATGTGAATACGTATATAAGCTGCTCCCCTCAAAAGTGCAAAGGAACTTGACTATGTGAGTTGTGAGTTGTGAAATGGTAAGGGGGCGCTACAATAAAATAGTAACAATAAAGTGCTCTAGTGCTTAATACCGTAAGTATCTTATTATTCAATACATACTGCAATATACATTAAATACATATAAGTATTCAGCTCAAAAAAGAGAACTTATAAAACAAATAAACGAATTGTCCATAGAAAATAGTGAAACTGGAGTAGGTGTAAATCCTGTATCCCGTCACCGCTTCGGAAAAATGGACAACCACAGCACCCAGTGAAATTAGGGTAAGTAGCCTACTCACCGACTCACCTTGACCCCTTTATTTAAAAAGTAAGGTCAGGTGAAGCTTTAGCAGGTTTAGGTAACTGCCAACCTTGATGCGCATTCCGGTCACACCGCTTTTGGTCCGAATGCTTGGTTCCCGAGATCCAGGGGGTGTTAGCGCACACCAATTCAAGAAGCGGAAGCAGCACAGCTAGGTTCCAATTCACCCGGTCTGATCCGTTCATTCCCTCGTTCGTTAGTGCCGAGGTTATGGCACTTTTAAAGTAAGAGGCCATCTGGCTGTTTTTGTTTTTATGTTATTTTAAATAAAACGTTATTATGCCATGGTACGGTTCTCTCTATATTTTTTCTTGAGCAAATGTGGATTGAAACAATATCACTGGTACACCTAAGCAGAAGTTTCTCCATCAAGGTTGGCAGTTCCCTAAACCTGTTAAAGCTTCACCTGACCTTACTTTTTAAATAAAGGGGTCAAGGTGAGTCGGTGAGTAGGCTACTTACCATAATTTCACTGGGTGCTGTGGTTGTCCATTTTTCCAAAGCAGTAATGGGATACAGGATTTACACCTCCAGTTTCACAATTTTCTATGGACAATATGTTTATTTGTTTTATACATTCACTTTTTTTGAGCTGAATACTTATATGTATTTAATGTATATTGCAGTATGTATTGAATAATGAGATACTTACGGTATTAAGCACTAGAGCACTTTATTGTTATTATTTTATTGTAGCACCCCCTTTACCATTTCACAACCCACAACTCACAATGGACACAATGAGGCTGCGTTTTGATGGGCACAGTTGAGGCTGCATTGATGGGCAGAGTGAGTCTGCATTGATGGGCACAGTGTGTCTGCATTGATGGACACTGTGAGGCTGTATTAATGGGCACAGTGAGGCTGCATTGATAGGCACAGTAAGGCTGTATTGAGGAGCATGGCAAGTCTGCATTGATGGGCACAGTGAGGCTGTATTAATGGGCACAGCAAGGCTGCATTGATGGGCACAGTAAGGCTGTATTGATGGGCACAGCGAGTCTGCATTGATGGGCACAGTGAGTCTTCATTGCTGGGCACAGTGAGGCTGCATTAATGGGCATATTGAGGCTGCATTGATGGACACTGCCTCATTTGATGGGCACAGTGCAGCTGCATTGATGGGCACAGTGAGGTTGCGTCTGATGGTCACAGTGAGGCTGCATTTGATGGGCACAGTGAGTCTGCATTGATGGGCACAGTGAGTCAGCATTAATGGGCACAGTGAAGTAGCATTTGATGGGCACAGTGCGGCTGCATTTTTTAAATTTTTTAAAGAAAAAGATCAGATTATCCCACACACGATCGGAATATCCGACGGAATTGTTCAGTTGGACCTATTCTGCCAGAAAGTCTGGTCGTTTGTACGCGGTATCAGTTAAACTTAAACACACCACTAATAGTATTAGAAAAATTTCCCATTCAGTGCACCTCTAACAGACTTGATAGAAGAGATCAATGCAGCCTCACCAGTGCCCGTCAAATGCAGCTTGCCTGTGCCTAGCTGCCCCACCAGTTCCCATCAAATGCAGCCTGCCTGTGCCCAGCAGCCTCACCAGTGCCCATCATATGCAGCCTGCCTGTGCTCAGCATCCTCACTGGTACCCGTCATATGCAGCCTGCCTGTGCCCAGCAGCCTCGCCAGTGCCCATCATATGCAGCCTACATTTGCCGAGCAGCCACACCAATCCCTGTCATATGCAGCCTACCAGTGCCCAGCAGCCTCACCAGTGCCCAGCAGCTTCAACAGTGCCCATCATATACAGCCTGCCGGTGCCCAGCAGCCTCACCAGTGCCTATTATATGCAGCCTACCTGTGCCCAGCAGCCTCACCAGTGTCCATCATATGCAGCCTACATTTGCCGAGCAGCCACACCAGTCCCCGTCATATGCAGCCTACCAGTGCCCAGCAGCCTCACCAGTGCCCAGCAGCTTCAACAGTGCCCATCATATACAGCCTACCGGTGCCCAGCAGCCTCTCCAGTGCCCATTATATGCAGCCTACCTGTGCCCAGCAGCCTCACCAGTGCCCATCATATGCAGCCTGCCTGTGCCCAGCATCCTCACCGGTACCCGTCATATGCAGCCTGCCTGTGCCCAGCAGCCTCGCCAGTGCCCATCATATGCAGCCTACATTTGCCGAGCAGCCACACCAGTCCCCGTCATATGCAGCCTACCAGTGCCCAGCAGCCTCACCAGTGCCCAGCAGCTTCAACAGTGCCCATCATATACAGCCTACCGGTGCCCAGCAGCCTCACCAGTGCCCATTATATGCAGCCTACCTGTGCCCAGCAGCCTCACCAGTGCCCATCATATGCAGCTTACCTGTGCCCAGAAGCCTCCCCAGTGCCTGTCATATGCAGCCTGCCTGTGCCCAGTAGCCTCACCAGTGCCCATCATATGTAACCTACCTGTGCCCAGCAGCCTCACCAGTGTCTGTCATATACAGCCTACCTGTGCCCAGCAGCCTCACCAGTGCCTGTCATATGCAGCCTACCTGTGCCCAGCAGCCTCACCAGTGCCCAGCAGCCTCACCAGTGCCCATCATATGCAGCCTACCAGTGCCCAGCAGCCTCACCAGTGCCCATCATATGCAGCATACCTGTGCCCAGCAGCCTCACCAGTGCCCATCATATGCAGCCTACCTGTGCCCAGAAGCCTCCCCAGTTCCCGTCATATGCAGCCTGCCTGTGCCCAATAGCCTCACCAGTGCCCATCATATGTAACCTACCTGTGCCCAGCAGCCTCACCAGTGTCCGTCATATGCAGCCTGCCTGTGCCCAGCAGCCTCTCCAGTGCCTGTGGATGCAGCCTGCCTTTGCCCAGCAGCCTGGATCTGAGAGCGCTGATCTTTGTGTGTCACTGAGTGGATTTTAATTGCCCGGACTGCAGTAACAATGTCCCGCCACCTGTGAAACTCATCACACTGATTCAATGTCCCGCCTCCTGTGATAGATGACACACTGATCCAATGGGGGGACATTGAATCACTGTGTTTGTAATGGCGGCACCCGGGGCCTTCCCCTTTCGGTATCAGATTGCTTGATCTGCTGTTGCAACTGGGAGATAAGAGGATACACATTATTCATTATATAGGAACGTAGGGGTAATTGCACAGTGACCCCTAAAGGTGTGAACTATCTGAATCAAATCTATAGCCACCTGGTCTAAGGGGATTGCATTTTCACAGAATTCTACTATTTCCTGCAATAGGTGGTATAAGAATTGATTAGGGTCATTTAAAAATATTAACGCGTCATCTATGTATAAGGAATGTGACAGGCTGAGACTGCCACTGTGGAGAATATAGCACAGGGTTCACAAGCAGCGAGGAGACAGAATGTCTCATTCTAGGAATCTGTTGGGCTCCTATTGGGGTGTCAGGAGAACCCCTATTTGGAGGCCAGGATTGGGATGTGCAGCAGGGTGCTGCAAATAAAGGCTAAAGCCGCGTACACACGGGCGGACTGTATGGCCAACTAAGTCCGTCAGACAATCCGACGGACAGTCCGTCCTACTTTCGAATGAACGGACTTGACCACACACGGATGCACAAACAGTCCGTCGTAAGTTTGTGCGATGACGTGTACAGCACGTACGACGGGACTAGTGTAACGGCTCCCCTAATATAAAGGGGGTTAACGCCGTTTACGATGTTCCCTCTCCGAGACACACATCCACTCGGTACCAATATCCACAGCTAAACGACCCTTTCCTATAGGAGCCGATCCCTCTGGCAAAAAGACGAGACGCACTCTGTCTCTGCTGTAGTAGGAATGAATTTATTAAAAACCAACATTGTATTTTTATACACAATTCAAGGCACATGCTTTAACATGAACAAGAGCCCAGCTCCACCCACACATCCCAAGACGTCTGCTAGGCTTCAAACGATCCCACCCAATACACATCTTTTCACAAAGGGTTTGCAGCCAGTCTGTCTGGCACTTTACAATACACACAAGGATAGACTTAAATGAACAATAGAAATGCAAAACAACTTAATTCCTCACAGCAATGACACTTAACCCCCACATACAGTATACATCCAATTTATACACAATGAATTATACAGCCTTGAATATGGCTATCACAGACCATATCGGGGGTTTCTTTTATTCACCCTGTGTCCAAAGTGACCCCACTGTCACAACTAGAAATAGGAAGTCCAATACACAGCAATGCAACCTTTCGCCGTGTAAATCCTTTCTGAGCATGCGCCATACTTAGTCCGTCGAACTAGCCTACTCACGAGCGGATTGTCCGCTGAAACCAAAGTACGACGGACAATATTACGGAAATTCCGAAATACTTAGTCCGCCAGACTGCACGCTGAAAAAGTCAGCTGAAGCCCACACACGAACGGACTGTCCGCTGAAATGTGTTTCGACGGACTAAGTTGGGCAGACAGTCCGCCCGTGTGTACGCGGCTTAAGAGTTCCAAAGGGAACAGCACAGTCAAAGGGACTAGTAAGAAGAGCAGCGGTGCTACCAACAAGGGAGCCAGGTGGCTCTGTATTTTCATTTGTTCATATTGATGTTGAAGAACTCCTGTGTGGGCAACTGATGTGTATGTGAACTTTCCATTTTATTTAATAAAAGTGGGCTATCGTGCCCTTAAATGCAGTTTTGAGTAACAGAATTCTATGGTTGGAGAGGTTGTTACCACCAGGACACTTTACAGGCCCCTTACATGCCTAAACAGATTTTGCCAAAGTAGGAGATGGCTGCTGTAGCTTATAGCAACAACCCTGAGATTGGAGTAACTGACTTCATTCAGCCCATGTTGCCTACTGATGATGTTGAGAACTTATTTTTTAAGTTTAAGAGTGTTGCTGTACAGGAAGCTTGGCCCAAAGAAAGCTGGTTAGAACGGTTACTGCCTCTATTGTGAATAAAGTATCAAGCCTAACGGGTGATGGTCTGAGGTCCAACGCTTTTAAAGATGAAATTGTGAAAATGGATCAGAATTGACGTGATTGGGAATGCCAGTAACACTCCAAGCGTAAAAAAAAAAAACATTACCCCTTAGCAACAGGAGAAAGTGTGTCGGCAGATAGGATGTGGCTCAAATTCTGAATGAAGATGCTTTGTGTAAAAGTGTCTGTTGTCACCCCTGGCAACTGTGGAAAAAATTTTGTTCAGCCTGCAGGGCGCAGAAGTGAGCTGGTGGTGGTTCATGCCTGCCTATGTGAATTGGCCAGCCTAGAGAAGAGTAGATGAGGTAGAAGGCACGCTTGAAATGCAGGGATGTCACACTTCAGGCTTTTATACAACATATTTACTGCAGTTTGCAGTTCACAGGGTAAAATGGAGCCACGCATTTTGGGGGAAAAGTACCCCCCTTCATCAGGGCTGAGGTGGTTGTTGGATTACAGCTGGCCTGGAACTGGAGATGAGTTGTTACCAGTGCTCTTGTGAGGCTACAGAATATGAAAGAGCCAGCCAAAGCAAAGATGAAGGTGGGATATCTCCCATGGCAACCACAGGCAGTGCTGCAGAGCTGTCCCTTGAAATCTCACAAGAGCTCTGTGCCTTGGAGTCGATGGTTGTCCAGGACAGCTCTGATACTGCTCTGGTGGAACAGAGCGAGGAATCAGTGCAAATGGTAGAGCATGTATTTTTACAGTCTGATGTGATTAACCACTAGCCAACCAGTGGCAGGTCGGCTCTCTCCCACAAATCGCTGCAGCTGTACATCGGCCCTTTAAACAGCTAGAGCAGGCACGCGCATGCCCGCTGCATGGAGGGAAAGGCGATGCACGTGGCCAATGGTTGCTATGACTGTAGGCCACACGCGATTGCGGGCATGAAAGTCAGAACGGGCCTTTGTGTGTGTAAACACACAAATCCCGGTTCTATCAGGAGTGGAGAGACAGAGATCATCTGTTCCTACTAGCTAGGAACAATGATCTGGCTTCTCCTCTAGTCAGTTTCATCCCACCACAGTAAGAAACACACTGAGGGAACACATTTAACTCCTTGATCGCCCCCTAGTGTTAACCCCTTCCCTGCCAGTGACATTAACATAGTAATCAGTGCATTATTATAGTTCGTTGTATAAATGTCAGTGGTCCCAAAAATGTGTCAAAATTGTCCGATCTGTCCGCCGCAATGTCGCAGTCCTGATAAAAATCGCACCAAAAGAAAGCTATATTTAGGGGAAAAAAGAACATAAATTTTGCTTGGGTATAGCATTGTATGACCACGCAATTGTCGGTTAAATTGACGCAGTGGCGTACCACAAAAAATAGCCTGGTCATGAAGGGGGCAAATCCTTCCGGGGCTGAAGTGGTTGAAAGTGACTTTTGCAAGGTGTCTGCTAGCAAGCAACTTGGCTCACCTGTGTCTTCCCAGACTGATGAAACAGTTCTGTAGAGTACTGGTGACTAGAACACAAACAGGATGAACTGGGTTAGTTTGGCCAAAAAGTTAGGAGCGTGGTTGAAGGAAACTTATAGGTATTAGGCAAACATTGGCTGTTCACCCTTTCGACCACCCGAATTATCGGGGCATTCGACAATTTGCTCGGCCCGCCGAATGACCACAATGCACCTTGTCACCGCACAGTGAATTGGAAGCCATTATTGGATGAAGCAATGAAAGCTTCGCCCAATCAGGGTACAGAACACTGTCAGAACCATGATTGGAGAAAGCAATGATGACTCTATCCAATCATGGCTCATTGCTCTTAGTCCCGCCCCCCACACTAAAAACATTCTCCCCATAGCAGTCATTTGCAGTGTGATATTGACATGGAGAGAGATAGAACAGGGCTCTGTTCAGTGCTGCTGGCGAGTTAATGTGCTATAGTGTGCTATTGTGCTTCTATTATCAGTGTCGAATATCAGTTTAGTGTGAATCTAGTGTAGTGTGACCATTTATTTTTACTTTAGTGTCAGTTTAACTTGTCAGGGCATGTTTCCTGCAGTATTTACCAGTGCATTACTGCACATTTAATGCAGTATATATCAGTGCGTTACTGTACATTTAATGCAGTGTATATCCGCGAGTTACTGCACGTATAATGCAGTATCAGTGCGTTACTGTATGTTTAATGCAGTATATATCAGTGCATTACTGTATGTTTAGCGCAGTATATATCCATGCATTACTGCACGTTTAACAGTATATTTCAGTGCATCAGTGCACAATCACCACAGTATATTGCAGTGCGTCCAAGGCATTCAAGGGGCTATTCAATGAGTCAGGCTGAAAGGGGCCATGCAGTGCTTCAGCTGGTCTATCTAGGCCACAGTAACACACTGTAGCAGAGATTCTGGCAGCTCTGCAGGGGCAGGCCCAAAGGTGGTTCATGCCACACCAGCTGATGCCAGGAATGGTGGTGTGCAATAATGGCACAAACCTCCTGTCCACCCTTGGACAGGGAAACCTGACACATGTGCCATTACGGCACATGTTCTCAATTTGGTTGTGCAGCAATTTTTTAAATAGGTATCCAGGGTTGTAAGATCTGCTGAAGCATGTCAGAAGAGTCTGTAGCAATTTCAGGCGGTCATACACAGCCAGTGCTTGGTTGGCTGAAATTCAGTGGGAATTCTAGGTTGGCTGAAATTCAGTGGGAATTCCGGCTGCCCGTAAACTGCCTGATTTGTGACATGCCCACCAGGTGGGTCTGGACTTCAGCAATGATGCAGCGGCTGCACATGAAGCATGCAGAGGGCCGTCAAGGAGTACCTGTGTGAGTATAGCACAATGACAGTCTGAGGCAAGCTCTGCTTTTCTTCCCCACGCCAATGGCTGCTGATAAAGGATGCACTATGCTGTCTCCATTGAAGGAGGCCACAAGGATGGTAAGTCGTAACAATTCATGCATCAGTGACACAATCCTTGTTGTTTTCCTGCTGGAGCAAACTCTGCATGGCATTATGGACAGGGCAATCGGGGTAGAGCAGCGGAAGGATAAGGAGGACTTCCTTTCCTCTCAAGGTTTGCTTTATGCAGACACCATTCATCCTACCTCACAGAACACACAAGAGGTGAGGGAGGAGGATTCTGGCAGTTTTGGAGGCATTGAAGCAGAGCAAACATACGTCAACCCTTAACAGATGGTTCTCCATCCCCAGAACCCTTGGGAGTAGTACATGTCTGGAAGGCAGTTCCAGATACTGGTATCCTCAGTGACCCCAAGGATTCTGGTTCTCATGCCGCCGCAAACGTGTGGCTCCTCATTCTTTAAAGACTGCAAAAAGAAAAGGAAAAAATGTGGCATCAAGGAGAAGGATCACTATTGGTTGGCAACCCTCCTTAACCACCATCACAAGGGGAAAGTCTCATAACTCATCCTGTCCCCAAAGAGGGAGCAGAAGATGAGATCTCTTGAGGACACCTTAAAGAGGAGTTTATGTAACGCCTTTCCCAAATCTGGCAAGTTACAGTCTGATGAAAATTGTAATTTTGAGGCTTCTGTTGGTCAAGAGAGGAGCAGTGGAGAAGGGGGCCACCTCAGTGATGTCTTTCAAAAATTTTTTAGTCCTCGATGCCCAGGGCTGCCAGCTTCCACATCCCATGAGCAACGTCTTTATCATATGTTGGGAGATTATCTAGGGGCAAACACAGATATGGAGAGCTTTCCAGTTGACAATCAACTGGGTTACTGGATCATAAGAATAGACCACTGGCCAGAACTTGCCCAGTATGCAATAGAGCTGCTGAGCTGCCCTGCAACCAACATGCTTTCTGAACAGGCATTCAGTGCTGCCGGAGGTTTTGTGACAGATAAGAGAGAGCATCTGTTCAGACCCTAAGGACTGGTTGACAATTATCAAAACGAATTAGTCTTTGATTAGCAGCAGCTATCAAGCCCCTGATGCCGATGTCGCCGATTAAGTGTTTTCTGGATCTCGAATCTATGAAAGTCTGTCTAGGTTGCCTAGCTTTGTGGGTGTTGATTTCATCTGGAAGAAATGTATTGGTATAGGTTTCATTGGCACAATTAACACCCAAGGAACAATTTTTCTGTTTGACAGGTGCATATCATTTACATTTTTGACAGCAAGGCCAATTCTTGCTTTCATCAAGAGTTCCTATATGGAGTTACGGTGTAAAAGCACCGCCAACACCCAAAGACCAATTTTTCCACACCTGTTGGATAGGTGCATATCATTACAATTTTTGACAGCAAGGCCAATTCTTGCACTTATCAAGAGTACATGTAAAAGGTTACGGTGTGAAGGCACCACTACACCCAAAGACCAATTGTTCTACACCTGTTTGACAGGTGCATATCATTGCAATTTTTGACAGCAAGGCCAATTCTTGCTTTCATCAAGAGTACCTGTATAGGGTTACGGTGTGAAGGCACCACCAACACCCAAAGACCTATTTATTTGTGCCTGTTTGACAGGTGCATATCATTGCAATTTTTGACAGCAAGGCCAATTTTTGCTTTCATCAAGAGTACCTGTATAGGGTTATGGTGTGAAGGCACCACCGACACCCAAAGACCAATTTCCCGCACCTGTTACTTCTATCCAAAGTCCGCAAAAGAGACACCAGAATTTATCCAAAAAATCTCTAATCTTGTTATGAGTGCACTCAATTGTGGCCTCATCATACAGACTGGCCCTCCAAGCCGTTGTTTATAAAATAAAGAAAGCCTGAATAGAAAATGTAATTTTTTGGGCTTTATAAATGTCATTATTGCTGCAGCAGGCTCCATACACAGGACAGATGTGCCACATTACAGGCAGACTAAGGGGACCCCATGCACTATATTTAACTTCCTCACGCCCACACTACAGCCGAAAGATGGCTACAGCACAGGCCTAAATTGCCGGGAGGGCATCCATGTATGTCCTTCTGTGCATGAGCTGCCTGCACGCCCCCTGTGGGTCACACACGGTGTGCTCTGTGATCAGCGAGTCAATGAGACTCGGATGATCACAGATCAGAGTAAGGAGCTGATCCTGGCCCCTTACCACGTGGTCAGCTGTCAGCTAATGATAGCTGATCACGTGCTGTAAACAGAAGATCATAATCTGCTTTTTTTTTTTCTCACGCTGACAGCTGGCTTCTATCAGAGGGACATTGGTCCTGAACACAGACACCCACTGCTGCTAAGCAATGCCCACCAGTGCCACCTGCCAGTGCATATCAGTGCCCACCAGTGCCACCTATCAGTGCCCATCAGTGCTTCTAATCAGTGCCCATCAGTGCCTCACCATCATTGCCACTGATCAGTGCTGCCTATCAGTGTCACCTACCAGTGCCTGTCAGTGGCACCCATCAGTGCCGCCTATCAGTACCACATATCATTGCCCTTTAGTGCCACCTATCAGTGCTCTTCAGTGCCACCTATCATTGCCCACCTGTGCCGCCTCATCAGTGCCCAGTGCCACCTATGTGTGCCCATCAGTGCCACCTTATCAGTGCCTATCAGTGCAGTCTCATCAGCACACATCAATGAAGGGGAAAAAAATAACAAACTGAAACTTTTTTTTTTCACATTTTCGGTCTTTTTTCATTTTTTTGCAAAACAATATAAACCTAAGCAGTGATTTCCACCAAAAGAAGGCTCTATTTGTGTGGAAAAAAATTATAAAAATGTAATTTGGGTACAGTGTTGCATGACCGCGCAATTGTCATTCGAAGAGTTATAGCGCTAAAAGCTGAAAATAGGCCTGGGCAGGGAGGGGGTTTAAGAGCCCAGTAAGCAAGTGGTTAAAGGAATTTTTCAGTTTTATTGTTTTTTCTCATTTTGATGGTTTCATTATAAGCATCAGTGGATCACTACTCATGTAAAAATGTTTTTTTACAAACTTTTTATCATTGATGTATGTCTCCCAGGGCTGTACCCATAACCATTGTTTGCCCACTTACTTGCATTTAAGGCCCCTTTCACACAGGTGGCGGTTCTGCCGCTGTTAACCGCTTGCCGATCCGCGCCTGTATATATACATCGGCAGAATGGCACGGCTGGGCAAAGTAACGTACCTGTACGTTACTCTGAATTTCCTGCCGTGTACGCATGTGCCTGCTGTGAGCTCCGTGACCGTGCCTGCGGGACCCCCAGACTCAATCACCGGGGGATACCCACGTTCGTGTCACAGAGCTGAAGAGCGGGAAGATGCCGATGTAAACACAGCATCTCCCTGCTCTGCCTAGAGACAGAACACTGATCGTATGCTCCCTGTCTTCGGGAGCAGCAATCAGTGTCCTGTCACTGCTAGCCCATCCTGACAGTTAGACACATGCCCCAGGAAACACTTAACCCCTCCCTAGCCCCCTAGGGGTTAACCCCTTCACTGCCCGTGACCTTTTTACAGCAATCAATGCAATTTTATAGCATCGATCGCTGTAATAATGCCCATGGTCCCAAAAATGGGCCAAAATTGTCTGATGTGTCTGCCATAATGTCGCAGTCACAATAAAAATCGCTGATTGCCGCCATTACTAGTAAAAAAATTAACAAAAATACCATAAATCTATCCCCTAATACACGCTTATTGCGATTTTTTTACCAAAAATATGTCGAAGAATACATATCGGCCTAAACGGCGAAAAAAAAGTTTTTCTATATATTTTTTGGTGATATTTATTATAGCAAAAAGTTAAAAATAATGTTTTTTTTAAATTGTCGCCTTTTTTTGTTTATAGCGCAAAAAAAAACAAAAAAACGCAGAGGTGATCAAATACCACCAAAAGAAATCTCTATTTGTGGGAAAAAAAGGATGTAATTTTTGTTTTGGTACAACTTCGTACGACCACGCAAGTGTCAGTTAAAGCAACGCAGTGCCGAATTGCAGAATCCTTCCGGGGCTGAAGTGGTTAAAAGCATGTTTTGTTATTTTGAAATTCAGAGAATCCTGGCACAGCGTTCACTTGCAGTTGTACATTGCGATTAGCTGCATTTACATGCTACTGCGTTTAGCTGCGTTGGAACCTTCTTGCCATTTCTGATGTGCTTCCTGTTATTTTTCTTTCCTTGTTGCTGCTGCTATCTGCAGGAGAAATAGTACACTGCGATTACCTGCAGTTATGTGCAGAAAGCTGCAATAAATTGGTCCTGGACACAGTCAAATCTATTTTTTCTAACCACACCAAACCCCATGTAATTAAACCATTGCTAAATGCAGTGTGTGAATGGGAATGGGAATAGGAAAGCATTGTTTGAGTTTAGCTGCGGTAGATAACTTGATCTATCTGCAGCTAAAATTCTATCCACCCGTGTGAAAGGGACCTAAGCCTTCAAAATGGGCACTTATTATTTTTCCAGTTCGAGTCCCATAGACTTCAATAGGGTTCATTATTTGGTTCTGAACTTTTGCAATGTGCTAAAGTTGTGCTCACAAACTGAACGGGGTCATTCTCCCCATCTCTAGAAACTTATACTTGTGACAGTGGTGTGGACATGACAGCTGCGAGGCCAAATTAAGGATTTGCAGAGCCTTCAGTAGTTCAGGGTGTGTTGGCTGCTGCAGAAGTTTACCCCTCCAGTCAAAAGGATCAGGTTAGGGTGCATGCTTGGCTGAGGTTTTGTCCACAGCCCAACAGATGAGTAATGCTGAGTGCCAGAATCCCATGACTTGGGATGGCTCAATGTTGCTGAAAGCGAGGGGCTAAGTATGAGACATGCATCCGACAGTGCTCTGGAAGAGCAGCAAGCTGTCATGTCAGTTACCAATCGTGAGGAGGTGGTCTCTTTAAATGTCTCTGCAGCTCAAGCCTCAGGGAATGAGCACCTCCACATCACTAATAAGGGAAGATTCTCTAAAGAAATCCTTTGTTTGAATGTGACGTGTATAGAGATGACAGATACATTATTGGAAATGTTGAAATTGGTGAAAACACATTCACTGTACAACTGGGTGTCTCCACCGCAGACGGACAAGCTGGTACTGGGGAGTACCAATCAGTGGAGCCAGGTATTACAGATGATACTAAGTAATGTTGTCAAAAATGGAACTGGTTATTACAGTGCTGGTTAATTGTATGAAAAGTGATCACACAATTCACAGCGAGAGTGCTACCAGTGACTGTTTTGTGTGGAAGGCACTCAGGAGAACTGGTATGCCCTGTACACATGACCGGATTTTCCAGCAGACTAGGGTCCAACAGACTTCCCGCCGGAATTCCGTCAGAGTTCCGACGGACTTTCCGAACGAACAGACTTACCCACACATGACCGGACTTTCCGGCAGACTAGGTTCGCCGGAGTTCCGGCGGACTTCCAAATGAACAGACTTGCCCACACACGGACTAAAGTCTGTTCATTTTGAACTTGATGAGTTAAGACGGGACTAGAAAAGGAAGTCAATCTCGCCGCTTTTATCGGCGAGATTGACACCTTGCGAGCCCCATCGCCTGGTATGGATTTTAAGGGGAACCCCCTACGCTGAAAAAACGTTGTGGAGCTCCCCCCAATATCCATACCAGACCCTTATCCGAGGGTGTTGGCTCAAACTTGTCTTGCATAAACACAGTCACACAAAGTTGGTCGGAATTTGCGAATGTCAGGAACACGGTGACGTACAACACATACGACGGCACTAGAAAGAGGAAGTTCAATACCAAGTGCGCCACCCTTTGGGCTCCTTCCACTAATCTTGTGTTAGTAGAAGTGATAGACGTTTCGCGCTTTTCAGCCTCGTGCTTTTCCGATCGTTACTGCTCTTCAGTTTGTGCTTGTGTGTTCGTATTTATATTACATATTTGATTTTAAGTGCGCTCTTGTCCTCTTGTTTCTGATTTTCAGCTCCGGCCTTTCTGTTTTTTTTTGTTTAATAAATGTTTATTAAAGATAAACAACAAACATATACTGTAAAATCCACATACAGCACCCAGTCCCATATACCAGGGGACAGGATTAGCAATTAGCATCAGAGCATCTTAGGGCAAACACAGTAAAGCAATAACGGAAGTGCCAGTGAAGAAAAACAAAAAAACAAAACCGAAAAACATCCTAGAGATAATGAGCAAAGTACACAGCCCTGATTCAAGGACCGGGTATCAAGTTGTCTATCACAGAAACTGAGAAATAACAGAAAAAGGCAAGAGAGTGTAAAAAGGGGGGGGGGGGAAGAGAAGAAGAGGAGGGTCAAGGAGGGGAGAGAGAGGGTGGGGGTACGGTGGCTTGCGTGGTGACATGTAGAGGCTTAGTTTGCGTTGCTCAGTGGGGTTGTGCTAAGATATCTGCGTAGAATGTAGTGGAGGTAAATTCCCTCCAACAAGACCAAGTCAAAAGGGTTTTTTGCGAGGAATTCTTATGGGCATGAGTAATGTCCTCCATGAGGTGAACTGCTTCGATTTTACGCATCCAACTTTTCAGTGACGGAATCTTTGATTGGCCCCACAGGGCAGGTATCAGTGCCTTAGCTGTGTTCAGCAGGTGTGGGATGATAGAGCGTTTGTATCGGCCCACAGGGTCTGTAGTAGCATGGAAGAGAATGGTCCAGGGTTCATTAGGGAGGAGGGTGCCAGAAATACGTTGAATAATCTGGATGACATTCGACCAGAACGGCTTGATAATGGGGCATGACCACCATATGTGTGCATGAGTGGCCTGGAATCCACAATTCCTCCAGCATAGCGGGGAGTTGTCAGGGAACATCCGATGTAACTTCACCGGGGTGTAGTGCCATCTGGTGAGCAATTTGTAGTTAACTTCAGCCATTTGTGAGGCGATGGATGAGACCTGGGTCAGTTGTAGCACCTTCCGTTTTTGTAGGTCAGTGAGGCTGGCACCTAAATCTTTTTCCCATGAGGCCAGAAAGGACGGGAATGAGTTGTGGAGGAGACTGTTGAGGGCCTTATAGAACAATGAAATGCAATGCAAGGGAGGATCCTTGGGGTAAAACACTACCTCAATTTCATTTAGAGTCTCGGAGCCTCTCAGTGGTCGGGGCAGGGCCCGCAGGAAACATTGTAATTGAGCGTACCTCCACTTGTCCAGGAATGTAATCGGCTTGGTGCCGAGTATTTCTGACAAAGGCTTAGTGGCAGTGTTCCGGAGGACCTGGTGCAGCATCAGGGACCCATCAGAGGACCAGGCATGAAAGCCTGGATCTAGTAGACCTGGTAGAAAATATCGGTGGTGGAGAAGTGGCATTAGAGGGGAGTTGTAAGACCAGGAGAACCGTTTGTGTAAGTAGTCCCAAACAGCAAAGGTGGAGGAAGTAAGCGAGGAGGTTTCAGTACCGAGATGTCTGTGAACACGAGGGATCCACGGTGCAACTTTGAGGTCTGCCCCAGATAAAAAGTGTTCCATGGCCACCCACAGCTTGGTGTTAACTGCGTACTTCCAATTTGCTATCCTGGTGAGTATAATTGCATGGTAATACATCCTAAAGTTTGGTAGGGCCAGGCCCCCAGCATCTTTGGCACGGTATAAAACGTCCCTAGATACTTTGGGATGGCTGTTCCTCCAAACATAGCGGGAGATCATGGTCTGTAGTGTTGTAAAAAATCCTATGGGTACCCCCATGGGGATCATTTGGAATAGGAATAAGACTCTGGGCAATATGTTCATTTTAATAACGTTAACCCTCCCTAGCCAGGAGTGTGAAAGGTCCCTCCATTTTCTCAGGTCCTCTCTGATATTGTTAAGTAGTGGGAGGTAGTTATATCGAAAAAGGGAGTGAATATTAGGTGTAAGGTTGATTCCTAGGTATTTCATATTACGCTGAGCCCATTTAAAAGGAAAGAGGGGCTGCATTAGATCTGCTTCTCGTCTGGGGAGATTAATGTTTAGAATTTCCGATTTCGAAAAGTTAATTTTAAAGTTGGAGAGGGTTTGGTAGGTAGAGAGGGCCGACATCAGATTAGGCAGGGAAATACGGGGCTTCTGGACAAAAAATAAAATATCATCAGCATACGCTGCATATTTATGGGTCGTGGGACCTACCTGAACCCCATGGATATTAATGTTATGCCTAATTGTGGACAGGAAGGGTTCGAGGGTGAGAGCAAATAGAAGCGGGGATAAGGGGTAGCCCTGTCTGGTCCCATTGTGTAGAGAGAATGAGTCACTCAGAGAGCCATTTATGCGGACACGAGCTGTAGGAGTGGAGTAAAGTGAGGTTATGCGGTAGAACATTTTAGGGCCAAGACCTAGGTGATGCAGGGTCGTTTTGAGGTAATCCCAGTCCACCCTATCGAACGCCTTTTCTGCATCCGTAGAAACAAGTAGGGTGGGCTGGGAGCACTGTCGAACATACTGAATCAGGGAAATTGTCCGGAGGGAATTATCCCTGGCTTCTCTACCAGGTATGAAGCCAGTCTGATCCTTAGAAATCCAGCTAGGTATCAAGGGAAGTAGCCGATTAGCCAGGACCTTGGAGTATAACTTGACATCCACGTTAAGGAGGGAGATCGGCTGGTAGCTGCTGCATGCTGTGGGGTCTTTACCTGGTTTAGGTATGACTGTTATGTGGGCCGCGAGAGATTCCGTGCGCAGACAGGATTTGCGAGATATAGAGTTGGCGTAAGCCGTGAGATGGGGGAGTAGGATGTCCCGAAACGTGTTATAATAGCAGACAGTGTACCCGTCAGGGCCAGGGGCCTTTCCCGTGGGGGACGACTTTAGAGCTGCCCGGAATTCCTCCACCGTAAGGTCCTCTTCTAGGGCCTGAAGTGCGGAAGCAGGTAACTCGGGCAAATTGGCCTCTCTTAAATATGCCTGTATGCGATTGCGTTTTTCCCCCGGAGCGAGCGAGGCCGTTGAGCTCTGTACATTATACAAAGCCGCATAATAATCGCGAAACGCCGCGGCTATGTGGGGAGTAGCATGCACCAAAGCGCCACTGGGAAGTTTTATTTTGGGGATGAAAGACCTGGTTTGTGTCGCCTTGAGGGATCTTGCCAGTCGCCTACCGGGTTTATTTCCCCACTCATACATAGACTGAGCGAGGCGTCGGAATTTCCTGTTTGTGTCTAGGTCAAGGAGGGTTTTCAATTCCTCCCGTTTCAGGGTGAGGGCTTGTAAATGAGCCATGTGCAGGGTAAGTTTATGCTGCTTGTCCAACTCTGCAATCTGACCAATGACCTGCTCAATCTGCCGACCATGCTCCCTCTTCTTCCTAGAGCCCAGTTCGATGAGTCGTCCCCGCATGGCAGCCTTGTGAGCTTCCCACACAACCGAGGGGGAGGACTCAGGAGAAGTATTTTCGGCAAAATACTGTTTCATGTGCGAGACTAACTCAGAAACGTCAGCCTCGGTAGAGAGGAGAGAGTCATTGAGCTTCCAATTATTGGAGCGTTGTGCTAAGGAGGGCATGGTCATGCACATTGATACCGGCGCATGATCAGATATGGTGGCTGTACCTATATGAGCGGACTGCAGAAGTTGGAGATGATGGTGATCTAAAAAGATATTGTCAATGCGCGAGTACGATTGCTGCGTTTTAGAAAAGTGAGAGTAATCCCTGTCTTTGGGGTGGAGTATACGCCAAACATCGATCAATTGTAGCTCAATGAGCCTGCGTTTAAGTGCGGACAGTCTTTTAAATGGTATGTGGGAGCGGCCTTGGGAGGTGTCCATGCTGGGATCAAGAGGTATATTAATGTCACCCGCTAGGATAGTTAAACCCTCGGCAAAGTGGGCTAATTTGGAGAGAATCTGAGAAAGGAAGGCAGGTTGGTGCCTGTTAGGGCAATACACGTTAGCCAAGGTGCAGCGCGTATTGCCCAAAAATCCCTTTAAAAAAATATATCGACCATGATCATCCGCTAGCATTTCGACAAGACGGAAGGGGACACTGCTGCTGAAGCCTATGGCCACTCCCTTTGCTTTATTCGTATCCGACAGACTGTAATACCATTGCGGAAATTGGGGGGAGGTCAACTTGACCGGTGTTGTATGCGTCAAGTGCGTCTCTTGAAGAAAGGCAATTGAGCATGCAATCTTTTTCAATTCACGGGTAATTTGGTGTCTTTTTGCGGCAACATGTAGGCCCCTCACATTATATGAGGAAATTTTTATTGAGGCCATAGCATCAGCAGAGTGTTACCTCTAGGCTTAAATTTCCACGCAAGCCACCTGGGGGGGGGGAGTAAGAGAGGAGGGAGAAGACAGGGGGAAGAAAGAGAAACTGGAGTAGAAAAGAGAACCTGAAGCGTTTAAGAATAATTTCTAACGTGAAACCATTGGGAACAGTTAGTATGTCACGCAGCAATCTGCCGTGATCCCTCAGGGGAAGGGGAGAGCAGGCGGCAACCCCGTCCTCAAACCAGGAATCGGGGGCCAAAAGAGGAATGCCAGCCGCTCTCCTCAACCCCAAAAGGGGGGGAGGGTAGGGGGTTTACTGAGCGAGAGGCACATGGGAGCAATGTGCCCCGCCAGCGTTCAGCAAAGCGAACCTGAGGTAGAGAACATGAAAATACCAATACTAAACATATAAAGTTGCAGCAACCAAAACCTTCGTCTGCAATTAAGAACCAGTGAGCCTAGCAAACAGGTAGGAACACACACATAAAAAAAAAAAAGGGGTAAAATAAAAGAAATAACAATGATAAATGAAGAAATGCAAAAAACCCCTGAAAACACCACGGACCCCTGCTAGGTGAAGTGCTTAAAGTCCACTAACGTGGTGCCAAGCAGTCAAACTGTAAGGGGTTGTGGACCCGCTCACAAAAGGTAGGCATGTGTATGCCAAACAAGGGCCATGAACGTCAAGTGGTATTGAACAAGTGATCCGGATCGAGGGATGCAAAAGGCAGGTATCTTCATCATTCACCCGTTCTTTTGTGTAGATCCTGGAAGGGACGTGCGTCGTTTTTTTGACGGGGTCCTCCGCCATTGAGGGTCCGAAGTGGCGGAGAACTGAGGGACGTGGGCTTGCCATCCTGGAAGATCAACTTGTGGCAAATTGAGGTCCTTCAGGAACCTCTGGAAACCGTAAGGTTTGGGTGCGGCCGTTTTTGGTGGCAATGAGGCAGGCTGGGAACCCCCATCTGTAATTGATCCCATCAGCGCGAAGGAGATCCAGCAGGGGTTTGAGGGCTCTGCGACGGTCAAGCGTGTCCTTAGAGAGGTCTGGGAAGATGCTGATGGTGGCCCCATCAAAGTCTATGGTAGGTGTACTCCGCATTTTGAGCATTACTGCATTTTTATCGGAGAAATAATGAAGGCGGCAGATGACGTCCCGCGGTTGGTCCGACGAGAAATTGCGGGGGCGAAGGGCTCGGTAACGCAGAGGTGCAGTAACCGGGTTTCCCAGGATCGTATTAAGGATGCCCCGGATCGACGGTTCAAGATCATTGTCTCCAGTGGCTTCTGGGAGACCCCGTATTCGTAGATTATTCCTGCGATTCCGGTTCTCGAGGTCCTCAAGCTTGTAGGATGAGGCCCTCTGAGCAAACGCCAGTTGTGTAACCGTCTCTTGCAACTCTTTAATAGCGGAGGCTTGCGAGTCCTGCCGGAGCTCAGTCTCCTCCACCCTATCCAGAATGTGCGCCATATCCGCTCTGACTCCGGTGATCTCCTTCTTTATAGCTTTTTCCAGGCCATGGAACATCCCCGCCAGCTCCTTCTTAAGGCCGCTGACCAAGGTTGACATGTCGGAGCCTCCTGGGGACTCAGGGTCTTCCGTAGGCTCAGGACAGAGGCAACAAGTGAGGAGGGGGAGAAGGTGCATTTAGGGGTTCTGGCGTGGTTATCCCGTTCGCCCGACCCTGATTTCCCTGCGGCGAGGTAGTGCTGTATCGATCCGGAGCCCGAATGGGTTAATATTGGCCCCTTTCCGGATCCTTTGTTAGTTGTGGAACGAGATCTAGGTTTCTTAGTTGGCATAATTGTGGCGGTGAAGCTGAACGCTGGACGGGGCTCAGGGTCATGCAAAGTTAGTTAAGCATAACATATGAGGATTGTCAGAGTCATTAACCGTTGATGTGGGGGACACTGAGAGTGTAGCGTACTTATCAGGTCGCAGACAGGTGGAGCCCTGGAGGTCACTGTGGGGAGCCTCGTGCCAAGCCAGAAGGGTGTGCGGAGGGGGCCTGGGCTTTCTAGCGGGGGGGACCCCGACGTGGCCACAGTGGGGAGATGGGGGTGGGCTAAGGACCCCCGAGACCTTGCCAAACTGTCCCTAGGCTTCGGCCAGCCACCCAGGCCTCTGGTGTTGGGAGATGGCTCCGGCAGGGGCAGCGGGGTAATGATCGCCGGGTGGTGGCAGGCACAGGAAGATCCGACCCCCGGGGAGTGTATGGTGTGGCACAGCAGTCTGATACAGCACTCACCCCTATGTTGGGCACTGGGGCCTACTCAAGATGGCGGCCGTCCGTCCTCTTCCGCGGCTCGTGCGGCTTGGATCCGAGAATGCCCCGGGTGCAGGGAGGCTCCTGGTGGTGTCTAGGGTCCCCGGGATAGCGGTGCTTCCGGATCGGCGGTCGGCCGCGGCCTCCAGAAAGGCGCCCGCGGCGAGTAGGTCGCAAGATGGCGGCGATCCGCGATTCCGGACCGGGCCACACGAACGGTGCGCTAAACGGCAAAAATACCGCCGCGGTCCCCTCCCGCGGCGGTTCCACTCTCTCCAGGTGTCTGTGGCAGTTCGTTGGAGCCACTTAGGGCGGTGGATGGCTCGGGATTGTGGACGGTGGAGCGGAGCTCTGTCTCCACACGTCCTCTCAGCTTCACGTCCGGCCACGCCCCCCTTCAGTACTTTCTGTTAGTTCGTTCTGACCAACCGACCGTTTTGCCACCATGAGGACCCTCACCCCGGACCAGAGGGTTTATAACTACCATCTCGCCAGAGCCAGAAGAGTGGTGGAGAATGCTTTCGGGATAATGGCGAGCCGGTTCCGCCTATTCCTTATGCCAATATAAACTTAACCATATAATCCACATATGATGTACACAACTTTTTAAGGAGAAGATCAATGAACTATGTGGTCTCAGTTGGGCCTGAGGCCGGACTTCAAGAAGAAACCCTGACGGCGCTTGAAGCTGCCTGTCCTGGCTTGCCCCCCAAAGTGCCCGCGAAGTAAGACAGAAGTATATTGAGTACTTTGCGGGTAGGGGGGCCATTGATATGCCAGAAGCATTTTATCAACAATTTTTTAACTTAAACTGAAAGAAGATTTCCTTTGATTTACTGCCTGGGTATCTTTTCGCTGTCTCCTAGGTTCTCCAATGGGCATTTCTTTTTGGCCATTTTCTTCAATAGTGCAAATGTAATGATACATGAGGTAACAATCTCTTCTTCAGCTAAAAATTATTATGTTGTTGGTCTGCTACACACACCTTGTTTGTGTTGTTAATGTATGTAATGCAATACTGAGAAAAATATTCATCATTTTCAGCACCATGAATGAATTTTGTTGATTCATAAAAATGGTGTGAATGTGGCAAATTATAAAGCACTGTGGGTGTTAGTTACTAAACAAAATTCCACTTTGCACTCCAAGTGCACTGCAAAAGTGCACATTAAACTGCATTGAAACTGCATTCACATGTGCATTAGAAAAGGTTTTTTGAACAAACACCCATCTTTGGTGTATATTTCATATTCTAAAGATCCTTTTTTTGGTTAAAACAAGCATGTTTCAAAGCATAACATAGACAACTCAGGAACTTACAAAGTTCAACTTCGATAAATTGAAGGCAATATCAAACATTAGTAGGTCCAAACAGTGTTGATATTGCCTTCATCAGATGGGGTGATTTCACCCCTGTAAAAGCCAAATTTTGAAGATGTACACAAATTGGGATTCAAACTAGGGATTTCCCTCCCGATCCCATGCCTAATGTTAACATGTGCTATCTCCCATCATGGGGTATCAATGGACGTGTTTTGGGGGTGCAACCCCTTCCTCTCATCTAATTGAGTTGCAAGGAAGGGGTTGCACAAAACGCGTACATTGATATCCCGTGATGGCAGATAGCACATGTTGATACACTGTGTGCATCTTCAAAATGTGGCTTTTAAAAAATGTAATTTTTTTTTCAAAAGAAAAAATACTAGGGATACACCGAATGGGTTTTTTGGTCCCAAAACCGATACTGAAAAGAAATCTTCCTTGATCCTAAATACCGAAACCGATACCGAAACAGCACCGATACCGAAAGTGACTGTTTTAAAAAATATATTTTTATACAGGAGATCGTCAGAGATTTGGGAGATGGTACAGGAGATGGTCAGAGACTGGGGACATGGTACAGGAGATGGTCAGAGACAGGGGCCATGGTACAGGAGATGGTCAGAGACTGGAGACATACTACAGGAGATGGTCAGAGACTGGAGACATGGTAGAAGAGATGGTCAGAGACTGGGGACATTCTCTTTTGGCATTTTGCCGAAAAGGCCATCTTCAGCCCATATGTTTCAGCGGCTGAAAATTCGCTGCATCCCTAAAAAATACACGAGAAAACGATACAGTTTTTGTGTTTTATATTCTGCCTAAAACATAAATGATGTTTTTCATTTTTTGTTGAACATCATTGATATTTTATTTTATATTTTCTAAATCACAATTGCACCCCATTCTCTCCCTGATGAGGATCTGGGCACTTTCACTTGTGAAATGAGATTCTTCTTTCACAACATCCACATCACCTACAAGAAAAAAAACACACCATGTATTATAAATATGCAGGCATCCATCTATTACCTGAAGCTGTGTTCTCAGACACTCACCTGTTGTGGTGACAATTCATAAACGTCTCCCTCCTCATCCTCTGCTTGTGGTTTTTGGATTTCCCCTTCTTTGGGAAGTGGGGGGTCCCTGGTGTCCTCAGATGTTCCGAGTATTTTCTCCACTATTAGAATAAAAAATCGGTATACTTAGCACACAGATATTTGAGGGCGGAAATAGGAATATGAAACATTGCTTGGAAGTGTCGTACAATTGTTTATTTTGACAGAGTTCCAAGCTTTATTTCCTTTCTAAAGCTGGAATACTTCCCTTTTTTGTTAAAGCATCACACATATAGAGTCCCATTGTATCCACTGGAGCACCAGTGTGGGACACCTTAAAAGGTTTGTTCTGGTCTCCCACACTAGTGCTCCCGCGTCCAGATGTGTAAACAGCTGCTGAGAGTCCTCTCCTTATACTGAATCAAGTTTGCATTTCATTCTAGTTACAAACCCGTCTAGACAACAAACGTATTTTAATACAAATAGGCCTGAACAAATGTAGTTAACCTGCATCTGCCAAAAACATCTTATAATAGGGCGAACAAACGATGTTTCCTACAACCGATTACTGTGCCCATGAACATGAAAGTTGCCATTTTAAACCTGTACAACAATAAAGAAAAGCACATGTAGCAGCATGCAAGTAATAATAATAATAGGAACGCATGACAAGTACTTACTTTTTAGAAGCAGTTTCCTGTTCTTTCTGTATTGATCCTGCTCCCTCAGTTTGAGGTCTGACCATCGTTTCTTCAGTTGATCCTTGGATCGTCGTACCCCAAAATTCCTGTGCAGACTCTTCACAACTTTAGTCATGATCTTGGCCTTTCTCACATTTGGGTTTGGGTAAGGTCCATGCTTCCTGTCATAGTTGGCCCTCGTCCAGATGTCCACCATCTCTATAAAGGATATATTTGAGGCCTTAAATCTCCTCTGAGATCGGAAAGTTTGTGACTCTGGCCTTTCGTCGTTGCTGCTCTCCTCTGCATGCACCTGTTGTCTTTCTGTCATGTGCTCTCCCACTGCGCTGAAAGAGAAGGGGCGGGGAATATACTAGAAAAAGCGTCAGAGGCGGACAGAGTTTCACGCATGCGCAGTGTATATAAACCAGAATACGCATGCGTCGTATGTACGATCTTTGAGCAGAAGACAGAGTAACGGAAGCGATGATTGTTATAACGAAGGTACAATTTTAACTTGGTGCATCAGTGGCTGATACTGCTTATAGATTGATGCCTATATTGGGTCAAGATTAGGAGAGTTTCACCTGACATTAGGGTCTGTCTTGTGTTGTGTCTTGCAAAGGCTTCACAAATTTCACCACTTTCCCCAGTGTTGCCTTCCTCTTTATTTTGTTATGACCCAGAATATATGGCTATTTATTTTTAAGAAATACTTGGCTATGTGTTTTACTTCAAAAATGTTTGTGAGTAGGCAGATACAAGGGACACCAACACCAACCAACCTCCTTGATGTTAAAAAATACAAGATAATAATGGTGTTTTTTTATATATTCTTTATTTTGATATTTAATTCAGTTATACAAATGGACGGGAAAGATAAATGCAATCAAAATGTTAATATTGCCTGCGTTAATTTACATGTTTCAAATGGTCCCAGTCCCCCTCCCCAAACAATAAATTAAAATTGATGGTTGTGAAGTTCATTTGGGCTCGTAAATGCTCCGTATTGCTTATAGCATACTGGTGAAAGACAAAGATAGAGGGGGACTAGCATTGCCAGAGTTTAAAAAATACTATGAAGCAATAGTGATCTCTAGATTAACAGATTGGCTGCATAATAAGATGGAGAAGAGTTGGGTGGTGCTAGAAATTTGGTTAAGTAGAACTGACATTGGTAAAATGATATGGATACCACCTCAGCACCGATATTTAGGAGTAAGCACAAGCACTTTAACATATAACACATTTAAGACTTGGGATAATAAACATGAGACACAAATAGGATTATAACTATCCACTTATGTCACTTTTGGACACAAGTAGGTGGGCTAATAGGGAGGAAATAGCACTACAGGATGTGATGAAAGGGAATAGAATATACACTTACAGTGAAATTATACATGAGTGGGGACACAAATCACTAAACAGATGGAGATACACTCAAATTCAACATTTCACACAAACTCTACCACAGCCACTGCGAAGCAGGAGACATCTGAGACCACTAGAGAAATTGCTGAAGTCACCTCAAAGTTAAGAGAGAAGAATATCCAAAATATTAAGGTGGGAGGCGGACCAGGAATATCCAGCTTATCTGGGAAAATGGGAAAGTGAGATTGGTCCCTTAAGAAACGATGAGTATAGGAACAAAATAATTAGACTGACTGTCATGGTTATGCAGTGATCTTCCTCTGTTTGCTTACCTCCCCTCATGTGTTCTGACTAAGAGGCCAGCCACTTCCACCTGGTGGTTTTTATAACCTCTCCTCTAAGCGTGGCTCCACCCCAGGCCCTATCAGGGAACCCTATATTAACCTGTGCACTGCAAGCCAGCAGTGCTGATCAACCATTGTGTGTTTGGCTTCCTGTTTCCTGCTTGCTGTGTGCTCTATGTTTGACTCTGTTACCAACATTGGCGTGTTCTCAACGATTCCTGTCTGCTTGCGACCTTGACCTTTTGCATGTCCCCAACCATCCCTGTCTGCCTGTGACCCTGAACCTTTGGTGTGTACTCTGTTGTTCCTGTCTGGTAGTTGCCCTGACCTCTGCCGTATCCCCTTACTATCCTTGTCGTTCCAGCGTGCTGCTTCCTTCTCCTGTTGTTTACTGTGAGCGTGAGCTGTGAGAACCTAGGGGCCGCGACCTGGAGCCAGACTGCAGCGAAGTCCATCCTCACCACTGGAGGCTCTGGCGAACACCCGCTGACTCTTAGACTCCGCGCCCTGGGGAATCTATGCTCCCATTGGGATCTGTGTTAGTGATCCTGTAGACCTGTGTCTTGAATCTCCCTGGGTACGATCCGCAGCAGTCAGTCCTAAGGTCCACTACCTAGCGGTGCACTTCCGACGCCTACGGAGTGCATCTGTCACCTGGTCTCAGGTGACCTGACAGTTTGATCAGCCATGGACCCAGCTGATGTGCCACTATCCACAGATGATCCATTGCAGGGCTTAGTTCTCAGACTTGAGAACCAAGAATCGCATCAGACCCAGGCGATGCAATTCCTTCAGGATTTGGCATCCCGTTTTTAACAGCTTCAGGCCTCATTAGGACCCCCGGTTCAACAACCTCAACTACTATCTGCCGCTGCACCTATCGCATCAGTTGCAGCCACACATTTATTACTACTACCAGCTCCGGCCCGTTTCTCTGGGGACTCCAAGGCTTGCAGGGGGTTCCTTAGCCAGTGCACAATTCATTTTGAACTTCAGCCCCAAAACTTCCTGTCCGATCGGGCGAAAGTAGCATATATTATATCCCTCCTGTCTGGCGAGACACTAGCTTGGGCAGCCCCTCTGTGGGAACTGAATGATCCAGTGGTTTCTAGCCTGTCTGATTTCTTGAAACTTTTTCGGAATATCTTCGTGGAACCGGGTCGTGTCTCCTCAGCGGGTAGCGCTCTTTTACATCTCCGTCAAGAGTCCGCTTCTGTTGGACAGTATGCTCTTCAGTTCCATATCCTCACAGCTGAATTGAGCTGGAATAATGAGGCCCTAGTTGCAACCTTTTTACATGGCCTCTCTGATAGAGTGAAGGATGAATTAGCAGGAAGATCCCTTCCTGTTTATCTGGACAGTGTCATCACCTTGTGTAACCAGATCGATATTCGCTTTCAGGAGAGGGCCCTGGAAAAAAGACGCCAGCACTCCCCATTCTTTAGGCAGCCTGAGCCCCAGTCCCTTCTCTTCGATCCAAGGAGCACCCCCTGCCTGCTGAGGAACCTATGCAGTTGGGCCGGACAAAGTTATCTCCTGCAGAACGCACTAGGCGCAGAACTCTGGGCTTATGCCTCTATTGTGGGACCAAAGGTAATTTCTGTGACACTTGTTCTCTTCATCTGGAAAAACGCTTAGGGCTAATACATCTGATAGGTGGAGTATTAGACCCTGAAATATCACCTTCACCTTCTCGTCTTCTCCTTTCTGTGTTGCTTCATGTCGTGGCTTCCTCTCGTTCAGTCTCAGCACATCTGGATTCCGGAGCCGCTGCCAATTTCATGGATTGGGAAACTGTATCCTCCATGAGACTTACCCTTTTTCCCCTTACAGCGCCATTGGTGGTCTTGGTGATTGATGGCACAGTTCTCCCAGGGGGCCCTATTCGCTTCCAGACCCTTCCTGTTAAGATGTCAGTAGGGACACTCCACCAGGAGTGGATATCCTTCCTTGTCTTACCTACGGCTTCATCTCCTATCATATTAGGTCTTCCTTGGTTACGGCTACATTCTCCACACGTTGACTGGTCTGCTGGACAGATCCTTGCTTGGGGTTCCTCCTGTTCCTCTTCCTGCCTACTCAAGGGTACCCCAAAAGAGAAACTTCCTGCTGCCACCATCCCAGTATCTTCTGCTCTTCCCGCTATATATAGCGATCTCTGGGATGTGTCCTGCAATAGTCGGACTGGTGCACTCTCTAGGTCATGTGCCACTCTGGATGAGGGGCCCACCTATGAACCTGAGTCGATCATTCACTCCAGTTTGCATAACCATTTACCTTTGCCTGTCCCTAATCTCCCTTGCAAGTTCCACAGTCGCTATGCCCTGTGATGCGATTGAAATGGTCGCTACACCTGACAATACTATTCAGTCGGCCTCTGCACCAGTTATGCCAGTCCAGCCCAAGCCCAATGAGCTTCCTGCTTTTTGTTCAGGACCTTTTGTAACCTGGCCTCACCCTACTGCTACTATGTCCGTTCAAACCCGTTTAAGAGGCTCAATCCATCCTTTGGATAGACTACCTCATTCAACCAGGTGGGGTTTTCAATCTTTTTCTCAGGGCTCTCTGCATTCTGTTTGTGTTTCAGCTAACCAGCTTGACTCTTGTGACATGTCACCTTCTAATCAACCTGACCGCAGGGATCCACTGACCTCTGCCCAGTCTGGTGGTCCTGTGCTGAATGTCTAGCTCATCTTTAAGGGTCTGGGGGACCATGCTCAGACTCCTGATCTTCTCATGCCCTTACCCATTCCTAAAAAGCCTTTAGTCCTCAAGTCCTCTCGTCCCCTCCCTACCTCTGTTCCGGTCTCTGAGGATAATCTAAAATACGAGGTTAGTCAAGTTTTGGATTCCCGGCTCCGTAAAGGCATTCTTCAGTACCTCGTACATTGGAAAGGGTATGGCCCTGAGGAGAGGTCTTGGATCACTGCATCCGAGGTCTTTGCTCCTCGTCTGAGGAGGTTCTATCTGGAGTTTCCCTTTAAGCCTGGAACCAGGTGAGGGAGGGGGAGGCCTCGTAAGAGGGAGGGTACTGTCATGGTTATGCAGTGATCTTCCTCTGTTTGCTTACCTCCCCTCATGTGTTCTGACTAAGAGGCCAGCCACTGCCACCTGGTGGTTTTTATAACCTCTCCTCTAAGCGTGGCTCCACCCCAGGCCCTATCAGGGAGCCCTATATTAACCTGTGCACTGCAAACCAGCGGTGCTGATCAACCATTGTGTATCATTGTGTGTTTGGCTTTCTGTTTTCTGCTTGCCATGTGCTCTATGTTTGACTCTGTTACCGACCTTGGTGTGTTCTCAACAATTCCTGTCTGCTTGCGACCTTGACCTTTGGCATGTCCCCACCATCCCTGTCAGCCTGTGACCCTGAACCTTTGGTGTGTACTCTGTTGTTCCTGTCTGCTAGTTGCCCTGACCTCTGCCATATCCCCTTACTATCCTTGTCATTCCAGCGTGCTGCTTCCTTCTCCTGTTGTCTACTGTGAGTGTGAGCTGTGAGACCCTAGGGGTCACGACCTGGAGCCAGACTGCAGCGAAGTCCATGCTCACCACTGGAGGCTCTGGCGAACACCCGCTGGCTCTTAGACTCTGCGCCCTGGGGAATCTATGCTCCAGCTCCCATTGGGATCTTTGTTAGTGATCCTGTAGACCTGTGTCCTGAATCTCCCTGGGTACAATCCGCAGCAGTCAGTCCTAAGGTCCACTACCTAGCGGTGCACTTCCGACTCCTAAGGAGTGCATCTGTCACATGGTCTCAGGTGACCTGACACTGACTCACTCAGTAGCAAAAGATATACAAATGATTGAAATGTCTTACAAGGTGCTTGCTAGGTGGTACATGACCCCCCAGAGGGTACATAGCATAAGAGGAGATGCCACCTCAACTTGTTGGAGGGGTTGCACCGCACGGGAGACTTTCATACACCTTTGGTCAGAATGCCCTAAAATACAATCCTACTAGAATAGAATAATAGAAATAATATTGTCTATAACAGGGGAAAGGATTGAAAAACATCCATGGGTATGCTTGTTCCATGACTCAGAGAAGGGGGCGGCACAATATAAATTGATATTAATCCCATACTTACTAAATGCAGCCAAGGCTCTGATCCCACGCCTCTGGAAAACCCAGCAGGCCCCGACAAGAAAAGAGTGGATTGAGAGGGTCAAGTGGATAAGAGTTATAGAAGAGTCTATACATATGACCAAAGATACAGGGGAAAAATACCAAAGGGTATGGCAGCAATGACTAGTATTTATGAAAACGGAGTGATACCTACGAATACTAGGGGTATAATGACGACAGAGAGGGAATAGAGTGAGACAAGGGGAAATCAGTTTGTCAGAACTCTGTGTGAATATCAGCAGCAAAACAAATTCAACTTCAAATAGTTTAATGCGTACATTAAACTATTTTAAAAATTGCAGCGTGATGAATGTGCTATCTTCATTACGAATGGTAGTTTTACCACACAGACCAATTCTGTCTCGTAATTTATTCTGAGCACGCGTGGCAATTTGTGCATCGGAATTGTGTACACACAATCGGAATTTATGCGAACGGATTTTGTTGTCAGATCTCAAAATGTCCGATGGAGCCTACACATAGTTGGAAATTTGCAACAAAAGGCTCCGATCGAACATTTTCCGTCAGAAAATCTGACCGTGTTTATGGAGCATTTGAGTTCTCAATGCCTGAGGTTGTGATGAGGAGCATTCCTGCTGGTGCAGTCCGAGGTGCGGCTGAGCAGTGGTTGGTACATGGCACATATACTGTATACTAGACCTTATAAGAAGAAAGGACCCTGAACAGACACCGAAGTAGCAGGGATTCTGTCTATCACCCACAAAGAGGTACAAGTTAAGGGGCCCTGAAACTATGACAGAACATTCTAACAGTATTGGTAACTGTAACAGGTGTGAGCTGGGGGGTAGGTAGCAGGTACACAAGCTCCCTGGGTTGAGCCCCCCTTTAGGCCCCTTTCTCACCTGAATAATTGTCTACCCCCTGTAGACCAGTACTCTGCCACCAGTAACCAAACTTCCTCTGTATGCAATCCATTGAAAGCTCCCCCTGCAGTACCGTTTTCCATAGCAAAGTCTCAGACCTCCTACATGTTGCCGCCTGCTGATGGTGTCCATTCCTCCTCCATGTTGCCGCCTGCGGATGGTGTCCATGCCTCCTCCACATTGCCGCCTGCTGATGGTGTCCATGCCTCTTCCATGTTCCCGCCTGCTGATGGTGTCCATGCCTCCTCCATGTTCCCGCCTGCTGATGGTGTCCATGCCACCTCCATGTTACAGCCTGCTGATGGTGTCCATGCCTCCTCCATGTTTCCACCTGCCAATGGCATCTATACCTCCTCCATGCTGCCATCTGTTGCCAAGCCTGCCACGGATGATCTGCCATCTGTTGCCAAGCTTGCTGCGGCTGATTCCCTGGCTGCCGCTGCCCCGGTGTCGGGAGGCCGCTGCCCCCCCTGCCGGGATGCCGCACTGCCCTGCTGGACTATGCTGGTTCCTGAGCTGCGTCTGCCCTGTTGGACTATGCTGGTTCCCAGGCTGCCGCTTCCCTGCTGGCCTATTCTGGTTCCCAGGCTGCTACCCAGTCTGATGTGTCTGCTACCCAGCCTGTTGATCCGCTGCCTGCTGCCCCGCTGGACTATGCTGGTTCCTGGGCTGCTACTGAGGCTGATGTGCCCACTGCCCAGCCTGTTAAACCGATACCTGCCGCCCTGCTGGACTATGCTTATTCTGTGGCCACTGCCCCACTGGACTATGCTGATTCTCGGCTTGCCGCCATGCTGGCCATATTGGATATACTGTATGATGCTGTCATTGACATGACAACATCATATAGTTGCTGCAGATTTGTCGACTGCACATCCACGATGGGAATGTCCCATTCCACCACATCCCAAAAGTGCTCTATTGGATTGAGATCTGGTGACTGTGGAGGCCATTAAAGTACAGTGAACTCATGTTCAAGAAATCAGTTTGAGATGATTTGAGGTTTGTGATGTGGTGCATTATCCTGCTAGAAATCGACATCAGAAGATGGATACACCATAGTCATAAAGGGAAGGATATGGTCAGCAACAATACTCAGATACGCCGTGGCATTTAAACATTTACGCCAATTTCTGACCCTACCATCTGAATGTAGCAGTTGAAATTGAAACTCATCAGACCAGGCAATGTTTTTCCAATCTTCTATTGTCCAATTTTGGTGAGCTTGTGCGAATTGTGACCTCAGTTTCCTGTTCTTAGCTAACAGCAGTGTGGTCTTCTGCTGCTGTAGCCAGTGGCGTCTCCAGCTTTCATATGTAGGGGGGGGGCACATGGGGGGACAGGGACAAAAGTAGAGGGGCCAACTACAAAATGCAATTATATATATACAGTGCCTTGTGAATTCAGCCCCCTTGAACTTTTCAACCTTTTGCTACATTTCAGGCTTCAAACATAAAGATATAAAATTTTTATTTTTTGTGAAGAATCACAAACAAGTGGGACACAATTGTGAAGTGGAACGAAATCTATTGGATTTTTGAAACTTTTTTAACTAATAAAAAAATGAAAAGTGGGGCGTGCAAAATTGTTCGGCCCCCTTGCGTTAATACTTTGTAGAGCCATCTTTTGCTGCGATTACAGCTGCAAGTCGCTTGGGGTATGTCTCTATCAGTTTTGCACATCGAGAGACTGAAATTCTTGCCCATTCTTCCTTGCAAAACAGTTCGAGCTCAGTGAGGTTGGATGGAGAGCGTTTGTGAACAGCAGTTTTCAGCTCTTTCCACAGATTCTCGATTGGATTCAGGTCTGGACTTTGACTTGGCCATTCTAACACCTGGATACGTTTATTTGTGAACCATTCCTTTGTAGATTTTGTTGTATGTTTGGGATCTTTGTCTTGTTGGAAGATAAATCTCCGTCCCAGTTTCAGGTCTTTTGCAGACTCCAACAGGTTTTCATCCAGAATGGTCCTGTATTTGGCTGCATCCATCTTCCCCTTTAACCATCTTCCCCGTCCCTGCTGAAGAAAAGCAGGCCCAAACCATGATGCTGCCACCACCATGTTTGACAGTGGGGATGGTGTGTTGAGGGTGATGAGCTGTGTTGCTTTTACGCCAAACATATCGTTTTACATTGTGGGCAAAAAGTTTGATTTTGGTTTCATCTGACCAGAGCACCATCTTCCACATGTTTGGTGTGTCTCCCAGGTGGCTTGTGGCAAACTTTAGACAAGACTTTTTATGGATATCTTTGAGAAATGGCTTTCTTCTTGCCACTCTTCCATAAAGGCCAGATTTGTGCAGTGTACAACTGATTGTTGTCCTATGGACAGACTCTCCCACCTCAGCTGTAGTTCTCTGCAGTTTATCCAGAGTGATCATGGGCCTCTTGGTTGCATCTCTGATCAGTCTTCTCCTTGTCTGAGCTGAAAGTTTAGAGGGACGGCCAGGTCTTGGTAGATTTGCAGTGGTCTGATACTCCTTCCATTTCAAAATGATCGCTTGCGCAGTGCTCCTTGGGATGTTTAAAGCTTGGGAAATCTTTTTGTATCCAAATCCGGCTTTAAACTTCTCCACAACAGTATTACGGACCTGCCTGGTGTGTTCCTTGGTCTTCATGATGCTCTCTGCGCTTTCAACAGAACCCTGAGACTATCACAGAGCAGGTGCATTTATACAGAGACTTGATTACACACAGGTGGATTCTATTTATCACCATCAGTCATTTAGGACAACATTGGATCATTCAGAGATCCTCGCTGAACTTCTGGAGTGAGTTTGCTGCACTGAAAGTAAAGGGGTCGAATAATTTTGCACGCACCACTTTTCAGTTTTTTATTTGCTAAAAAAGTTTAAAATATCCAATAGATTTCGTTCCACTTCACAATTGTGTCCCACTTGTTGGTGATTCTTCACAAAAAATGTAAATTTTATATCTTTATGTTTGAAGCATGAAATGTGGCAAAAGGTTGAAAAGTTCAAGGGGGCCGAATACTTTCGCAAGGCACTGTATATTAGACATGTGCATTCGTTTTCGTCCGAATGCATTTTCGTCCGAATTTCAGCTATTTTCGTTTTCGTTTTGACAAACAATAATGAAAGCACAAAATCCGAAAAATGAAAGATCCGACATAAATAAATGCTTTATTTTCGTTTTCATTGTTACAACAGTTTGATATAGAATAGGAGATTCGACATGACTCTGACAACAATCTGTGTCTATAGAACCTGTGTTCGAATGTGCCTAACCTTACCTCTATTAGTCCAAGATTATATAGAGAAAATATTCGACAGAGAAAAAAGATTTGACAGAGAGAAAAGATTCTGCAAGATACTGTACTAAAAAGTGTTTGGGGACCCGGGTCCTGCCCCAGGGGACATGGATCAATGCAAAAAAAAGTTTTAAAAACGGCCGTTTTTTCGGGAGCAGTGATTTTAATAATGATTAAAGTGAAGCAATAAAAGTGTAATATTCCTTTAAATTTCGTAGGGGGGGTTGTCTATAGTATGCCTGTGAAGGGGCGCATGTTTCCCGTGCTTAGAATTGTCCCTGCACAAAGTGTCATTTATGCAGGAAAAAAAGTCCTTTAAAATCGCAGCTATAATGAATTGTCGGCTCCGTAATACAGAGAACACTCATTGAAAGTCATTGATAAAAAAATAATTAAATAAATTTAAAAAAAAAGCGTGGGGGTCCCCCAAATTCAATTACCAGGCCCTTCAGGTCTGGTATGGATATTAAGGGGAACCCTGCCTCAAATTTAAGAAAAAATTTGACGTGGGGTTCCCCCTAAATATCCATAACCAGACCCTTCAGGTCTGGTATGGATATTAAGGGGAACCCCGCGTCAAATTTTAAAAAAAATTGATGTGGGGTTCCCCCTAAAAATCCATACCAGACCCTTTATCCGAGCACGCAACCTGGCAGGCCGCAGGAAAAGAGGGGGGACGAGAGAGCGCCCCCCCCCCCTCCTGAACCGTACCAGGCCACATGCCCTCAACATTGGGAGGATGCTTTGGGGGTCTGTGACCCCTCAAAGCACCTTGTCCCCATGTTGATGAAGACAAGGGCCTCATCCCCACAACCCTGGCCGGTGGTTGTGGAGGTCTGCGGGCGGGGGGCTTATCAGAATCTGGAAGCCCCCTTTAACAAGGGGACCCCCAGATCCCGCCCCCCCCTGTTTGAAATGGTAAGGGGGTACAAAAGTACCCCTACCATTTCACAAAGAAAGTGTAAAAAATGGTTAAATAAAACAAACACGCTTTTGAAAAATTCCTTTATTAAAAAAAAAAAAAAAAAAAAAGATTCCAGCGGCGGTAATCCACTCTTGCTATCCAGCGACGGACGGTCATCTCTCCAGCGATGGCTCATCTCATCCAGCGCAGCGAATCCATCCTTCTGTCTCCGTGTAGGAGACACTGCAGGCATTCCGGCGGCTGACGTTTCTTATATACGGAGGGCGGGGCCACCCGTCACCTGACCCCGCCCCCCTCTGACGCAAGGGGAAACCCGGGGTTCCCTGTGACGTATGGGTGACCCCGCACCCCTCTGATGTAACACAGGCAGGTTTCCGTTACATCAGAGGGGGGCGGGGTCACCTATACGTCACGGGGAACCCCGGGTTTCCCCTTGCGTCAGAGGGGGGCGGGGTCAGGTGACGGGTGGCCCCGCCCTCCGTATATAAGAAACGTCAGCCGCCGGAATCCTTGCAGTGTCTCCTCCACGGAGACAGAAGAAGGATGGATCGCTGCGCTGGATGAGATGAGACATCACTGGAGAGATGATCGTCCATCGCTGGATAGCAAGAGTGGATTACCGCCGCTGGAATCTTTTTTTTATTTTTTTATTTTTAATAAAGGAATTTTTCAAAAGTGTGTTTGTTTTATTTAACCATTTTTTACACTTTCTTTGTGAAATGGTAGGTTACCATTTCAAACAGGGGGGGGGCCGGGATCTGGGGGTCCCCTTGTTAAAGGGGGCTTCCAGATTCTGATAAGCCCCCCGCCCGCAGACCTCCACAACCACCGGCCAGGGTTGTGGGGATGAGGCCCTTGTCCTCATCAACATGGGGACAAGGTGCTTTGAGGGGTCACAGACCCCCAAAGCATCCTCCCAATGTTGAGGGCATGTGGCCTGGTACGGTTCAGGAGGGAGGGGGGGCCGCTCTCTCGTCCCCCCCTCTTTTCCTGCGGCCTGCCAGGTTGCGTGCTCGGATAAAGGGTCTGGTATGGATTTTTAGGGGGAACCCCACGTCAATTTTTTTTAAATTTGACGCGGGGTTCCCCTTAATATCCATACCAGACCTGAAGGGTCTGGTTATGGATATTTAGGGGGAACCCCACATCAAATTTTTTCTTAAATTTGAGGCAGGGTTCCCCTTAATATCCATACCAGACCTGAAGGGCCTGGTAATTGAATTTGTGGACCCCCACGCTTTTTTTATTTATTTATTTATTTTATTTTTTATCAATGACTTTCAATGAGTGTTCTCTGTATTACGGGAGCCGACAATTCATAATAGCTGCGAGTGATTTTAAAGGACTTTTTTTCCTGCATAAATGACACTTTGTGCAGGGACAGTTCTAAGCACAGGAAACATGCGCCCCTTCACAGGCATACTATAGACAACCCCCCCCCCCCCCCCCCCTACGAAATTTAAAGGAATATTACACTTTTATTGTTTCACTTTAATCATTATTAAAATCACTGCTCCCGAAAAAACGGCCGTTTTTAAAACTTTTTTTTGCATTGATCCATGTCCCCTGGGGCAGGACCCAGGTCCCCAAACACTTTTTAGGACAGTAACTTGCAAATTAGCCTTTAAAATTAGCACTTTAGATTTTGAACGTTGGAGTCCCATAGACTTTAATAAGGTTCTAAAGTATGCTATATACTAGCTCCGTCGAATCTTCTTTATACATTCGACAGACACCATAAGCCTTCAAAGACAGATTCGACCGTGATTCATGTGGATTTTCGGATGAATGCAATTTTTGAACGAAAAACGAAATAAATAAAAACGAATTTCGGGAGTAACTAAATAAATTAAGTTTTCAGACGAAAACGAAATTCCAAAACGAAATATTTTACTCTGCACATGTCTACTGTATATCACTTTATATATCCTGACAATGGGTATAAAATGCATACAAATATACAATATTAAGCCCTGTACTCCTGCAACAATGCCCCAATACATACAATAAAAAACAAAGCATAAAGTTACCTTCGCACTATCTCAAATCCCTCGGCCTATTTAGATAAATGGATGTTTTTTTAGCATCGCTCCAGTGCCAATTAAAGTGTAAGCTCACCTGCCCCTCTCGTCCCATCCGTCGTCCTCTGCGGCTTTGTGTCCACCATGCAGCCTTGTGCCCAGTGCCCACTGAAAGAAAAGTTTAGATAGTAGTAAATACATATTACTCTAGTATTCTTCTATACTCACAGGGGAGTTTCTGGATGAATAGCAAAGTCTTTGTGTAATATGTCAATTAGTATCCTTTCTCCTAAAGGGAGTGTAGCGGAGATACGTATGTCTTTATCCAAGGCCGCATTTTCATCTTACTTTTAGAATTAGTTTCTTAGTAGGAATTGAAGAATCCTTCCTCCATTAAATACTTCAAGAAGAGTTGTTTTATTTGTTCAGAAAGATAAGCAAAGACAACTGACATCTGGTAACATATGGCATAGTGATGGCCTCAGAAGGAGGGACTGGACATCTGATATTACATTTCTCCAAAGTGTAGAGTTCTTTCTCTTCCCACCTCTCTTCCCTCTCTACCATAACGCTACTCCATTCTTATACTGTTTCATAATTTTATGTCAGCATATCCTAATAACACCCATATTTGCATATATACCTTATATGGTTCAGTCTAAAGATAAGTCGCATAACTCCACCCATTGTCCTCCTGACATAGTAACTAAAAAGTAGAAATACCTATGAAGCAGAACCATATCTCTCTGTCCTCTGTACCTGTGACCTTCAAAGACCATCACTAATTACCGTACATAAATTCATGTTTCAAATATATCTTTCATTCAGAAACTTTTATCACTTAAAATATTATAGAACTCAAAATATCTTAACACCCACCAATGCAGCCTTGTGCCCACCAATTCAGCCTTATGCCCAGTACCCACCAATGCAGGCTTGTGTCCACCAATGCAGCCTTGTGCCCACCAATGCAGCATTGTTTCCACCATGCAGCCTTGTGCCGAGTGCCCACCATGCAGCCTTGTGCCCACCAATGCAGCCGTGTGCCCACCAATGCAACCTTGTGCCTAGTGCCCACCAATGCAGCCTTCTGCCCTCCATGCAGCCCTGTGCCCACCAATACAGCCTTGTACCTACCAATGCAGCCTTGTGCTCAGTGTCCACCAATGCAGCCTTGTACCCACCATGCAGCTTTGTGCCCACCAATGCAGCTTTGTTTCCACCAAGGTAGCCATGTTTCCACCAATTCAGCATTGTGCCCACCAATGCAGCCTTGTGCCCAGTGCCCACCAATGCAGCCATGTGCCCACCAATGCAGCCTTGTGCCCAGTGCCCACCAATACAGCCTTGTGCCCACCAATGCAGCCTTGTGCTAAGTGCTCACCAATGCAGTCTTGTGCCCAGTGCCAACCAATGCAGCCGTGTTTCCAACATGCAGCATTGTACCCACCAATGCAGCTTTGTGCCCAGTGCCCACCATGCAGCCTTATGCCCACCAATGCAGCCTTGTGCCCACCATGCAGCCATGTGGCCACCAATACAGCCTTGTGCCCAGTGCCCATCAATGCAGCCTTGTGCCCACCAATGCAGCCTTGTACTTAGTGCCCACCATGCAGCCTTGTGCCCACTGATGCAGCCTTGTCCCCACCAATGCAGCCTTGTGCCCACCAATGCAGCTTTGTGCCCAGTGCCAACCATGCAGCCTTGTGCCCACCAATGCAGAATTGTGCCCAGTGCCCACCATGCAGCCTTATGCCCACCAATGCCGCCTTGTGCCCAGTGCCCACTATGCAACCCTGTGCCCACCAATGCATCCTTGTTTCCACTATGCAGCCTGGTGCCCACCAATGCAGCCTGGTGTCCCCTATGCAGCCTACTTGTGCAGTGGAGGAGATGAACAGGAGAGACCCCAGGTGTTCAGAGTGCAGTGCGGGGAACACAGCGATAACAGCTTTAATTTTATTTTCTGTGTTCTCTGCCGCACAATGTCATATACAGCCCGCCCCCTGGCTGGGTAACTTTCATTGACAGATCACTGGGATTGGACGGGTGATCTGTCTATCAAAGTCCCGGGACCAGGAGGCAGGCTGTATGGATGGGCCACCACAGCTTGGTTGTAACGAGTTTGAGTTACTGTTGCCTTTCTATCATCTCAAACCAGTCTGCCCATTGTCATCTGGTCTCTGACATTAACAAGGCAAACCACACAACTGCTGCTCACAGGATATTTTCTTTTTTTTTTAAATCATTCTCTGTAAACCCTAGCGATGGTTGTGCATAACAATCCCAGAAAATCTGATGTTTTTTAAATACTCAGACCAGCCCATCTGGCACCAACAACCATGCCATGTTCAAAGTCACTTAAATCCCTTTTTCTTCCCCATTCTGAAGCTCGGTTTGAACCTCAGCAAGTCGTCTTCACCACGTCTAGAGGCCTAAATGTATTGCGTTGCCTCTACGTGATTGCCTGATTAGCAATTTGTGTTACCAAGCAATTGAACAGGTGTACCTAATAAAGTGGATGGTGAGTGTATAACTGTTGCTACAGCACTGTGTTTACGAGATTGTATAAATGCCACGTTTTTTCAGTAAGAAAATGTATTAAAAAAAAGTAAACCAAATGTTGCTGTTCAACTCCCCTAACGGTATTCCCGAGTGTGGCTCGGGGTGGATTTTCAGCACCAAAAGCAGTAACCCCGAGCCAGACTCGGGATTGCATTGCAGGATCCAGGTACATGTTACTTACCTTGTCCCCAGGATCCTGCAATGTCTCCCCGCACTGTGTGCGAGCCGTCCTCTGCTCGATCTATCACGGAGCCGAGCTCCATTCCCTGCGAGCGTTGCGACGCACGGGGATGGAGAATGGCGCCAAATTCAAAAAGTAAAACAAATACAATACATATACAGTACATTGTGATCTCACAGATTACATTACTGTATCAATTTATTTCACATCCCTTTTATCCCTAGTGGTCTGTCCAGTGCACTGCATGCAGTTTTATATTATAAATACTATTCTTTCTGCCTGGAAACTGGAGATTGTCCATAGCAACCAAAACCATCCCTTTACATCAAAAGTGGTTTTAGATCAGCTAGAAAACAGCGACAATCAATTAGACTCATTTGTGGAATTGAGTGATAGTGATTTGTGGGGAAATCCATAATCAAACACTGAAAGTAACAATTCTGCAATTGAGCAAATTTCTGTGTTTTTGATTCGATTAACATTATTGAATTATTATTATTATATTATTATTTTTTATTATTATTTATAGTTATTATATTATAATTTATGATTTTGTTTTTCAAACTTTACCATACCCGGTATGTCTACTAGACTCTTATTTGGACAGATTTAGGTGAGTTATTCCTAACTGGCCTACAATATAAAGCGCCAAATTTCCATGCAAAATAATTGTATCGCTGGATATATACCCCACCGTTTATGCTGGGGTTTTTCGCCTTACTCTGGATCAACTGTTGGTAAAGGATTGTGTATATGGAATTGTATGATTTTCTTTTTTTTTTTATTGGTTGAACTAGATGGACTTGTCTTTGTTTTTCAACCATTCACAACACTGCTCCCCGCTACATCACCAACCTCATCTCAACCAGTTGCCCAAATTGTCCACTTTGCTCCTTCAAATACCTCTTTCTCCCTAACTCCCTCATCATCTCTTCCTATGCTCACCTCCAGGACTTCTTCAGAACCTCTCCCAATCTCTGGAACTCCTACCTCAGTCTGTCCAATTTTTTCATACCATGTCCAAATGTAGGCGATCTCTGAAAATGAATTTATTCTGAGTTTACCCTGCCTCTACCTAAGAAACAGTGTGCTGACCAACCTCCTTCAGCTCATTGCCCACAACTATTACCTTTAGTACCACCTCTTCCTCCCTTTAGATTGTAAGCTCTATGAGGAGGGCCCTCCTAATCCTTCTCTATTGAACTGTATGTACTGTGTTCCTTTATTTGTAGTATTTTGCAAACTGTTACATAGTTAGTAAGGTTGAATAAAGACACCAGTCCATCCTCAGTGAGTGTGGGTGCATGTCTACAATTATCCCAATTTATTTAACCACTTTAGCCCTGGACCAATTTTCAGCCTAAGGACCAGAGGTCTTTTTACAATTTCGCACTGCACTGCTTTAACTGGTAATTGCGCGGTCATGCAATGTTGTACCCAAACGAAATCTGCGTCCTTTTCTTCCCACAAATAGAGCTTTCTTTTGATGGTATTTGATTGCCTTTGTGATTTTAATTTTTTGCGATATAAATGGAAAAAGACCGAAAATTTAGAGAAAAAAATATATTTTCTACTTTTTGTTATAAGAAAAATCGAATAAACTCAATTTTAGTCATACATTTAGGGCAAAATTTATTCAGCCACATGTCTTTAGTAAAAAAAATGTCAATAAGCGTATATTTATTGTTTTGCGCAAAAGTTATAGCGTCTACAAACTAGAGTACATTTTCTGGAATTTACAGTGGTGTGAAAAAGTGTTTGCCCCTTCCTCATTTCCTGTTCCTTTGCATGTTTGTCACACTTAAGTGTTTCGGAACATCAAACCAATTTAAACAATAGTCAAGGACAACACAAGTAAACACAAAATGCAATTTGTAAATGAAGGTGTTTATTATTAAAGGTGAAAAAAAATCCAAACCATCATGGCCCTGTGTGAAAAAGTGATTGCCCCCCTTGTTAAAACATACTATAACTGTGGTTGTCCACACCTGAGTTCAATTTCTCTAGCCACACCCAGGCCTGATTATTGCCACACCTGTTCACAATCAAGGCATCACTTAAATAGGAGCTGCTTGACACAGTAAGGTCCACCAGAAGATCCTTAAAAGCTACACATCATGCCGAGACCCAAAGAAATTCAGGAACAATTGAGAAAGAAAGTAGTTGAGATCTATCAGTCTGGAAAGGGTTATAAAGCCATTTCCAAAGCTTTGGGAATCCAGCGAACCACAGTGAGAGCCATTATCCACAAATGGCGAAGACATGGAACAGTGGTGAACCTTCCCAGGAGTGGCCGGCCGCCCAAAATTACCCCAAGAGCGCAGCGACGACTCATCCAAGAGGTCACAAAAGACCCCACAACAACGTCCAAGGAACTGCAGGCCTCACTTGCCTCAGTTAAGGTCAGCGTTCATGCCTCCACCATCAGGAAAAGACTGGGCAAAAATGGCCTGCATGGCAGAGTTCCAAGGAGAAAACCACTGCTAAGCAAAAAAAACATCAAAGCTCGTCTCAATTTCTCCACAACACATCTTGATGATCCCCAAGACTTTTGGGACAACATTCTGTGGACCAATGAGACAAAATTGGAACTCTTTGGAAGGTGTGTGTCCAAGTATATCTGGCGTAGAAGGAACACTGCATTTCATAAAAAGAACATTATACCAACAGTAAAATATGGTGGTGGTAGTGTGATGGTCTGGGGCTGTTTTGCTGCTTCAGGACCTGGAAGACTTGCCGTGATAAAAGGAACTATGAATTCTGCTGTCTACCAAGAGATCCTGAAGGAGAATGTCCGACCATCTGTTCGTGTACTCAAGCTGAAACAAACTTGGGTTCTGCAGCAGGACAATGATCCTAAACACACCAGCAAGTCCACCACCGAATGGCTGAAGAAAAACAAAATGAAGACTTTGGAGTGGCCTAGCCAAAGTCCTGACCTGAATCCTATTGAGATGTTGTGGTATGACCTTAAAAAGGCCGTTCATGCTCGAAAACCCTCTAATGTAACTGAATTAGGACAATTCTGCAAAGATGAGTGGGCCAAAATTCCTCCAGGACGCTGTAAAAGCCTCATTGCACATTATCGCAAGCGCTTGGTTGCAGTTGTTGCTGCTAAGGGTGGCCCAACCAGTTATTAGGTTTAGGGGGCAATCACTTTTTCACACAGGGCCATGATGGTTTGGATTTTTTTCACCTTTAATAATAAACACCTTCATTTACAAATTGCATTTTGTGTTTACTTGTGTTGTCCTTGACTATTGTTTAAATTGGTTTGATGTTCCGAAACACTTAAGTGTGACAAACATGCAAAGGAACAGAAAATGAGGAAGGGGGCAAACACTTTTTCACACCACTGTACACAGCTTTTAATTTATGACTGCCTATCTCATTTCTTGAGGTGCTAAAATGGCAGGGCAGTACAAACCCCCCCCCCCCCCCAAATAACCCCATTTTGGAAAATAGACACCCCAAGGAAATTGCTGAGGGGCATGTTGAGCCCATTGAATATTTTTTTTTGTCCCAAGTGATTGAATAATGACACAAAAGAAAAAAAAAAAAAGTTTACAAAAAGTTGTCACTAAATGATATATTGCTCAAACATGCCATAGTTATATGTGGAATTGCACCCCAAAATATATTCTGCTGCTTTTCCTGAGTACGGGGATACCACATATGTGGGACTTTTTGGGAGTCTAGCCGCGTACGGCACCCGAAATCCAATCACTGCCTTCAAGGTTTCTAAGGGTGCAAAGTTGCAGGAATATTAAAATTTTTTTTTTTTTTGCACAAAGTTGTCACTAAATGATATATTGCTCACACATGCTATGGGCATAAGTCAAATTACACCCCAAAATAAATTCTGCTGCTTCTCCCGAGTACGGGGATACCACATGTGGGGGACTTTTTGGGAGCCTAGCCAGGTACGGGACCCCGAAAACCAAGCACTGCCTTCCGGATTTAAATATAAAACGCTACCAAAAAAAACTGTTCGCGATCGCAGGGATCAGGCCTGACTCTGCGAACGCTGCAGTTATGTGTTTAGTGTTTTGTAATTGACAGTGATCGATTGATACTGCACTTGGGTGAGCTGGGCGGAGGGGCAAAACGCAGGTGCTAGCAGGTATCTGGGCTGATCCCGCTAACAATGTGTTTTTTTGGAACCCTAAACTGCTGGGGACGCTAGTATAGATCTGATCAGATCAGATATTGATCTGTTCAGATTCTATACCACTACGGGAGGTGTATGCTTTGCACGTGGGTGTTAGTGGTACTGGCACTAACCTAGCGCTGCCTGGGGCGACGCAGACCCTGACCCTAAAACCTAATTGATATCACCCGCCGGGTGATCAGGGGGTTAAACCTTTATTGGGTAATAAATGGTGGGTGCCCTGATGCTATAAAAAGCAAACTAACTAACCAGAGTCACCCGTAACACTTATACGGTGATCACTGGTGAAAGGGTTAACTAGGGGCAATCAGGGGGTTCAAATTTTTATTAGGTAGTATATGGGGGTCCCTGGCGCTATATAAAAACCTGACAGGGAACCTAAATAACTAACTGGCTAACCAGCGTCACCAGTGACACTTATGCCGCGTACACACGGGCGGACTGTATGGCGTACTTAGTCCTTCATACAATCCGACGGACAGTCCGTCATACTTTCGACTGAGCGGACTTGACCACACACGGATGCACAAACAGTCCGTCGAAAGCTTGCGCGATGACGTGTACAGCACGTACGACGGGACTAGAAATAGGAAGTCCAATACACAGCAAAGCACCCTTCCGCCGTGTAAATCCTTTCTGAGCATGCGCCATTCTTAGTCCGTCGAACTAGCCTACTAACGAGCGGATTGTCCGCTGAAACCAAAGTACGATGGACAGAATTTCGAAAAATCCGAAATACTTAGTACGCCAGACTGCACGCTGAAAAAGTCAGCTGAAGCCCACACACGAGCAGACTGTCCGCTGAAATGTGTTTCGACGGACTAAGTAGGCCATACAGTCCGCCCGTGTGTACGCGGCATTATACGGTGATCGCTGGTGAAAGGGTTAACTAGGGGCAATAAGGGGGTTAAAACCATTATTGGGTAGTATATGGGGGTACCTAGCGCTATAAAAACCTGACGGTGAACCTAAAAAAATAACTAGCTACTTAGCGGCACCAGTGACACTAATGCAGCGATCAGAAAAACGATCGCTTTAGTGACACTGGCAAAAGGGGGTGAAAGGGTTAACTAGGGGCAATCAGGGGGTTAAAACCATTATTGGGTAGTATATCGGGGTACCTAGGGCTATAAAAACCTGGCGGTGAACCTAAAAAAAATAACTAGCTACCTAGCGACACTAGCGACACTAGCGACACTAATGCAGCGATCAGAAAAATGATCGCTTAGTGACACTGGCAAAAGGGGGTGAAAGGGTTAATTAGGGGCAATCAGGGGGTTAAAACCATTATTGGGTAGTATATCGGGGTACCTAGCGCTATAAAAATCTGGCGGTGAACCTAAAAAAATAACTAGCTACCTAGCGACAATAGTGACACTAATGCAGCGATCAGAAAAATGATCGCTTAGTGACACTGGCAAAAGGGGGTGAAAGGGTTAACTCTAGGGGCAATCAGGGGGTTAAACCTTTATTGGGGGCTGGTAGGGGGCTACCCTGGACCTAACACTAACTGCCCTGACACTTTTTACTTTTACAACTGACACTGAATGCAGTGATCAGAAAATAAATGATCACTGCAATCAGTGACACTGTGACTGGGAGGGGGGGGCGGGGGGCGATGGGGGGGGGATCGGGGGGGGGGGGTTGTGTACCTATGTGTGCCTACATGTCAGTGTAGTGTTTGGTGCACTTAGTTTTAGTCTTCTCCTCGTAGTCTGGTCTAAAAGACTGCCCCGAGGAGAATGACATCACTTCCTCCCTGCCTGTGTATACAAAACACAGTGGGAGGAAGCTTCTCATTCGCCAGGAGCGATCGAGAGGGGATGGCCAGAAACCAACGGCCATCCCCTCATCCCGGATCGCTCCTGAAGCAAAACGGACTGCCGCATCCAGCGGGAGGGGGTCCGATCGGACCCCCCACCTGCTGGAAGGCAAGCATGTACATGTACGTGCTTGTGCCTGTACTTGCCATTGTGATGACGTACAATGGCATGCGGCGGTCGTTAAGTGGTTAAGGTACCCAGTTATGTAGCACTCCACACATACATCACACACTCACATCAGTTCCTACCCTCAAGGAGACCACAATCCAAGGTCCCCAACTCGCATTCATATACTAGGGTCAATTTTGGACAGAAGTCAATTAACCTACCAGCATGTCTTTAGAGTGTGGGAGGAAACCAGAGTACCCGGAGGAAACCCACGCAGGCACAGGGAGAACATGCAGACTCCAGGTAGGTAGTGTCGTGGTTGGGATTTGAACGAGCGACCCTTTTTACTGCTAGGTTGAGAGTGCTAACCACTACACCACTGTGCTGCTCCAAATTGTTGAAGCTATATAACTCATTGTATTATAAAAATAATATTTGCTCTACAGTACTACAGTTCCAAAGTTAACAAATGTATCTTTGCCCAATAATTTACCCAGAGTTGGTGACACTGTGTTATTTAAAAACACAAAGAACCAAGGCTGTAATTGCTTCTAAAAGTCCATATTCAAAATGCTAACTTAAAGGGGACAAATACATATGTAGTTAACCACTTTGTGTTTTTCGTTGTAATAACCTTTTTAATTTTGACATTAAAAAGCATTTTTCTGTTGATCAGGGTGAAAAAAAATATATATATCAGTTATTTCTGCTGTATGTGTATGTGCTGCAGGGAAGATTTCCCTTCACATGTCCTGGAGACGCAACAGAAAATAAGAGTAAACCTCCTAAAAGTGAGAACTCCCATCTTGTCATGACATCATGACAGTAGTCATGGGAACATTTGCCCCTTTGGGTGATTTTCTCCCGACTCTACTCTGTTAACAATTCCAAAAATGTAGTTCCTCTCATTTTCTGTCTCAATAATGATGGTCACCAGGAAAGTTGAAAGGTAAATAACACAGTAATAAGAACTTGACAATGTCTAACTTTTCTTCATTCTAAAACAAAACATATAAACAATTTTAAATATATCTGCTTTGTTTGAAATTTACAGAACAAGTTTATGTAGCAAGGTATCCAGCCTCCTTCAGTCTAATGAGAACCTCCAGGGCCAGAGATAGCTGACATCCTTCAGTATGTGATGGGTTGTGAGGCATAGTGGGTACAGGGTGGAAGTTATTGGTCGCCAAACACTTCTTGAATGCAAAAGAGATGTTTATTCCTCTTACAAACTTTTATGGATTTTATGGGGGGAAGAGGGTTAGGGCCAGGACACCCTTGAATAGTTGCAAGTTCAATTGGCAGGCTCTGAGGCTTCAATAAGAGGACAGCTGTGCAGGAAAAGGCCTCCAGCAAGAAGCCACATCTGCACATTCAGGAATGCTGTCTTTTATTGCAACAGTCTTTAACAGTTCCTAACACACATGTAACAGTTCCTTCGCTTTCACTACAACTTCTCCTTGTAGTTCTTCAGCCTACTGAGCTCCGTCTCTCACTAGACCCTCTGATTCACTGCCACTGACTCCCTTGAACTCCTCCAGTCTTTACGGTGGTATCTTCCTCAAGCGTCACCCCGCCTCTCTGCTGGGTCCCTAGCTTGGCACTCCCGATACTTCTCAAGCATCACCCCGCTGGCCTGTTCGGTCCCTGACTTGACACACAAGGCTGCTCAGCAAGCGTCATCTCCGCTGGCTGGGTCCCTGACTTGATCACCATCTGAAGTTTCCCAATTCTCCACCGTGCCCGTTTGGTGAGAATGTGACTCCAGTACTTGCTTCAGTTACTCACTCTGGTCCCTGGTAACAAGGCGGGTGGTCCCTGTGTGGAGACAGCTTCCCCCTACCTCCGAACACTGACAGGTTCTCTGACCGAGAGAACCGTCACTTCTGGTTGGACTGAAAGCCGCAATCCCAACCCTACGCAACTCTCTCTTGCTTCTGGATAGGCCTCAGACAGCCTAGCATCCAGATGCCCCGGAGATAGGCCCCATCTCTGGCCTAGCAGCCCTGGCCAACATGACACACGTCCACCCAGACAGCCGTCCGGGTTGCATAGAACATAGATCACCTGACTCCACCCGAATATATAGGTTCTCCCAGCAGGCCAAGGAATCCAAGAAAACCCCTGCCCATTGGCTGAAATACCCTATATATTCATGACCTGACCTTGAGTTGCCCTTCTCATATCTAGTACTCCCAAGTCCCTGGCCACCTAGTGGTAGAAGCAAAAAGTGCAATAAGGCCAAACAGGGAGAAATCAATGGATCTCTAACAATCGACCGGGTGGACTACTCCTGTCAAGTAAATTTGTGAGGAGCATCCCTGCCTAAACTCTGGGGTGCTACATCTATAAAGTGGTTAATTTGTTGCAAAAATCTTTTAAATAAAGCCTTTAATTTTTTATATGAAATTATATGATAAAAGCTTTTTTTACTTAACCATCATCAGCCCTGGAAGATTTGGCTGCTCAATGACCAGGGCATTTTTTGCGATACGGCATTGCATACATTTAAGTGACAATTGCGCGACCATGCAACGTTGTACCCTAACAAAATTTACATCCCTTTTTCCCACAAATAGAGGTTTTTTTTGGTGGTATTTGATCATCTGTGCGGTTTTTATTTTTTGCGCTATAAACAAAAAAAGACCGACAATTTTGAAAAAAACACAAATATACAAATATTTTGTACTTTTTAATATAATAAATATCCCCATTTTTTTAAAAAACTAATTTTGTCCTCAGTTTAGGCTGATATGTATTCTTCTACATATTTTTGGTAATAAAAATTGCAATAAGTGCATATTGATTGATTTGCGCAAGTTATAAGGGCTACAAAATAGAGGAAAGATTTATGGCATTTTATTATTATTCTTTATTTTTACTAGTAATGATGGCGATCAGCGAATTTTATTGGGAATGCAACATTATGGCGGACAGATCGGACACTTTTGACACATTTTTGGGACTATTGGCATTTATACAGCGATCAGTGCTATAAAAATGCATTGATTACTGTGTAAATGTCACTGGCAGGGAAGATGTTAACAGTAGGGGGCGATCAAGGGGTAACTGTGTTCTGTGTTACCTAGGGAGTAATTCTAACTGTGGGGGGATAGGACTGCCTGGGTGAGCAGACTGATTGTTGTTCATACTTCAGCTCTCCTCACCCCTGATAGCACGGAGATCTGTCTGTTTACATTGACAGATCTCTGTTCTGTCTCTGTGTAGAGCAATCACGGATGCGCAGTGGTCGTTGTGACCACCGGGCAAACGCATCAGCTCCGGCGTTGTGCCGCATGTGCACGTGTGCCCACTAGTGGACGAAAGGTGAAGCGACGTAAAGCTACGTCAGTTCACCCAGGGGAGCCAACCTGCCACAGTATAACTGCGGCGGCTGGTCAGGAAGGGGTTAATTTACATATAAGGGTGTATTTTTATTAACAACAAAATTCCTGTGCTGTAAATGCCAAAAAGGGACCAATAAAATAAAAAAAAATCATCAAAACCTGTTGTCCCAGTTACGGAATCCACTCGGGTGAAATGCATAGGGCGGTGTTACAGCGGTGACGTCATAATGCCTCGCTGGGATGTTGGATGCTGTGTTGCAGATATGCTGTCTTACCATACCTTTATGTGAGTAGATGCCCAGTTCAATGCGTTTTTAAGTACTACATTATGAGAGGTTGCCCTTACTCTTTTATGTGTTACATATGCCATGCTTGAGTGGTGGAGTGTCCTGATGTGATCTGTTAGAAAGTGCTGGTCTGGACGGCAGGCTACGAGAGGGGAGACTTACTTCCATCCATCCAGGAGGGATGATGTGGTAATGGAGGCTTACATCTATTCATCCTATCTATCTAGGTGGCAGGCTGCGGGGTTAGAGGTGTATCACCTATCCATCCAATATTTGGTCAGGATTTCTCCTTTACAAATGCTGTTAGCCTCCTATATTTTGAGGTCTAACTTTCTGGTAAGTAGCTCTGGTGTCACATGGTTTGGTGCACAGTGCTGATTGTGAAGAGGAATATATGCATATGATTCATGGCTATTTTTTTATTTTATCTGTATGCACTTTTTTTCTCTTATATAGAGATCCTATTGGTGCACTTTATTTTCACTGGAATTTTCTTATGAACTTAGTGGGTTTTATTTTCTATTTATTAATTGATGTATTTGATATTACACAAATGTTTTTGCATTAATATATTTGAAATATTATTCACTTGATTTGTACATCTATGAATTGACAAATATTTATTTTATTGAGTAGGAAAAAAATGGAGATATGGGACTTTAATGGTACAAATTATTAGGGAAACTACTTGAATCCACTATATAAAAGACATAAATAGTTTATTGAAGAAAATTATAAAAACAACCACAGTGTTATTCATTGTCATAGGTATATACACACAGCCTAACACAGACAAAGAAACGCTTTAATCAGATACATATTTCGCATCCCAATTTTTTCCACGTTTCGCTGATGTGGCTTCTTCAGGAAAACAGATGTAAATATTTATTCAGCAAATACAGAGGGACACATTTCACTCAGCTTTAGGTATATATGAAAAGACAGAGAAAAAAATTATATTGATATAGAAAAGTAACTGCAACTTCACAATGTACAATCTTGCACACATGTGGCTATAAATCTCTCACAAATCAAGCAAGCACCCCATTGCAAAAGACCCCCCCCAAGAAAATCCCCCTACCTCTTGTGCCGTCCACCTGAGCTCCCAGTTTTTTGCGTTTTCAATACAATAAGCAGAGGGATGTAGGTGTGGTTAATTTTTTGGAGCCTGTTTTGAGCTGCTCTCTTATCCCTCTCTATAAATTGATAAATATGTAATATATTTTTGCAGGCATTTCTGTGTATTTTTGAAATCAGTCTCACGATATCCCTCTCTACGGGTGATCTGGCCCTCTATGGACTGGGGCTCTCAGGCTATCCAGGAGGATTTCCCATTGGAATAATAAAACTCCCCACATGCCCCATTTTTTGGAGGTAGGGGGATTTTCTTGGGGGGTCTTTTGTAATGGGGTGCTTGCTTGATTTGTGAGAGATTTATAGCCACATGTGTGCAAGATTGTACTATTGTACTTTATGAAGTTGCAGTTATTTTTGTATATTAATATTACATTTTTCATATACACTTAAAGCTGAGTGAAATGTGTCCCTCTGTATTTGCTGACTAAATATTTACATCCGTTATCCTGAAGAAGCCACGTCGGCGAAACATGTGGAAAAAAAATGGGACGTGAAATATGTATCTGATTACAGTGTTTCTTTGTCTGTGTTAGGCTGTGTGTATATACCTATGACAATGAATAACACTGTGGTCATTTTATAATTTTCTTCAGTAAAATATTTATGTCTTTTATATAGTGGATTTGAGTAGTTTCTCTAATAATTTGAACCATTAAAGTCTAATATCTCCAATTTTTTACTACGCTATATTTTTTAGGGATGTTGGTACCATACTATGATTGACCAGTTTGGAGCTGATCTTTGCCCATATTTGTGACTATATTTATTTTATTATTTATTCATTTGGCAGCACAACATTGTTATGCTGGGAAGGATGGAAAGGACTAAATCAGGCAAGGAATAATCAGCGCACCTCATCCCGGTTTTAGCAATTAAAAAGGAACGGAAAGGGGTAAATGGGACTGTTGCGGTGCTGATATTAGTAAGGAACATAGAATTTATTTAAAAGGGATATTTTATTGAATATGCTAAAAATGGCCCAAAAAAGGTCAATGAATACAAAATTAGAAAACAACAGATATTAATTTTCATACAGACAATGTATAACGTCCATCATTTAATTTGAATAACCAAATTCTTGGCGGTTCAGATGTTAAATTGGGAATTTAACATCTGAACCGCCAAGAATTTGGTTATTCAAATTAAATGATGGACGTTATACATTGTCTGTATGAAAATTAATATCTGTTGTTTTCTAATTTTGTATTCATTGACCTTTTTTGGGCCATTTTTAGCATATTCAATAAAATATCCCTTTTAAATAAATTCTATGTTCCTTACTAATATCAGCACCGCAACAGTCCCATTTACCCCTTTCCGTTCCTTTTTAACATTGTTATGCTGTTTTTAAGGGCTTAGTTATATATGCAGCTCAAGTCATATACAGTAATATCAAAACAAGCAACATTTTACTTACTTTTTTTTTTTTTTTTTTAGGTCATGATTCCTATAATGTTCCTTCAAATCATGTTGATTCTATTGAAAGACCTGTATCTAGAGGTGAGCTTTTCTATCCTTATTTGTTAATTTTCATGTTTTTATTTTACTTTCCTGTCAATGGTGTCTATGTACAGGCCCAGGAATATATTTTTCCTGGTATAATAAATGCATGTCAAAATGGTCAATGATGTAAATTTTGTAATTAAAGTGTATGTGAACCCTAAGCATAAACATTTATTTACCTCCTTTTTATCAGTTAAAGTGCAACTATGAATAAAATCCGAAATTGCATACTCTGTGATGCAGTCTGTCACTAACATTATAGCAACAGTTTTTTTTTTTTTTTTAGATAACTCCCTTCCCCCTTCCCTCCTCCCCCCAAAACTAGTTTTCTTGCTTGTTAATTCTGCAGATAGATCCTTTACATTTTCCCTTTTTTTAACAGGGTGACAACACTGTTCTGTTCTAAAGCCTCGCCTAAAGCCTCGTACACATGATCGGATTGTTGGCCCAAACTTGTCTTGCATACACACGACACACAATTGTTGGCCAACAATTACGTACTACGTGGTTTTTCAGCTCTTTAGGGTCACCCTTTGGGCTCCTTCTGCTAATTTTGTGTTAGTAGACGTTTGGCGAGTGTCGATTTGCGCTTTTCATTTCACGCTTGTCATTTCAAGCTTTTCATTTCGTGCTTTTCAGTTCATTTCTGAAAGGCTGTTTGTCAACCAGACATGTTTTGCGGAATCGGAGGAGATAATGTGTTATTTATTATTGGCCTTGGAGTTATTGCTTTGACATTATTTTAATGGTTGAATAATGATTTGATTCAGTATATTTTCTAGATTTTTGGATGCATAGAATGCACTTTTTGGTTAAGTTCTAGTGGCAGATAGAATTTCTAATTTTATTTGTTTTCTTTTTTTAATGCACAATAAACAAATTGTGGAGAATAATACTTGGCTATATGTCTTACTTCAAATGACAGTTTGGGAGTAGGCAGTTACATTTAAAAAAATACAATGTAAAATTGACAAGGGACACCAACATAGTTGTAGCTTTGATCTTAAAACTACGGGATAACTGTGTTGTGGTAACTTGCCCAAAATAAAATAAAAAAAGCATAATAATATTATTCTTGATATCACAAAAAAAAAAAAAACCTTTAAAAACTTGTTTGCAATAACTCCATTAGTATCACCAGCAAACCAGCTTCATTATTATCCCATTAAAGAAGAAGAGAATATGTGCTGCATTTCGACATTTCATAATTTGCCACGTCATGAATGTTAATTCTCCATTACGAGTGCTAGTTTACAGACCGACCATTTCTGGCTCGTCCTTGTTTCCGAGCATGCGTGTTTGTACTTTGGACTTTTGTCTGACAGACTTGTGTACACACGCTCAAAAAACAGACATTTGTCTGTGGAAAATTTGACGACAATTCTCTGACAGAGTATACAAATGGTTGGATTTTCCACCAACAGCCTGTCATCACACATTTCCCGTTGGAAAATCCGATGCGTATGAGGCTTTAGTTGCATCATGGAATTTTAAATAAATTTTAAGTAAGCAACAAACCAATTTAAATACAAATGCAGCTAACACTGTCTAAATAGTTAAAAACAAGTTGTTTTTATCTTTTGGAAAAGGGTTTAAAGTGTATGTATAACTGACATGTTTTGAAACATTTTGGATAGAGTAGGTAAGGGTCTATGTCCTACTAGGGAGATCTTTTGAGAAGCAATAGGAAGTGAGTTCAAATGGGAATTTCCATCTCAGAAAGGTGGCACCAAACTGACACCATTTGGAATTTCACCTCTTGGCTCGCATGACAACTCTAAAATAAAAGTTTGGCCTCTTTAAACAACCTGGATTCAAAATAATGTGAGCAGTTCTTCCAGTGTTATATGGTTTATGTCAACCCCTGTAACTATGACTTTTGCTTGGATAGGTTGGCCTGTTACAGGAAGTAGAAAAATAACATATCCATTGTACTGCGGTACTCGAAATAAATAAAAAACTGTTGTGTTAATGCTATTAATAGACTTTATCATTTCACTTTTTCTCGATGATAATCCAGAAAAGCTACTCCGAGGACATGAAGCAGTGCTCCCCAGACTTGGGAACACGCTTTGTCTGGGCAATTTTTTCCCATTAACAATCTGATGAATGAATGGTTGTTCCGTGAGGAGCAACAATTTTCCTAAAAAAGTGTATATTTAAAAATATGCATGACTTCTGATATTGAATTGTTGGGTAGGGGTAGAGGATATGCATATGCAATTTGTAGGGTTAGTACACCCAAAACTTTAATTCAGCTTTTGGTAGATGGTGAAGAGTTAAACCTCCCATTCTCTGTTGAGAACTCTATTTATAGGATGTCTGGAGAATGCAACAGAAGGTGCTTTAATACACACATGTGAATGGGAACACCCCAAATCCCTGGTGGAGAGGAAGAGAATCAGGAATCATGAGAGGCAGATTTTGTAGTTTTAGTGTCAAAGCTATACAGTACAGTATGAGAAGCTTGGGGCTGTGTCAGCCAACCAAACTCCCGTTGTACCTAAAATATAATTTTTGTGTGAACTGGGGCTTAAAAATGGATGGCTAGATGTGCTGAATTGAAAAATTCCAGCTATATATACAGTTTATAATTTTTATTTGGGGAGATTTATGCATGCAAGACCTCTCAAATAAATGATCTCTCTTAGGTGGAGAAACAGTCAGTTTGAGATTACATTTTTTATTCTTATGAGTAGACTGTTAGTATAAACTAGTAATGCCGTGTTTTTAACCATTGACCTACAAAAAAATGCCTTTTTTTTAACCACTTCCCACCCGGCCAATGCATATATACGGCCGGGTGGGAGCCGTCTACTCCTGATAGGACGTTCAGGAACGTCTTTCAGAAGTAGCGGGATCGTGCGCGCGCGTGCCCGCGCAGGGGCGCGATCCCGATGTGCTCGTGTCACCCGGACACGGCACATCTCAGATCGGCAGGAGGGCTCTGTGATTGGCCCTCCTGATCACATGACGGCTGTGTCCAATCACGGCCGTCATGTGATGTAAACAAACAGCCGGTTGCTAGGCAATCAGCTCTCCTCTCCTCACATGGAAGTCATCGCTGAGGAGAGGAGAGCAGAACGCTGCAGCCGGCTGATGATCAGTGAGTATGAGCTGTTTTTTACAGCTTTTTACTCACTGATCATCAGTCTAGTGTCAACACACAACACACCACACAGTACAAACACAGTCCCCACATATGTCCCCAAAACACACATGTCCCCAAAACATACATGTCCCCAAATAATAAAAACACATGTCCCTAATAATAAAAACATGTCCCCCACATATGTCCCACTAAAATCACATGTCCCAATGATTATCTGCACACATATGTACGTGATCACCTGCACACATATGTACATGATCATTTGCGTACATATGTCCCTGATCACACAAACCAATTATTATACACTTAACGGAATTTTTTTTACCAAAAACATGTAGCAGAATACATTTTGGTTTAAATTTATGACAAAATTAGATTTTATTGGATTTCTTTTCAAATAGAAAAAAGAAAATATTGTTTTTTTTCCAAATTTCCGCTTTTTTTGCACTTATATCGCAAAAAATAAAAAACGGAGTCGTGAATAAATAACACCAAAATAAAGCTCTATTTGTGTGAACAAAATGATAACAATTTCATTTGGGTATAGTGTAGCATGACCGCGCAATTGTCATTGAAAGCGCTAGAGCGATGAAAGCTGAAAATTGGGCTGGGAAGGAAGGCGGTGAAAGTGCCCTGTATTGTAGTGGTTATTTGTACATCATTGGCAAAGCTGTAAGGACAGCCCCAATACAACCCCTCCAACTCACAGTTTAGTTTTTCCCTAGTGTCATTAGGCGACATTTTCTCTTTGAGAGAAGCAAATCACTTTCCTTTTTTGGAAGCAAGACGTGGGGCTGGCTTGTATTATTGCTTTGGGCACTGCACCACCCACTGGGAGGGTCAAAGTCTGAACAGGGCTTGTCTCTATTTTCCACCCTCAAGGTAACTGAGTGAACAAGGCAGTGGTAAGTCAGAGTTTCAGCCCTTTTAATGAGCTCAATGTTTTATTTGCACGTTGTTTTCTTCAGGGATTACAGAGAATCTCAGTCAGCGAAGTTGGACAGTCCAGCATTTTATTCATTTTTAAATGTGATGGGTTTTTTTGTGGCCTGGAATCGCTAGGACACCTTTTCAGTCTTCCTCCTAGCCAGCTCTACTGGCAATGTTGCCAACCTACCAGATTGAAATTTACTGGCACAGCCACACATAAAATTGACGCTCACAGTGACACTGACAGCAGTGTGCAGCAGCCCAGATGGTGATGACACCTCACTGAGACAACACGTCCCCTCCTGAGACACAGTCACAGTCTCTCTCCAAGCCAAGTGGTTCCTCCAGTCCACTCCAGTCTAAACAGCACTGACGGTCCTTGTCCCAGCCTACCTTGCTCCCATATTTTTTACTGGCAACCTTTTACTTTTCCTGGCATTTACTGGCAGGAGATAATTTCCTGTTTTTTACTAGCTACCCGTAAAATTACTGACGGTTGGCAGCACTGTCTACTGGCATTCGCCACTTTTATTGTCAAAATGTTAAATCATAAAATCATTTCCACATTGAATGTCAGTTATTTCCAGCCCACCCCAATAATCTGAATTATTTTGGCAATGTAATTTTTGAATTATCCCACACATTTACTTCCTTGAATGCAGGAACTCACGTTCACTATGTCTTGTAAATTTGCACTGCTGTGTCTCCCATTTAAACAAACTGCACTCTGAACTGCAACTTTAATGGCACTGAAGAGGAGTAATTTCAGGAGGCACAGTTAATACAGGAAATGCACCACATAGAACAACACTTGCTTTCAGGCAGAAAGGTTCCATGGGATATACATATATTACTTTGAAATCAAAAGTAAACTAAAAGAATGAGCACAGGAGACATTGCAAAGCATGCAGATAATCCAGGAAAATGATGAAAGAGATGGCCAGATAGCCAACTATCACAACTAGAGATTTGACTGCTTAGGCGGGTTGTTAGGGAGTAGGCAGCTATCGGCATCCTAAAAACTAGTGATGAATTCCTAATTTTCAGAAGAATGTAAACTGTGCTGCATCAAAAGAATATTAATGGGGAAAGCTGCAATCATACCATGCGATATTAACATAGTCAAATACAATGCCCTCAAAAAGTATTGAAATTATCCACATTTTGTCATGTTACAACCAAAAACGTAAATGCGTTTTATTGGGATTTTATGTGATAGACCAACACAAAGTGGCACATAATTGTGAAGTGGAAGGAAAATGATAAATGGTGTTAAAAAATGTTCACAAATAAATATCTGAAAAGTGTGGCGTGTATTTGTATTCAGCCCCTTTATTCTGATACCCCTAACTAAAATTTAGTGGATCCAATCGCTTTCAGAAGTCACCTAATTAGTAAATAGAGTTCACCTGTGTGTAATTTAATCTCAGTATAAATACAGCTGTTTGTTGAAGCCCTCAGAAGTTTGTTAGAAAACCTTAGAGTACCAACAGCATCATGATGGCCAAGAAACACAAAACAGGTCAGGGATAAAGCTGTTGTCATGGTTATGCAGTGATCTTCCTGTGTTTGCTTACCTTCCCTCATGTCTTCAAACTAATGCCGCGTACACACGGGCAGACTGTATGGCCTACTTAGTCCGCCGAAACACATTTCAGCGGACAGTCCGCTCGTGTGTGGGCTTCAGCGGACTTTTTCAGCGTGCAGTCCGGCGTACTAAGTATTTCGGATTTTTCTAAATACTGTCCGTCGTACTCGCATTTCGGCGGACAATCCGCCCGTGTGTATGCCAGTCCGCCGTACTTTTGAAATGAGCGGACTTTTCCCGCCCGGAGAAAAGTCCGCTCATTTCGAGTGGGTATCCAGGTAGGCGGGGCCCACGAAGGAGACGTCGCTGGCCCCGCCGCCTGGTATGGACTTAAAGGGGAACCCCAACGCCGAAAAAAATCGGCGTGGGGGTCCCCCCCAAGTCCACAACAGACCCTTGTCCGAGCACGCTACCCGGCCGGCCAGGAAAGGGGGGCGAGCGAGCGTGGCCCCCCCACCCCAAAGCACCTTGTCCCCATGTTGATGAGGACAAGGGCCTCTTCCCGACAACCCTGGCTGTTGGTTGTCGGGGTCTGCGGGCGGGGGACTTATCGGAATCCGGGAGCCCCCTTTAATAGCTCTTTTGCTAGCGGAGGAGTCCGGCTTTCTTCCTCGCCGCCGGCCTCTTCTCCCGACTTCGGGGGTCTTGTCCCCCTCTTCGGTTCTTCTGCCGTGCCACCGCGCCTTCTTATAGCTCTTTTACAGGCGGTGGCCCGGTCTTCTGTCGCCACCGCCACCGCCTTCCGTTCTTCTTCTTCTTCTTCTTTTCCAGGAGATGTTGCCTCGACGATCTCTCCGGCCGGAATGCCAGGGACGCACTGCGCGGCCACTTATATAGGGACAAGGGGCGGTGTCACATGGCTTTATGTCACATGGGTTGGTGTCACATGGTGACCCCGCCCCCTTACGACGTCATAGTCCCCATGTGACATCAACCCATGTGACCAACCCATGTGACATAAAGCCATGTGACACCGCCCCTTGTCCCTATATAAGTGGCCGCGCAGTGCGTCCCTGGCATTCCGGCCGGAGAGATCGTCGAGGCAACATCTCCTGGAGAAGAAGAAGAAGAACGGAAGGCGGCGGCGGCGACAGAAGACCGGGCCACCGCCTGTAAAAGAGCTATAAGAAGGCGCGGTGGCCCGGCAGAAGAACCGAAGAGGGGGACAAGACCCCTGAAGTCGGGAGAAGAGGCCGGCGGCGAGGAAGAAAGCCGGACTCCTCCGCTAGCAAAAGAGCTACAAGAAGATAGCGGAGGAGTCCGGCGAGAAGACCCCCGAAGACGGAAGACCCCCGGGGCTGTGCAATAAAGTATTTTATCTCGTGTGTTGTGTTTTTTTTTTGTACTTTTATTTTACAGGTGAATGGGTAGGGGTACATTGTACCCCATACTCATTCACATAGGGTGGGGGGCCGGTATCCGGGGGCCCCCTTATTAAAGGGGGCTCCCGGATTCCGATAAGCCCCCCGCCCGCAGACCCCGACAACCAACGGCCAGGGTTGTCGGGAAGAGGCCCTTGTCCTCATCAACATGGGGACAAGGTGCTTTGGGGTGGGGGGGCCGCACGGCCCCCCCTTCCCCAAGGCACCCCCCCATGTTGAGGGCACGCGGCCTGGTACGATTTAGGAGGGGGGGCGCTCGCTCGCCCCCCTTTCCTGGCCGGCCGGATAGCGTGCTTGGACAAGGGTCTGTTGTGGACTTTGGGGGGGACCCCCACGCCGATTTTTTTCGCCGTTGGGGTTCCCCTTTAAGTCCATACCAGGCGGCGGGGTCAGCGACGTCTCCTTCGCGGGCCCCGCCTACCTGGAGACGCGCTCGAAATGAGCGGACTTTCCTCCGCGTGTGTGGGCGAGTACGTTCATTTCAAAAGTAGGGCGGATAGTATGGCGGACTTAGTACGCCGTATTAGTCCGCTCAAAAAGTGGTGTGTGTGGTCAAGTCCATTCATTCGAAAGTATGACGGACTGTCCGTCGGATTGTATGACGGACTAAGTAGGCCATACAGTCCGCCCGTGTGTACGCGGCTTAAGAGGTCAGCCACTTCCACCTGGTGGTTTTTATAACCTCTCCTCTAAGCGTGGCTCCACCCCAGGCCTTATCAGGGAGCCCTATATTAACCTGTGCACTGCAGGCCATCAGTGCTGATCAACCATTGTGTATTCCTTTGTGTGTTAGTTTCCTGTTTCCTGCTGTGTGCTCTGCTTCTTTTCCGTTACCGACTTTGGCGTGTCTTGACTATCCCTGTTTGCCTGTGATCCTGACCTTTTGGCGTGTACCCAACTATTCTTGTCTGCTTGTGGGCCCGACCCTGGCTTTGTCCCTCACCATCCCTATCCTCCTGTTGCCTACTGTGGGTGTGAGCTGGGGGACCCTGGGGGTCGCGACCTGGAGCCAGTTGCAGCCAAGTCCATCCTCACCACTAGAGGCGCTGGTGAACACCTGCTGGCTCTTAGACTCCGCACCCCAGGGAATCTTACGCTCTTACCCCAGTGGGATCTGTCCCCCGTCTGCAGCAGTCAGCCGTAGGGTCCACAACCTTACGGTGCACTCCTGATCCCTACGGTGTGCACCTGTCACCTCGTCTCAAGATGACCTGACAGTTTGATCAGCCATGGACCCGGCTGACGTGCCGCTTCCTGCAGATGATCCATTGCAGAGCTTAGTTTGGCGACTTGAGACCCAAGAATCGCATCAGACCCAGGTGATGTGATTCCTTCAGGATTTGGCATCCTGTGTTGAACAGGTTCAGGCCTCATTATGACCCCCGGTTCAACAACCTCAACCGCTATCTGCCGCTGCACCTATCGCATCAGTCGCAGCCACACATTCATTACAACTACCAGCTCCGGTCCGTTTCTCTGGGGACTCCAAGGCTTGCAGGGGGTACCTTAGCCAGTGCACAATTCATTTTGAACTTCAGCCCCAAAACTTCTTGTCCGATCGGGCAAAAGTCGCATATATCATATCCCTCCTGTCCGGCGAGGCGTTAGCTTCGGCCACCCCTCTGTGGGAACTGAATGATCCAGTGGGTTCTAGCCTGTCTGATTTCTTGAAACTTTTTCGGAATATCGTCGAGGAACCGGGTCGTGTCTCCTCAGCGGCTAGCGCCCTTTTACATCTCCGTCAAGAGTCTGCATCTGTGGGACAGTATGCTCTTCAGTTCCGTATCCTCACAGCTGAATTGAGCTGGAATAATGAGGCCCTAGTTGCAACCTTTTTACATGGCCTCTCTGATAGAGTGAAGGATGAATTAGCAGGAAGATCCCTTCCTGCTGATCTGGACAGTGTTATCACCTTGTGTAACCAGATCGATATTCGCCTTCAGGAGAGGGCCCTGGAAAAAAGACGCCAGCACTCCCCGTTCTTTAGGCAGTCTGAGCCCCCAGTCCCTTCTCTTCAATCCGAGGAGCAACCCCTGCCTGCTGAGGAACCTATGCAGTTGGGCCAGACAAAGTTATCTCCCGAAGAACGTGCTAGGCGCAGAACTCTGGGCCTATGCCTCTATTGTGGGGCCATAGGTCATTTCCGTGATACTTGTTCTCTTCGTCCGGAAAAACGCTCAGGGCTAATACATCTGGAAGGTGGAGTATTAGACCCTAAATTATCACCTTCACCTTCTCGTCTTCTCCTTTCTGTGTTGCTTTATGTCGGTGCTTCCTCTCGTTCGGTCTCAGCATATCTGGATTCCAGAGCCGCTGCCAATTTCATGGATTGGGAAACTGCATCCTCCATGAAACTTACCCTTATGCCCCTTACAACGCCATTGGTGGTCTTGGTGATTGATGGCACTGTTCTCCCAGGGGCCCCTATCCGCTTCCAGACTCTTCCTGTTAAGATGTCAGTAGGGACACTCCACCAGGAGTGGATATCCTTCCTTGTCTTACCTAAGGCTTCATCTCCTATCATATTAGGTCTTCCTTGGTTACGGCTCCATTCTCCACACGTCGACTGGTCTGCTGGTCAGATCCTGGCTTGGGGTTCCTCCTGTTCCTCTTCCTGCTTAGTCAAGGGTACCCCAAGAGAGAAACTTCCTGTTACCACCATCCCAGTATCTTCTGCTATTCCCGCTGTATATAGCGATCTCTGAGACTCGTCCTGCAATAGTTGGACTGATGCACTCTCTAGGTCATGTGGTACTCTGGATGAGGAGCCCACCTATGAACCTGAGTCGATCATTCACTCCAGTTTGCATGGCCATTTACCTTTGCCTGTCCCTAATCTCTCTTGGACGCACAGCCAGGCTAACTTGTCTGCAAGTTCCACAGTTGCTATGCCCTGTGATGCGATTGAGATGGTCGCTACACCTGACAATACTATTCAGCTGGCCTCTGCACCAGTTATGCCAGTCTAGCCCATGCCCAATGAGCTTCCTGCTTCTTGTTCGGGACCTTCTGTGACCTGGCCTCACCCTACTGCTACTATGTCCATTCAAACCCGTTTAAGAGGTTCAATCCATCCTTTGGATAGACTGCCTCATTCGGCCAGGTGGGGTTTTCAATCTTTTTCTCAGGGTTCTCTGCATTCTGTTTGTGTTTCAGCTATCCAGCTTGACTCTTGTGACATGTCACTTTCTAACCAACCTGACCTCAGGGATCCACTGACCTCTGCCCAGTCTAGTGGTCCTGTTATAGATGCCCAGCTCATCTTTAAGGGTGTGGGGGACCCTGCTCAGACTCCTGATCTTCTCATGCCCTTACCCATTCCTAAAAAGCCTTTAGTCCTCAAGTCCTCTCGTCCTCTCCCTACCTCTGTTTCGGTCTCTGAGGATAATCTAAAATACGAGGTTAGTCAAGTTTTGGATTCCCGGCTCCGTAAAGGCATTCTTCAGTATCTCGTACTTTGGAAAGGGTTGGGTCCTGAAGAGAGGTCTTGGATCACTGCATCTGAGGTCTTTGCTCCCTGTCTGTTAAGGAGGTTCCATCTGGAGTTTCCCTTTAAGCCTGAACCCAGGCGGGGGAGGCCTCGTAAGAGGGAGGGTACTGTCATGGTTACGCAGTGATCTTCCTGTGTTTGCTTACCTTCCCTCATGTCTTCAGACTAAGAGGTCGGCCACTTCCACCTGGTGGTTTTTATAACCTCTCCTCTAAGCATGGCTCCACCCCAGGCCCTATAAGGGAGCCCTATATTAACCTGTGCACTACAGGCTATCAGTGCTGATCAACCATTGTGTATTCCTTTGTGTGTTAGCTTCCTGTTTCCTGCCGTGTGCTCTGCTTCTGTTTTCCGTTACCGACTTTGGCGTGTCTTGACTATCCCTGTTTGCCTGTGATCCTGACCTTTTGGCGTGTACCCAACTATTCTTGTCTGCTTGTGGGCCCGACCCTGGCTTTATCCCTCACCATCCCTATCCTCCTGTTGCCTACTGTGGGTGCGAGCTGGGGGACCCTGGGGGTCGCAACCTGGAGCCAGTTGCAGCCAAGTCCATCCTCACCACTAGAGGCGCTGGTGAACACCTGCTGGCTCTTAGACTCCGCACCCCAGGGAATCTTACGCTCTAACCCCAGTGGGATCTGTCCCCCGTCTGCAGCAGTCAGCCGTAGGGTCCACAACCTTGCAGTGCACTCCTGATCCCTAGGGTGTGCACCTGTCACCTCGTGTCAAGGTGACCTGACAGCTGTAAAGTTTAAAGCAGGTTGGGTTATACAAAAATATCCCAAGCTTTGAACATTTCACGGAACACTGTTCAATCCATCATCCGAAAATGGAAAGAGTATGGCACAACTGCAAGCCTACATGGCCGTCCACCTAACCTGGCAGGCCAGGTAAGGAGAGCATACATTAGCCCATGGCAACTCTGGAGGAGCTGCCGCTCAGGTGGGAAAATCTGTCCACAGAACAACTATTAGTAATGCCCTCCACAAATCTGGCCTGTATAGAAGAGTGGCAGAAAGAAAGCTATTATTGAAAAAAAAAAAGAATTTCCGATTGTAGTTTGTGAGAAGCCATGTGGGGGACACAGCAAACATGTGGAAGACAGTGCTCTTGTCAGATGAGACCAAAATTGAACGTTTTAGCCTAAAAGCAAAATGCTATGTGTGGCAAGAAAATGAACACTGCACATCACCCTGAACACACCATGCACATCACCCTGAACACACCATCCCTGCCGTGAAACATGGTGATGGCAGCACCATGTTGTGAGGATGCTTTTCTTCAGTATGGACAGGGAAGCTGATCAGATTTAATAGGAATATGGATGGAGACAAATACAGGGTGATCTTGGAATAAAACCTGTTATACCACGTACACACGATCGGACATTCCAACAACAAATGTTTGATGGGAGCTTGTTGTTAAAAATTCTGACTGTGTGTAGGCTCCATCAGACATTTTTTTTCGGAATTTCTGACAACAAAAATTTGAGAGCTGGTTCTCAAATTTTCCAACAACAAAATCCGTTGATGTAAATTCCGAGCATGTGTAAACAATTCCGACACACTAAATTCCACACATGCTCTAAATCAAATATGAGATGGAAGTGCTCGGTCTGGTAAAACTAGCGTTCATAATGGAGATAGCACATTCGTCACATTTTTTATTACCGCAGTTCATTCTCTTCTTCTTTATAATGCTAGAATTATGAAGTTGTTTTGCTGCTGATATTCACAGAGTTCTGACAAACTGATTTCTTTATTATTTCTTGTAATGTCATGAATAATATTTTTTTCGCCAGATCGCCAGTAATGTTTTGAATTTATTTTTATAGTGATTTTTTTATTTTTTATGAAGATCTCCTTTTTTCTTTTTTTTATAGTGATCTACTTTTTTTTTTTTATCAAGATCTCCTGTTTTCTTTTAGATTTTTTTTTCTACTGATCTCCATAATATTTTTTGTTGCTTTGTGTGTCAACACCATCATTAACTTGTATTTTTTAACCTCAAGGAGGTTTGGTGTTGGTGTCCCTTGTTAATTTGACATTGTCTTTTTGAAATTGACCTGCCTAATTACAAACAAACTGTCCTTTTTGAAGTAAAACACATAGCCAAGTATTTGTAAACAAAAAATAGCCATTTATTATGGGTCATAACCAAATAAAGAGGAAGGCAATGCTGGATAAACAGTTCAAAATTGTGAAGCCTTTGTACCCCAGGGCACACATCAGCTACTTTACAGCCAAAATTGGTAGCATGAGGAGTCCATATAATAGTGAGCACAATCTGGTCCAGGACTCCAACAGATCAGGAATAGCATCAGATGACATATATGTCCCCAGCTGTAGTCTTACAACAGCCTGCATCTTTTGCAGGCAAGACTGAACCCAGGCCATCACTCTCTTGTCTTCCTTATATACTTGCTTTCAGGCTGTGGCTCTGGTGTTGGAGTTGTGGCAGGAGGTGGAAGAGGAGGAGGAGGATGATGGCCGAACTCACAAACCTGGCTTTGGCTTGTGAGTTCGCTCCTCAACCCCTTACTTAGGGCTTGTAACATAATATCCTCACAGAAGAGGTGTTGGTCCTCCTCAATTTCCTGCCTTTTGCCGGCTGCCATGCAGGCATAGTCCTCTTGAATATTGGGGGGGGGGTTCTGAGGGCCACAGTAGCCCTCCAAAATAGCCCATGTGCTGCCTCCTCCACGTTACTCCTCTTCCTGGGACTTTTTTTTTAACACAGAGGGGAGGGACCTGGGATTAGGTCAGGCTACTGGGCCCGACCACCTCCTGGATGCCACTTACCCCCGCCACCTCCTGACTGCCACTTTCCACAGCCTCCTCCTGGCTGAGGCTTTCCTGTGTATGAAAAAGGGACATAGTTTTAGTTTTTGGTTCATCAATTATGCACAATTTTCAGCCAATGACTGTTGCAAATTGAATGTTAACAAATAGAAAAGACTATGATTCTGACCCCAGCATTTTTCATTCTTGTCCCAATCATTTGTGGCCACTACTGTCTATTGATATGTAAAACACTTTGTTAAATCAGAAATTAGTGATCAATGATAACACCTAGTTAACTTCATAATTTTTTTTGCCAAGAAATATGTTGAACAATGCTATACCTGGCTCAAGCTGGGCTCATCCACATCTTCCTGGCTGGAAGGCACAGGTTGGATGTCGGAAGCCTTAGCTGGGGTGTTAAGAAGCATTGAAGGAAGACGGGAGAGTGCTGGCCTGGGTTCCCTTTGGTCTGGCAGAAAATGCAGTCTGTCATAGTACCACAGCCTGGGTACATAAATGTCATCTGCTGCAGCTCCTGACCTCTGGGAATCCTGGACCTTCTTGCGCTCCATATTATATGTGCTCTTCATGCCACCAATTGTGGCCTTCAAATAGTTGATGGTTGCCGTGGGGACCTGTGGCTTCATGAATTCCAATAATTGATCCAGCACTGCCTGTCCCTTTCTTTTATTTTTATAAAAGGGGTGATTTGCCTGCCACAGACAGGGCAGCTCCCTGTACATATCAATGAATATGGGTATAAAGTCCTGATCATTTAATATATCCATTTTCTCTGCAAGACAAAACACAAGAGAAACCCTAATGTCAGGCTAAACTCTTATAAAATTGTCCCAATATAGGCCTTAATCTATAAGCAGTTAAAAGTTAAAATTGTACCTTCGTTATCACGATCGGCACTTCTGCTACTCCTTCCTCTGCTCACAGATCGTACGTACGACACATGCATGTTACGCTTTATATACACTGCACATGCGTGAAACTGTGCTAGCCCCTGACCTTCTATCTAGTATATTCCCCGCTCCTTCTCTTTCGGCGCAGTGGGAGAACACATGGTGTGGAGAAAGAACAAGTGCATGAAGTCAGCAGCAGCAATGGCAAAAGCCCAGAGCCACAAAGGTCCCGATCCCAGAGGAGATTTAAGCCATAAAATATAGCGATGGTGGACATCTTCAAGGGGGCCAACTATGATGGGAAGCATGGACCTTACCCAAATCCAAATGTGAGAAAGGCGAAGATCATGACTAAAGTTGTGAGAAGTCTGCCGAAGAACTTTGGGGTACGGCGATCGAAGGATCAACTAAGGAAACGCTGGTCAGACCTCAAATTGAGCGAGCAGGATCAGTACAGAAAAATCAAGAGAGTGCAGCAAAAAAGTAAGTATTTTGTCGTGTGTTTCTATTATTATTATTACGTTCGTGCTGCTCCATGTGCTTTTCTTTACTGTTGTACAGTTTAAAATGGCAACTTTCATGTTTGTGGGCACAGTAATCATCCATAGTAAACATTGTTTGTTCGCCCACTAATACGATGTTTTTGGCAGATGCAAGTCAACAACATTTGATCATGCCTATTTGTATTAAAAGAAGTTTAGTACATTGTTGTCTAGATGCATTTGTAACTAGAATGAAATGCAAACTTTATTAAGTGTAAGGAAAGGACACTCAGCAGCTGTTTACACATCTGCATGCAGGAGCACTAGTGTGGGACACCAGAACAAACTTTTTAGGGTGTACCACACTGGTGCTAAAGTGGATATTAGGGGTGTCTCCATGTGTGATACTTTACCAAAAAAGGTAATTAATTCCAGCTTTGGAAAGGGAAAAAAATCATGTCTTCAGCTTGGAACTTTGCCAAAACAGACAATTGGATGACACTTCAATGTTTCATATTTCTATTTCTGCCCTCAAATATCTGTGTGCTAAGTATACCTTTATTTTATTCACATAGTGGAGAAAAGACTCGGGACGTCTGAGGTCACCAGGGACCCCCCACCTCATAAGGAAGGGGAAATCCCAAAACAGCAACCAGAGGATGTGGAGGAAGGAGAGGTTTATGAAGTGGGTGAAATAGTGACCACAACAGGTGAGTGTCCAAGAGCACAGCTTTAGGTAATAGATGTATGCCTGCATATTTATAATACATGGTGTGTTTTATTATTTTAGGTGATGTGGATGTTGTGGAAGAGGAAACACATTTCGCAAGTGCACAGATCCTCACCGTGGAGATCATGGAGTGCAATCGGGATTTACAGAAGACAAAAACATCATTGATTTTTTAGGCAGAATCAAAAACACACCAACATTTATCAAATTGTTTCTATTTTTCTAACTTTTCTCAAAAATTTTGAAAACCAAATTTTGAAGATGCACACAGTGGGGGTTATTTACGAAAAGGTAAATACACTTTGCACTACAAGTGCATACTACAAGTGCATAGTCAGCTCCCAGCACGAATTGAGACAGCACGCGGTGACATCAGCACGTCGCACACCTTAGATGGGGCCTGCGGGACGACGTCCTCTGTTTGATGAAACGCGTAGGTTTTGCGACATGCTGACGTCACCGCATGCTGTCTCGCTCCGTGCTGCACGGGCGAGCTGACTGTTTGAGCTGGCCAGCTGCTATTTTTATGCTTTTTAAGCACTTTTTATATGTTCTTGTTGCTATATCTTGTCCTGCTATAAAATAAAACTCTCGGATTTTACCGATGTCGGTCCCTTCGGGTTTTTTTCCCTTTTTATGGCCCTGGATCTCTGATCATTTTCTGTGCATATATGCACCCATTTGAGCGAGTATCTCGAATAACCGGGGACCCTTCCATTGCAGATCATTGCCTCGAGGAGGACGTAGGATCCAGGATTCCTGGTTCAGGGAGTCATATCCCGTGATTCCACAAACATCTCTATTGGGAGATAAGCCTTATGTGTTGGCCATCTGGTAAGCCTAAACTCTAACTGATGGTGGGTGCACAATACAGTGAAGTGTATGAAGAAGTGACACCGGGTGTTTTTCATTTGCACTTTTCGTCCTCTACGGAATGGGCTTTCTTTTTTTCATGTTTAATTTTGTGTTTTAATTTGTATCACATTTGCTACACATTTGTTTTTTATTTATACACAGAATTTATTTTAATCACTTCATCCCAGGGACTTTAGGGCATATTGTTTATTTTCCCCATATATAGATGTGGTTTAATTATCACTACACCACACTATATGCTAATTTTTAGCACAGCTACATTTGTTCTGAGTGTGTGTAGCAGAACCACAACATAATAGCTGAAGAAGAGATTGTCACCTCGTGTATCAAAGAAATTACGTTTGCACTATTGAAGAAAATGGGAAAAAAAAAAGCCCATTGGATAACCTAGGAGACAGCTTAAAGAAACACAAGCAGTAAATCAAAGGAAGTATTATTTCATTTTAAAATACAAATTTAGTTAAAAAAGGTTTCTTAAACATTTTCTGGCATATCAATGGCCCCCCTAACCGCAAAGTACTCCATATATTTTAGACCGACCTTGTGGGTGCTTTGGGGGGGCAAGCCAGGAACTGCCAGCTTCAATCGCCATCAGGGTTTGGTTTTGAAATCCGGCCTCGGGCCCACCTGAGGCCACATAGTTCATAGAATTTCTCCTTAAAAAGTTGCGGAGAATGCAGCCTGCAAGGATTATATGGTTACGTTTATATTCCGCCATGTTGATTGGCATAAGGAATAGGCGGAACTGGCTGGCCATTATCCCTAAAGCATTCTCCACCACTCTTCTGGCTCTGGCCAGCTGGTAGTTAAAAACCCTCTGGTCCAGGGCGAGGGTCCTCATTAGGAACGGCCGCATCAGGTGATCACCCAGCCCAAACGCTTCATTAGCGAAAAGGCGAATCGAAGACCAGCCATGGTGTCTTCCAGAGGTGGCAATCCCAAGCCACCACTCTGGAGCCGTCCATAGAACTTGGTCTGGGCGATGACTCCACCATCCCACATCCGGCCATTCTTCCCCATTTCCACATAGAGAAAATCATATGTAGCCGACACCACTGCCAACATCACAATACTATTAAACCCCTTATAGTTGTAATAGTATGACCCCGAGTTGGGAGGTTGGACTATATGGACATGTTTACCATCTATTGCCCCCCCCCCCCCTCGGTTGGGAAAGTCCCACCGATGGGCAAAGTAAACTGTGAAGTGAAACAAGAAAAAAAAATAGGACTTTTGCACATAACATTGCAAGCAGATTAGACACAAACATTCTTGGCCAACATAAGTATAACATTTATTTAAAGGAGTACTTCAAGAAAAAAATCTAAGGTCCACTTATCAGATTCCTCACCCCTCTGATGGCCTATTGTAAACATTTTAGGTGGGGGGGATGTCTTGGACAGGTAACCCTCTCCACTTCATGAATGCATAAGTAATGTGTGTTACTTTGGCCAGCCCCTCCTTTACTTACACTATTGGCAGCCCACTGGACAGGTAAGACGTGTCTTAATCCAAAAATATGAATACACACTGTCCAACTTGAAGCACAAAGGAGAACAAAACTTTAAACAGTACCATTAGAAAGTATTCAGGCTGGCCCTTTCACTACATGTTTTGGTGAATTCATCCATAAATATGACCACAAAAGAGGTAGGTATAGTGTGTATTGGTTTGGCAAAGTCAACAGTATTGGTATCGGTTCACTTAGCGGTTGGGGGAGTGAGGGTTCCAAATGATTTTGTGACCCCCAAAAAAAGCACTCTGAATTTAAGGACAGAAATAACATTTGTACACATTTTAGAGGGTGTTTAGGGTAAAGCACTACTATGGAGCTGACAAAATACATTGTTAAATGACTAGGCTAGGTGTGTATGGGCCCAGGATACCATGCTGGGGAGGTTAGGGAAGGCAAATATGCATCAAGGACAAAAAAAACTTTTTAAAAATTCCCAGCATGCATGAGGACAAAGGGGGCATTCTCAGCATATTACAATCATGGTAATTAGGGAATGATGAAAGAAATACAATACATTAGCAAACATTAAATACATATAATGTGATGTTAAAGGAGAAAACTTACCTTCAAGGGGCGTTCCGGCCAATCCATTTTTTTTTTAAAGTCAGAAGCTACAAACACTGTAGCGGCTGACTTTTAATAAGGACACTTACCTGTCCAGCGATCCCGCGATGTTGGCCATCCCGAGGCAGATCTGTCCATCCGCCCATTTCCTACTGTACATGTGCGAGTCGCGTGTCGCTTTGTGAATGGCCCCATTGTTTTCTGGGAGTAGGAAGACTGCCTAGCAACAGCAGTTTCAGGTAAGTGAATTTATATATATATATATATATATATATATTTTTTTTTAAGATTATTAATGCATTTTTTTTTGGGGTGGCCCTCCACTTTAATATAGTCCTTTAGTCCTTCTGCAGGACCTGAATGATGACAGAATAGGTCTCTGAAATAATGATCCCCAGAACCTGGGGGGAGATTTCCTGTCGAGAACTTGATGTCCTGCAGACTTCTCCCCATCACCAAGTACCGCAAGGTGGCAACTAGCCTTTGTTCAGGAGTGATGGGTTGCCGCATGCAGGTGTCCTGCTTCTTAATATAAGGGGACAGCAAAGCAAACAGATGGTGAAAGACGGGGTCCGTCATATGGAGATAATTCCTGAAATCATCAGGATTATTCTCATGGATCTCAACAAAGGCATGTGTGAGAATTGGTCACACTGGAGCAACCAATTCTTGGTCCATGAACTCCTCCCCGCCCTGTTCATGGACTGGGCTTGGGTCAAAGTAAGAACCCCAATACCAAGCCCCTGCACAGCATGAACTCTACGATGAGTACGTACCCGCAACATGGCTTCAAAGCGGTCTGGCTGTTCAGAACTAACTAACAGAACGCACTGAAAATCAGAAAGGCCTGAGAAGAGCGAGCTGAAATTCAGAAACAAGCAGACAAGAACGCACTGAAAATCAAAAACGTAATATAAAAATATGCACTGAAAAACACATACGAACTGACTACATGCACTGAAAACCAGATACGAACTCACAAGCACAAAATGAAGAGTAGTAACGATCTGAAAAGCACTATGCTGAAAAGCGCGAATTGTCTCTCACCAAACTTCTACTAACACAAGATTAGCAGAAGGAGCCCAAAGGGTGGCGCACTGGCTATTGAACTTCCTCTTTATAGTGCCGCCATATGTGTTGTAGGTCAGCGCGTTCTTGGCGATCGGAATGTCTGACAACATTTGTGCGACCATGTGTATGCAAGACAAGCTTGAGCCAACATCTGTCGGAAATAAATCCCAGAATTTCGATGTCGGAATGACTGATCATGTGTACGCGGCATTAGAGTCTGCAAAAGACTTGAGACTGGGGTGGAGGTTCCCCTTCCAGCAGGACAATGACCCTAAATATACAGCCAGAGCTACAATGGAATGGTTTAGATCAAAGCATATTAATGTGTTAGAGTAGCCCAGTCAAAGTCCAGATCTAAATCCAGTTGAGAATCTGTGGAAAGACTTGAAAATTGCTGTTCACAGACGCTCTACATTCAATCTGACAGAGCTTGAGCTATATTGAAATGTAAAATGGCCAAAAATGTCACTCTCTAGATGTACAAAGCTGATAGAGACATATCCAAAAAGACTTGTAGCTGTAATTGCAGCGAAAGGTGGTTCTACAAAGTATTTACCTCAGAGGGCTGAATACAAATGCATGCCACACTTTTCAGATATTTATTTGTAAAAAAAATTGAAAACCATTTATCATTTTCCTTTTAACTGCACAATTATGTGCCACTTTCTAACACATAAAATCCCCAAAAATATGTTTATGTTTTTTGCTTGTAACATGGCAAAATGTGAAAAATTTCAAGGGGTATGAATACTTTTTCAAGGCACTGTAGCTATCTACCAGTAGGTACCAGTAGGAAGAAGGAGCTGCCAACAGCACCCTTGGGGAACTAGACTAAAAAGAGGAGGTGAGGGAACTGCTTTGTTCAATATTGTTGCACAGAGCTGGTAAGTATGACCTATTTTTTATTTTAATTTAAAAGATAGCCTTTGTCATGACTTTAAGGCTAGTAGCAGAAATAATTTTTATTCTAAATTATTCTTATTTTTTTTCCGGATATATATATATATATATATATATATATATATGTGTGTGTGTGTGTGTGTGTGTGTGTGTGTGTATATATATATATATATAGATATTTTTTCAGTATTTCTGCTTTAAGGTATACAGTACTGTCACCTACCATGCCTGCCGCCAGCATGCTTATCAGACTGTGAGGAGCAACAATATAAGCCTAGGTCAATGGCTCATTTTATTTTCTTCTGTCAGTTTATTTGCATGTGGAAGAGGCTGATAAGCAGCTAGTATTGTCCCTCCTTCTCCCAGTTTGAGTGCTGCTATGCGAGAGTTGACAGAGGACTGATATCAAGACAGATTTCGATATATATATTAGTTGTACTGTCAGTTAAAAAATAATGTATTTATTTCTAAAGGATTACTAAAAACATTAAATAAAAAAACGGTTTTATGTAATGTTTGACTGGAGCTTTTTACATTTGTTGATGCTTCAAGTTTCAATTGCTTGTTGCAACTGAGATTGCCTCTGACTGTCCTTACACTCAGGAGTATTGTTTGCAGGATGTTTAGCTCAATTTGAACTAGGGTATCATGAATGGGTGTGTGTGTTAAAAAAAGTATTTTATTTCTTTTAAGAACTTCCTCCATCAAGGCAGTATAATGGAGCCAGCACAACTGCTACTACTACTATGACTACCACAACAACACAATGGACTACTACTTCTAGCACAGTAAAAACAACTGTATTGAGTCGCAAGAACATATCAACATTGTATCCTATGATTGAAATTCCCATTGAGGTCACTACACGTTCCATACCTGTTTCATCACAAATACCAGCTGTTGGTCCTGAGAGCTGTGATGCTATAGAAGCTCGTGAAATCATGTGGTTTAAGACTCGACAAGGGCAAACCGCAAAGCAGCCATGTCCTTTAGGAACTGTAGGTAAGTTTCATAGAGGTAACCGTTGGATATAACAGTAAAATGGTTTTGAACAAATAATGTTGAAAACACATATTCTTACCATTGTTAAACTGTGTTTGTTATCATTTTATAAAACAGAAATGTGATAGTCAGTAATGAATGCATTTCTTTGAAGTTTTTATTGTCAGAAGTTTTTTTCCTGACAGACGCTATGGCAGCATACATTTGGGTAGCCCGACCCTCGCTCCTACCCCATAGGACCCCACTCCCATAAATTTTCAGGCTGAGCCTGAGGCTCCATTCCTTTTTTGTCCTCCTCACTCAAAAGGCCATTTTTTTTTTCAGTAGTATTTATTGAAAAGTTTTCAAATAACAATATTCAAGAATACTTTTAGCAGTAAAAGTACAGGCATAAATTAGTAAAGAGAAGAAAAATAAGAAAAATAAGAAAAAATTATAAAACAAAAGAAAACAGAAATCAGTCTAATCATGTAGTACTCATCATACACAATATGATGGTTTACAATAATGTCAAAAGTGTGTCATTGTTTGTATAAAGAACAGAGATAGGTAAGGTGAAGTATCCATAGAATTTGATATCAGTGAGAATTATTCTTAACCCAAGTAACCCATTGTTTATCAAATTTCTGGCCCTGCATAGCATTAAGTGCAATAAGACGCTCAAAGCTGTAATTCCTATGCACAGCCCTGGTCACATCGGAGAGGTTTATCAATGTGTTGATTTTCCAATGGCGTAAAATTAGAGCTCTGGTTTCCAATAGAATGTGGCTAACCATTTGTCTATATTTGGCAGGAAATCTTCTATACCAATGTGTAATAACGCCAATGCTGGGGAGGAGGTACAACATTTCTCCGTAAGGGAGGAGATTAATTTGAATACATGGTTCCAGAGACTTCTGATGTTTGGGCAGTTCCAGAACATGTGTAGCAGAATGCCTACCATGCCACAGTCTCTCCAGCATTGTGAAGATGACCCCAAAAAGTATTTGGACAATCTAAAAGGTGTATATTGCCACCTATTTACAGTTTTTAGAGTCATCTCCCAGTGCTTAATACAATGTGTTGATGAGTGGATAGTCTTGAAGGCTGTCTTCCATTAAGTATCAGAGAAGGTAGTCTGTAAGTCTACCTCCCAGTTATTCATTGCCCTCGTTCTTTTAAAAGTACGTTTGTCTTGTAATTGGGTATAACAAAACGAGATACCCCTAGTTTGCTTGGTATGGCCGGTGTAAAAGTGCCACAGTAGTTGTGGGACATAGGTTTCCGGATAGGGAAGTGTTTTGAGGAAATTAGTAATGCGTAAGCAAGTGAACAGTTCTGTATGTGGTAGATTATAGCGTGTTAATAATTGATTTACGCTTCTGAGTTTGTTTCCGTTATAAATATCCGACAAGGACGCTATACCATATTTCATGAGGGATTTAACCGATAACAGTGGTATTTTTGTCTCAAGTATTGTTACAGGGATCTGATAGGGTATTTTCTGGGTCTCTTTATGCTTCAGATTAAGGAAAGCTCTCCAAGATAACAGAGATGCCTGCATGGGTGGAGATAGGGGAACCAAATTCCATGGCGACCACCTGTCGCTCAATAGCAATAATTTTAGATCAACAGTAGGTGATATCGATTCTTCTATGTCCACCCATATTGGGGGTTCCTGAGAACCTATCCAATGTTTAAGAGAGTCTAGTCTAACTGCAGTCAAGTAATCATGCAGGTCCACTAAACCTGCTCCTCCTACTTTTTTATGTGCTATTAGGTTGTTACGTGAACATCTGGCCCTTTGTCCTTTCCATATGAATTTCCAACACATACTTGATAGCTGGTTAATGTAAGATGCGGGAATATGGACCGGAAGGGAGCGGAAGAGATATAGAATTTGTGGCAATATCAGCATTTTGTATGCTGTAATCTTCCCCATCCAAGAGATTTCCTTCTGGGACATATCTCTTAATTGCTTTTCTATTTTAGGGAGTTGTTGAGACATGTTGGTCTTGACTAAATTGGCTAGTGTACTAGTCAGTGTGATGCCTAGGTATTCTATACCCATCTCGCTCCAGGTGTAAGGCAGCTGGGTTTTCAACCTGTTCTTGATCATGAGGGGCAACCCTAGGTCTAGTATTAGGGATTTACTAAAGTTCACTTTATAATAAGAAGCCTCTCCAAATTCCATAAGAACCTAGTGAGCCTGTGGCAAAGATTGTTGTGGGTTAGTCAAAAGTAAAATAACATCATCCGCGAACAGAGTTATAGAGTGTTTACTAGCACCAAATTGGAACCCAGTGATAAGGGGATGTGAGCGAATAGTTTCAGCCAATGGTTCTATTATAAGGTTAAAGATGGTGGGTGATAATGGGCATCCCTGCCTGGTACCGTTTGTGATATTAAAGACTTTGGACAAAAAAACAGCTGATTGCACCTGAGTTGAGGGACAGGAGTAGAGTGCCAATATGGCTGTAAAAATGTGGCCTGTAAAACCAAACTTTATCAAGACGGATTTCATATACTCCCAGTGCACCCTATCGAACGCCTTCTCTGCGTCAATTGATAACAACAGAGAAGGCGTTCGACTCACCCCTGCAGAGTGTATCACATTTATGATTCTCCTCGTAGCATCAAAAGTCTGTCTCCCCCTCACGAATCCCATCTGGTCGCGTTGAATGAGTGTGGGAATTATATTAGTCAACCTTTTAGCCAGTAATTTGGCATATACTTTTATATCGGAATTCAATAATGATATTGGTCTAAAATGTGCCGGGGTTGTAGGATCTTTCCCTGGTTTAGGCAGTGTGACAATGTGGGCCCTCAACATCTCTTGTGGAATGATGCAGTAGCAGCTGTTTTGTGAAACACCTGTTGTAAATGTGGGGCAAGAATGGATTGGAATGATTTGAGATATTCATTTGCGAATCCGTCCGGCCCTGGTGATTTGCCATTGGGAAGGCTAGAGATAGTTTGTTCAGTTTCTTTGAGTGAAATTACCGTGTTGAGGTCATCTAGTTGTTGACTAGAGAGGGATGGTAGCTTTAATTTGTGTAGAAAGGATTGAATTTTGTCAGTGGAGGGTTGTAATGTAGCAGGGTCCTCTTTAAGATTATATAAATTGCTATAGTAGTCAGCAAATTGGTTTGCAATGTCTAGGGGATTGAATATTTTATGCTGCGTCGCAGAATTATAGAGAAATGGAATTCTGGTTTTCATACGTGAGGCTTTTAGTCTATTAGCCAAATATTTGCCTGCCTTATTGGCATTGGCATAATGATTGAGTTGTAAACATTGTAGGTGTCTATCGTATTGCTGTGATAGATGTTCTCGCAGTGTTTCTCTGAGGTTGGCAAGTTTGCTAGCCAAGTTGTGTGTAGGAGCTTGTTTGTTTAGTACTTTAATGTTGTGAATCTCTGTCAGCAAATTATTTAAGGTTTGTGTGCATTTTTTTTTTTTTGGGCACCTAATTGGATAAGGACACCCCTCATGTATGCTTTGTGTGAGTTCCACAGGATGTATGGGTCATTAACTGAATGTTGGTTATCTGCAAAAACATTGTTGTGATATGGCATCATTGGTGTCAGGTTCCTGCAACAATCGTACATTACAGCGCCAGATGGGAGGTGAGGAAGAGACAGACCCCTCCGAAATAGAGACAGAAATTGCAGCATGGTCAGACCATGTAATATCAAATATCTTAGTAGTTGCTATTTGTTGCAATAACCATTTAACCGTCAGGAATAAATCTATTCGTGAGTAAGAACAATGCCTATGCGAAAAAAAGGTATAGTCCCTCTCGTTGGCGTGGTAACACCTCCACACATCGAACAGTCCTTCATTCTGCAGAAGGGGTTGAAGAGATGGTGTACCTCTGGATCGTTTGGTAGTTGTGTCCATGGCCAGGTCGGGCACAGAATTGAAGTCACCACATATAAGAAGATTACCATACAACATAGAAGCTGCTTTTTTGAGTACCAGTTTGAAGAAGCGGAGTTGGTGAGAGTTGGGAGAGTATAACGTTATCAACGTGTATGGTTTGGAATTGATATCACCATTAACAATTATGTATCTACCACCCTCATCCAGGAGAGCTTTTCGGAGTTGAAAAGAGACAGAATTGCCAATGGCCATGAGTACCCCGCCTGCTTTACGGTCAGGAGTACAAGCCATAAAAACATGAGGGAAGTTCTTGTTAGAGCAGTAGGGTACCTTGTCTTTTTGAAAATGAGTCTCTTGGACGCAGAGTATGTCCGCTTTTTGTTTTTTAGCCTCAGCCCATAAAGAAAATCTTTTGGCAGGGTGATTTAACCCCTTGGCGTTTATAGATAAACAGTTAATTACCATAGTTCAAATGCTGGATAGTTGGTTGTGTGGTACAAGTACTCACCGTTGCCATGTTCAAATCGTTTGGACCATACATACATGGTGGAGGGAAGGTACTGGGCCGTATTGCATCGGCGAGGTTCATCCGTAATTCTCCAGACTCACTGTATATATCGAGTGTAAAAAAAAAAGGAACAAGTAACAAAACAGATAGAACAGGACAATACGAAGAAAAAAACAGTCAACAAGGTATGTTTAAGAAATGGATCCATAAACGATCCGTGTGCAGATTTAACTGCTACGTATCACCAGGGAGGGTCGAGGAGAACTAGAGAAACAGCTCCAATCCCCGGAGAAATGCATCTTGTTTAGTTTTCGTTGGATCTGGAGACTCCACCCTTGGGCTTCCTGGGGGATCTTTTACAAGTGACCACTTGCCATTCATCAGGTATGTGTTGAGGGTTACTCGGATGCAAGCGAGATGATGAGGGATCCGGCAAGATGTTCCACTTCCTCAAGCCCTCAATGCCATCTTCCAAGTTTGAGATCATAACCGAAACCCCATTGTGCGTAATAGCAAGAGTCGCTGGGTATTTCCATTTGTGAGGAATGGCATGGTTACGTAGGGCTTTAGTGATGGTCGCAAGATTTCTGCGCCTTTGTAGCATGTGTCTAGATAGGTCCGGTAACATCCGTATGTCAGCATATTGTGGAGGCAACGTGTCCAGCTTGCGGGATTCATGCAGTAGTCTTTCCTTAACGTGGTAGTAATGAACCCTCAAGAGGACATCCCGTGTCGTTTCAACATGGAGAAACTAGGGCTTAGAAAGTCTGTGTATTCTATCCACTATTAAATCCTGGACTGTGAGTTCTGGAATCATTGTGGAAAACATAGTCTGGGCAAATTGCAGGAGTTGAGTGGCGGGGACGGACTCAGGTATACCCCTTAGTTTAAGGTTGTTTCTCCTGGATCGGTCCTCGAGGTCTGCGATTTTGTCTTTCAGCCATTGTATGTCATCTCCCTGAGCCTCATGTGCCTCTACCATAACATTGTAGGAGGAGGCGTATGTGCCTATTTGTTGTTCCACCCTATCAACTCTGTTGCCCAGGGCCTGCACTGATTTCTGACAGTCAGTGATTTCTTTTACCAAGTCAGCTTGAAGGGATACCCTGAGAGACATTAGCATGTCCTTGAGGGTAGATTCTGATACCGGGGCATCTGTGGTAGGAAAGTCACCAATGGGGTCCCTCTCCTGTGTCCCTTGTGTAGCTGTGGATAGTTGCGGCCTGCTTACCTCCATTGGAGCCTCAGGCTGGTGTTGCGGCCTATCAGGGGATGTCCTCCTTTGTTTAGCTTTCGCTGGGCTGCGTGTAGAAGGGCTTTGTGTGCCTGAGGAGGATCCGCTGTGTACGCAGGCTGAATCGGAGGCACTATGCGGCGGGCGGCGATCTGTGTTGTGCTGACTGGAAGCTCAGCTCGCCCGAGGCACGCATGTGCCATCGCCATTTTGTTGAAGCCCGCCCGGGCCTGAGGCAAAGTATGCGTCTAATTTGTGTGGCTGTTGGACCATCTTTCGCCGCCGGCCCATCTCTGCTGGATGCCTCTGTGAAAGAGCCGCTCGATGGTGCCTGTAGGGTCTGTGAAGGACGGCGGTGGAGTTGGATGGTGGCGGATTTCTCCGGTGGACGAGCGGAGCTCTCACGCTACGTCCTGCATGGAGCTCGGTCGCCACGCCCCCCCACTCAAAGGGACATTTTGTATGAAGTCTTCCTACCTTGTGGAAGTATTGGCAGCCAGGTTTCATGTAGGACAGCTGTGCGGATGTCAGGAGCATCTTGTGGTACCCAGAAGTCTTTCAGGATGGTTCAAGTGGTCAGTTGTCAGTGGGAGTGATGTTATGGCACACATATGCAGAGGATCAATGCCTGGAGAGTGGGTCTTTCCATTGGCTGCTTTTTGCAATGGCTGGGAGCCCTGCTATTAGTGGGTGGCTGTTAAGTGTGCCCAACGCAGTTATAGCATCTGCTTTCCTGCCTCTGGGATCCTGGTCGCCCTGTGGATGCATTGATTGCCCTGTGAAAGAGGTCTAGGATACATATGTTTGGCTTGAGGTTAGCAGAAGAGACCAGATGACATGCAGGCTGTTAGTGGGTAACTCCACTTATGTTAAAAAAAATAACCAAAATTAAAACATATAAAGATGACTATGCTCTGGGTGATCAATGTGCATTGCGCCATTTTATCGAAGTTTGGTGCAGTTGTTTACCTTTTTTTTTGAGCAGATAACTGTGTTTCTTTCCCCCTATTGCCTTCAACACTGCTAGCAAGAAAATCATGAGGACCAATGTTCCCTGCTGTACATCGATGTTGATTTTGAAGCCCGCCAAGTTGCAAGTTGTCCCAGTGGCATATCACGACTTTTTGGACGTTTATAGTAAAAAGGGGGCAGAAACGCTTCCTCTTCATAGGGCTTATGACTGTCCAATTGAACTCCTCCCTGGATCCATCTGAATCTGAACTTGTTGCGTTGAAAGACTAATTTGATGACGACCTCAAAAAGGGGTTAATTCGCCATTCCACATCTCCTGCCAGAGCTTCTTTGTAGAAACAAAAGACCACTCATTACGGCCCTGTGTGGACTATCGTGAACGTAACAAAGTCACCGTTAAAAACCATTACCCTCTCCCACTTGTGCCTGAATTATTCCAGCAACTCAGTACAGCCACAATTTTTTTACAAAATTGGATCTTCAGGGTGCCTATAACTTGGTCCGTATACGAGAGGGGGATGAATGGAAGTTGGTGTTTCACACACGGTTTGGACATTTTGAATACCTCGTAATGCCTTTTGGACTTTGCAATGCCCCCACTACCTTTCATGCCCTTCGTACTTCCTAATGCCCCCGCTACCTTGCAGCACTTCATCAACAATGTCTTCCGAGATTTCCTGGATCTGTTTGTTGTTGTTTATCTTGATGACATACTAATCTTCTCTCCCTCTCTAGATCATCACCGTAGGCACGTGAAGAGTGTACTGAATCGCCTTCGACAACATGGACTTTATGCTAAACCAGAGAAATGCATATTTGAATGTCAAAGCATCCAATTCCTGGGTTTAACCATTTCCACCGAGGGCATCCAGATGGATCCTCAAAAGGTTACGGCCATTCTGGATTGGCCTGCCTCCAGCGAAAAGAAAGGTGTCCAACGCTTCGTGGGGTTTGCAAATTTTTATCGGAAGTTCATTAGAGGTTTTTCAGCAATCATATCCCCCATCACAAGTTTAACCAAACAAGATACAATATTCTGTTAGTCTACGGAAGCTCAGAAAGCTTTAGATACCCTAAAAAGACTTTTCACATCTGCATCTGTCCTGAAACACCCTGACCCAGCCCTGCCCTACGTCTTAGAAGTAGACGCTTCGGAAACAGCGGTTGGAGCAATATTATCTCAGAGGCAGGGAGCTAAGGCTCTGCTGCATTCAGTTGCTTTGTTTTCCTGGTGGGCACTGTTCTTTTCCAGATTCACCTTCCACCTAACGTCCAGGCCCGGATCCAAGAATACAAAACCTGATGCATTATCACGCATGTTTAGCAAATCTGAGGAAGTCTCATCTCCAGATACCATTCTGTCCTTTCTGAACTTCCTGTTACTTCAAGGAGAGCTGATGGAACAAATTAAACAAACCTTAGTAAGGAACCGAGCCGAAGTCACTCTACTGGCAAAGGATGGGCTACTTTGGCACGAAGGCAAGGTCTTTGTGCTGGAAGATCTCCGAATAGTCATCTTGGGGCGATGCCATGATCATGTGCTGGCAGGTCATTTTGGCATTGGCAAGACAACTGAATTAGTGCAACGGACATTTTGGTGGCCTGGGGTGGAAAAGGATTGTAGGAAATATGTGGACTCTTGCACCACTTGCATCCGCAATGATACCAGTAGATCCAGGGCCTGGGGCCTGTTAAAACACTTGCCTGTCCCTAGCAGACTTTGGAAGATGGTCTCAATAGATTTTATTGTAGAACTCCCCCCATCTGAGGGCCACATTATTTTTGTAGTTGTCGATAGGCTGTCTAAGATGGCACACTTCCTGCCCATGAAGGGCACACCATCTACGATGTTTCTCCTCATTTTCTCAAGACGATTGGGTCCCTCTGCTTACCCTGGCCGAGTTTTAATATAACAATTCAGTGCACTCTGCCACAAAACAATCTACAGTTTCCACCCTTCTCTCTTGTCTAATACAGATTCCCCTGTGCCAGCTGTTTCTGAAACTATGAATTTCTTCAACTCCAATAACAAACTGTTACAGGAAACAATGACACAGGCCAGGTTAAACTGGATGGACTGGTGTCTTCATTCAACCTTACTAACTATGTAACTATGTAACAGGCATACAATAAGGAGGTTTTTGACAGGAAAATAAGGGGAGAGTTGATCCTGAACCCTGGTGACCAAGTGTGGCTAGCAACAACTAATTTGAAACTAGCCTGTCCCTCGAAGAAACTGGGCCCTAAATTTGTGGAACCATTTCCGGTGAAGAGACGGATTAATGAGGTTGCTTGTGAATTAGAGTTGCCTGAGTCATGTAGGATCCACCCATGGTTCCACATAACTTTATTGAAACCTGCTATCCCTGATCCCTTTTGAGGATGAAGCACCGGCACACCTGAACCTGTAATTATTGACAGGGAGGGAGAGTTTGAGGTGGAAACAATGTTAGACTGCAGGGAGAGGAGAAATCAGATCCAGTTCCTGATAAAGCGGAAAAGGGTATGGGCCAGAGGACAACTCCTGGGAACCGGACGGTAGTATTAATGCCCGAAAATTTGATTCAAGAACTCCCATCCTGACAAGTGGGCAAAGTTGGGCATCTGGAGGCTGACCTTGGGGGGGGGGGCAGTGTCAGGAAGCCCATGACAGCAACCAAGATGGTAGTGACAGAACTTAAGTTCCTGTGGAGAGATTGCAGTGGGTGCGCTTGCACGTGCCTTTGCGCACACGTGACAGTCATGGGTCAGTAGAGCATCAGTACCTGGACTCAGTGCTGTCTGCTCTACAGTGTTCCCTGTGTGTCTTGCAATTACTTACCTGACTTATTTTCCTGTTGTGACCCAGCTTGCTTCCTGATGTTCCTGTTTCCTGCCTGCATTCGACCTCAGCTTGTCCTCCACTCCGCATCTGCCTGTTCCTTCTGCCACTCCTCTGCAAGCCCGTTGATGACCCGGCCTGTATCCTGACTCCGCTTCTGCCTCAGCCTCTGTTCCTGATGTGCTCGCTTTTGTATGACCCGGCCTGCCTGTACCTGCCTTCTCTGCAGTCTTGGAGGTGCCACCATCCCCCCTTCTACAGCATCTACGCTTCCGCCTGTGGGGTCCCCATGCATGTACTGTTCTTGGACTCCTACAGACATCTCTACAGTCCGGCCAGGAGTTCCGATCCAGCTTCAGGTTCAGCGATTCTGCCAGGCACTCGTGTGACTTTGCATCTTGGCGCACCCTATCAGCTCTATCAGGGTCTCCAGGTCTGAGCTGTAAGAGAGGCTGTCCTCTGCATATCAGGCTCAATCATCAGTTACATGACAGGCAGTGGTGGATTGGAAGCCCTGCGGTGGCAGCGGGCAGGTCTTGTTTAAAGACAGTGGGGTTAATCCAGCCCCAATGCTACCTCTATAGTTGTGGCTATAGCATCCCTGACAGCAGGCAGCGGAGTGATATTCGGCTGTCAGGGATGCAGTAGCCAGGATGCAGTAACTATAGAAGTAGCATTGTAAAATGCGGCCTCTTGCCTGCTCACTCTGTGTTCAGTGTCTGCACTCACAGGAATTATACAGCCAAATAAAAAACAGGCCCACTCGCATAGTCACAGCGTTCCCATTGTCCATCAGCAGAGGTGCCAGAATGGAGATCCTGCCAGCAAAAAGGATTGAACAGGGTTTTTTTTGCATTGATACATCCCTATAGGTGGGATGAGGACAGGTTGTGAAGAGACTTGATTTTGCTGGGTGCGATTTGACTTTTTATAGTTCTAGATTTTCTATATGCCACTTTAGGTTTGGCGTCAACTGTGGCTCTTAGATGGGGATCTTCTAGTAGGTTAGACCAGTGTGCGGCTAATTTTTTTTTCAATTTTTCTATATTTCCCATGGAGTTGTGTAATGAATGTTGTTGGTGCTTTGATGGCAGATGTTACGGTATGAGAGCCTGTGGGTAAATTATGGCAGTTTTCGAAGGCCTCATAGTTACATAGTTAGCAAGGTTGAATAAAGACACCAGTCCATCCAGTTCAACCTGAATGAGTGTCTACAATTGTCCCTATCCCTGTACATTGCGCATCTATGAGTGAGGTAGGGTATCCTTTGTCTAGGAATTTTTTGGAAAGAAGTTGACCACGGATGTCGTAGTCAGAGTCTCTGGTGCAATTTCTACGCAATCGTCAAAACTGACTTTGAGGGATGTTTTTGACCCACCTAAGATGGTGGCAGCTATTGTAGTTTATAAAAGATTTGCCTGCAGTGGGTTTGATGAAATTCTTTGCGTATATTATTCCATTGTCATGACAGAGTTCAAGATCTAGAAATGCTAGCATATTGGGATCAGCTGCATGAGTAAAGGATAGACGCAGGGTGTTGAGATTGCAATATTGCATGAAAGTAACAATGTCATCAAGAGTGCCGTCCCAGAGGATTACTATGTTGTCGATATATCGACCATAATACATCACGTGGATGGCAAAGGGGTGGTCAGCTGGCAGTTACAAGTTTTCCCAGGATCCCATCGTCAAGGTTAGCAAACTGGGCCCCCATAGCTGTGCCATTGATCTGTAGGTAATGCGTGCCTCCTGACTCAAAATAGTTATGTTTAAGGCAGAATTTTACAGCCTCAAGGATAAAATGGGCTTGCCGTGAGTTGGTATGAGGGTCGTTGGCCATAAAGTGTTCGATGGCACGTACTCCTACATCATGAGGAATGGATGTGTACAGAGATTGTCCTACATCATGTGTACATGATGTAGGACAGCCACCAATAGCTATCTTCCCATAGGTAAGGTTTAAGCATGTCTAATAGGTGGGGTCTATCACATTTATATGAGGGGAGGTTTTGTGCCAAAGGTTGGAGAAATTGGTCAGTGTACATAGAGAAGCCACTAGTGGCCCTATCCATTGCTGCTACTAGTCGATGGCCCGAGGGATTGGTAAGATCTTTGGGAATTTTTGGCCGGTGATAAAAATTAGGCACTTTATAGAAGTTTTTCTTCAAGAAAGAAGCTTCTGTTTTAGAGATAATTTTATTATTGACAAGCTTTATTTGATAGCAAAGAGCTACTAATAATTCTACAAGTGGGACAATCTTGTCTGCACTGCAAGAATGTAAACAGTCCCCTTCAAGGGCTAGTTTCATTTGATAACAAAGAGCTGCATTTATAATTTAAGTAAATAGTGATCTTGCGCAATAGTGTGTTAGCACTCAGCCTTAAAATGCAGCTGAAAATAAATCATAAAGTCCCAAAAAACTGGAAAAAATTAATTCAAAAAGATAAATGGTAAAAATACATAAATGGTTAAAGTCCAAATGTTGACCCAAGTTGGTGACTTCTCCAATAAGTATTATCATTCAATCCCATCAAATAAACAATGTGTATCCTGTAAAGCCTCGTACACACGAGCGGACTTTTCAACATCCAAAGTCTGACGGAATGATTCCGGCAGACTATTCGATCGTGTGTGGGCTGCAACGGACTTTTGATTCGCAAAAGTCTGACAGACTTTAGAAATGGAACATGCTTCAAATTTTTCCGCCAGAACTCTGCCGGATCCAGTTCCTACCGAAAAATTCGCTCGTGTGTATGCTATTCCGACGGACTAAAACCGACGCTAGGGCAGCTATTGGCTACTGGCTATGAACTTCCTTATTCGAGTCCAGTCGTACGTCATCACGTTCGAATCCGTCGGAGTTTGGTGTGATTGTGTGTGGCCAAGTCCGCTCATTCGGAAAGTCCGTCAGAATTCTGCCAGAACTCCGTCAGAACTCCTTCGAAAGTCTGTCGGACTTAATCCCTCGAAAAGTCTGGTCGTGTGTACGCGGCATAAGAAATTAGCTCACAGGACTCTCACCGCAAATCTGTACATAAGCAGCAACAATTGGCAAGTTCTGCTAGCCAATGTCAACCTTATCATCTCGGCAATGCTAATTCTAGCAGATGTGATTTTAAGATAAGTACTATTGTTGCTCAGAAGGATGCCTATTTCCAACTCCCAGAGCTGTCTTCTCTGAGGTATCTGTTTCTACATGGGTCAAGAGATTGGCTGGCTAGTCTTTCAAGGAGGGTCTTCTGACTCCTACACAAATCCTTGTGTATCTGAGAGCTTAATTAATCATGGTTGAGAATACTTTTTTTTTTCCACTAGAGCATACTGGTTGTAGGACGCTGGATAATCCTGGCTTTCTTCTCTTCACCTGTCAGCATCCCAATGCCTGATGATCAGGACCATGGTCTCTCCATCCATATATTGAGGTGGGCTGAATGGAAATGGTCTCCTGTCGTGAGAGGATTTTTTTTCTCCAATATTGATCATGCACCCAGCTATTCATGTCTTGCGAACAGGCAGATGAAGCCTTGGGTGCTGGCACAGTAATAAATGTTCTGTGCTGCAGATCTAGGGCTTGTGGTACTCCCGTCAGGAAGTTGTTTTGCCAGTGGAGCTCCCCTATTGGGAAGTTTTTTCTGCCAGTGGAACTCCCATGTCAGGAGGTTGTTTTGAACATTCCAGTTTTCTGGCCAGCACTTTTAGTGCTCCCTTAGCCTTTTCTCATCTGGCAGCAGGCTTTTTAGTCTCCAATGAGGCTGAACAACATCACAGTGATGTTCTACATCGGGGGCAAACCAGAAGCTGCACGGTCAGTCCATTGAGAAGAGGTAGAGATAGCTATGATGTGGGTGTAGTAGAATCACTCTAACATCTCATTTGAGTCTACATTCAGAATTCCAGGGAAGAATCCATATTCTGTGGCCCAATTGGGCAACGAGTGGTTCCTACATGTAGGTTCCTCCAAGTGAATCTCTGTACAAGATATAGTTAGATCTGCTAGCATCTCCTTACTATTATAAGCTGGGAAGCTTTTCCCTAGGGGACTGGGCCAAACCCTGGGTGCGAATGCTGGGACAGATCACAAAAGGTCTCACACGCCATATGCTTTCCCTCCATTTTGATCCATATACAGTTTTTTGGGGTCTGTTGTTAAAAAAAGTGGCAATTATTACAGTAATTCTCCATTGGCCAAACTTGCCTTGGTTCCTGCTTTTGACACCGGGTTATCGGACTGAAGTCCTTTCTCTCAGATTAAATCTTTTTTCACAGAGTGCAATATTTCACCTTTGTTTTTCTATTCCAGTTTCTTATCCTGGGAGGAAAAGACTGACCAGGCTTGGCTGTTGTTTCTCTAAGCTAATATCTATAAATCCTACAGAAGGATTAGAATAAAGCTTGTTCAATTTGGATTACTTTGTTTTCTTTTGCTTTAGTCCTCTGGTTAGGTACATTCTGGACTTCAACTGATCTTAAGCTCTTTTAGAGGGCAGATCTCTGCAGTCCCTGTCATATCCAATGTCTCATGGGTGGACTATCCCTTGCTCATCCAGTACTTTGATGGGGGCTGCATCTGAGATTCGAAGGAGAGCCAAGACTCTGTAGGTGGAATTTATTACTTTCTCTGGACTTCCTTGCCAGCTCCAGATGAGATCTCATTTTAGTTCAGCTTGGGTAAAGTCTGAGCTATGAAGACATGCAGTCTAATGGCTATCTCTTCAGCCAGGAAATTTGCCAAGATCAACGCTTTACGCTAGGAAGGATCCTTTGGAGATCACCTCCAGTCCTGTTGGAGTAAGGATTGAGCCATGATGTCAATCTCTTTGAGGGCTACATCCTCAGCAGGAAGTTTGCCAGAATCAGGGCCTTTAGGACCCTTTGGCAGCTTGCTGCTCCAGATGGGTACTATTTTTGTCCAGTTTTGAGTAAAGGCTCGGTCATGAAGGTAGCCTCTCTAAGGATTCTTTTTTTCCCCTCAGTCACGAGGTTTTGCTAGGATCTGAGCCTTGGGCTATAAAGCATCCCTGCTGGCATTCTGCCTAATAAGAGTAGTGTTTATATTCATACTGGGTTGCAATCTGGGGTGGCTTCAGCATCCTATGAGAACAAATGATTTGCAGGACCACTAAGGATAACTAAGGATAACTAAGGATAACTGGTTCCATTCCATGGATATTGGGAAAATTCAAGCATGCTCTCAAGCTACAGCTTTGCTCTGAGTTTTGGGACATATTTTTTACTCTCCCTAGCAAAACCAGCAGAACAGAGATATCATCCAGAATCATCGCTGGATTCAGCTAGCCAATAGGCTTATAGAGCTTAGGGGCTGATTCCTAAGAAAGCAGTCACCACACACTCAACCAGAAATTTCGTAGACTTTGTGGGCCCCCCATGAAAGGGCGCCAGGAATATTTGTAGGGAAATGACATGTCTTCCATTAAGGCTGTTTTGGCTCAATATGGGGTGTAGCTAACTTTTTTATACTGTTCATATTTATCCATAATGTTTCTGTTGGCTAAGTGCTGTTGGAAACCTTACTTTTTTGGGGGCTAGCTAGTTCCCAAACGTATGCTGCCATGGAGAATGTCAGGAAAACAGAAAATGTCCTATCAAATATTTACCATAATTTTCCTTTACTGATGGACTCAATGGCAGCAGGAGTTCCCTCCCAGTGTCACAAGTAGGCTAGTTACGGAACGTGGGCTCTGGCTCAGCCTGAAAATTTATGGGAGTAGGGTCCTATGGAGTAGAAGTGAGGGTGGGGCTACCCAAATGTATGCTGCCATGGAGTCAATCAGGAAAGGAAAATTACGGTAAGACATTTTCCATTTTATGTTAGATTTTGCATGGCAAAATGCTGCTACATAGAAAAGAATGATAATTTATTATTATTAATATTATTATTATTGCAATTATTTAATGTAACAATTTTCTTTTGGATGGGCTATTTGATCTGTTATGGTACTATATATTATAATGTTTGTATTACTTCTATAAAAACTTGGAAGGAAATGTACTAAAAGTTGAGCAGGCAGAATCTGGAGCAGCTGTTCATAGTAACCAGCTTTTAGCTTCAACTTGTTCAGTTAAAATAGAATTCCAGCTTACATCTATCTAGCCCTAAAAATGTCCCCTCTCCCTTCCTAACCTCTATGCTAACTAACATGTGTAAGACGTCAACTTGTATATTATCTATTTTTGGGTCATTACGGTCTGGTCACATGATTTCCTCTGTGTCAGCCAGCGGTGGCTGCAGGAGAGAGGAAGGAGCACTGACAGTGTCCCATTGAAGCCCCACTCCAGGCCTTACTAGCTATTGCCTGGAGTGGGGCTTCACCCATAGGCTTCAATGGAACTCTGTCAGTGCTCCTTCCTCTCCCCTGCAACCACCGCTGGCTGACACAGGGGATCCAGATCACGTGACCAGACTGTAGTGGCCTGAATATAGGTAAGTATATACAACACTTGTTAGTTAGCATAGGAGGGGGAGGGGGCATGTTAGGAGGGGGAGAGGACATACATAAGGCTAGTTAGGTGAAAGCTGGAATTCCACTTTAAAATTTACATTTGCATGTGACTACGGGGGGTTGGGGTGCTTTAAAATTATTTTCTTCTATTGTTTATTTTATTTAAAATAAAATAAAAAATTTACACATTGGCAGTGATAGGTACTTTTTACTGAGAGTTCTGGGCTCTCTTAGACCCCAGATCTCTCCTCTGCCCTCAAAAACATCTGATCAAACCAAAATCCAACCACTCACTTGAATTGCATTCCCTAGAAAACAATTCAGTTAATTCAAATGAAAATATATAATCCATGTAAACTATTTAAAGTGGTTGTAAACCCTTACAAACCACTTTGACCTACAGGTAAGCCTAGATTAAGGCTTACCTGTAGGTCCAAGAAATATCTCCCAAACTTATACGGTTTAGGAGATATTTGCCCGAAGATGGGCACTGCTGTCTACGGCGCATGCGCCGTAGACAGCGGCGCGCAGGCACACTGAGCATGGCATTGTCGATGACGAAGATGCCACGCAATGCCGCGCGTCACGGCTCCTGTGCGCATGCGCGGGAGTGACGGCTTCGCCGAATGACAGTGGCGGAGCTGCGAGACCCCACCGAGAAGATGGATGCACCGGACTACAGGGGACAGCGGTGACTTCGCTGGCTCCTGTGTCAGGTAAGTGACACATAATGGCCTACTATGCGATCCATTATGCTTTGCCTTTGCAGGGAATGAAAGAGGAAGTAAACTCATCAGGGTTTACTTCCTCTTTAATATGTCATACAGAATATGTAAATTTGTTAAGCCTAAGCCCCAGTGCTCTAAGTAAGTAGCATTGAGAGAAGAAAGCTGGCAAACTTCTAAGCAAATCTCTAATTGGCTATATTTTTATGTTTATTTTAGCTAATTTAAATAACGTGTTCTTTATCTTAAAGGTGTGGCAACATATGCGTGTAGTTCGGAAGGAGTGTGGAATACAAAAGGACCTGACTTAAGCAACTGCTCATCTCCATGGATCAGTCATATTGGGCAGAAGGTGATCTTTCTCTAAATGAGTTATATGTGAGATTAAAAAAATGTAGAGACAGATTTTCAAAGCTTAAAGCAGAACTACAGCTAAGTTTTAGGAGTATAGTTTACACTATAGTTAAAGAGGGATTCCACTGGAAACAAAAATATTAAAAGCCAGCAGCTATAAATACTACAGCTGCTGACTTTTAATAAATGGACACTCACCTGTCCCGGGTTCCAGCGATGCCGGCTGCCGAGACAGATCGATCGCTCAGCTCCATTCTCGGTGAGGGAATCACAAAGTGAATTGTTGCGGCTTCACTTCCTGATTCCCTACTGCGCATGCACGAGTTGCGCAATTGTAATGGTCTGTGCTGTCTGGGACCCGTGTGTGTCCCAGCAGACAGCGCGCCGGGACAGGAAACAGCATAGACTCCTGTGGGAGTCTATGCCCGGAAGTGGGTGCAAATACCTGTCTTAGACATGTATCTGCACCCCCTCCCCCCTGAAAGGTGCCAACTGTGACACCGGAGGGGGAGAGGGTTCCGATGAGCAGAAGTTCCACTTTAGGGTGGAACCCCTCTTTAACACTAGCTCAGTTAGAACTCACTTTCTGGCATAGCCTCTATACTTAAGGACAGACTTGAGTCAAATATAAAAGAGATCACCTCAATGTAAAAACTTATTTCTGTGTATAGTTTGTACTTGTACTGTACACTGTGTCATTGATTCTACCACTTATTTTCCCCTATGGCACTTTTAACTCTTAATAGAGCTAATAAACATAGGTTAAGAAGGAAAGGTTTTGAGTATTTGGCGGTGGAGGATCCAGGTAATTTGGTCTTCCACCACCTCCCCAAAATACATAAATTGGTTAGCCCTAACCTTGGGGGCTGGTATTGACTCATGCTTTGAAAGTATAGGGGAGTGGGAGCACATGCATTGTAGCCCTAAAGATGTTCATACGCACAAAATGCGTCGGTTGGAGCCTTATTCGCTGAGGTCACGCCGCCGACTCCTTGCTTGTGGAGCGGCAGCCATTGGAGTAAGTGCTGGCCACGTTTGTTGACACTTGTTTTTAACTTTATCCATGTGGTATTTATATATGTGTATTTTAAACTATTACATGCTACACTATATGCTGCATTTCTGGTTCCAATTGGTGAGCTCTTTCCCCATCTGGACTGACATCTGGCAGTTCTGTGTACTGCGAGAACAGGAGTTTTGAGACCCCCATAAAGGGCGGACTACACATATTGGCTAATTACCTTTTGGTAAGTGCATTGTGGTGGAGGATTTGCACCACTGGGTGCATGAATTGAAACACATATTGTACTAAGCACTACGTAATTGAGAGTGTGAATGCATTTGATTTTTGGAAAAGTGGACTAATTATACAGACTCACACCGTTAAACACTTTAATTAGAGCACTTTACATGCGTTTATCTGTCTGTGTTGAATAGGTCATTTACATAAGTGATACATGCTTATGTTTATTTGTAAAAACAGCCCATTCAGTTTAAAATAGAAATGAAAAGCAAAACATTTTGGTATAGATATAAAACACTTTCATACCACTTTTTGTCATTATGACTTTGAATCCCTTTCCCTTTGGACGAAGTTGTTATGACAAAACGTATAAGAGTTCAAAATTTGTTACGTGTGCACATAACAATTTTGTGGTTGGGTGACTAAAACCTACCACAAAGTATTGTGCGGGCAATGCTACTCTCCTGGCTAACAGTTGTCTCCCATCCCACATCATTAATTCCATACCTGTAGAGGAATGTATTTGAACATGTTTAACAGAGGAGGCTTTTTCCAAAGAGTGTGATATCCTTTATTATAGACCAGCACAGAGAAGTTCCCTGAAATGGTAAATTGAGGTTTGACAGTTGCCCATAGCAGAGAAAGGTTTAATTTATTGTGTGGCGCTAGGAGGAAGAAGCAAAGGAATTGGAGGGATATATTTGTCACTACTTATTCCATTGGGCTTTCACTTATCCAGTTCAGCTCTTTGAATGTACTATGTACGTCCAAAGAGTGAACCTTTGATCACAGGCTGATGGCTGCAGTAGCGGGCGATGGGCTTCAAAGTGAAAGTGATGCGGCAGCTCCATAACTTCTGACCACTTTTTTTTTTTTTTTGTTTTCAAACGTTTTATTGAAAAAGATTCAACTGAAATACAAAGAATGAGTATCGGGAAATTCCCATGCAGAACCATACAAAGAAAAAGAAAGGGGGTGCAAACAGCAGTATTACATATCCATCGTTAATACAGCAAAATAACATAGTGATAAACAACTACCGTAAACAAAATGACATGTAATCAATGGTGAGAGAGATATTTCAAAAATAATACTCTGCATGGAACTGGGACAGACTCATGGGCTTTAATTGTTACATCCAACTAAATCAGAAGTATAATGAGCATGAGATACAATATAAGCAAAAAGAAAGTAGATACATAGAATGGAAAAGAAGGAAGAAAAAAAAAAAAAAAAGAACACAAGAAAATACAAAGCGAAAAAGAAGGAGAGTGGGAAGGAGAGACTAGCGTGGTCAGTGTGATAGTCGAAATATAAACCATGGATTCCATTTGGCCTCGTACAGAGGCATAGTGTCATGAAGAGTGTGGTAAATTTTCTCAGAATGCATCATAAGATCTACTCGAGACAAGACCTGTGGGAGAGGAAGCGAGGGGGACTTCCAGTTGAAAGCAATTGACCATAGCATGGCCAGGCAGATCGAATGAATCAACTTTCTCAGTGGTTTGGGAACATCTGGCGGGGATTGAAACAACAGAGCATGATGTGGTGTTAAAGTGATATGGAAGCCTGCCAACTTATCAATTATATCAAAGAGAAGTTGCCATATAGGCAGTATCCGGTCACAGTCCCAGAAGATGTGTGTATACGAGCCTGGAAGGGGGCAGCCCCTAAAGCAACTGTTCGGAGCCTGTGGGAAGATTTTATGTAACCGCAGGGGAGTATAATACCACCTAGTAATCACTTTTATAGCAGTTTCCCTTACTGACAGGGATTTCGTGCATTGGCACATATTGCGCCAGGACTCCACCCAGTCAATTGAGTCACTCCGATCCCCAAGTTCCTGTTCCCAGGAGGCCCTATATTTCAGGTCATTTCCACCCGTCACCTCCTCAAGGCCCCGGTAGAGCAAAGAGATCAACCCCTTCTGTCTAGGGGCTGTATAACAGATCTCCTCAAAAGAAGTCGGGGGCGTTGAGTAGGGGCCTGGGTAATGATGAAGAAAGAAATGTCGAAGTTGCAAAAAATGGAGAAACTCCGTGTGGGGGATCTGAAATCTAACTTGTAGGTCCTGGAATGTGGTGAAGTTAGAGTCTACTATAAAGTCCTTAAGGGATATAAGACCCAACTCTATCCAAAGACGGAAAGCATTTAGGTGGTTGTGTGCAGTCAGGAACCTGGAGTCCCCCAAAAAGGAGGCACCACCAGGAGCCCGAGACACCAAACCATAAACGTGCTTATATCTATGCCAAAGGAGCATGCCATCCGAGACAAGCATATTCCCATAGGACTTAGTGTGGTTGGCCAAAGGAGGGATCCACATCATACCCGGAAGAAAAAGAGGCTTTACAGATTCTTGTTCAAATTGTACCCACGGAACCCTGGAAGCCCTGATATTCCATTGAGCCTGTTGCGAGAATCTGCTGGCCACATAGTACAGCCATATCTGTGGAACCCCCAATCCCCCTTTTTTAGAGGAGCGGTACAATATAGCTTTTGAAAATCTAGGAGGTTTATCTTGCCAAACAAAGCGAAGGAGGGAAGCTTGTACATCATTAAGATAAGACCTTGATAATCTAATAGGGAGAGAACGAAAAAAATATAAGAGCCTAGGAAGCACCACCATCTTTAGAGCGGTAATCCTGCCCATGAAGGATATATGAAGTCTGGACCACATCTTCAGGGTCATTTTAATTTTTTTGACAAGGGGTGGGTAGTTGGACGTGAATAATTTATTATAATGATCTGGGAGTGCTATCCCCAAGTAGGATAGAGATGAGTCCGGCCAGTGGAAGGGAAAGGACTGTTTGAGGTGTAAGAGATCTAACGGGGGGATACCTATAGGAAGGGCAGATGATTTAGACATATTGATGGTCAACCCTGATATCTCCGCAAATTTTGAAAGGGAGGCAAATAAATTGGGAAGGGAGAGCAGAGGGTTCGTTAGGAACATGAGGACATCATCCGCATACATACAAAACTTATATGACAGGGGGCCTTTGTTATAACCAGAAATATCGGGGTTATTCAGAATATCTATGGCTAGGGGCTCAAGGGCAAGGGCAAAAATTAATGGGGAAAGGGGGCAACCCTGTCTCGTGCCCCTACCTACATTGAAGAAATCAGAGCAGCAGCCAGGGATTTTGATTCTGGTCATGGGATTCTTATAGAGGGTGTGGAAGGAATGCAAAAATTCTCCCCCAAAACCCATTTTTTGCAAAACTGAAGTAAGGTAGGGCCAGGCAACACTATCAAAGGCCTTTTGGATGTCCAGACTAAGTAAAAGTAAGCTACGGGAGTTAGAGTTGGCATCTTGGATAATATCCGAGGCCAAACGGATGTTGTCGGTTATCAGTCTGTGGGGAATGAAGCCGGATTGGAATGGGGAGATAAGACAGGGAATAAATTTAGCCAACCTGTCTGCAAGGATCCTACTGAAAATTTTGAGGTCATTATTCATAACGGATATGGGCCTGTAATTTTGTGGGAGGGAATGATTTTTGTCGGGTTTAGGTATCAAAGACATGTTTGCCAGCAACATCTCTTCTGGGAAACTGCCGCCACGCATCACCCAATTGAACAGGCATGCAAGTCTAGGTGCTAAATGGGATGCAAATTTCTTGTAATAGACTGCCGCAAACCCATCTGGACCAGGGGCTGAGCCCAATTTAAGGGATTTAATGACGTTCAAAACTTCAGTTGTGGAAACAGGTGAATTAAGTTGTTCAGACTGTGACTGAGATAGAGTGGGAAGGGGTATCGTGTCCAACCAGGAATCCACTGCCTGGGCCTCAATGTCTGCGTTAGGGGCTAACAGGGAAGAATAGAAATTTCTAAAGATGTCTAAGACCTCTTTCGGGTGGGATGTAAGTTGTCCCTCTCTGTTGTTTAACTTATAGATATGAGGAGGGCGGGAAAGGCGGTTAAGTTTTCGTGCGAATGGTGAGGATGCCGAATTGTCTAAGAGGATGTGTTTAGCCCTTGCCCATCTAAAAGACTTCTCCACCTTGTTGGACAACAAGGAGTCCAACTCTAGCCTCTTGCTATCTATTTCTCGTCTAGTGGATTCTAAATGTAAGGCGGCCGTATTCCTGTAAAGTTGGTCCAGTTCTCGCGTGAGAGTCAGAATTCTACCATTGGTCATCCTATTGCGTATAGTTGAAACCTCAATAATCTTCCCTCTGAGGACTGCTTTATGAGCCACCCATAATACTGAGGGTAAAATATCGGGTTGAGCATTAAAGTTAAAATAGTCTTCAATGGCCTCTTCGATAAGGGGTATAAAAGAGGGATCAGACAGCAGGGCTTCATTAAGCCTCCAGGAATGTGGCGTAGGGGCCAATTTGATAAATGTGGTGGAAAAGGAGGTGAGGTGATGGTCAGACCAAACACAGGGGTGAATGACCGCTTTGGTTGAGTTGGCCAGTATAATGGGTGAGGTGAAGATATAATCCAACCTCGCCGAGCTATTATGGGGGCGGGAGTAAAATGTGAATTCTTTAATACCCACATTATGTGCTCGCCAGGTATCAGAGAGTTGAAACTCTACTAGATTACAATTTAGGGATTTAGGGAAGGCCTTGGATAGAGGTGTGTGAGTAGAGCGATCCAGGGTGGGATTCGCAACCAGATTGAAGTCCCCACCTATGATTAAATGAGAAGATTGGAATGAGGAGAGTTTATCAAAAAATTGCTTAAAGAAGGTAGCTGGTGCATCATTCGGAGCATAGACACTAGCAATAGTCAATTCTCTATTACATACTACCCCGTGGATAATCACATATCTACTCTCTGCGTCTTTATACTCACGTTTAATGTCCATAGGAAAGGAAGAGTGCAAGAAGATGGCAGCCCCCCTGGACTTGGAGGAATAAAGGGTGTAAAATGCTTGGGGATAATTCCTATGAAAAAATTTAGGGTGAGATTTACGTGCAAAGTGGGTTTCTTGGAGGAGGAGAACCTTGGCATCCAACGTCTTATAAAAGTCAAAGGCCTTCCTCCTTTTATTAGGGGAGTTAAACCCCTGAACATTATGAGATATGCATGTAATTACCATTGATAAGATCTAAGATGAGGTTAGCTAAGAGAACCCCAGTATTGGAGTAGAATAACAGATACAAGGGGGTGGGGTGAAAAGCCCAAATAAGATTACCAGGGGCACTGCCATCCACTGCGTCCGATAACATCCGAAAACCACCTCCCCTCAGTGAAACAAAATATAGAAAAAAACCAACATATTCAGTCTGTATTATTAGAGAAGCAACCACCATCGCTAGTGGAGGGTAATAGAAAAAAAAGAGAGAAAAATAAAAACAAAAATCAAAAACAAAAACAAGCCGAAAAGAGTCAAGGAACTGGAACATATCCAGAAAATTGAACGTACCCAGGCTTAGCCTGTTCCAAAAGGAGTAGGGTCAGGTAACTAGTAAAGGAGAAAAAAGAAAAAAAAAAGAAAAAAGGAAAAAAGGTGAACCGTCCAATTACCTGATAACCCCAAAAACGGGAGAAATAAAGAACACCGAGACTACAGGGTCTCGAACCCAGCTCAGAACAAGCGTAAAAACACCAAGAATTCCACAAAAAAGAAAAAAACAGGAAATTTGCTGGGTGGGGGAAGCAGGCAGCAGCTAAAACCCGTGGCAGACCAACAAAGAGGCCCTTCCGGAACAATGTGTAGATTAGGGAGCATACCGTCATGGTGGCCATAAAGTTCAAGTGAAAGGCGGGTAGCCAGGGTTAGAAAACAGGGGGGGAACCCAAAAAGAAATGGCTCTGACTAACGTGGGCTGTCAGCGTTGTGGTCCCCGATTCCATAACGAATCCTTCTTCTGTCTCTCCGCGAGGGTGGAGTTTGCCAAATAGGTGCTGGTCTGGGGGTGGAGGGTGGTCTGTGAAGATCCGCTGCATTTAAGAGACCCAGCTTGACAAGGAGTTCTTGGCCCTCCTAGAGCGTAGTGACAGAGTAGGTGCTGCCATTGTGAGGCACCACTAACTTGAAGGGGAACCCCCATCTGTAGCGAATCCGGGCTGATTGCAGGGCAGAAGTAACATCCTTGAGGTTCCTCCTTCTCTCCAAAGTGGCTGGGGAAATATCCGGGAAAATTTGAATAAGAGCATCATCCAAAAGGATGCGCTGTTTGTTTCTTGCTGCACGCAATATGTCCTCTTTAACTAGAAAGTCTTTCATGCACAAGACAATGTCCCGTGGGGGTTTGTCTGCAGGAGGCTTCGGACGGAGAGCTCGGTGAATCCGATCGCACGTAAAGGAGGACGATTCGTGATCCGGTAGGAGAGATTTAAAGAGGCGGATAACAGTGGGTATCAGGTCTGTCTCCGATTCCGGGATCCCTCTGAGACGTAGGTTATTGCGCCTATTCCTATTATCGAGCTCCTCGATTTGCGACTGCATAGTCAGAACGGTTGAAACGAGGGTTTCATGTTCCCTGCTGAGATCATTGTGTGCGAGCGCAAGTTCGTCGTGCTTGCTTTCCAGCCTGTCCGTCCTGGAACCCAGGGCCGCAATCTCCTGTGATAAGGCTTGCGAGGACTTGTGCAGCTCCGTTTGAAACTTGGACGCCAGCCTGTCGTACATAGCTTCCAGGCTGGTGTCCAGATCCGCCTTTGAGAGAGAGTTATTATCTCCTACCTGGGGCCGGAGCAAAGGAGAGCCCGCGGAGACTTGTGGTGAGGCGAGCGGGGAGGAGGTGATACCGCACCGCTCCGCGCCATCTTGGGCCATCACGTCGCTATCCCTCGTGCGCAGGAGATAGTGAGTTAAGGTATGTTGGCTCCCGCTGCGGGTTTTCTTCTTCTTTGACGGCATGCACCGTGATTAGGGGACCTGGAGGGTGTAGGTTGTGAAGTGCCAAACCGATTATAAGCCCTCCAGGGCGCTGATAGAGTTCCGGGCGAGACGGAGCTATCTCTTCAAGCCGCCATCACGTTCAGCGCCGCGCATGCGCCCCCACTTCTGACCACTTTCATAGAGCCGGGCGCGCAGTGTTATTAACCCCCTGTGATAGCAATCACGCAAAAAAAATTAACCGCTTCAGCCCTGGAAGATTAGGCTGCTCAGTGACCAGAGCACTTTTTACAATTTGGCACTGCACTGCTTTAACTGGTAATTGTGTGGTCATGCAATGTTTTACCCAAAACGAAATATGCATCCTTTTTTCCCCACAAATACAGCTTTCTTTTTATGTAATTTGATTGCCTCTGCAATTTTAATTTTTTGCGATAAAAATGGAAAAAGACTGACAATTTTGAAAAAATATATATATATTTTCTACTTTTTGTTATAAGAAAAATCCAATCAACTCAATTTTAGTCATACATTAGGCCAAAATGTATTCAGCCACATGCCTTAAAAAAAAGTCAATATATTTATTGATTTGCGCAAAAGTCATAGCGTCTACAAACTATAGTACATTTTATGGAATTTACGAAGCTTTTAGTTTATTTCTTGAGGTGCCAAAATGGCAGGGCAGTACAACCCCATGACCCCAAAGTAGGCACCCCAAGGAAATTGCTGAAAGGCTTGTTGAACCCATTTCATGTGTTATTTTTTTGTCACAAGTGATTTAAAAATGGCCAAAAAATAAAAATTACACAAAGTTGTCACTAAAGCACCAAGCACCGCCTTAAGGATTTCTAAGGGTGTACATTTTTGATTTCACTACCTACCTATCACCTATCACAGTATCGAAGACCATAAAATGTCAAGATAACACAACCCCCCCCCAAATGACCCCATTTTGGAAAGTAGACACCCCAAGCTATTTGCTGAGAAGCATGTTGAGTGCATGGAATATTTTATGTTTTGCCAAGTTGCGGGAAAATTACACACTTGCTTTTTGTGCACTAAATTATATATTGCTCAAACGTGCCATATGTTAAACCCCAAAATACATTCTGCTGCTTCTCCTGAGTATGGGGATACCACATGTGTGAGACTTTTTTCTGAGCCTAGCCATGTACAGGACCCCAAAAACCAATCACCGCCTTCAGGTTTTCTAAGGGGGTAAAATTTCACTCCTCACTACTACTATCGCAGTTACGGAGGCCCTGAAGTGTCCAGATAGCACAACCCCCCCCCCCCCCCAAATGACATCATTTTGGAAGGTAGTGACCCCAAGGTATTTGCTAAGAGGCATGGTGTGTTTTTTTCTTTGGAAAAAAACACACTTTTTAAAATTTTAATGCACTAAAAAACACTATATTGGCCAAAAGTTTGATGGAAAAAAAAAGATGATCTTATGCTGAGTACATGGATAGCAAACATGACATGCTTTACAATTGCGCACAAACGTGCAGCGGTGACAAATACCTTTTTAACGGCCAATATGTTTTTTTTTAAACTCAGAAGCTACAAACACTGTAGCTGCTGACTTTTAATAAGGACACTTACCTGTCCAACAATCGCGCGATGTCGGCCGCCCCGAGGCCAATCCGTCCATTGGATCGGCTGCCGTCACGTCCATCCTAACAAAGGGAAACAGGCAGTAGAGCCTTGCGGCTTCACTGCCCATTTCCTACTGCACATGCGCGAGTCGCGCAGCGCTTTTTGAATGGCCCCATTGTTTACTGGGACACACACATGTCCCAGAAGACAATGGGGCTTCTCACTGAAGAGGAGGAAGCGCTGCGGAATAGGAAGAGGCAGATTAGGACTGCCTAGCAAAAGCGTTTCAGGTGAATTTTTTTTTTCATTTTATTAATGCATTATTTTTTTTTGGGTGGCCCTCCACTTTAAAGCCTTTACAGGTTACCACTTTAGATTTACAGAGGAGGTCTACTGCTAAAATTACTGCCCTCGATCTGACCTGCGTGGTGATACCTCACATGCATGGTGCAATTGCTATTTACATATGACACCAGACTGACGCTTGCATTCACCTTTGCGCATAAGCAAGGGGGGACAGGGGTGCTTTTTTTTTTTTAAACTGTTCCTTTAATTTTTTTATCATTTTTATTGTTATATCTCAAGGAATGTAAATATCTTCTATGATAGCAATACTTAGTGAAAGTTACTCTTTTATGAAAAAATGGGGGTCTATTAGACCCTAGATCTCTCCTCTACCCTCAAAGCATCTGTCCACACCAAGATTGGTGTGATAAAATGCTTTCCCAATTTCCCAATGGCGCTGTTTATATCTGGTGAAACCTAAGTCATGAAATGCTTGTAGCTTCCAGTTTCTTAGGCCATAGAGATGATTGCCATTCTGCTGGTCTCTGATCAGCTCTATGGTCAGCTGACAGAACCACCGGCTGCATTTTCGGGACAGGAGAGCCCGAGAAACCCATGGAAGACGGTGGTGGGGGGGGGGGGCGTTCCCTCCCACCGCTTGTAAAAGCAGTCTAGAGGCTAATTAGCCGCTAGGATTGCTCTTACATGAAAATCTATGCTGGCTGAATAGGATGATACCTAAACCTGTAGCATCATTCTGGTATAACCACTCAAAGTCCAGCAAAATACCAGTACGTCGCTGGTCCTTGTTGGGCATACATTTTAATGTACTTTTTTTCATGCAGCCTGTGGGCTGAACGAAAAAATGAGATTGATCAGTGGGTATGTCCACCATTAGAATACTGCCTTTCATCCACCCACTTTTAATGATGGGCATGCATGCAACATTTTTTTTTTTTTAAACTGTGGTGGTGAAATCACCTCCTACAGCACTGGAGTCACTGATTTACATATCGCCGGAGCAAACACTGTTGCTGTCAAGATAAATAAATCAGTGCTGCAGCTGAATGGCGTACCTGCTAAGCAAATGATGGTTAACAATAAAACAAAGTAACATTACAGTATAACAGTAAGACATACCATACCTGCAAAGTAAATACAATATATGTGTGTGTGTTTATTAATATGTTTATTTTATTGGATTAAATATCCAGACACATATGTGGGTTTTAAATAATCCAGTTTTAAACATTTATATCATCACAATGAACGATTGCTCTTCAATTTGAGGATGTAGAACTATAAAGGACCCATACACTGCCAGACCAATCTGTTCCTGTTGCAATCACAAATATCCCATGGACAGCATACTCTGGCTAACTGCTCAGTGTGACTGACTTTTATGTTAACCATGTTGGATATCTTTGGTAATACACCTGAAGTAGTTAATTTTACAGAATATAATACAAAATTAGTTTAGAGACAATTAGTGCTGGCTATAATTGAGATAGCGTCAGATGTCTGGTTTAGCATATTCCTCCGGGTGATGCTTATGTGTATAAGTACAAAGAGGTCATGATTGTTAAGGCATGTATAATTAAGCACACACAGGGTTAAGATTCTTGGTGTGTGCTGGCATATATGAATGAGCAGTGGTGGTGAGAGTTGCGCTCGCAATCTGATGTTATTAGAGGGTATTGCATGCTTTTGTATGCCTTTAGCTTTGTAATTGCAATGTATTAAGGGGGGTTTTTATGGATTAAAATTATCATAACAATATCACGTTATGTGAGTGTTTCATTCATGGTGGTGTGTTGATATAGATGAAGAGTTTGACATTCAACAGACCACAAGATAAAGCGATATTATCGTATAAGGCTCAGCTTTTTCTGCGATGTGGTGAGTTGTTACCCATTGGGGGGGTCTGTCACAAGGTGTGGTGAGGGGAACTGTCATCATTGCAACAACCTCTCGCCGTTCAATGCAGATTGGGAACAGGCTCATAGCTTTTATACTTACAGAGTGTCAAAGAAGGATTTTTATATATGTTGATCTAAATGTTGACCAGTTAGCGCTGCTAAAGTTTGTATTTGCTTTTAGGAAGTTCAAATATATGTCTGTATTAACCCTGCTGACAGCTGATGACTCTTGGTTGTGAAGGACGCGATGGTAACCAAGACCTTTATGGGATATTAAGGATGCTGGCGGCTGCCCGCTCCTTAACAACCAGCTATATACAGCCTGTGTTAAGGACACCGGGTACCACTGGCAGTAAATTACCACAGGCTTTCAGTACTAAAATACTGAATGACTTCATAAAATAACGCATGCAGTATTTTAGTAGCACTTTTTAGTGAATTGCAAAAAACGTTTTGAAAAACACTGGTTTAATGTAGAAAAATTTAAAATAATGCATTTGCATGGCAAAAATATGAATGCAATATATACACTGGGGGGAGAACCTCTGGGGGGATCTAGGATGGAAAAGGACCTGGGGGTCTTAGTAGATGATAGGGTCAGCAATGGCATGCAATGCCAAGCTGCTTCTAACAAAGCAAACAGAATATTGACATGCATTAAAAAGGGGATCAACTTCAGACATAAAACTATAATTCTTGATGGACTTGTGTCTCTTTTTTCAACCTCACCTTCTACGTAACTATGCTGTAAGGTATCCTACCGCTTAGATACCGCTTTGTGAATGGAGTCAATGATCACAAATGCAAAAAAAAAATTTCTGTGCAAGAAAATCTTTATCTTGTTAGTTTTGTACTTTCTAGAGAACTCAGCAGACACAGCTCTCTGTTACCTAGCTGAAGAGTTCTCATTGGTAGGAAATATCAAGTCTGGAGAACTTTATGGACCTATTTACGGAAGAAAGATCATCTTCATTCTTTTTAACAAACTAATTATACAACCTTATAATCGGGCAGGTTGTATTGTGGTTATCAGAGCTCTGAATCATCTCTAGGTGTGAGTTAAAAGATCTCCTTCTCAATCTTCCCTTCCTGAGGTTTCTGTATGTCTGTTGAGTTACAATATAGCTTCACCCAGCCTTACCTTTTATACAGGTGCATAGATCCCTCCACCCTTCCTTAAAGGAGAAGTCCAGCCTGAGCTTGTTTGGCTGAACTTCTCCTAAGGGTCACAGGAGTGCAATTTGTTTTGCACTCCTGTGACCCGTTTTCAGCAGAAAGCAGTCTGAAGTCCGCTCTCTGCTGCTGTCACACAGATCAGTCCAGGCACCTCGTCATGCCTACTGTGGGAGTCTGGATCCGCCAGATGCCTGGACTGATGGCTGTCCCAGGCTCTCAGAGGGCCCCTGAGATGGCCGCTCCCTGCCCACCACAGTTCAGTGCTTCAGTGAGCATGGAGGAGCAGAGCAGGAGAGCTGCTGATTGACAGGCAGCAACTCTCTGCTCGGGGAGCCGAGAAAACTGAGCCATCGGCCATATTCGATGGCTTAGTTCTCAGTACAGAGACACTGGGAAAAAAATAAATCCCATTCTTCTCTTTTAAAGGGGTCTTAGTATTCTATCCTTCTTTGTTACGCTTAAGGTTTCCTTTTCCTTTATATTGCAGCTGAGAGGGCTGTCATATTATAGATCCCTCTTTTCCCTGAAGTCTAGAATTATGGGTGTTCTACTTTAACCTCCAGCTGTTCGCTGGTTGGTAACCCTCCTTTCCCTGAATTCAGTGGTTAGGTATATTAGGCTTCAGCCTTTTTCTTCGTAAACATTATTTGTTGACAACCTTAGCTGTTGGTCCTTCTTTCTCCTCCTGTTCAGGTGGTTGTTGTTCCACCTGTTTTCTTATTGGTTGGTATGATGTTTGGTTGTCCTTCACAGTATTGTTAAAGTAGTGTTGTTTGTTCCAGCGTTGTTTCCTTCAAATTCTTATATGGTAAGATTCTGTATCCTCTGGATCTCTTAGTAGCTCTTGCCCACCCCTCAGTTGCTTTTGGACTTCCAAATGTGCAAGAATTACAATATTTGTGTGTCCCTCAATGGAAAATAAAACAAATGCATGATGGTCAGAGGCACGATTATATGGGGACTTGCTTAAAGTGTTACTAAACCCAGGACCCTGCATTCATTATATCTGGTCTCCCACAGTACACAGAACATGGAAATGCAATTATTTTAGTAAATATAAACCAAATAGTTAAATATCTTTTCTCATCAGCAGTATATAGCAGTCGTGTGACTTCTATCAGTGTCTGGTTGAGCACTGGTTAAAGCTTGTAGGATAAGTTTTCATTCTCCGGTTCTCATTCTCCTATGAGGCTGTGGGACCCCTGACTTTCCGTCTGGATAGTGCTGATCACATGCACCCTCCTAAAGAAAAACACTCTAGCAATACACACACAATGTGCAGAGTGCTCTCAAGGCTCTGTTCTATCAGCAGATGGATTGGGGACTGTGGAAGAAGGGGGGCATCAGAGAAGACAGGATCAAACAACCTTTTTACACAATGAGGAGGATTAACCCCTTAGGTTCCACACTGAGTATAACAAGCATGCTTTACTGCATATACAGACTGATTTTACTGTTGTGGGTTTAGTAACACTTTTTTTTGTTTCCTATTACCCAAACTTCCTGCTAGGTGGCAGTATTATCCAAATGTCCAAGAATTACTATATTCCTGTGTACCTCAATGAACAAGATACAGATTATTTTAAGTACAAAAATATTTTTTTACTGGTTAGATGGCTTTTATAACATCATATAAAGAACAACGGCCATCTCTCTGATCTCCAAATGAACATAACAAAACAACTTAACTTTCTCAATATGTCTTCTGAACAGTGTTCAGACACAGCTACTGCGTGACAGAGCAAGTCCTGACTGTCAAAAAAAATGTTTTCAAAAGCAGCTGAAGAAACAGCAGGGGAAGAGGAATAGAGCATGCACCCAGTGCTGATTACAGCTTTTTAAGGTACACGCCATACACCTTAAGATACTGAAGCGTACTAAATGCAAGCCTTAAAACTTTCTGTAATCAATTTTGGTTCTTGGTTGCAAACAAGAATTTAGTGAAGAGAGTCAGAAACGTTTTCCAATTTGTTATGCACCATTAGACATACAGGGCTCCTATTGGTTGTGAGGTGTCTTTGGAGGCCATTAGAATTAGGACTAGGACATAACATTTTATGGTGATTCTATAAACAAGAATGGTCAGCTTAAAAAAAATGTTCATACTTATGCCTGTGGAGAACAGCAAAGAGGATTATTCAGACACTTCTGACAGCAACTCAGGAAAAAAAATAGAGCATACACACAGTATTGTTTTTTTTTAAATATCCGATTGCTGATTCCCCCAAAACATTAGGCTGTTGAGGTTTGGGCACTCTGATATATGAGATCTTTGCTTGATCTAGCTGTCAATATCAAGTGACTGTTATCTCATGTTTTTTGGTTGACAACAAGTGTAATAATGTACATGGATATGAATAGTACAAAACAGTATATACAAAGTTACATTACAGTTTATAAGGTTGAAAAAATGTATGGGTCCATTCAGTTCAACCTATGTGTTTGTATGTGTGTGTAGTTTGTATTCTCTAAAGCCCCATACACACTATCAGATTATCTGCTGAGTTTTTCCTTCAGATTTACCAAAACCATGTAGTAGAAGAGCCTGCCTGATTGCATACACATTGAAACTCCTAAGGTTTGTCCTCATATTATATGGTTTTGGTAAATCTAAAGGAAAAACTCAGCAGATAATCTGATAGTGTGTATGGGGCTTAACAGTTCTCATAGACTTGTATATTATTCTTCATGAGAAAGACATCTTGGTGAGGAGGTCCCCATTTTAACTACTCTAACTGTGAAGAGCCCTTTCTGAAATCTAAAGTTAAACCTCTTTTCTTCTAACCTAAAATTGTGGCTGCATGTCCTCTTCAGGGACTTTTGAGTAAACTGTTTATTACAATTACTTAAAGTGGTAGTAAACTCAGAATTGATCAAATCCGCTGTCAGGCAGGCTTTTTTTAACAGACGAGACCCTATAGGTCTCAGGTCTCTTCTGTCTTACATGTCCCTCCTGCCTGTCAGCGGATAATGTGATCTGAGCCATACATGCACAGATCAGACCACATTTACAGCCCGCTCTGCGTGTGCAAGGGAGTGACATCACATAAGCCTGACCAAGCAAGCGCCTGGAGATGCAAAACCTGGTACAAAGACCGGGTGAAGATAAAAGCATCGGGGACCAGGGAGAGCCCTGACAGCGCATCGTTGGAGGACCCCATTTGTAGGTAAGTTTGTCATATTGTACTAGTATGTGGTTCATACTAGTACATTATGGCTTAAACTTGCAGGAGGGCACATTATTTTATATTGTCAAAGAGTTTTTCTACTTCTTTTAGTCACCTATGATATATTTGTGCATTCAATACATTGTAATCATATCCCCTTTTAAGCACCTTTTCTCCAGAGTGAATAATTGTAATCTAAGTAGATGATTCTCATCACTTCGGTCTTCTATCCCCCTTAATTTTTTTGCCCATCGCTGAACTCTTTCTAATTCAACCACATCTTTCCTGAGGATTGGTGACCAAAACTGAAATGTTTATTCAAGATGAGGCCGCACCAGTGTTTTGTAATGGAGTAGTATTATTGATTTATCTCTAGAATGTGTGCTCTTTGCATGGCATTATTTTGCTGGCTTTGTTAGCTGCAGCTTGGCATTGCATGCTATTGCTAGGTCTGTGATCCACAAATACCCCCAGTTCCTTCTCCATCACTGACTCTGCCAGGAGATCCCCTCATAATGTGTAGCTTGCCTGTGTATTTTTGGCACCCAAGTTCCCAAATTCACACCTCCCAGTTTTTAATTTTATTTGCCATGTAGGTGCCCGATCGCCTATTTTGTCAAGGTTTTCCTGTAATGATGTATTATGCTGTGCCGATGTTATTCCCTGCATAATTTGGTATCCTCATCAGACACTCAATTGAGTTCAGGATTTCAACCTTTATATCATTAATTGAACAGCATTGCCCCCAAAACTGAACCAATTTATGTATAATACCCTTCTGTACTTTTCATGAATAAAATCACAATTTTTAACTAACTGTTATGACTCTGCTCACCTCTATGTTACTCATATGTACAGTACGTAACAATGATAATCTCAGAACTTTGAGAGGCTGTATAGCATCTCCAAAACTCCTAAACAGTGGAGTTTTACATAATGATGGGCTCTAGAATCAGTCGTGCCGACACCTTCTAATGCCGCGTACACACGTAGCGGACTATCCGACGGACTTAGTCTGGCGGACTTCCCGCCAGACTGTCCGTCGGACTTTCCGAACGGGCTACTTGCCCACACACGGCACTTTTTCAGCGGACTAATACGACGTACTAAGTCCGCCGTACTAGCCGCCCAACTTTTGAAATGAACGGACTCGCCCACACACGTGGAGGAAAGTCCGCTCATTTCGAGCGCGTCTCCAGGTAGGCGGGGCTCGCGAAGGAGACGTTGCTGGCCCCGCCACCTGGTATGGACTTAAAGGGGAACCCCCAACGCCGAAAAAAAATGGCGTGGGGGTCCCCCCAGGTCCACATCAGACCCTTGTCCAAGCACGCTACCCGGCCGGCCAGGAAAGGGGGGACGAGCGAGCGCCCCCCCCCCCTCCTGAGCCGTACCAGGCGGCGTGCCCTCAACATGGGGGGTGCCTTGGGGAAGGGGGGGCCGCGGCAAGGAAGAAAGCCGGGCTCCTCCGCTAGCAAAAGAGCTAGAAGAAGATAGCGGAGGAGTCCGGCGAGAAGACCCCCGAAGACGGAAGACCCCCGGAGCTGTGCAATAAACTATTTTATCTTGTGTGTTGTGTTTTTTTTTGTACTTCATTTTACAGGTGAATGGGTAGGGGTACATTGTACCCCATACTCATTCACATAGGGTGGGGGGCCGGTATCCGGGGGCTCCCGGATTCCGATAAGCCCCCACCCGCAGACCCCGACAACCAGCGGCCAGGGTTGTCGGGAAGAGGCCCTTGTCCTCATCAACATGGGGACAAGGCACCCCCCATGTTGAGGGCATGCGGCCTGGTACGGCTCAGGAGGGGGGCCGCTCGCTCGTCCCCCCCCTTTCCTGGCCGGCCGGGTAGCGTGCTTGGACAAGGGTCTGATGTGGACCTGGGGGGACCCCCACGCCGATTTTTTTCGGTGTTGGGGGTTCCCCTGTAAGTCCATACCAGGTGGCGTCTCCTTCGTGGGCCCCGCCTACCTGGAGACCCGCTCGAAATGAGCGGACTTTTCTCCGGGCGGGAAAAGTCCGCTCATTTCAAAAGTACGGCGGACTGGCATACACAAGGCCGGATTGTCCGCTGAAATGCGAGTCCGGCGGGAAGATTGAAGTGCAAAACTACTTTATAAGTCCGCCATACTTTCGGGTCAAAAAAGTATGCCGGATGCTACACACGGGGGGATTGTCCGGCGGACTTCAGTTTGACGGACTTTTCCACCCGCTTGTTTGATCGTGTGTACGCGGCATAAGGTGTACTCACGAATGTTTGTCAGTCCAGGGAATGCAGACAATTGATGTGGGAGTTCATTTACAAAGGAGGGGAAGTTCGGATAGCTTTCATTTGGTGTCAATAGGAGGGTGTGAGTCCACAAGGGGTGGGTGGTTATTATGTGGATCACTGACTACTGGAACCATTGCATTTAACTTTTATTCTGACTGCACTGCTTTATAACGTTTGATAAATATTTACCACAGGGCTCAACAAATCCCAGGCGACAGATCGCCGTTGCGACTAGAAATTGTGCCCTGGCACCTGGGTTTTTGTCACTGACAGGTGCCTCTGTTGCTCTGTCTGGTAGTCGGGATGGAGCAGGAGGAGAGCGGCTCCGCAGCCTTTGACATCCTCCTCCCTTCACCACACACTGTTGGCAGAGCAGCGCCGCAGTGAGTGAAACTGTGTGTAGAGAGGAGCTGTCAAAATTGAGGCTGAATGTCGGGGTGGGCGGGACCCAGCTTTCCAACACCAGCCAATGGGATGGGATCTGGGCAGGCCGATACGTGTATGTGACCCCTCCCCTTTCTTAAGCAGCCGAATCATTGGCTGGATAGCTGCCGGGTCCCGCCCGCCCACCTCTGATATCACGCTGAATTTGTCAGCTCCTCTCTCTCCATATAGTTTCACACAGTGCAGCACTGCAGGGAGCATTCAGTTTCACAGTTACACTATCGGCTGTGAAACCTGTCAGTGCCATCCAGTGCCACCTGACAATCTGTGCCACTCATTGCCACCTGCCAGTGCAATCCAGTGCCACCTGCCAATGCCAGTTAGTGCCACCTGCCAATGCCATCTGAAAGTGCCACCTGCCAGTTAGTGCCACCTGCCAGTGCCAAGCAGTGCTACCTGCCAGTGCCAATCATTGCCACCTGCCAGTGCAATCCAGTGCCACCTTCCAATGGCAGTTAGTGCCACCTGCCAATGCCATCTGCCAGTGCCACCCATTGCCACCTGCCAGTGCCATCCAGTGCAATCCAGTGCCACCTGCCAATGCCAGTTAGTGCCACCTGCCAGTGCCAAGCAGTGCTACCTGCCAGTGCTAATCAGTGCCATCCAGTGCAACCTGCCAGTGCAATCCAGTGCCACCTGTCAGTTAGTGCCACCTGCCAATGCCAGTCAGTGCCACCTGCCAATGCTGCCCATCAGTGCCACCTGTCAGTGCTGCCCATCAGTGCCACCTGCCAGTTCCCATTAGTGGCACCTCAGTGCTGCCTATTGGTGCCCATCAGTGCCACCTGTCAGTGCCTATCAGTTCCAACCTCAATGCCGCCCCAATCACTGCCCATTAGTGCAGCCTATCAAAGCACTTCAGTGAAGGAGAAAAAAAACGTATTTGCAAAATCTTATAACAAAACAAAAGTTGATTTTTTTTAAATTTTTAAATATTGTCTTTTTCTCTTGGCATCAGGCATGAGCAATTGTCCGATGCCCCAGACATGCAGTTCTAGGCGCTGGGCAGAGGATTTAAATAACTGGCTCCTAACTTTTTGAGCTGGCTCCTAGATTCTAAGCAAATTTGTCAAGCCCTGATTTACCATTTACCCTGCTGCATGCCAGGTCAATACATAAAAAAAAGATATACCTTTTGCCAATACCTCTTTATATGCCTTGAAATACTTCTAAGGGTTCTTTAATGTTTTAAATTATAAACATACATCTAGTTAGGTGTGTTTATCTGAGATATTTTCTTTCTAATTTTTAAATTGTCCTTCTAAATTTACCAGTGTAGGAGTACTGAATTTGTCATAATAACTACTCCTGTTCATTTATCACTGGGTGAAGACCCATGCTATAGGAACCATGGGGCTCATTGTGGGGCTTCCAGCCTCCAGACATGTAATCTACTTTGTTTACTGGCTATACTGGTGCTTGTAACCCACAATAGAATAGAATGTATGTGTATCTATCAGGTAGAAAAGAATGAGTCTGTTAGTACATAGATGGTAGCTATGAGACACCCCAAATATACAGTTCAATAGGGAGGCTTTAGGTTAGATTCTTTCAATCTATCTATGTAACTTTTTTATTACATGAAAAGCAATATACTGTATATGTTTTACAAAAAGCTAGAATTTTTTTCGCATCTGTATGCAGATATATTTTAATGTAGACCTTTTTCTCCCTAGCTGAAGTCACTAGAAACAGCTGCCAACATTGCGAGGGAGCTTTCAGAACATACAAGAGGCCATCTGAATGCTGGAGATATCACATATTCTGTTCGTGCCATGGATCAGCTGGTGGATTTACTGGACGTTCAGCTGAGAAACTTAACTCCAGGTGGAAAAGACAGTGCAGCTCGAAGTTTAAACAAGGTATTTGTTTTTTTAATTTTAATTTGGTGTTTACAAGTTATGTGACTTTCCACAGACATGATTATTTTACTAATATACATTGTAAAGTAGGATTTCTAGGGTTTGAACGCCCTTGGGTGCACTAAAGAGAGAAAAGCTGCAGCGGTGTGTGCCTTGGCGAACTCTGCATTTTATCTGAACCTACCTTAGGATAACTTCATTAAAACAGCTGGTTCCTACTAGAGTTACATTGATAAATGCCCTCCCTTTAAAAACCACCAGCCAATTATTTGTGCAGCTGGTGGCTCTAAATCGTGGCTGTCATGGACAACGTTGGTCCTAAATGATGTACAGAAATCAATTACTGTGTATTTCTCAATAATGTGAGCACTATAAGGATCGATGATCACCTATAGACCTGGAACATGATACTCAGCCTCTCTTTCTGGACTTCTAGGTCACTGTGGTGGCATTGTCAAACTCGACATACTGGGTAGCCCCAGGGGTGGGCTGTTCACTGCAATTGAAAGACTCATATTTGAGCATCCAACAGAAAGAGAAAAACACCCCTCCACCAAGTCTGTTTTAAAGGTTGGTGTCAAACATTTCAGAGACACGTACCAAGGTGACAATAACTGCATATGCAGAGTATAATACATGTATAAAATAAAATGAAGCAATGAACTAATCAAAACAGAGGACACATTGGTACCACCCACCAAAGTTTTCTCAAATCCCCCCCCCCCCCCTCCATTATGATGATTACAATTATTTTTCTATAGAGATACTGATTAGATAAAAACAAGATAATTAGAGGACTAACATGTTAACGTTCCTGGTGTTCACTGGCTGTTAGAAGAGTGTTGGGGGGGGGGGGGGTCTATACATATTGGTTGGTCCATATACAGTGATAATGTTAGATAACTCTGTGAATACACTATTATATGGAAACAACCTGTACAACACAGTTAAAGCATACAGTACAATACAACTAAAACTGAATTGCTCATCTAGTATTTATGAATATGAGTATTTATGAGGATTTAGGAATATATGTTACATTTAGTTCAAACATGCAGCAGGCCATGGGATCACACACCTGAGCCATGACTAATCACTCCCCTAGTTATCATTTGACCACTTTTTTTTCTTGTCTATCTTTTGCAGACCCCCAGAAACAGTCTGCTGCTTTTGAATATGCTATTTAAACATGTTTACACTTTTCTACCCTAATTCCATTATGCACTGTTGGTTGCTGTACCATGCCAATGTTTCAATAAATTAACATTTTATTGTTAAAAGATGTTTACAGTTCCCAAAGAGATTCCAGAGTTTGAGCAATCCTGGATCTCAGGGTTCTGAACTCCTTCATTTATCTTATGAAATTCTTTAAAGAAATGATCCATTCTGCTGTGGCATGCCTAGAACAGTGAGCATTTCTGGCCTCTCTCAGAAATGCTTATCTTTATGTTCCTATCTTTCCTCTGCATCAACACTATGCATACAGTTTATTGGCCTTGCTTTTTGGTCTGGCTATGGTCCTAGTGCTGTCAGTCAGGGATATTTCTGTCATAGTATACCTCAATGAACTTCTCTTTAAGTAGGGGACTGCAAAACAGCTGATGAATGGTTTTGTAGACTCCTAAGTCTAGGTGGCTGGTAAATTAAGCCCTGATCCCATCTCAATGTCAGAAATATCTGGACACACTGCTGTGAATGTCCTTCTTCCTGTTGGAAAATGTGAAGGCTTTCAGACACCCAAATCTTTCTCCCTCTGACTCAACATCACTCTTTGCATCTTTGAGGTACTAAAACTAAAGGTCTTCCATTTTTAAGGTGATTGTTTTGGCCCAGTTTCATACCAGATTCCTCCAAAGGAACATTCTGGCCAAGTGGACAGGTCCTCATTATCCCTAGTGAAGTAGATTCCTCTGTTGACACAGGTGAAGCTATAACTGCTGTGGTGGCTCCTTTCATCCACTTCATTTTGTGGTCACTTCTTTCTCTCCCTGTATTTAAAATTCTCACCTTGGATACAAGCCTCTCAGGGAAGGAAGGGATCTTTGGCAGTCTGCCAGTGTAGGGTCACTGTGAGCAGTAGTAGGCTAATCTGCTAATCAACATTACAGAGATCTAAGTGATATATCCATATCTTCTGCAGCATACTTCTTGGGCTACTCAGTGAGTGTCCAGTTCTACAATAAAACCACAGTAAATTAGTGATACATGAGGGGGTCAAGTGACAAAAATGAAGGTGACGTTACATCTTGTGTTGAGTGGGGCATCATGTTTCAGCTTTGTTGGTGGTCCACATTCCAGGAGTGGATAACTATATGGTCGACATTCTAATAAAAGCTAGATCCAAGAATATCTATATATGAATCCCATGGTGTCTTCCAATAATTAGAAAGCTCACAGGTTCATAGCCCAGTCCTGGGACCCTCTCCTGGATGCAGCCAATACACCAATTGCCACCTTGGTCCCCAGGTTCTTAGTAACTTTGATGGTATGGCTATTGAGACCTAGGCTCTGTGAGAACACAACTTGATCAAGGCTGTTATCTGCACCATGCTTCTGGTTCCAACAAATCTGTCATTGTACTTGAAAGGCTGCCATTTTGTGATGTGCTCTCAGTGGCTTTATCCATTGAATATTTTTTATTGCTGGAGTCCTGAGGTTCCTGCAAGCAGGCCTTACCCAGAGACTTGAGAGTTTTAAGCATAATTAAAGGCCAAGTCCCTGGTCTGTCCATTTTGCTCTAATTCATTCTTTTGTCGCGTACAGACGATCAGACTATCCGGTGGACTTAGTCTGGTGGACAAACCGCCGGATACTCTGCCAAATTTCCAAACCAGCGGACCTGCCCACACACGGGACTTTTAGTCCGGCGGACATAGTCGGACTATCCACCGTACTTTTGAAATGAACGGACTTGCCCACACATGGAGGAAAGTCCGTTCATTTTGAACATGGCTCCAGGTAGACGGGACTAGCGAAGGAAGTCAATGTCGCTGGCCCCGTCACCTGGTATGGACTTAAAGGGGAAGCCCTACTCCAAAAAAACGGCATTGGTGTCCCCCCTAGGTCCATATAATACCCTTATCCGAGCACGCAGCCCAGCCGGTCAGGAAAGGGGGTAGGGACGAGCGAGCGCCCCCCCCCTCCTGAGCCATACCAGGCTGCGTGCCCTCAACATGGGGGGGTGCTTTGGGGAAGGGGGGGCCGTGCGGCCCCTCCACCCCAAAGCACCTTGTCCCCATGTTGATGAGGACAAGGGCCTCTTCCCGACAACCCTGGCTGTTGGTTGTCGGAGTCTGCGGGCGGGGTGTTTATCGGAATCCGGGAGCCCTCTTTAATAAGGGGGCCCCCGGATACTGGCCCCCCACCCTATGTGAATGAGTATGGGGTACAATGTACCCCTACCCATTCACCTGTGAAAAAAATGTAAATAAAACACAGCACACAAGGGTTAAAAATAATTCATTGCACAGCTCCGGGGGTCTTCTTCCGTCTTGTGGGGTCTTCTTTCTGGACTCCTCCGCTATCTTCTGCTAGCTCTTTTACTAGCGGAGGAGCCCGGCTTTCTTCTTCACCGCCGCCCGGGGGTCTTCTTCCGACTTCGGGGGTCTTGTCCCCCTCTTCGGTTCTTCTTGCCGGGCCTCCGCTCCTTCTTCCAGCTCTTTTACTGGTGGTGGCCCGGTCTTCTGTCGCCGCTGTCTTTGCCGCGTTCTGTTCTTCTCTTCTTCTTCCTTGAAATGTTGACTCGTCGCTGTCTCTGGCCGTAATGACAGGGACGTGTTGCGCAGCGACTTTTATGGGCGGGGTCACCGGGTGATGTCCTCGCCCATTATGATGTCACAGTCCCAGCATCCTCTGGAACTGTGACATCATAATGGGCGGGAACATCAACCGGCGATGTCCCTATATAAGTCGCTGCACGCCGCATCCCTGTCATTGCGGCCAGAGAGCTTGTCGAGTCAACATCTCAAGGAAGAAGAAGAGAAGGCGGCGGCAATAGAAGACCGGGCCACCGCTTGTAAAAGAGCTGAAAGAAGGCGCGGAGGCCCAACAAGAAGAACTGAAGAGGGGGACAAGACCCCTAAGGAGGGGGAAAAGACCCCCGAAGTTGGAAGAAGACCCCCGGGTGGCGGCAACGAAGAAGAAAGCAGGGCTCCTCTGCTAGTAAAAGAGCTAGTAAAAGAGCAGAAGATAGCGGAGGAGTCCAGCGAGAAGACCCCCCAAGACGGAAGAAGACCCCCAGAGCTGTGCAATAAATTATTTTTAACCCTTGTGTGTTGTATTTTATTTAAATTTTTTTCACAGATGAATGGGTAGGGGTACCCCAATACTCATGCACATAGGGTGGGGGGCCGGGATCTGGGGGCCCCCTTATTAAAAGGGGCTCCCATATTCCGATAAGCCCCCCGCCCGCAGACCCCGACAACCAACGGCCAGGGTTGTCGGGAAGAGGCCCCTGTCCATCAACATGTGGACAGGGTGCTTTGGGGTGGGGGGGCCCTGCCACTAGCACACACACAGCCATATTGTGCAGTCCGGCGGACAGTTTTTGAGTCAAAACTACTTTCTAAGTCCGCCGGACTTTTGAGTAAAGAAAGTCCGCCGTAGCCCACACACGGGCGGATTGACTTTTCCCCCGGATAGTTTGATCGTGTGTACGCGGCATTTGATAATCATCTTTTACCATACTTTTTTCTTACATACTTTTAGATACTCTAGTCTGAAAGAATCAGGATCTTACTGACCATCATCCTGATTTAATGTACTGACTTTTAGCTCATACAGCAATTTGCATGTTGAACTTTTGTTATTTATCACAGAGAGGTGATTTTGATAGGCGGCCGGAGAGGTGCCCCTCCCGCTGCTTCTCAGTTGTTTTCAAGCTTACTGGAGCCATCCGTTAAGCCTGAAAATGATCCGATGCAGCCGTTTGCTGGGCAGGAAGTTGAGTGAAGGCAAGATGGACCCCACTCGGCTATATGCCCTTGGACGACCAGAGAGACCTCTGATGTCGCTTCAAGTTCTCTGGGCATAAAAGGATTGTCTTTTTTTGCTTTTAACTGCTTGCCGACCAGCAGCCGCAGTTGTGCTGCGGCAAGTTGGCTTGGCTGCGTGAATTGCTGCCAGGCACGTACACAGCGATCTGTGAGTGCTGCTGGATACGCACGTGTGCCCATTTGCTAGCGGGGGAGCCAACCAGTGGGTCCAGCAGACTTGATGTCCGTATGCCACCCACGATCGCTCCAAAAGAGAGGCAGAACGGGGATCTGCCAGTATAAACAAACAGATCCCTGTTCTGTCAGGGGAGTAGAGTGAGATTGTCGATTACTAGTGATTAGGAACAGCGATCTCTCTCCTCCTTCAGTCAGCCCAGCCCTCATACAGTTAGAAACACCTCCCAGGAAACACACTTAACCCCTTAATCACTACTAGTGTTAACCCCTTCCCTGTCAGTTGAATTTTTATAGCACTGATCACTGTATAGATGTTACTGGTCCCAAAAAAGTGTCCATTCTGTCTGCAGCAATGTAGCAGTCCCGCTGAAATATCTCAGATCACCTCTATTACTAGTAAAAAAAAATAATAATAACAAAAATGCCATAAATCTACCCACTGTTTTGTAGACAAGATAACTTTTGTGCAAACCAATCAATATACCCTAATTGGATTTTTGTTTACCAAAAATATGTAGCAGAATACATATTGGCCTAAACTGAGGAAGAATTTTTTTTTTTGTTTTACTTTTTTTTTTTGGGGGGGGGGGGGGATATTTATTATAGCAAAAAGTAAAAAATACAGTTTTTTTTTTCTAATTTTCAGTGTTTTTTTGTTTATAAAAATAAAAACCGTAGAGGTGATCAAATAACCTTAAAAGAAAGCTCTGTGTGTGGGAAAAAAATATATCAATTTAGTTTGGGTACAAGGTTGCATGATCGCACAGTTGTCAGTTAAATCGACGCAGTCCCATATCGCAAAAAATGGCCTGATCAGGAAGCGGGTAAATCCTTCCAGGGCTGAAGTGGTTAAAGGTAAATGAGAGATCTGGGATCTGGCTTTGACCCAAGATCTCCCAATAAAGAGGACATGTCATATTTATTTCCATTACAAGGGATGTTTACATTATTTGTAATATGAATAAAAGTGATTAAAAAAATAAAAATAAAGGGATGATATAAAAAAAAACAAAGTTAAATAAATTAGAAAAAATAAAATAAATTAAAGCACCCCATCCCTCTTTGCTTGCATGCAGAAGCGAACACATACGCAAGTCGTGCCCGAATATGTCAATGGTGTTCAAACCACACATGTGAGGCATCGTTGCAATTGTTAGAGCAAGAGCAAAAATTCTAGAGCAAGACCTCCTCTGTAATACTAAACAGGTAACCGGTAAAAAAACTTTAAAGCGTTGCCTATGGAGATTTGTAAGTGCCATAGTTCATCGGCATTCCACAAGCATGTGCAATGTTAAAGCATGACATGTTAGGTATCGGTTTACTCAGCGTAACATCACCTTTCACATTATACAAAAAAATTGGGGTAACTATTGTGTTTTGTTTTTAATTCAGTAAAGTCATGTGGCAAGAGAGTAAGCCAGGTAGCTGAAGTATTCTGATTGTGCAAGTTGCAGTAATGGTGGAACCGGGCTACTGATGTCTTTTGCGAACATTCTTTTAAATAAAAGTTGGCTACCATGCCCTTAAAAATACAGGTTTGGACTGGTGCACTCATTGAAAATGCACCTACCACTTGAGTTTGATCACCCCAATCTTACAGTACATCCAAATTGGAGGAAGGGTCTTAGGAATTACAGCTCTTAAGACTAGCCAATCCCCCTTTTTCAGAGGGCCAAAAGTAATTGGAAAATTGAATCAACAGCTGTTTCATGGCCAGGTGTGGGCCACTCCTTCGTTATTTCTTCATCAATTAAGCAGGTAAAAGTTCTGGAAATTAGTAAGTGTGCTATATGCATTTGGAATCTATTGCTGTGAACCTACACCTGGCGTTCAAAGGAGCTGTCCATGCAAGGCAAGGCAAAACATTAGAAGTGGCCAAATAACCAGTTTGGTATATTCTGAGGAAAGAAGAATGCACTGGTGAGCTCAGCAACATAAAAATGCCTAGACACCCATGGAAGACAACAGTGGTGGATGAGAGCAGGATTCTCTCTATGGTAAAGAAAAACCCATTCCCAACATCCAGACAAGTGAAGGACACTCTCCAGGAGGTGGGCGTATCATTGTCAAAGTCTACAATAACGAAAAGACTTCACAAGAGCAAATACAGAGGGTTCACCACAAGGTGAAAACCATTCATAAACCTGAAGAATAGAAAAGCCAGATTAGACTTTGCCAAAAAACATCTAAAAAAGCCAGACCAGTTCTGGAAAAGCATTCTTTGGATCAATGAAATGAAGATTAATATGTACCAGAATGACGGGAGGAAAAAGGTGTGGAGAAGGCTTGAAACAGCTCATGATCTAAAGCACACACCGTCATCTGTAAAACATGGTGGAGGCAGTTTGATGGCATGGGCATGCGTGGTTTCCAGTGGCACTGGGTCATTGGTGTTTATTGATAATGTGACAGAAGCAGCTGGATGAATTCTGCAGTGTTTAGAGATATACTGTTAGCTCATATTCAGCCAAATGCAGCCAAGTTGATTGGACAGTGCTTCATGATACAGATGGACAATGATCCAAAACACACTGCTAAAGCAACCCAGGAGCTTTTGAAGGAAAAGAAGTGGAATATTTTGCAATTGCAGAGTCAATGACCTGATCTCAACTTAATTGAGCATGCTTTTCACTTGCTGAAGGCAAAACTAAAGGCAGAAAGACCCACAAACAAAGAACAACTGAAGACAGCTGCAGTTAGAGCCTGGCAAAGCATCAGAAAGGAGGAAACCATCTTTGGTAATGTCCATGGGTTCAAGACTTCAGGCAGCCATTGCCAGTAAAGGATTCTCAACAAAATAATAAAAATGAACATTTTATTTATTATTATATTAATTTGTCCAATTACATTTGATCCCCTGACAATGGGGTGGCTGTGTATAGAAATGGCTTCAGTTCCTAAAATTTATACTTTGATATTTATGTGCAACTCCTTGAGTTGAAGCTGAAAGTCTACACTTCAAATTAATTTGGATTGTTTTATTTAAATTTTATTCTGGTGGCATACAGAGCTTAAAATTATGAAAATGGTGCTTGTGCCCAAATATATATGGACCTAACTGTGTGTGTGTGTGTGTGTGTGTGTGTGTGTGTGTGTGTGTGTGTGTGTGTGTGTATATATATATATATATATATATATATATATACACACACAATTTTTTTTACCACTTAGATACCAGACGCTTTTACCTCTTCCTTTTCAACTTTCACGTTTTGAATGACAAGTTCGTGGCCATGCAACATTGTACCCAAATGAAATTATCATTTCATTATCACTTTGTAATTTTCTTCAGACAAATAGAACTTTCTTTTAATCACCACTGGGTTTTTAATTTTTTTTAATTAAAAAACAAATTTTCTTAGTTTCTGTTTTAACATTTTGCAAATAAATATATATATATATATATATATTTTTACATACACTGACCAGAGCAATACAGTTTTACCATAGTAACACTGTACTAATCTACCAAAGTGATCAGGATTTTTTTTCACACTATGATTGCTTATAACTGTGAGTTTTGCAATTATAGGCAACCATTTTTTCTGAATGAAAACTATTTATTCAGTGTTTACTATTGGAATTAACTGTAATTGGTCACAGCTAATCACGTTGTACAGTTGAGCTGTTATTGGCCACAGAGATTACATGGTACCAGCAGTGAGCCAGAACAGTGATCTGTCAAGGCTGTGTCTGGTGGATACAACAGATGACAGATCGCTCCAGAGCACAGCTCCTGGGGTGGGAGGGGGTTAAGCAAAGACCCTGGAGAATAAAGTAGTTGCTGAAAATTTTTGGGCACATGATATTTGCACAGTGGTTTATCAAATACACTTTAATTAATTTTAGTGCACACAAGCACAATATAATACCAAGTTTTTTTGGTGAAATATAAAAGATGATGTTATGCCGGGTAAATAGATACCTAACATGTCATACTTTAAAATTGCGTGTGCCTGTGGAATGGCAACAAACTATGGAACCTGCATTACTACTGAGCTCCCCAGTGGGACAGGAGAGCCTGGTAAAGGCTCCGGACGGCAGGGGTGGGGGGAACCCCTTTCTGCTGCCTAGTAATGTGATTGAGCAGCTGTATAGCCACTCGGAAAACTTTTACCATGTAGAGAATCACTAAAGAATGATACCTTGCTCATCACTAAATGGCTCATGGCTTAACTATCCTGGACATGTTTTTGTGCCAGAAATTGAATTATAATGACTGCCTGTATTGTAATGGCTGCCTTTTTCTGTCATGCATATTGCAACAGTTGCCCGTTTGTTGCCCATGCATTGTCAAAGTTTAAAATGTCTTTCCCTTTTCGTAAAAATTGCCCAATATTAGAGTACAAACATACAAACAAAAAGAGCACACACTAAGTTCAGTGGAGTTAAAGCGTCACTAAACCCACAACAGTAAAATCAGTCTGTATATACAGCATAGCATGCTTGTTATACTCTGTGGAACTTAAGTGGTTAATCCTCTGCATTGTGTAAAAAGGCTGTTTTATCCTGTATGCACAGATCCTCCCACTCCTATACTGTCTATCTGGGGAAAGCCAGGTAACACAGGCAGAATAGCCGACCTGCACATGCTCAGTTGTGTCTTTTATGCTGAAGAGAACAGTTTCTTGTTCTCAGAGCTAGCCAGGGCACATGATATTGGCATCACACATGTGGGCATGTATACAGGCTAAAGTGGAAATGTCCTCCTACCAGAACTCTCAGCACTGGAGAAACTGTGCAGTTTATCATGTAACTGTGGTATGCAGATCACCCAAAAAGGTATAAAGTGGCTGTATGTTAATGTAAAAAGATGATTTATAAGCTGTGGGAACTGAGGGGGGGGGGGACAGATGAACGATTTTCATATTACTGTATTTAGTAACACTTTAAGGTTTTCATGTTAAAATCAAATGCAAATTGGCCACTTAACACTCCCACCATAGGCTCCTCTCTGTATTCACACTTGTAGTCCTAAAGTTACTAAAGGCAAATCCACTTTTCACTGCAAGTGCACGTCAAAGTGCACTGAAAATGCACTTGGAAGTAAGGTCCCTGTAGATCCGAAGGGGACATGCAAGGAAAATAACAGCATTTTAGCTTGCACATGATTGGATAATAAAATCAGCAGAGTTTCCACTCATTTCAGATCTACCCCTTAGATTTAGACTGACTGCACTTCCAAGTGCGATTTCAGAGCAAAGTGGATTTTCCTTTTGTAAATAACCTCCAATGTGTTGCAGTGGATCTCCTGGATGCCATCACATACAGGTGGCGCAGTGGGTGTGGCTTCACTTTTTAAAGGACTTCCTTCTATGTCAAGCCAATATTAGCTTGCATATTGTAACTATTTTCTGTTAGTTGCCCATGTATTGTAAGGATTTCCTCTTTTCTGTAGACATGTGCGGTTCGTTTCATTCTGAATAGAAATTCGGACAAATTTTTCAATATCCAGAAATATAACATTTGCAATCACTAAAGGAATGAATTTAAACAAATCTGAAATAAATGACAACAAAACAAAATTTCGCTTGAATTCAAAATCAAATTCTAAATCTAAACGAATTGGAATTTGAAAATGAATCTTAATTCTAAAACAAGTTTGAAATGTAAACATGTTGCTGACTATTGCTTATTTCCTTCAATTGTATCTGTGTGCAAATGTACCTAAAATAATTGATGCTGTTTTGAAGCCAAAGGGTATTCAAATATTGGTTTAATTTAGAATTTTCTTCTGTTCGATCACTGCATTTTTTAAATTTATAAAAATAAACAAGTAATATATATATTTTTTAAAGGATTCTTACTTTTCATCATTTCTTCACACTTGCCCAAAACATTTGCACAGTACTGTACATAGAGACTGAAAAATGTTGACGTCAAATAATTATTTTATAACATAGAACACTTAACATATTCTAAATAAACCTTATTAATACAAGGAAGATTGATGTGTCAAAAATCAAACTGTGAATATTTCTGGTGAATGAATAATTTTAGCATTATTTGTATCTCAGTCAACATATATGCCTTTTATAACCTACAACCCTTCAATTTTTTTCAGTTTTAATCCTTTTATTAACCACTTCCGGACCGCCCATTGCACATATATTGCTGAAGGGTGACTCGGCTGCGCGAACCCGACATACCTGCATGAGATACAGCGGGTGCTGTATGTAAACAAGGTGGATCCCCGTTTTGACAGGGGAGGAGAAAGAGATCAGCTGTTCCTAGTGATCAGGAACAGCTCTCTACTACCAGTCAGTCCGTCCCTCTGACAGTTAGAAAGCACCTCCCTAGGGAACACTTAACCCTTTAAACACCCCTAGTGTTAAACCCTTCCCTGCCAGTGCCATTTATACAGAGATCCGTGCATTTTTATGTAAAAAACAGGGAGGGGGAGGCTCCGACCTGAGTTTAGTATTAAAATGATGGCTTTAATAGGATAAGATTAAAAACACTTGCAAGATGATAAAAGATGCATACTCTGCAAAGTAAGTGCAGTCCTGGCATTCCACATGGCTCTGTGGGTCCAGCCGCTGTTCTGGATAGCTGGAAAGGATTGAGCATCTGGCTGGAATGGATCACGGTGTTTCTCCAAGAGCAAAGGAACCAAGTAGCTCCACAAAGACCAGCATGGACCATGGAACAGGAAGTGATATCACCAGCGTCTGGACCTAGGCAGAGCTGAAATGTTGCCAATCAGGGCTGTAGTGATGAAAGGCTATGTGCTCGGAGCTGACTGCTCCTTCTATTGGCCTGCTTCTCTCTAGAGGAGGACAGCTATATATACCCAATCGAAAGCATGTGGGTGTGGCTGTGGAACTGGAACTTCCAGCAGAACAATTAGTAAACAATAAATTATAGCAAGGGGCAAGGTGCAGCAGGGGTTGACAGTCTCGGATTGACAAAAAATATATATATAATAATAATAATAAAATATATATATATATATATATATATATATATATATATATATATATATTGTGAGGGGTTAGCTCGGCAGCGGGTGTGTGTGACCCCCTGGATGGGTTCACAACACAAAGTCAGGCACAGCAGACAGCGGTGTAGGTTAAAAAAACAAAAGATCCGGTTTATTTATGCTACATGCAGTGATACATATAACAGCCAAACAAAATAAAACAAGAAAATAAATCCTGGTCAGCTTGACCTCTAACTACACACGTAGACTCCCTGTCTAACAACTGGGTGCAGCCTTGTGCTGTACCAGTCCCTGCCTTTGTTGTAAAGGTTTTGCCACACAGGCGTTAGCTCACCGCACAGTACAGGTGACACACTCCCCAGTCTATACAACACAAAACTGGTTCCAGGATGGAGCATCTCCCTATGCATGCTGGGGTTTTTTGTAGAGGTCTTAATGAGCCCACTTACTACAGCTGGGCTCATTAACTCTTCCCCTCTAATTGTAAAAGTCTGCATAAAGCCTGAATCTAGGACACACATATTTCCCATCCTGGATACAACCAGGTGATTTTACCTGCGTGCTGCCACATACCCCCCCTCTTGTTTCAACCTTGGGGTTGTAACACAAGCAGCCAGACACGCATGTATCCGAGACAAAGCATCCACATTCCCCATTTTAACACCAGGGCGATGCTTAACTGTAAAGTTAAATTCCTGTAGGGCCAGGAACCACCTATTTACCCTTCTATTGGTCTCCTTGTTTTGAGCCATCCACTTTAAAGGAGCGTGATCAGTCACCAGGTCAAAGTGCCTACCTAGCAGATAGTACCGAAGGGAATCTAGAGCCCACTTCACTGCTAAACATTCCTTCTCAATCGTGGAGTAATTTACCTCATGGGACTTCAACTTCCTGCTGAGGTAAATGACTGGGTGCTCTTCCCCGTTCCAGACCTGGGATAACACTGCTCCTAACCCAACGTCTGATGCATCAGTTTGTACCACGAAGTCCTTAGAGAAGTCTGGTGAGTACAACACTGGCTGGCTACATAAGGCTGTTTTTAAGGACTGAAATGCTTCTTCAGCCTCTGGGGACCATTTAACCATGACCGACTCTTTCCCTTTCGTCAGGTTGGTGAGGGGCACAGCCTGAGAAGCAAAATGGGGAATGAATCGTCGATAATAGCCAGCGATTCCCAGAAAGGCTCGTACCTGTTTCTTGCTGTTGGGACGTGGCCAACTCTGTATGGCCTCAATTTTATTGACTTGGGGTTTTATCACCCCCCCTCCCAATAGTGTACCCAAGATATTTGGCCTCCTCCTGTCCAATGGTACACTTCTTTGGATTGGCCGTAAACCCAGCTTCCCGGATAGAGTCTAGGACTGCTTGTACTTTTGGTAAATGTGAGACCCAGTCTGTGCTATGAATAATCACATCATCCAGGTAAGCTGCAGCATATTTCTGATGGGGCCTCAGAATCGTATCCATTTTCCGCTGGAATGTTGCCGGTGCATTCTGTAACCCAAACGGCATTCTCTTATATTGGTATGCCCCATCTGGGGTTACAAACGCAGTTTTCTCCTTGGCCGACTCGGCCAGGGGAATTTGCCAATACCCTTTGGTGAGATCAAGAGTTGTCATATATCGGGCTGTTCCCAGCCGATCAATCAACTCATCTATACGCGGCATGGGGTAGGTGTCAAATTTTGTAACTTTATTTAATTGTCGAAAATCGTTACAAAACCGCCAGCTCCCATCAGGTTTGGGCACTAGTACGATAGGACTGGACCAGTCACTCTGGGACTCCTCTATCACACCCAATTCCAGCATCCTTTGAACCTCCCCACGTATTGCCTCCCGTCGGGCCTCTGGTATTCTATAAGGTTTTCGTTTTACCCTTTCTCCTGGCGGGGTGATAATGTCATGCTCTACGCCAGATGTTTGTCCCGGCAGCTCAGAGAAAATCTCTTTGTTACGAAGTACAAACTCTTTAACCTCCTGTTGTTGGGCTTTCGATAAGGTGTCTGCTATTCCAACCTCAGGAACTAAGCAATCAGGCTGTACTTGTGACAAAGTCTCTGCGACTAGGGATTCCCTATCCCTCCAGGCTTTCAGCAGATTGACGTGATAGATCTGCTCCGGCTTTCGCCTTCCTGGCTGTCTAACCCTGTAGTTCACCTCACTAATTTTTCCAATTACTTCATATGGACCTTGCCATTTGGCCAGAAATTTGCTTTCAACCGTAGGGACTAGCACCAAGACCCTATCCCCCGGGGAAAAAGTACGTGTCTTGGCCCCACGGTTGTACACTCTCTGCTGTGCTAACTGCGCTTGGGTTAAATGTTCCTTTACAATTGGCATTACCTGTGCAATTCTATCTTGTATCAGGGCGACATGCTCAATCACACTCCTGTGAGGAGAACTCTCATTTTCCCAAGTTTCCTTGGCGATATCCAGCAGCCCTCTTGGGTGTCTCCCATAGAGCAACTCGAAGGGTGAGAAACCCGTAGAGGATTGGGGTACCTCCCTAATTGCAAACATCAGATAGGGTATTAGACAATCCCAATTCTTTCCATCTCTATCCACCACCTTCTTTAACATTTGTTTTAGGGTTTTGTTGAATCTTTCAACCAACCCATCTGTTTGGGGGTGATACACAGATGTACGCAATTGCTTCACTTTGTACAACTTGCATAATTCTTTCATAACCTGGGACATAAAGGGTGTACCTTGGTCCCTAAGCAGTTCCTTACAAATACCCACGCGGCTAAAAACAAGAGATAGCTCTTTGGCTATGGCTTTGGCCGAGGTATTTCGAAGAGGAATTGCTTCCGGATATCGGGTGGCATAGTCCAATATAACCAAAATGTACTGATGCCCCCTAGCGGACTTCATTATTGGACCTACCAAATCCATTGCAATCCTTTCAAAGGGGACCTCAATGATAGGAAGAGGTACCAGCGGGTTACGGAAATGTGGCATAGGTGCCGACTTCTGACACACAGGGCAGGAGGAACAATAATTTTCAGTTTCCTTCATGACCCCAGGCCAATAGAATCTCTGCAATACCCTCTCTCTGTTTTTTTCGGTCCCCAGATGACCTCCCAGAATGTGCCCATGGGCCAATTCTAACACCACAAGTTGCTCAATGGTTTCTTCTGCCCTTTGAGCCACTCGATACAGCAGGTCCCTTTCCACAGTGAAGTACGGGTAAGTGCAAGTCTTATCTGGGTTCACTAACTCGCCATCTATTTTCACCACATTTTCCCGTGCCTTTATTAGGGTGGGGTCTTTTAACTGTTCTGTGGCAAAATTTTCCCTGTGAACCTCAAGATCCGAAAACTCCACAGACGTCATGTTTTCAACTGAGGATGTTGGCTCCTCCCCAGTTTCTCGAGTTTCCCCCGCCAATACCGACAAGGGAAATTCAGGAAAGTCCTCACCACCCCCAGAGGAATTCTGGTCATCTTCCTGGTTTATAGGGGCACCAGTGGGGGGCTCAGGACAATCCCAGAGTTCCCAGAATTTTGGAAAATCCCTTCCCACAATAGCATCATGTGGTAAGTGAGACACTAACCCCACCTGATGAGAGAGGTTACCTTTGGGGGTCTCAAAAAACACTGAAGTTACAGGATACTCTCGGGTGTCCCCATGCACACAAATAACAGCCACCCTGTTCTTCCCAGAGACCTCTGTAGTAACTAATTCAGCTTTTATCAATGTTACCAGGCTACCTGAATCTAGCAA